>NC_136387.1:75911880-77111880 GCF_965140285.1 Lepidochelys kempii
AATTCTTTCTCTTGGTGTAGTGCAAGGACGAGTAAGCTGCTGATGGCATGTTCAGACTGCAGGGAACTGGACACACACACACTTTAGCCACATACCTGAAACCATGTCTCTGTAGCAACATCACCACAAGATGGGAGTTTCTTAGAGACAGGAGCTATATAGTGGAAATGCTACAGAGAATGAATTATTCAGTGCAGCTAGCCTGAAGAGAAGATGGAGATACAAGGGAGAGAGAGAAAGTGGTGTGAGAAATTTAAGGGTGGTAAAAGATTCTGGTGTGGGAATCCTGGTGGAAAGAGAGCGAAGGAATAAAGACAAAAAGATTCAAGTTAAAAACGGAGACTGACAAGGATGGGAGAGAAGGGTTTTACATTGGTGGCATAGGTTAGACATTGAAATTGGGGGACTGGAATAAAAAAGAGAGAGAAGGAAGAAAGTAATGAGGACATGGGAAAGAGGGAGAGGAACAAACACTTCTGTGGAGCAAATATGCATGCGAGTTGGGGAAAAATCAAATTCTCTATCAGAAAAGTCATTTATTAATGTATTATTGCATATGTGACTGACGGTCACTCCATTGATGAGCAGGTTGTTTTGTAGAGCACATCAGAGCATGTGATTTAAATAAATTCTGCTGTGAGCAGTACAATCCTTTGTGTCAAGCTGATCACAAATCATAGTGTTCATCTTCAGGAAAGGAGATGATGTATATGATTGAATACCTGCAACCACTGAGCTTTTATTGTGCAAATCCTGCTTGCTGACCTCTTCCACTTATGAGCTGAATTTAAAATGTGGCGCTATTCTTAAAAGTGACTATGTTAAAATGGCAGTTGTTTATGCTACAGATCTGTTCCTTATATTCCAGGTCATATTTGCTTGCTTTAGTGACAAAGTTAAATTTTTAATACTGTTTTAATACTTCTGTTAGCATGGCAGAGCCATTTCAACTATGGGAGAGTGATTGGACTTTATTCTGACCTGGGCACTACTAGCATAATTGTTAAATTAATTTCAATTGCAGTACAGCTTCTGCCCACAGTTACAACACAGTTATTGTTGCAACTACATTATACCGTGCTACTGCACAGGTATAATCGAGGCAAACACCTGGCCTGTGAATCAGTTATTTTTTATTACGGGTGATGATGCACAAGCCAGAAAGAGCCCAGCTTGATCTGTAAATCCCATGCTGAGTTTGCTCATAAATTTGATGAAATTTTATTTGAAAACCAATGAGCCACAATAAAGGTGGAATTGTACAATACCTGTTTTACAGTATCACTTTTTAGAGTAGATCCACAATTTATGCCCAGTATAGACGAGGCCTCATTTAGATTTTAAGATTATGTTACATGACTGCTCTAAAACACAGAAGCCAAAAGTTATCTATTCCCTATGGGACCTTACACGAATGGAGGGTTGATGTATGGGAGCGGAATGCTGCTGCGGAACTGTCCATTCGCAGTACAGGCAGGGCTTAAAGCAGCACCCCGGTGGCCTGTTTCTCCCACCTAACACACAATTGGGAGGGCAAAGGTGGCGTAAAGCCCCCTTGGTCTCCTTCCCTCTAAGCTGCATCTGTGTGTCCTGTGCCTCCTAGTATACATTTCATAACAATAAATAAGTGAATTCCTAGGTATTTGAAAATGTTATTAATAAATTCAAGGTCAGTGTGAGCAGAACTAGGAGCAATATTAGCCACGTGATATATCTCAGATCTGTCAAAGGTGAGATTATCTCCAGAAAAAACATTTTCTCTCTCTCTAGGACCAAAATACAGATTAGCGTTAACCTGGCCACTAATAGATAGCAGTGTGGCATCCACCTAGAGAAAGGTTTTAAGACACTCATCTCTGTTTCCTCCTCCCAACCAAGAAGAATTTGAGACAGAGGCAGAGGTAGAATTAAAAGGGAATGCATCTTGGAGATCGTTTTTACTTGAATCATGGCCCAAGTTGAGCTACAGCTACTTTATTTCAGAACATGCCTAAACTATTCTATTGGGAGTTATACTGATTTGTGCCTTTCCTCCATTTCCCACCTCCGTGTGGAGTAGCACATGCCCTAGTGCTTATCAGATAGATTCCAATGCCCTGCCAAAAATCCAGTGTGTATTATATGTGAATAGGAACCTATTAATTAATTATGACTCTGAATGTTATAGCATTTGACTGACATACTTTGCAAAAGCAAGTGGAGTTGTTGTTGTTGTTTTTTTAGAAAAAAGATCATAGCTAGTTGTTATGCTAGAACAATATGCAATGTGTAGTACAATTTTAACAGCAGCTTTGGGGGTTGAAGCCTTTCTTTGTCATGTCTTAGTTTGTTTCCCTTCCAGAGAATAAAAATCCCAGGAAACCATAAAATAAAACTCAATAGAACTTACAATACTGAAATTAACTTTCAGTTGCATTAGCAATAATTCATCTTGCTATATTAATACAAAGGACATTAGTTGATTTTTGATGAGCCTTGAAGACTTGAAATTCCAAACCAAGCAACAACATGTTGTAAATATGGTACAAGTGAACCCTATATTAATAGCAGCAGGGAGTCTCTCTCATGCTGGTCTAGCTTCTCAGTGGGGCCTGTAAGCATAAGGCTACAGCCTGCATTTTCTGTATGGATTGCACACACAAAGTACTCTAATACGTGCAGAGTTAGTGGCATATGCAGGATTGAGGAAGCAGGGCTGTATCCAATGGCCAGTTCAGGAAGTAGCAATGAGACGCTGACAACTTTTAGCAAAGCAAGAAGTCAGAAAGAAGAATTCAGTAAAAAATCTCGGAAGGTAATGGCATATGATCTAAGGTCACACTATGTACACTCTGTTCACTTCAGTTTTCTTACAAAACCATCCTGTACTTGTCTTTTCCCCCATCTGTATAATGATGTACAGCTAAAGGGCTAACCCATTCAAATATTCCCATCCGATTGCCTGAAATATGCCTGAAGATGCTGCAGGGTTGAAAAGACTCCTCAGCAAAAGCTGTTGTGACAAAGTAGCTTTCACACGTGGAAGACACTTTGCTTTGGCAAGATGTAATACAGCTTCAACAGCTCGAGCTGAATTTGGAAGCTCTCCATGTCCTTTGCCTCCTGCGTTTTCCACTTCCTGTAAGTTGCCCAAGCTTGCTCTTACTTCTGTTTTGGAGTGATTCAGCAGCCCCCCTGTAGATGTTCTATGTCTAATTCTTTGGCTTTCAGTCAGTGAGAAGGAACTAGTGCTTGTAGTGTGCGTAGGGATTACTCTGTGAGAAGTGCTCTCCTACTTGCATTGCCGTGTTTCAGATTCAAGGCACAGTAGTGGGTATTCTACTGTATTCCTCTAAATCTCTTGTCACAGTCTGTAGTTTGCCTAATCGGTTTTTGAGGCAATGTATTGATTTTACTATAATATGACAGTAACCTTGAAACTCTACTATACAATATGTCATACAGCTGTAACCCCAGTAAGTCCCTATAGCCCTGACTCCATAATCGGCTCATGACTTGTGAGACTGCGCCTTTTAAAACACTTTGCATCCTTTTCTTGTTGGGTAAGAGGGTTGAAGTCCCAGTAGGTCTAGACATTAAGCAGGGGCCTTCCAAACTTCCAAAGCTTCTTGAATCTTCAGTACGTTATTTTCTTCTTTTCAACATTTTGTTTAAACTGGTAGCTTTATTGATATGAAAAATACATTAAACAAATAGGGCCTGATCTTCCACGCTGTTATACCAGTCCTATGGCAACGTAACTCCATTGACTTCATTTGGAACTTTGAGATCAAGAGTTATACCATTGTAAAACTGATGTAACAGAGTTGAGTGGAGTTTTCTTCTCCTGTTTCTGATGTTCTTGCAATCGCTGAGAAAAATGTTGAGTCCATTTTCTGATATCACTGAGATCTGTTTAGGTGAATTGCACCCTGACTTGACTGCATTTCTGAACTCAGTTACTATTACATGATTATTTGACGCAGACATTGATCCAGATTTTTGTAAGCGACTCTGCTAAGATGTATTTGATCTTTAAATATGTCTAATAGTTGTAAGGAATTTTAAGGGGGCTTAAGACATATCAGTGATGATCCTGAGTGAAATATGCAGAAAATAGTGAGTTCAAGGTACAACTCACCTAAACAGATCACAGTGATATCAGAAAATTGACCCAACATCTTTCCCAGCAATTGAAAGAACATCAAAAACAGAAGAAGAAAAATCTCTCACACACACCACCACTCCTTTCCCCCTTGCAAACATATCTGGAACATCACTCAGCACCCAGAACTCTGAGGTTCTTCTCTCAGGAGGAGAAGAAGGCATCTCCTACATAATAAGTATATAACTGCATAAAGCAAATCTCAAAACAACATGACCCACGTTTTCTGAAATACATATGAAAGGGTACAAAAGGGAACCCAAGGTCCCTAATTGTATTGTGTTTTCTCTGCACACCATGAGGAACTTTAATCACATCTGCCAGTGACTCTCAGCCCTTCCCATGTGGCTGGGTCTCCATGCCAAGCTGCATTTCTCAGGATCTAGACATGCTGCTATCTGCGCTTAGTCACTCCTCACGAGCAACGTTCCAGTGTGCTTTATTCAATAACACACAAACTATCCGTTCCATCTAGCTTTATTGGGGCTCAGTAATAATTGAGGAATTTGGTTTGAAAAATGACATTTCTTAAGAGTTTTGAAGTAAACCTGAGCATGTTCCCCCCCCCCCACATGCAAATATCTGTGAATGAAGTATGTTGAGCCCCAAATAAAACTAGATGGAACAGAAATTGGGAGCATATTGGAAAAAACGTGAATGTGGGAGACCATTCATCTTGATGGCCCTAGTCTTGTCATGTTAGCTAATCAGCAGGAGCTTGGACCATATTGTCTCTTCCCAGAAATTAAACAAAAATGATGGAAAACGCATGCTAAGCCTCTGGGAGTTACCAGAGTTAAATACTTGAACTGTCTGTAGTAGCCCACTAGCATGGGAAAGTAATCGGGGACAACTGGAGCTCCTCTTGGAGATAAACTGGCATGATCTGACATTTTCCAAGGCTGATTTTATAACCTGATACTCTACCAAGCGAGGAGACTAAAGTAAGGAGGTTAAGGGGGAAAATGGCTGTGAAATCAGCATCAAAAGATCATCTGTACAGAATGCCAGGTGGGATGCTTTGCCATAGTCCCTTAATATTAGGATTATCCCTGACAGCCAGCGTAAGGGCTTCCATTGCCAAGGCTAACAGCATTAGTGATGGAGAGCAACAATTTGCTCCCATCCCAGCTCAAAGCACTACAATAACAATGAGTTTGCTAGCCATTGCTAAAGCCTTAGCTACATTTAATGGATCTATGCCTTACAATTTTTTTCTGAACCTTAATTTCTCTACATTTACAACTAGAAAATCCCATCCAACCTACTCAAAAGCCTTATCTATATTCCTAGACAAAACAAGGTTAGCCAGATTATTTGAACAGGCTAAATGGATTTGATTCCAGGCATATTATTATTGGAAACATGCCTAGCAGCAAAAAGATCTAGTTTGCCACCTGTTGGCTCGGGTAGAAATGTTGTTCCACGTCCTCACAGGATTTTTGGCCAAAATATCGAGATCACAATGAAAAGAAATTGATCATTTGAAGCAGTACCTTCTGCAGGTGATCTGTTTTCCTGAAGAATAAGGGAAATGGTAGCCCAGTGCATGGACAAACTTGCTCACTTTAATAGGGATTGTGTACAAAGTGAGAGAAGAATATACACCTCCCAGTGTTCAGTATGGAAGGCCTGATTCCCTATGGCCCTGTAAGAAGTGAGAGCTCCCCCTGCATTTGGTCCTTATTCCCCTGGGGTCTCTGTATTGTAGTAATGTCTACAGGCCTCAAACAAAAATCAAGCCTCTGTTGTGCCAGGCACTGTACATACACCTAGTAAGAGATTGGTCTCTGCCTCAGCGAGCTTGCAGTCTAAATGTACAAGACAGACAAAGGAAGATTATCCCTCGTTTACAGGTGGGAAAATGACTCTCGGAGAGAAATTGTGACTTGCTTATGGTCACACAGGAAGTCTGTTACAGAGATAGGAATCGAACCCCGTACTCCTAAATCCACCAATGCCTTCCCCACAACAAAATTCTTCCTCTGCTCCTGGGGACACTAGGATAAATATGGCAGGGATCGGCAAAGAGGATACAGGGCAATGGCTCCTCCTTCTTTCCCATGCACCATCCAGCAGAGTTGGCTGGTTTGCCATGTATGGGCTTCTAAATTGCACTCCATAAGGGATGATGACAGGTGATACACAAATGGAAGGATATAATCATTATAAAATGTACACCTAATTTTATACCTACTACACATTTAATCAAGACAAGTTTCTGGTCCAATGCTATGTTTTTATTCTGCATTTATAAGCACATTGTAATGAAAGTGCTTGTGTTCCTTTAAAATAAATTTAAATCTTTGCAAACCAGAAGTCAGTTTTCAGTTGCACACTTTGGAAATTCTACATTTTTTTTGGCAGAGCCACTGAAAACTAGTTTGTCTGCCAAGTCCTGGGATGCTGAATAAAGACTCAGCTGGATTACATCACAAGTGATATATAGTTTTTCTTCAAAAAAGTAATGGGTCTACCCTTTAGACAGAAAAAGTATTTTATTAATAGTTGCAATGCACAGTAAGCTCTCCAAACAATTCCAAAGTACTTATATTATTTTCTTCTTTTAATCAGATATGCAACAATTGCCAAAAAGACACTGGGCCAGTCTATGGAGCTGTGCCCATTTGCAGACCTGTTATTTAGAACATGCTAACTGATGGGATGCCACTTGGTTTTGCAGACATGGGATGCATTTAACTGTAAAACAGACATGAGATGATGGAAGGAGGGAGTCTAAAGAACCTGTCTATACTTGTAGTGGAATTCTCTCAGAATCAAGACTGGAAGCAGAAAGCTTTGACTAAAACATGTTGCAATAGACACTGGTGGTGATTATACAGGATTCACTTTTTTGCTTAGCACTAATTTGGCTGTACGTTGTATGTAATTGTTAAATGGATATTCCCTGACATAAAACAAACTGCAAATTAGTGGTTCATGGGGTCATGTCTGTTTTGTGACCTGATTGAATAATTCCATGTTGGGCACTTTATTGATGCATCTGGGCAAAATACATGCTTATGATGCATAATGAACATTGTAAGATTACATTTACCTGCAGACTGCATTCTGATCGACCCTGGGAGTGAGTGGCTGGGTGTCTATAACATGATTTTCTTTCACAGTTGTAAGAAAAAAATCTTTGCTCAAGGTGATTAGGGAAGCTGTGCTAGAATCCTGCATCAGTTATACTTAACTTTGCTGATAGCTAATATGGTTTCAGATGTTGTGTTGACAGGACCTTACAGGCTAGTTCTTGGATACTGCACCATGTCATTAGGTTTTCCATGCATTACAAACAAAGTAAAATGAAGGCCATTTATAAGACTTTATGAAAACTATAGATAACTAGGAGTTGGTGGTCCTCAAAAACAAAACAACTTTGTGCCACAGAAAACGGAACCTCTGGTACAGGGTGAGGTAGTTACCACATATCAGAATTTCTTCTCACGAGCACTCAAGGGGAAGCCTGATAACAGAACATCTCTTGAGCAAGATCCTATAGGTCTTAATAATTCTAAGGGAGGTATAGAGAAACAAACCTGCAAAAAGAAAAGGAGTACTTGTGGCACCTTAGAGACTAACCAATTTATTTGAGCATGAGCTTTCGTGAGCTACAGCTCACTTCATCAGATGCATGCCGTGGAAACTGCAGCAGACTTTAAGTCTGTAGCTCACGAAAGCTCATGCTCAAATAAATTGGTTAGTCTCTAAGGTGCCACAAGTACTCCTTTTCTTTTTGCGAATACAGACTAACACGGCTGTTACTCAGAAACAAACCTGAGTGATCAAAGCAGGATACGAGGTGCACAGATACTATGGTGATGCAGGCTGGGTAGGTAGCTAGATGAAACATGCTTTCACAATTAGAGCTTTCATAAACATTCATAAGCCAGTCAAGGGACCCGTGCCTGAAAGTCCTATAAGGTAAACATAGCGGAGTGGAAACAGTAACACCATGGGTAATTTCCCAGTATTTTAATCTTCTCTAGGTAGTGTCCCTGAAGAGGAAGAGGACACAGGACGGTGAGGTGTAGTAAAGTCCTCCTGCCCCTGATGGATGTACTGTAACTGCTTTTTCTGAATGTGAAAACACCTGCAGAATGAAAAGATACAGCAGTGGCCATATTACTCCATCTGCTCATGACAACTCTTTATCCCTTTCAACATGCTATTCCTCAGACACAGCTGTTTGCTGTTTCTGTGGGCCTGGTCCTGATTTCTGTAACTATCGATGTGATCTAAATCCAGAATTACTCCACTAACACTGGTGTAAATGAGACTAGAATCTGGCCCCAGAGGTGTTCAGAGGAGCACATTTCTGAGACATACACAAAGCACGAATTAAGAATGAAGTGTCACTGGAACAATTTGCTTGAATAAAAACATCCCAGGTTACTGGGGCTGCAAGGAGGCACTAGTGCAGCTCGCAGAATGAAAAGAGATCACACCTCCTAAAGAATCGTTTCCTCCTTCTGAATATGCTTTTATCCCTGTTCCTCTTCCACTATCACCTTCTGAACATCTAAATACATCACAGTAAGGAAGACGAGCTATAAGGTTTGGTTCTCTGTTGCTCTGCACTTTGTGCAATTCCTTGCACCAGTGTGAATTGACTACGAACTGCTACCAATCTGATTTTTGATAGTCTATTGCACACACTTAGCCCTGGTATAAATGACTGCACAGAATGCAGGACAACAGGGAACGAGATCCACAATTTCTTGCTTTCTACAGAATCTCACTCTTCCTTTTATTTATACAGTTGGTCTTTAAATGTGGAGAATGGACACAGAAAGAGCTGAGAGGAAGAACATATAAAGAAGCATCCTCTGTCATGGCAGAGACAATCTATGCAATGCAAGACAAAGGTGCAGATCTATAATTTGTGGAAACCAATTGATCTGCGTCATTATTATGTAGTTAGTATTTATCTTTATGGCAGTGGCATTCAAAAGATTTGATCAGGCTCAAGACCCTATTGCCCCATGAAGTGTACAAACAAAAGACATGTTTCCTGTGGGTTAGGGAAGGCAGCATGTTGACAGCCTCACACTCTTAGTCTCCTGTAGAGTTGAAAACAGGGATGTAGGCCCGTCCATAGGATACAAGAGATGAGATCATGCTGTTTCCTCTTTTGCTCTTAGCAACCCAACAAGATGACAGACTGTCTAGGGTTTTCAATAGGAAAGGGACTGTGAAGAAGAGGGAGAATTTCAGACAATATCTGTCCATAAACCGAACTCCTCCCACCATCACATTCTTAGCAATTAACTCCTTCCCTGCTGGAGATTTGAGAGTACATTAACGGTGTCACTTCACAACACAATCCATTCATTTCAAAAGAATTTTAAGAATTAACACTTGCATCCGGTCTAAAGTAATATATAAGATAAAATGCATGTATTCTGGATCTATACCTACTACCTATGGCACAGATCACTGTAGAATCTAAGCATCACATCTAATGCCTGGCATGTTCATATTTATGTATTTCTTTTCTATAAAACAAAATAAAATAAGGTGATTCTTTACATATCACATATGTTGTTTGTTATATATTTGTCCTTTCTGCTCTTACCTCTAAGATATATTTCAAAACTAAATTATCTTGACATCTCATATATGCACAAAGCTGGAAAAAATGGCCTTTTCACTGGTTTTATAACTTAGTGAAAACAATTCCCCTCCCCCTTGGTGCACCATTGAAAACTTTGTCATGGGGGAAATTAGTTTTTGCCTGTGAAAGACAAGTTTTGCTTAGTGAAACAAAGAGGGTTTGAATACCCCCATGGAAGTAACTGCAGGTCAGAGATTAAATTCAGCTTTCTACCCTGACTGATCTGGATATGGAATTGGTCTACAGTATGTAACCATCAGCATTCACTGTACAAAGGGGCAGGAATAGGGTGGGTAAGAGACGTGAAATATTTTTAAAGTGCAATCAAACAGGCAGAACTTAAGGCCTTGATCCAGCACTAAGGACTGCGTGGGCAGACTTCTGTGCCTGTGTGGCGCCTCATTGAAGTGCAGGGGCCCACCCACATGGTTCTCAGTGCAGGATCGCTACCAATCTGTGGTTTTGTTTCCTTTTCCTTTTTTCCAGTAGAGCACAAGGGAGATGGACTCAGGGACTCTGAAAGAGGACGTGTTCAGTAAACGAATGATGAACTAGTTGCTGATTGTAGTTTTGCTCCTCATGTGCTCTAATGACGTCAGCATTGTACTGCTGAGAACAAGTAGGAAGTACAAGTAGGAAGCATTTATAAAGAGCAGGTAGCTCTTCTCAACACTGATGGCACTAATTAATGCATATAGAGGCAAAACCCAGAAGAAATAGCTTCTTCATTCATGTTTGCTTTGGGAGGGCACATCCAAATGGTGGGAAAGTGCAAATGGTTGTAAAGAGCATCTGAACTTCCTTTTAAATTTAACTTAATATTTACCCAGAATCCTTTTCTGCTTCTCATACCTGTGCAACCAAAATGGCCTCCCCTCTCTGCCCCCCAGCATGGACTCACAGAAAGTGCTTGAAAGACAAATGCTCTTTAACGGCATATTTTTCAGTGATTGTGTGTTCCCAGCTTGATTTACAGTGATCCTTCCTCCCCCTGCTTGGGCTGGATCAACCAAATAAATCATCTTCTCCTCAAAACCAAAGGAGAACAAAACTTAATCTTTGGAATTAATGTAATAGCAAATTTGGCTTATTTAAACTATCTTGACTGTGATGCTAGTGCTTGCAAATTATTTTAGGGATCTTGGGAAAATACCCAGTGAATCTTGATGACATTATATTGTAACAGCCAACAGAATATGTCCGGTAACCAAACTCTTAACATGAAACAAATCAGGCTCCATAGAGCCAAATACTGCTCTCCCCACTCATCAATGGGTATTTACAGTCCAAAGAGCCGTTGAACCGGTACAGTTCTATCACATGGGGTTGGGGAGGAGGACGGGGTGTGCATAGGTGGGACTCTGGAGGGGGATTTAGGGTGGGAAGGTTGGAGAAATGACTAGTGGGCTCATGTACGGTGGACCCACCGGGCCTAAAGCACCACAAAGGGGGCATTGAGGGGCTACAAAAGGCAGTAGCAGCGGTCACAGAGCGGCTGCATTGGTGTTCTGTGCATTGCAACTGGTTTGGGAGATAAGGATTCTGCCCACCTCCATTTAGTTCCCACATAGGTTCCCTGTGCAAGGTTCATTAAGGACCTGATCCAAGGCCCACAGAAGTCACTGAGAGGCTTTGTATTGTCTTCAATGGGCATTGGATCAGGCCCTTACACAGAACAGGAACAAATCTATTTAATCCATAGCATCTATTATCCATAACGATGCAGGATAGTTTTAGATGTGATTCTGTGTTGTCTGAGAGAGAATAAAGTTGCTGCCCTGAAATGTGATAAGGAGAAGAATGTCAATGTGATTCTAAATGCTACCACTGACTCTTGTTGGATGGATGATAAGAAAAACTGAACATAGGGACCCAAGATTTTTATTAACAAAAAATCAGAGCAATCCCTCCCTCCCCCACGAAAAAACCCCAAGTTTTGTTCAAGCCATTGACAAGACGGTTCATGTTTTGTGCTGCCATTTTCAAAAATGAGGAGTGATTTTTGAGTGCCCAACTTGAGATACCTTAAAGGGGACTGACTTTTCAGAACTGATGCTCAGCACTTCAGAAATCAGGCCCCTTTAAGCTTTCTCCGTTTGGGAACCCAAAAATGCAGGTACACAAAATTGCTCATTACTTGTGAAAGTTGAGGGCCTGTTGCATTACAAATAGAATTATTATTGGTGGGTAGGAACATGGACAAATGGGTGAGTGGGTAAATAGTCTTAAGAACTTCAATGCAAGGTTTGCTAGTTGCCAACTTAACCCTGGGCTATATGGGAGACAAGTGGGGAGCAGGAACTCAGTGTCAGTTCTTCAGAAACATAATGGATTAGATGACTGGACTCTGAGAGCTTTAATTCTGTGGGGAATAAGAAGACTCCCTGCCGCCCTGTACCTTCCCCATATGCTTGAAGGTTTAAAAGAAAATGGAGGTTGCACAGGGGATAAAATATTCAGACCTTCCTTAAAGCATAGCCTAGAATACCCATTTGTGCCTGGATTTGCAACTGGTCTGCAGAGTGTGAACCTCTTGGGCCACATCCTCAACTGGGGTATATTGATAGAGCACTATTAACTTTGAGGAGTGACACTAATTTACACCCTGTGAAGATCTGCCCCAAGACTTTTCAGAGTGGTCAAGATTAGGACTTAATAGTTTTGCTCTGTGAGTCTACTCCTGCCAATGGCTTTCCTTGTTTGTTTATATGCATGCATAAGCGAGAGCCCAAATGTGGCCTGTCATTTTACCCTATAGGTGCTGGGAAGGCTGATTTCTGATGAACACACTTCAGTTGTGTTCAGTGAAGGTGGTAGAACTTTAGCAACTGAGTCCAATGAATTCCAAAAAGTAGATAAACATGCTCTGTATCCTGGGTTTATCAGATTTCCTATTTTTCGTGCGTTTAATGTTGTGTAAAATGTTACGAACAGGACTCTTACCAAGCTATTCAAAAAAAGCCTGAGTGTACAGCTCCATTATCAATTTGCATCTTTAAGGAAGTGTAACGTCTCTCTGATAACTTGTTCTACTATCTTATAGTTAGCTGAAAAAACTCAGTTTTGCTTTGCCTATGTTACATTTATTTCTGCACAATTAAAGCAAAGTGGTAAGAAAAACAGAAGTCTAAAGAATTGGAATGCGCTTCAGATTGTTGTAACCTAGGCTATCAAAGCTGACTGGTAATCCTGCCAAGAAGTAGCCCTGCAGGTTATTAAAGAAAAAAAAATTAGTTTCTGAAAATATATCAACAAAAATTTCTTCATGCTTGAACAGTCACATACCCATAACCTTCTTATTTATTAAACTGGCTCCAGGGAACAGTACAACCTTCAGCCTGCTATCGTGCAATGAACTCTGCCAGTTGTATGATAGGAGCAATCTTGACTGATAATTCCCGTCTTCCAGCCTGCCTTGCCCTATCTGCTCAAATCCCCTTTATCCCAGATACACTACTCAAGAAGGCACCTTCTGTAATGTGGTCCCGTCAACAGAGGTCACCCCGTCTGGAATATTCACCAGCTTCCTAACAGTATCATTTAGGGGAGAGTGCTAGAATTATGAGCTGTATACAGATTGCAGTATTTACATTGCAGCCAAATATGGCTGCAAAGTTAAGCATATGTTTGTGTCTAACTACAGTGGAACTTATATAAATACAGAATTGTCTTTACTTGGAAAAGGCTTGAAACAGTTTAAGGAAAGGCTTTGATTCTTAATTCTGCAACTGCCTTCCTAATATTGATCAGTATTCCTATTATTGTTTCCTATTATATTCCACCACAAAAAACTTTGAGTGGGTTGGATACCTCATCAATGGAACTAGAAGTTTCTTTATTGGTTATACGTCCATGTATTTTAATGATTGATAGAGGGTTGGTGTGGCTTGAAAAAATTATATTGTATGTCATTCTCTATGTGCTTTAGTACTGGTGTGTGTAAGTAAATGAGATACGGTGTCAACCTGCAAACAGGGGCTGTGAGGTATGTTTTTCTGCAGTGTTAGGGAAAACTGATGTGAAGGGGTAATGATGCAATTTGTGAGTGTTTTGAATCTGGAATTTATTTTCATGTAGGCGTTACAGAATTGAAATATCAGTATCTCTGTGTGTTGGTATGAGAAACTTAAGGCTGCATGTTGGTTGTTCAGGATGTGTTGGGATATAAGGGTTGTGGATGGTGGAAAGAAGTTTGAGAATGCGACTGATGAATGGAGTGTAAAGGGGTTGTTGAGTTCTTTAACTGCTTATTTCCTCGGTTTTTATAGTTTGTATTGCTGGGATATACAAGTTGGCTACCTTAACTTTAATTTAACAAAGTTTCTTGTGTGGGAATTTCCCAGGTTTATTAATAAATATTTATTATTGCTGAGACTAGTTCACATGGATAGCTAGCAACATTGTTATTAGACCTGGTTGGAAAATATGTTTTTCCGATTGAAAATTTCAACAAAACATAAACAAACATATTTTTGTTGACAATTTCAGCAGAAAATGTTGACTTTCATCAAAAATCCCAACCACCCAAAATGTTTTGGTTTTCAGCAACCAAAACCCAAATGTGCTTGACCAAAAACTTTAGTTTTCAGGCCCAAATTTTCAGGTTTGAGGGGTTTGGGTTTTTCTGGATGAAAAATTAGTGTTTTGAGGAAAGCAGACACTTTTCTCTGAAAAATTTTCTTTAATCAAAACCCAATTGAAAATGTTGGTCTTAATAGTTACATATTATTAGGACACCGTGTCTGTCATGGAGGTCACAGAAATCAGATTCCGTGACTTCTGCAGCGGCCAGTGTGGCTGACCGCAGGGCCACCCAAGCAGCTGGCCCCGGGGACAGCCACACTGGCCACTGCTGAAGCAGCTCTACAGCCAGTTGCTTGGGTGGCCCCGCAGCTAGCCACACCAGCCCCTGCTGTGGCTGCCCCAGGTAGCTGGCCCCAGCGACAGCCTAAGCAGTGGCTGATGCAGCTGGCCCCGGGGACTACCTGAGCAGTGGTCCCAGAGGTGGCGGGAGTAGGGTGACTAGATAGCAAGTATGAAAAATCGGGACGAGGGTGGGGGACAACAGGCGCCTATATAAGACAAAGCCCCAAATATTGAGACTCTCCCTATAAAATCGGGACATCTGGTCACCCTAGGTGGGAGCAGCTGCAGCTCGGTGGCTCCTGGCAGCAGTCCTGGGGCAGCCAGGGCAGCAGAGGGGCTCCTCCCCGCAGTGGCTGGAGTGGCAGCGGGACCCCCAGGGGTTCCTGCCCCTGGCAGCTGGTGCTGTGGGCTCCCTGGGCTTCCCCCAAAAATTCAATCAGGGATATTTATGGTATGAGTCATGGACAGGTCACTGGCAGTGATTTTTTGTTTCTTGCTTGTGACCTGTCCATGACTTTTACTAAAAATACCTGTGATTAAATCTTAGTCTTATGTATTATCCCCTGTATCTTATGTCTCTCCACAGCTCCTCTTCCACTCCTCCTGGCAGAGTGGCACATACTGCTCCCCACGTGCCCTTGTAGAACCTTGTTTCTCCCTGTGTCCCTCTCAACACGCAGCCAGGATTGTTCCATGTTTCTCCCCCTGTCCATACAGCTCTTCTCCCCCTTCGGTTTCCCCGAAGCCCTGCTCCACAAACTACTTACCTTATATCCCCACTCCCTATCATGTCCACCTACTTCCCTGCCACATTAAGCTTTTAAATGATGTGTCTTCATACAGATATGTATAAACATTTAAAAGCTGAGTGTGGTAAAGAAGGGGGTGGGGGAAGATTGGGAGAAGGGCTGTACATTTCTTTCCCAGTCACTCTCACAGTTGGTCATTCATTTCATTGGATCAATAGAAATGATGATAAAATGACTGATAATAAACAGAAACAATCACATGAGTAAAGGAGGAAAAACAAACTAAGGATTTATTTGGAATGCAGGTTAAGGGGGTAGGGTGGTTGGAGGTGGAGGGACAGCTCATGAGATTAGGGAGCTGGGCTCCTGTTTGGGGCCAGGAAACTTGGTCAGCAGAAGGGGTGGGGACTAGTAGACAGCAGAGGCCTGGGAGAATGTCAGGAGTTCTGCTACTCAGCACTGTTGTCCAGCTCCACACCGTGCCATCCATGACTGACCCACAAATATCTCAGGCCTCCCCCAACTTTGTTAAATTAGGCAGCCGAGTTCCAGTTTAGCCAACTTTCTCAGGTATGTCAGACCAGGACTGCCCTCTGGCGAACTACAGGAGCTTTGTCAGGGGAAGCAGCTGCTTCTGTAGCTTTTCCAGTCCCCTCCGTGATCGCTAGTTTCCCTAGCCCTAGTAAGGCAGGGGCAGAGATGGAGAGAGCTGCAGCCCAAATTGTCAGAGGTTGGGCACTTGCAGCTCTACAATAGAGGCAGCTGCCCTCATGCCATTGGGAAAAGGAAGTACTGTCATACTGAAGCTGACAGTTTGGCTTTTCATGGTATAATTAAATAAATAAGGTTATCTGGAGTAAGGAGAATAATTCTTTATGGGCCTGATCGAAAGCTCACTGAAGTCAACAGATGGCTTCCTATTGATTTCAGTGGGCTGTGGACCAGGCTGTATGCATTTTATTTTAAAATAGCCTATGTCTGAGATGTTACCAGAATGCAGGTGTGAATGTGAAGTGGGGAGTTTGTGGGGACTCCAAGCTAGGAACCCAAGGGAAAGGGAGAGTTTTAAAATATTTCCTCCTGCAAAAGTGAAACGTTACATCAACATATAATTGTCTTTTGAAGAGTTATGGTGCCAAATTTGAAGATTAAATTTAATCATTAAGTGTGAAGCAGAGGAATAGTAGTCCTGTTTAAAGAACAAATCTCAACACAGCCTTAACTGTGGAGTTGCTACAGAAGCCTCCACAATACTGATAGCAATGTAGTCTGGTATGGAGCAGTAAATCACCTCATCTATCTGGCCTCAGAATGGTGAAGTTTATTAGCTACAACATCACTGATTGTGATACATTTGATCTCAAATTAACCAACTTTTTTGGCTTTTATAGAAGAGAGATACTGTTACTGAATATAAACAGGAGAGTGTTCAGGCAGATTATAAATGGTGAAACAAAGAACTGCATCAGAAAAGCATTTACCAAATCAGAATCTTAGTTTAAGCTTGATTTATCTCTGAGCTACAGGGCGACTGAGTTGTCCCCCGTGGCAGCATTCTTTAGCAGCTTTCATGCCCCTTTACTGAATATTGTCCTTGAAATATCTGAGGAATATCCTTGTTCAATTTCAGCTTGAGTTATCACTAGAGTACATTTTGATGATACCTATTGTTCGTTCCCTGGTTCATGCATTCAAGTCATACAAATTCTTGATTTTTAACCCAGATCATTAAGAATTTTAGCACAGACTTTATTTTCTCAGGTAGAAAAGGGCTCTACTTCCGAGCTAACAAAGGTTAATGTTGACGTGTAATTAACTCGTCATCCAGCAAGCTGAAGGCAACTTTGAGTTAGTTCTTAAGGAAGATAAAAAGTTCAGAGGATTAGAAGGGCGTGGGGAACCCAGAGAAGGGCAAGATGCAGAGCAAAGGTGGTTTTAACCTCTTGGGATTCTGCAAGCTGTGGGGACTGCAATGGCACAAGCCAGAATGGCCATGTTGGTGTGTGCTATGGTCCCACCACTTCTGTTGTTGGTTCACCTCCAGCACAATCCCGATCCTGGGGGTGTGCCTGTGCCAAGGGAATTCTCCTGTGGTCCTTTGCAGGCTGTTTATGGCGGAGTGGCATTTAGGGGCCAGAGCAGGGGAAAGAACCCTTCCCAAGGCATCCAAATGCTAAGAAAGGAATAATTCTTTTCCTTTACATATTGGTGTCTGATACATTGGCATTTTGCTTGGTGACTAGCTGGCTGGCTGGCTGGCTGTTAAGATGTTAGGTGGCTGGTACAACAGGCTTGGGCATTACTAGGTGAATTGGCATCCCAAGTCATAAAGAGGACATATTCCCATTCCCTGGCATCCTATACTCCCATACAATTCCTGTATTTTCTTCCTTCCCGTCAGAATACTTTGTGTTAGCCCCTTCAGAGCTTCAAAGGTAAATCCACAGCTGACAGAACACCACACCCAGAAGGTGTGTGGGTTACAGCAGCACTAAGGATTTTTGAGTATGTATTGTAAATAAAGTCACTGGGTGACAAGCAAATGAACCAGAATCAAACAAGGCCCTTACTGAATCAGGTACAGGACTATGTAAGTGCTCCCCACCCCCCCGTACCCTATGTAGCTATATGTGTTGCCTATACTTAAGCCAGCCCATCTGTCTTCAGGCTGCCATCTGGCCCCAGTCATTATTCCCTGTGTTTCCCTCTTCAACTACTCTAAGGGTTAAAATGATTTTTAACCCATCTCTTCTCTTTGAAATCCATTTGATCTTTGTTACTCACCTCTGCTTCCAACCTTTATTTGCCAACTCGCTTCCACGTTCTTCTCATCTGGCCCTCAGTTCCATGCCCCCCCGTGCATTCAGTACTTGGAACGCAGGAATTTGTAGCCACTCCGTAGAGTAGGCTGGGTGGCAGCACTTCCAGTCTAGGCCAAAGCCCTAAATCCATTCCTGGCTAGTGCTACAAAGTGTTATTAAACTACATGACTCAGTTCCCCCTCCACCTATTTGGAGACTGAAAGCCAAATCCAGGTCTTCTTGAAATCAATGACAAAATACTCATTGGGGCAGGTCAATGGAGTTATGACAATTTACATCAGCCCAGGATCTGCCACATTTACTTGAGGGATATCGAGTTTTTGCTCGGAGTCTCCCTAACAGAATGTCCTATCTACTGCCTCCTCTGCAAGATGTCATCTTCTTCATAGAGCTCCTGAGTTTGAACCTCATGCTGATACTTGTTTTTCCACCTCGTTCACAGTGACTGCAGCAGAAGTTCCATGTGTGGCATGCATGACAGCATATGGCCTTTTGTTCCTTTCTGCCAATGACATGTGGCAGCATGGATTAAATGAGTCCTGCTTCTCCTGCTGGGTAGAACAGGAGCAAAGCAAAGAACTTGGTGGTGTTTCAGAGGCAGGCAGGAGCGCACCTGGGTGAACAGGAAAGAAGAGATTGGGCAAAGAGAGTAATGGAAAGCCCTTCCTTTAAGGATGAGAAATACAACAATTGTGGGGATGAAGAGGGCAGGAAAGAGGCTGCTGCCTTCTGTCTGCCTAAGTAGAACATTGAAAACTGAAAGGTTGAAATTCCTGCCCATCATTTTGTTTTGCTTGAAATTCAGCAAAAGATGTTCCAGTCTTCTTCCCTTTACCCACTTGCAATTGATGGGAAATTTCCCTGCAAACAGAATCCTAGACAATGACAAACTGAATCCTCATTAAAACAAAGAAAGGTTAAGGGGAAAAAATAACCTGTTTAAAATGAGGTAGCTCACCAGTCTTTGAGCTGTAAATTGACAATAGGATTTATATAAATCCATAATTGTATCTTTTTTACCTGCAGTTATGCTAGTTAATGATGAAAAAAGTATACAGCCTATTGTGAGGTTTTAATGAGGATTCTTTTTACAGAGTTAAAAAAATCCACCAAATTAAATTCTGCCAATTTACTCCATTGCAAATTGAGCACCACCCTGTGCGCAAAAAAATCATCAAGTAGCTTAAATCAGCTACAGCTAAATGTGTAAGTCAGCATGTGCTTTAGCCTTTAGTCATGAAGAATATATTAGATTTTAAAAATAAATGGCTTTCTGCTGAGTCTTCATTGCAGTGGCTTTCTGACTTTTAATTAAATTTTCAGTACTTGTGGGTGCTTCTTCATGTACTTTGGCCACAGAACTCAGTGTCTGTATCATTATGTATGGTAGAAACCCAAATTGGAGATTATTAAACTTGTTCGTTTCTTTGTTATTCACTAGTAAGCTACCTGGAGAAATTATTCCTTTCTGTTGTAAGTGAAGAACATAGCATTTATTCTACAATAATATTTTAAAAGAACAAAACAGAGCTCGTAAACTGAACATGATTAGCCCTGCTGCAGTAGCTTGTTAAATGTTACTCATTATACATTTCTGGTCTGTTTCATTGGTGTTAAATGAACTTAATGTAAATTAATAAAAACAGGTTTGTGTTATTAGTAACAAGCTTGAAAGTAAAAAAGAAAACTGTAAGCAACACTAAACTCAGCAACTAACATTAATGTTTGCAGTTTTCTTGTGTAGCCATCACTACTTGTGTGAGATTGTATAAATAAATAACTCTTACAAGACAGAACACTTTCTCTTTGAACTAAAGCACCAGTTGCCTTCATACAACGCTTTCTAATGAAAACAAAATTGCTTGTACTTTTTTGCGTTGTCCCTCTTTGGGCACTCCAGAAGACCAGTGGTCTCACACACAGCTATAGCATGTGCATGAACCCTAGTGGGACTCAGTTTTATCTATCCCTCTCCCAACCATGAGGCTAATCAGCTTGTCCCCATCTCTGTGAGGCTCCCTCCATTCTTGCCTCTCCTATTTCTTTTTAAATAGAAAAACTAAATATGCTTTGTTGGCAGCTCTCCTGGAGAGCTAGGGAGTGCCATGAGCAGGCAATGCTGTGTGATACTGCTCTTTTGTCATGGCTCTTGGAATGGAGCTGGTGAACACCAAGGGTAAAATCCTGACCCCGTTGAAGTGAATGGCAGTTTTGTCGTTGACTTCAGTGCGGCCAGGATTTCACTCCAAGCTTCAAAATCAGTACATAGGCTCAGTTTCTCTCCTGTACTAAGGTCCACTTAGTGCAGAGAAGCAGAGGAGAGGATGCCAAAATGGCTCCCTGGTTCTGTGGGCCAGTCTGCACCAGCTCTTCTAACCCTAGTGAGTGAGAGCAATCGGGGCTGCTCTAACTTGTACTAGCTGTGCACAGTGTATACAAGAGACCGTATGCCAGCTGAGAATCAGAGTCGTGCAGTTGTACTCCACACCCACCTTCCTAGCCTCACCATGGACCTCACATGCCATTGTGCCCCTTCTTCCCTCAATAGCCCACTCCCTATGCTGGGACTGAGGGGAGCGGTTGGCACAAGGGGTGGCTCCACTAGTTTTATGCCAGCTGGGATTTTCTCTACTGGTAAAACTCTTCTTTGCATCCCCTGAGCAGTGAAAGGAGCCAGGCTGGGGGAGAAAATCTGGCACGCAGAGTTTCAATCAGTTTTTTACCAAGCAGAGTAGGACCGACATCCTACTGACCACGTGTCAAATTCTGCCCTCAGTTACAAGCCATGAGTCCCCATTGACATGAATGTGTGTAAATTAGAGCAGACTCTTGTGTATGTTTGAGCGCCACACACAATCCTATAAATATGAACTTGAGATATGAGAGTTTTAAGAACAATTCTCAATTTCTATTTGTCAGGTGGACGTTAACCATAGCAACGAATCTGAATGAGGGTGACTAGGGCCGTACGTGTTACACACCTGAATTTCAAAGCAGACACCTCATTACCATTTATTCCCCCAGACATTTGTTCTGTCTACCTGACAGCCTAAGATGGAATTTCAAGTCCCTTCTTGGCGTTGCCTTTGCTTGCAGGTTTGCCTTTGCTTGTAACTGGCCCTTTAAATACTAGGAAATGAGTCAGTTACGGCTCTTCACTGGCCATTTTGTCTGAAGTCAAACGTGTGCTCTAGAGACTGCAGTTCCTTTCTCTCTGTGCAGTGTTGGTATTATTAAGTTTTTCTTTTTCTAGCATCAGGTGTTGTAGACCAGTGGTTCTCAAGCTAGGGGCGCTGCTTGTTCAGGGAAAGCCCCTGGTGGGCCGGGCCGGTTTGTTTACCCGCCACATCCGCAGGTTGGCTGATGGAGTCTCCTGTGACTGTGGGGCTTATTTCCGATCCTCTGTCCGTTCACACCTCCGGGCAGAGTTCCTCTGGGCGGTGTCCACTGACTCCCTTGACACTTTTGAGGAGCAGTGGGCGCTGTCCGGGGTTCTCTGCTCGGTGTCTCCGTCAGGTTCCCTTCATTTGATCCTTTGACCGCACTCCTGTTCCTGTTGTTCATTAGTTGTCCCCCGTAATTAATTGGTTTCCCAGGTCCTGTGGACCCCCCCTGGGGGGATCCTTTAGCAGTGGGTGGGCTTTGCCCGCCCACTTCCTGGATCCCAATAAGGCATCCGCAGGTTCAGCCAATCGCAGCTCCCACTGGCCGTGGTTCACCCCTCCAGGTCAGTGGGGGCTGCGGGAGGTGGCGCGGGCCGAGGGATGTGCTGGCCGCCCTTCCCGCAGCCCCCATTGGCCTGGAGCGGCGAACCGCGGCCAGTGGGAGCCGCAGCCAAACCTGTGGACACAGCAGGTAAACAAACCGGCCCGGCCCGCCATGGGCTTACCCTGAACAAGCGGCGTCCCTAGTTTGAGGACAACTGCTGTAGACCACTGTTCTGGAGTGTCTCATGAACTGATTTCACCATATGAGGGCCCACTGAAAGCAGCCTTTTCTGGGGACTGCCGAACTGATCAGAACTTTACTAAAAGAGGGTGAGGGAAGAAAAGATGGCAGAAGTTGAAGCATTTTATGTTGAAAATCTTAGGAAAATTCTAAAATTGTGCCACTTCCTTGCAGCATATTGCACAAGCAATATAAAAGTGGATTTTCCATTACCAACAATTTTTTAAATCAAGATTGGATTTTTTTTTAAAAGTTCTGCTCTAGGAACTATTTTAGGCAAGTTCTGTGACCTGTATTATCCAGCAGGTCAGACTAGTTGATCTAGTCCTTTCTGGCCTTGGAATATATGAATCTAGAAGTATATGTTGCAACATCCACTGCAGGTAATTTTGGTGTGTGATTGATTAATATTTGTTAAGCACTTTAAAAATGAAAACTCTGTGCTGCAGTTTATTATTATTAATCTTACTTTTTACTGTAATTAGTCAGGTGGCTGCTTTAAAGGATATTTGTTAGGGTTTCTGGGGAGCTTCGAATAAAAGGATTCAAAAGCACAGAGTGCTTTCCAGTTCCTCTTTGACAATCTTTGTGAAATAAACCAGTATGATAAGTTGCTGGACACCAGAAACCTGCTCAAGTGGATTTGTATGAGCTGTCATTTATGCAGACTCCCATAAAACAGGTTTCCCTACCTAAATCAGCCACCTGCCTGACAATAAGGAACTGGGGTTCTTTACTCCACAAGGTGCTCCTTCCTGTCAGAATACTTTTATATAGACCCCTAGAGCCTATACATGAATTGCACCTCCCCCTGCTTCTGCCTCCTAGTGGGCTGTCTGAAGGAACCTATACATATGTATTAAGTTATTAAGCAGTGGTATGGGTTCTCACAAGTTCAAACTCAAAGCACGCTGTGCCTATGCTCAAATGTCTCCAGGAGGGCCTGGATTAATAGAAATGCAAATAGAGCATCTGCACAAGGCCATATGATTAGAGCCTTCCCCCTCACACCTCAAAGTCAAAAGCAGAAAAACACTGCATGTGAAACACAACAAAAAATGGTGATATAATATGCAAAGTCTGTTACCAATTTCAACAGCAGTCAGCAAAACACCTAGCCTCACCCCCACTTTGAACAGCAGTGCCCTTACATCATGTAAGCTAATTGTTTTAATCAGTATCAAATTACTGGGGTATGTTAGAGTCCATACTTTGCATAAGATTCCACCATCCCTTAATTCAGGCTTGTTATGTAGGAATGCTGTTAATTTTACCTTTGTTCCATCCTGGTATTATTTCACTAACTCATAACATCCTGTATTTATGGGAAGATTGAAATTGTGACAAGTGAGAAATTGACAAGTGAGAATTGGGCAGGCACACTGGGCCAAATTCTGCACTCAGTCATGCTGGTGTAAACCTGGAGTAACTCCATTAACAGGTGTAAATGCAAAATAGCTCCTTTTCCCCCACTGGAATTACTTTGGATATACCTGTGTGCAAGTGACAGCATAATTTGACTCCCTAAGCAATGTATACCAGTGTAGCAAGGCTTCACACCGTACTAGAGGGCTTCATTCACAATGTAGATTAAAGGGGCTTGAGGTGGCCTCAGATACAGTGCTTTGAACATAAATCAGTGATGTTCCATCAGTACAACCACACCTGATTAGAATCAGGTCCATCGGGCTAGATTACCCTCTTTCCAAGGGAGAGGGTCAAGGAAACTCTGCAAGGATCCCCTCACAGAGTTAATCCCAGATCCTTCCATCATGGGGAAGGGATTTGCTCCTCTGTGGAATGATCATGGGGTTTCTGCAAGGAGTAAGGACCTTCAGCCTGGAGGGCCTGTGCCTTTGCACGAGCTCTGGAAGTCAGGTGTCGCCTTGTATGCTCCCTGACAGCATGTCTCTGTTGGAGCTGTGCTATCATCCCTGACCTCAGCTAGTCCTGGACCCTCTTAAAGGGACCTCAAACTGTACTAACACTCCCAGGTAATCTCTGCAGGGATAAATGGGAGTCCACTGCTGCCAGTCCACTGCTGCCAGGCTTGCAGAATGTCCTTTCTAGGGTTATGTCAAAAGGAAGGATGATGATGCTGACACAGCCAACTCCCATCTTCTACTGGGAGAGAGGCTCCTCTCTGCACATCAATCTTGGGGGTACATTTCAAAGTGCAATAAGCCCACTAACTTCCCTTTCCCTCAGCTTCTTCCCACACATGCTTCTATAATTAAAAACTGGCAGCTTCTGGAAGGCCGTATATTATAGAACTGTTTGTGTTGGTTCAGTGTGTTTATTTTATTATTAACTTTTCCCAAACAGCTAGCTTAGCTTTGGAAAAGGTTCTTGGAATCGTTTCTACTTCCCCATCTGCAATCCTAAATCTAATTCACTATTAGTGTCCCTGTCAGAATAAGAAATCAGAGTGCATCTTTTCATACTTAGTGAAGGTTTTATTTTGTTTAACCTTGAAAATGATTATCCTGATGGTGTGGGCTGCTCACAGATGCTGATGTACTTCCTGTCTCAATAAATGAAATTACTTGCTCCTCCATGCCTTATTATAGGACTCATGGGCAGCTGTTGCGGCCTATACAGTGATTCCATCTAGCATATGAAAGATAAAAATACATCTAGACTTTCCCTAAGAAACTATGCATGGAAGCTGGGAAACAACCCTGACAACATAACGTCTCTTGATGTGAGGGACAGTCCCACAAATCTGATTCAGATACCCCTCAGTTACATGACTCGTATAGAGCAGCTGGTGATACTGCTTATTGCTTTGAGTCACTTTAACATCAGAGATGTTGAAATATGAAGATACCTCTACCAAAGTCTTAGTTAGTCTTCAGAAGTGTTCTCCATGTTGTTTGGGGTTTTTTGCCCTGCTTTGTATTTTATTCCTTATTCTGGTCACTCGCTCTACATTCTAAAAGCTCATTCCTTTTGGTCTTTAGTACATGTGTAGCAGTGAACATGCCCCTCTAGCTTCACTTAGAAAAGCTGGAGAATTTGCTGTCATTCCCCTGTTAGGCTTGTGAGATGGAAAGCAAGCCAGAAAGCAGCCACTCTCCAAGCAATATAGTCTAGCTTTGCTACAGAATGTGGGAAAAGCTGTAGGAGCTTTTTGTAGGCAATATAAAAAGTGACTCTACTGTGTCAGTGTGGTAATTATAATACACTACACGTGGCTTTATACTATGATTGTGGAAATGTTGAGTTAAAGCTTCGGCTTCATCATACCTACCATGTAGTGCTTGGGTGATGATGGGCTAACCAATCACTAGACAATCCTAATGTGTTTGTGATGTCTCAGCAGAGTGGGCTGGCAGGTTAAGAAAGAAGCATCAGCTTTAATCCTGAATTTCCTGCTTTTGCAATTTTGAATCTGACCCTGAATATTTTCGGAAGGGCTGACATTTCAGAAGAATGAGTTGCACATGCAAAAGGGAAGCTACCCTTCTGGAAATTTGACAGTATAATGATTTTAACGGTGATCATTTATACATGTAGGGGCAAATCACACATACAACCTTAGTGGGTGCAAACGGCCCTGTGGTGGCAGAACTGGCTGCACAAGACAGAGGGAAGGATTTGTGGAGCAGGGCTGCAAGGTGAGAGATGGAACCCTTGCATGGTGTTGGGGTCAGTAGGGAGGTAAGGCAGGAGGATTCCAGCCTGCATGAGGGGCATGTTAGAGCAGGATGGCTACTTCAGCCTCAGGGCTGAAACAGTCACTGCAGATGCACCATGGCCTGAGAGGAAAAACTGTTTCATCCAATTCCCTAGTAAGATACCCAGAGTTCAGTTACTCTGGCTGGGTGGGAGTTGAAAGATTCTGTGAAAATAGCCCATTGTAAATGCTTAGTTTGTTCCCAGTGGCAATTTCCCCAGTGACGTTACCTGAAATTTGTCCAATGCCAGGGAACGTGGACCTTTCTCTCTTTCTCTCTCTCTCACACAGCTTATCAGTCAGGCTACTCCAAGCTACTGCCACAGTTTATTGGTCCTGTTCCTCCCTCACTTGCCCAGGTTTTACCATTAAGTTAAATGACACAGCTGATGCACAAATATAAGCTTTTGTTTAACTTACATGAACCCAGGATTAAGTGTAGTTGGGAGAGTCACAAAATGCAACTTCAGTGATCATCAAATGGGGGAAGCTGAGACTGTGGAACAACAGCTGAAATGAGCCATAAGCCATGTCTACACGTACTGGGGATCAACGCTGCTGCGATCGATGCAGCGGGGGTTGATTTAGTGGATCTAGTGAAGACCTGCTAAATCAACTGCAGAGCACTCTCTGATCGACTTCGGTACTCCATCAAAATGAGAAAATTAAGGTAAATTGACACGAGTGCATTTCGTGTCGATGCAGCATGGTGTAGACACTGCAGTAAGTCGACCTAAGCTATGGAGTGTAACTTAGGTTGACTTACCCTAGTAGTGTAGACAAGGCCTATATGAGCATATTATTTTTGCTCTCCTCTGCACTGATTTCAATAGGAGTTTGACTGAGCAAAAACCTGGGAAGCTTGGGATTGGCCCTCGATGTAAGTATTTTTAGTTGTAGACAGCATTAAGCTAGGGTCCATTCCTGGTCCCATTGAAGTCAGTGGGAGTTTTGTCATTGACTTCACTGGGAGGAATCTTGGGGCATTAGTCATTAATATAGGAATACCTTATTATCCACCTGTTACAAGCCTTTGTATTTCTCACACACACACAGAGCACCATCTTTCCTAAGACTGAAAACATGTTCAAATAAATATAATTAAATGAACGACCAACTCTCTAACAAAGTAAAAGATTTAAGATATTTTTATATGATGATCATAGAATAGAATCATAGAATATCAGGGTTGGAAGGGACCTCAGGAGGTCATCTTGTCCAACCCCTGCTCAAAGCAGGACCAATCCCCAATTTTTGCCCCAGATCCCTAAATGGCCCTCAGGGATTGAACTCGCAACCCTGGGTTTAGCAGGCCAATGCTCAAACCACCGAGCTATCCCTCCCCCCAATGATGGTTTGATATTAAGTAAAAAATATTATTAGGAAGTCCAGCAATCTAGTAACCACAGCTACCAAAGAGGAAGGATGGTTTAGTGGTTAGGGTGCTTACCAGGACTTGAAAAATTCAGGCTCAGTACCCTGCTCCAGCATGGACAGTGGGTGTGTCCTTGGGCAAGTCTCTCTGTTCCTCACCTGTAAAATGGATAACAGTGCTCCCCTAGCTCACCGAGCTCTTAGGGGGATAAATACATTAAAGATTGTGAGCTGCTCTGATACTATGGACCGAGAAGGCAATATGCAAGCATCACACCATAAGTCGGATTCAGTAACTGACCATGCTACAATGATAACATTGTATAATAAACATGATCTATTTTTTTTTCTTCCCCGAGAAGTTGGGATTGCAACGTGGAACTCACCACAAGGCATAATGTGGATAATCTTACAAGTTCTCTCTAAATGAATATACAGGCAGTTAGAACTTGAAGAAAAGTTGTGGTGTTAGTTGTGGAGCAGTCTCTTATTTAAAGCTAGGGTACGTCACCAGCCAAGTTTATTCCCTTTCTCAGACTGGAACTATTTGTAGTCACAGAGGACACCTATGCTCAATGTAGTACACCAGACTTTGGGAGCTGTTGGGATTTCCCACATCAGTTCGACCAAGCTCATCTGAACATGCTTTCTACTTTTTTAAAATAGCAAAATCAGGAGAGCAAAGTACATTTGATGATTCCTACACAAACCAAAGATACACATGTGTGCAAAAGCCTGAGGGTCCTTACTCTTAGGAGTTAATCACAGTTAGTGATTATACTATAGTCTTTATTCTTCAAAAATATTGTGTTTACATGTTAATTAAGTAAACAACCTCTTCCTTTGGTCTCAAATCTCACAACCCACATTGCATAATTTCCAGATAACATCAGGACTGCACAGACCATCAGGAAGAGGAATTCATAAACTCTGTGTGTATATATAAGGGCTGTCAAGCGATTAAAAACATTAATTGCGAATAATCGCACTGTTAATAATAGAATACCATTTATTTAAATATTTTTGGATGTTTTCTACATTTTCAAATATATTGATTTCAGTTACAACACAGAATACAAAGTGTACAGTGCTCACTTTATTTTTTATTACAAATATTTGCATGGTAAAAAACAAAAGAAATAATATTTTTCAATTCACCTAATACAAGTGCTGTAGTGCAATCTCTTTATCATAAAAGTTGAACTTACAACTATAGAATTATATAAAAAAGTGCATTCAAAAATAAAACAATGTAAAATTTTACCGCCTGCAAGTCCACTCAGTCCTACTTCTTGTTCAGCCAATCGCTCAGACAAACATGTTTGTTTACATTTGCAGGAGATAATGCTACCTGCTTCTTGTTTACAATGTCACCCGAAAGTGAAAACAGGCATTCTCATGGCACTGTTGTAGCTGGCATCGCAAAATATTTATGTGCCAGATGCTCTAAAGATTCATATGTCTCTTCATTCTTCAACCGCCTTTCCAGGGGACATGTGTGCATGACGATGATGGGTTCTGCTCAATAACAACCCAAAGCAGCTTTCTTTTTTGGTGGTTTGGATTCTGTAGTTTCCGCATCAGCATGTTGCTCTTTTAAGATTTCTGAGAGCATGCTCCACACCTCATGCTTCTCAGATTTTGGAAGGCACTTCAAATTCTTAAACCTTGAGTCAAGTGCTGTAGCTATCTTTAGAAATCTCACATTGGTACTTTCTTTGTGTTTTGTCAAATCTGCAGTGAAAGAGTTCTTAAAATGAACATGTGCTGAGTCATCGTCCGAAACTGCTGTAACATGAAATATATGGCAGAATGCGGGTAAAACAGAGCAGGGGACATACAATTCTCCCCCAAGGAGTTCAATCACCAATTTAATTAACACATTTTTTAACGACTGTCATTCCAGAGGAAGCATGTCCTCTGAAATGGTGGCCAAAGCATAAAGGGGCATACGAATGCTTAGCATATCTGGCACGTAAATACCTTGCAATGCCAGCTACAAAAGTTCCATGCAAATCCCTGTTCTCACTTTCTGGTGACATTGTGAATAAGAAGAGGGCAGCTTTATCTCCTGTAAATGTGAACAAACTTGTTAATCTTAGTGATTGGCTGAAAGAGAAGTAGGACTGAGTGGACTTGTAGGCTCTAAAGTTTTACATTGTTTTGTTTTTGAGTGCAGTTATGTAACAAAAAAAAGTTCTACATTTGTAAGTTGCACTTTCACGACAAAGAGATTGCATGACAGTACTTGTATGAAGTGAATTGAAAAATATGATTTGTTTATTTTCACAGTGCAAATATTTATAATAAAAATAATATACACTTTTATTTCAATTACAACACAGAATACAATATATATGAAAATGTAGAAAAACATCCAAAATATTTAATACATTTCAATTGTTTAACAGTGCGATTAAAACTGCGATTAATCACAATAAATTTTTTTGAGTTAATCACGTGAGTTAACTGCGATTATCTATCTATCTATCTATCTATCTATCTATCTATCTATCTATCTATCTATCTATCTATCTATCTAAAATTAGGCTCTGCTGATTACAACACATGACAAAGGCTAGCTCTAATCTAGCAGTTAGCACTTGCATGTATGCATTCTTACTTCGTCAGTGTAATGACATGGAGCTGACCTCTTTTCAGCAGCATAACACTGCACAAATGTGAAATATAATCATGGGAATCCTTTTACTTTTTCATGACAAATATATTATTGTTGTGTTCTGAAGATGAAGAAGGAAATGAACAAAGAAGAAGAGAGATAGGAGACAATATCACCTGATCAGCCTTGCACATTACCTCCAGGATCTTGTGGGTTCTGCAGGCATAATACAAAGTGAGAGAAGGCGTCAAAATCCTTCAGCCAAACTTTGAGGCTCCACTTTTAAAACAGACAATATAGTTCATGGATTTTGGTGCATATCGTAACAGTGATGCAATATCGATGGTTGATTCATTCTGGAAAGAGCGGAGAAAACCAGGAATTGTTGAAGGTAAGATATAGCAATACAATAAAAGAAAACAAGAAGTAGGTAATTGATAATAGGATGTACAAATTTTTATTCCTTCAAAGTGTGGGTCTGCTCTGGAAAAGTAACATATCTATTCACTGTATGTCTGCACAGACGTGTGTGCTCACTTGGGAGTCTAAAATATGGTTTTGCTATTTTTAATTTATTTTTATTTAAATTATACTATTAAAAGATGCCTATACAGGGCTGTAGGTGCCCTAACACATAATTAATACTACAACAGAAGCCCAACAGCAATACAACAATCAAAAGGAATTCTGCAAGTCAATAACCTACAAAAAAGCTCATTTTTTACTCCTATTCAGCTGGCAGAACCTACACAGCTAAGTCACAGCAAATTCTCTTCCCTCTTGTGCCTCATCAACAGAATTGTTTAGTGGGTCCCAGATAAAGGGCTAGTCATTCACAGTTTTGCAACCCCTGCCCTCTGCAGTGGCCAAGCCCTGGCGCTTCAGAGGAAGGCCAAATAACAACCAACCATAATGCACCTGTGTAATGCTAGCTGCTAATGGTTCTTAGGGCCATATTCTCAGATGATGTAAACCAGCGTAGTGCCAATTAAGTCAGTAGGGTTGCATAATACAGTCAGTACATAATTTGTCCAGCACATACATTCTCAAAGGTAATGTTTATGTAAGAAAAGGAAAGAACCCAACTTGACTGTCAGATCCTACCTGGAGTTTTCAAGGATGGCAGTTGGAAATAAAGCACCCTTTGAGTTATAAACTGAGCACTTTTGATCTATAACTTATTGACACTCAGTAAACACGAAGCCCCATGGTGACAGTTTAAGAGAGTTACTTTTCAGAACAGAGCAGCACATTAACTGTTGTTTTGGGTAAACACATTACAAATATCCTAATATTCTTTCAAGGAAGTTTATATTAGTGGGGTTTGAATCTTAAGAGTTAGAAATAAAATAAAGGGAAAACGATTCTGATTGTCAGAATGAGTACCTAGGTACACTAAGGGATTGAGTACAAGGTATTTGTACATGATTATAATTAGAAGGGTAGAGGATTACTTTGGTATTCAGAAATAACCAAGAGATTTTTTCTAGAGACTATCCTGTAACTGTCTGTTGAATGAGTTGAAGATGCACACTGTTTTTTCAAGTTCATTTGCATAGATGTGTTTAACTTTCTATGGCTTGGATCATGGTTCAGAGACAGCAGAGGGGCCATGTTGCAATAGCTGTCCAGAGAGGTCAGGCTGACAGACAATACTCCTGCTGGGACTTAAGAGGAATACATACACAAGTAGAAGCACAGCCAACTACCCCTGCATCCAGTGGGATCCTCACTCCCTTTTGGGAAGGCTAGCATCATCGGTGGTGTTTTCTCCTATACAGACAGCCTGTATAATCCCTAGGTGTCAGTTAAGTCAATGGAACTACTTATGAGCATAGTGTTAAGAACATGCCTTAGTGCTTGCGAGGTCAGGGCTATAATGAGTTAAACTTCACACAGTCCCATGAGATATTGACATTTTACCTAGGAAAAAACTGAGGCACAGAGGTTTGATGACTCGCCCAGGCTATTGCAGAGGGTTTCAGGTGAAGCTTGGAATAGACCGATGTGACTCACAAGACTCTTGCCTCCCAATCCTACACTGTAACATTCTGCTTTTAAACAACTACTTCTCCTGGATCTTCTGAGTCCCAGACCTTTGTTTTAGCCACCAGACAGAAGCTTTATCTTCCTCTTAACGGATGATGACAATGCACAGGAGATGTAATCTAGCATCCACTCATCCATACTGCACATGATGAAAAGCAGGTTCTTAAAAAAAAAGTTACACTTTTATTTAAGTGACAACTTGGGACTGGTTTAAAGAGAGACAAAAACAGCTTTCCAACAGAGACCCTCTTATACAACACTTTCCCACTAGACAAAGATCTCTACTTAACATATTCGCTTTCCAGCTTCCATACTTTCAGTGGTTTCCCAGGCAAATGCTTTGCCAGTGAGATAAAGAACAGTTCTCAATTATTAGAGCATTTTCTAGTTAACAGTAAGCTCCTCATATAATACCAGCAAAGCCAGCTTTAGGTTTCTGGAGACCCAATGAGCTGAGTCAGTGGCATCCTGTGGACTGACTGTATGTCAATACTTCAAAAAATCTTTTTGTTGCTGGCTGGGAATCTCCTATGCACTGCTGTGTCACATCTCTCCAAAGTACCATGAGAAGGGATGATCTCTGTATGTTTGGTTTTCCTTTGAAATGCTACAAGAATGCTCTTTCTTGCCACATATTAGTGAGATGTAAGATGGGGCACCCAAGAGACTGCCAGATCTGAAGCAGAAGCAGCTGGTTTTATTCATTTTTATTTTAAATTGTGCTCAGTTTTATTATCTATTTGAGTCTCCAGCTACCACACACAAAATTAAGATCAGATATTAATAATTTTTTTTATTACTAAGCATTGCAAACATGAAATTCCCTCTGTTACATGAATGACACCTTGTTTTTCATCATTCAACTCAGTTCTGCTTAAACTCCCTTGAAGCAGATCAATACAAAACTGGAGAAATTGTCACCCTGGATGCAAAATCTGACCCTGAATTCTTAAGCTTGAAGGATGGGCTGAAGGAGAAAAGAACCATAATTGGAATAGCCCTGGAAACATATCTTAAGGTTTGACAAAAAAATTAAAAAACTCGATCACATAGAAGTTTAGTAATTCCAGAAAGTACCATGGAAGAAAATGGAATTACTACAAAGTAAAGCTGAATCACAAGAGTGATTCAAGCCAAGTTAGAACAGAGTAAACAGGACAGGATTAATGCTAAATTGGTCCTTCTTCCCCAGTTTAAAACTCCCACATGTGGCTTTATAAATCCTAACAGAGCTCATCTTCCCTAGGGAGTGACATAGAGTAGGAACACGTCCTTGAGGTAGTGTGGTTTAGTGGCTAGGACACTACACTGAGAGTCAGGAAATCTGGCTTCTAGTTTCTGTGTTGCCACTGACAGTGCTATGTAACATTGGGGAGCTCACCTTACCTCTCTGAACCTCTATTTCCCTCTCCCACTCTTGTCTTGTTGTCTTGTCTATTTGGATTGTAATGTCTTCAGGACAGGGACTGTCTCTCACTAAATGTTTACACAATCCCTAGCACAATCTCAGTTGGGGCCACCTCAGTTGGGGCCACCTCAGTTGGGGCTTTTTTAGCAGTTGATAAAATACAAATAATAAATTAACAGTAATAGGAAGAGTTAACTTACACGATGCCAGTCATGACTATGTAGCGAGCATAGACAAGAATAAGACATGTTCAGTGCTGGGTCAGCTGGTTATAGGTAAACCTATTGTACATGACTTATCTTTGTCTATACTGATGGTCAACATCATGTTAGTTAAGAGGGCTTCTCAGGGCTGTGTTTGAACTCAGTCATTTTCTAGTGAACACAAGCGCATTGTGTTTTGTTTAAAGGGACACTATCAGCCTGAAATGACTGTTGCTCCATAATAAACAGAAAAGATTAAAGATTTGCTTTTTTTCTTTTCTGCCATGTGCAAATAACAGAACTTTGAGTAAATAGTTTCACAGTTTTTTCTCGTATTGTTAGGCTACCAGTTTCCCCTGCTGTTTGTGTGAGGGGTCTCACAGAAAAAGGGAAGAAGAAAACTTGTTTTAAAGATAGGAAATGCAGTTGTAAATCCACAAAATTAGGAAAGGGGACACAAAACCAAAGTGTAGTATCTCAAACCACCGTATCTTCTTTTTTAAAAAACTTTTAAAGTTAAGTCCCTTTAACTTGATCATTGACATGGCTAAGTCCTTTTTAAATATAGTTTAATATCGTGCACTTTCAACCTATCTCAACTCTATTTTACAATACAGTTTTTTTCTACTTTATTTTATTTGTGCAATGGCTAGATTAGATAAAATGTCTGTAGATCATAACGTGTATTCAGAATATGACACTCTGAGATTTGTTTGTGTATTGCAGAGAGATAAGGCTAAGCCTCCAGGCCTGCAATCAGGTTTGCACAGACAGGGGCTGCCTATATGTACAGGAGCCTGTTTGCACAGTACCAATTATACGACTGGAGCCTAGGTTGATATCTGGATGTTGGAAACTTAGCTCTGAAAGCTGTGCCTGCCTGACTGGTAAGGACTTAACTAAATTCCAGTACTGTTCAGCAGCAGTAATGTTGCCTCCTAGTGGCTGGAGGACAATTCTGCAGAGGAAAAAGCTTTTTCTCTTCTCATTCCTTTTCTGGGTAAAGTTCGTTGGAAAATGGTAAGACTTTTTAATGTAATGAAAACTCTGAAAAATTATTCTTTTGGTCAAAATAATAATAAAAAAGGCTTGTGCTATGCCTGGGCTGGGGCAGGCAAACAGTCAGGAAGATGTAACCAGCTCCCTAAGTGCTCTTCCCCCATCCCCTGACTGTGCCCAGTAGAAACGGGCCATAACAGAGAGTCTGGCACTTTTACAGCAACGGAGTCTGATAGACTAGCGAAGAAAATGTAGCAATCCATTTCCCACTGAAACGACTGAATTTTGGTAGGCAGAATATAATTCCAAAGCTGGCATTTTGCCAGGATACCCAGGTAAATAGTAGCTTTTGTACTATTATGAAGAGTGCCAGGGAATATTTAATGATGACAGTTGTCACAAATCATTACATCGATAATACAATCAAAATGAATGTTTCTAGATGTGTGAACACAATACTCTGGCAACAGGTGTCGATACATTCATAAAGCGACTTGTGCCAAGATTTTCCAAAATAGGAGCCTGAAATTAGTTGTTAGTCCCAGTGAGAGCAGTGGGCGTTGCTGGCTGTGTGACACTTTTGAAAATCAGGCCATTTAGTTAGGTGCCTTGTCATAAATATAAAGGGAAGGGTAAACCCCTTTAAAATCCCTCCTGGCCAGAGGAAAAATCCTCTCACCTGTAAAGGGTTAAGAAGCTAAAGGTAACCTCGCTGGCACCTGACCAAAATGACCAATGAGGAGACAAGATACTTTCAAAAGCTGGGAGGAGGGAGAGAAACAAAGGTTCTGTGTGTCTGTCTATATGCTGCTTTGCCAGGGATAGAACAGGAATGGAGTCTTAGAACTTTTAGTAAGTAATCTAGCTAGGTATGCGTTAGATTATGATTTCTTTAAATGGTTGAGAAAAGAATTGTGCTGAATAGAATGACTATTTCTGTCTGTGTGTCTTTTTTGTAACTTAAAGTTTTGCCTAGAGGGGTTCTCTATGTTTTGAATCTAATTACCCTGTAAGGTACCTACCATCCTGATTTTACAGGGGTGATTCCTTTACTCCTATTTACTTCTATTTCTATTAAAAGTCTTCTTGTAAGAAAACTGAATGCTTTTTCATTGTTCTCAGATCCAAGGGTTTGGGTCTGTGGTCACCTATGCAAATTGGTGAGGATTTTTACCAAACCTTTCCCAGGAAGTAGGGTGCAAGGGTTGGGAGGATTTTGGGGGGAAAGACGTGTCCAAACTACGTTTCCCAGTAAACCCAGTTAGAGTTTGGTGGTGGCAGTGGTTATTCCAAGGACAAAGGATAAAATTAGTTTGTACCTTGGGGAAGTTTTAACCTAAGCTGGTAAAAGTTAAGCTTAGGAGGTTTTCATGCAGGTCCCCACATCTATACCCTAGAGTTCAGAGTTGGGGAGGAACCTTGACAGCCTAAATATGGAGGAGCCTCACTATAGGCTCCTAGTTTGGAAAATCTTGACTATACTATATGTCCTCCCTTTCCCCTGCTCCCCCCGCTCCATGTTGTCTGTTCTCTTTATGACTGCTTTTGCTCCTCATTTTTTCAGACTAATTTTTCTTTAATATACAGTTTGACATTTTGAGGTTTTTGTCCTTCTGTGACCATCCTTTTTAGTTGTTCAAACTTTTTTTTCTGATCCTGCTTCCGCCCTCTCCCCACCTAATTTTATTCTTTTGTCGATTTTTGTTTCTGATATTACTTCATATTGGTTTTAATTCAGTCACTCTGCTTCCATCTTCCTCCCGTCCCCAATTCCCAGCCAGGGCTGTAGGTAGCTCTTGAACACCATGATCAGGCCAAACGAGTACCCTTGTCCTCAAACTAGGCTGCAGTTGAGTTGGAGAAACATTCTCTTTGTTACCTATATTGAATGAAACACAAGGATTCTGAATTCAAACTGTCTTCCAGATGTTCTTAGCAGGAAGATATTCCTCCTGATCCTTCCAGAGAATTGCTGATCAGATGCAGTGTGAAGGTACTAGAAACCAGTGCTACTGAGCAGGAGCGAAGTACAAGAATGGCTCTGACAGATTCTGCATTCTGCAATTGCTGTAGGTCACTTGACCTGTGAGATCGGAGTGCTTTGGTCCCTGATGCTAAGCTTTGGAACTACCCCACCTATGTTTTGCAGCACTGAAGAGGGAAACTTTCTTTCTCTATGCTTCATTAAAGGAGAAAAAACCTGACCTGAAGATTATTACAGTGGCTTTGCCATGAGGTCTAGATGCAAGTCTTGATACAAGTCTAGATGCAAGTCTTAATACAAGTCTTGGTAGCATTTTCTTAGAAGAATAAAAACGGCACCTATTCACTGTTTAAATTTGAAAAATAAACCATATCACATCTCATAAATAGGGTGTTAATGATAAGCAATGGAATAATCCATTTCTACTCATTAAATAACAAACAACGAATGCTGAAAAATTAACCAGTTTGTTTCACGCAACTGGATAAATGTAGAACCAAGCAGATCTGAACTTCAGCCTCTCCAGTGAAAAAGGGTCTGAGGAAATATAACATTAATAGAGACAACAGCAGTGGCAGTAAACAAGTTAATCCTTTATTTATTAGAGCACAAGAACATGCATAATACATTGAGCTCTTGTTATCTGTTGAGAGTTGCACAACAGTAGTAAGGTAGTCTGTAGCATCTATGCTAGTGGAAGACTATTTGCATGACAGGAAATCTACACTTCTAGGAGAAGAGGCTTTAATTTAGTTAAAAATAAGAAGGGTGTTTAGGCAGGGAACTGCTGGCCTGTGCCTGAGGTAACTACAATTGAGCAATTACTCTAAATGCATCACTAGTGCAGCATGTGGCTTTGTTGTCAACTAAACAATTTTAACTTCCTAATGATATGTTTTTCTTCTATTAGTAGTTCAGAGTAAGATGTAAGAAGAAGTCTGGGATAATAATTAAAATGTAATGAGAACAAAATCTTGGCAAAAAAGGTCAGTCTTACCAGAGTTCTATTCAGGCCCAGATTCTCAAAAGGAGTTGGGCGCCCGAATACCTTTGGGTTCTGGGATCCCAGTACCTTGTTTCACAATGTATCAGCAGATTGCATTGGAGCAACACTGCATCCAAATGTTGTTCTAGCTAGAGATATATTTATCAATTTCTGCTGATGTTTTAGTGTTTTGAGAGGCTTTCCTGTCAGTATTGCGAAGCTCTTTTATTGGAAATACATGTGACTCAAACATACAGGTTCCAGCAGAAACCGACATGCTGATCTCATGGGAGGGATTCATGTTTCTTGGGGACATGAGGTTTCTTCTTCCTCCCACAGTTGTCTCATGTACCAACATCTGGCTCTGACAAAGCTGGCATTTAATGGCAGCATTATAAATGACACTGTCATGTATCACCAATCTGATTTGTTGGTTGAAAAAGATACCCCAGAATTCCTGAGACAAAAAAGCACCAGCAAGAGGGCTGGTAATCAAGAAGTTTCTATATGATTTTAAGAAATTCTGTATTTCAAAAGTATGCCAGAGCATCTTAAAGAATTGTTCATTTCCCGCACTGGACTCCCATGACTAAGGATTTTGTCATTGCTTTTTTTTCTGCACCCCAGTCTTTGCGGTGAAATAGGTGCTCACAACTGGCTGCTGGTTTATGTAATTCATCATGCCAGTGTCAGATGTTAGCCAAAACAGATGCTAAACAGAAGATGCATGATCTTAAATTTAAAATAACTCCATTTTTGTGTAGTCAGTGGTGTCATTGTTCTAATTCTGCAGCTCCTCTCATGACACACAAAGAAGTGTGATTCAATGACAGTGGAAATGCAGAAGGCCCAGATCCAAAGTGGAGCATGGAAATGCATGAAGAACTGATTAAAAATAGAGAAAACACTAAGGCTATTCCTAAGGAAGTTACAGCTGAAGGAGAGTATTCTTTTACAGGTAAGTGGAGTGAGACTCTCATGAGACCGCTGCTTTTATCTATTTATTAATCAATCCAGAGAGTAAGACAAACTATACATTAATTACATTTGCAGGTGATGTAAAACCAGTGCACTGGTGAAGACAAATAATGCAGTACATAAACATCAGGGGCCAAATTTTGATCTCCATTACACCTGTTCCACCCCACTGATATCTTTGGGATTGGATTGGACAGGTGTAATTGGAGAATTTATCCCTAGGCCTTTTCTGTAAATGGGTTAATAGCTGGTGAAAGACAATTAAGGCTGATAGATAAATACTGGTAAGTCTCTTATCCATTAACTTGCCATGCATGAAAGACATGGAACAAAGTAGACAGAGCTAAATTATGAGATGAGTTGGATTTCAAAGCACCTTCCAATGGCATCAGGCATGAAAGTTCTATTGACTTGAGTGGAAGCTGGATGTGCTCAGCACCTCTCAAAATCTGGCCACTGTTCAGGTGATTCAATGTGGATTCAGAAGCCTAGAGTCTGGCATCCATTTTTGAACATTCTTGCCTATGCCCTCAGGGTGTGCTGTTATTACAGCACAGCACATGCCCTGTTGTGTTATTTCTTGCTTACATAATACATGGTAGCAGTGGTTACGTCTTGTCAATTAAGCATGTTGTTTCATGAACAGATTAAGTGTCAGAAGCACTCAGCTCTGTGGTTCTCTCACCCAAACTGTTCATCAGACTCTTGTCTAATAAAAGGTATCTGCAGCTGTACGTATTCATTTACAGTATAAAACTTAGGTTACCAAGGTAACAAGCAGGTTAATCAGCTGCACCACACTTTCCTTAATTGAGGGAGAGCACTTCATTCCCCACTTCAAACAACTAAGTGTAACCGTCTTTTATAGTTGGTACTTGTAGACTATTTCTGATCCACTTGACTCAGAAGCAGTTCCCCTCTCAAACTATCATGTACAGTACTGTACATTAACAACAAACGGGACTGAATTACTGAATTACACAATGGGCTTTCATCTGTTTGCTGCAGCTAAATTGTGCCACAATGCTCATACAGAATTTATACTGGAATTAGATCAAAATACTCAGGGATATCTTGGGGTTTATAGCTCCAGCCCTGCAATGGAAGGGATGCAAAGCCACACTAGGCCAGTAGGAGCACTGGGAAGATGGCCTTAGAGTTAAGGCACTGAACTGGAACTCAGGAGATCTGGGTTCTTTTCCTGGCTCTGCCAAAGACTGTCTGTGTGACCTGGGGCAAATTCTTTAACCTCTCTGTCCTTCAGTCCCCCATCTCTAAAAATGAAGATTGTCTTGCAGAGGTTTTCTCATTGGAGTTGATTTTATAGAAATATCTTGGGTTTGTCAGACTTTGTTGAATCACAGGCAGGATTTTGACAGATACCTTCCTGGTTGGCTGCTGGGGAGCCCAGGCTTCCAGATTCTTTGGCCAGCTGACTCCCTGTGCTGCCTAACAGGAAACAGCAACAGTGAAACTGACAAGAATCACATCAGTTCAGTCAGCAGCTCCCTGTCACAGGGAGCAGACTTCATTTTGGAAACACCATCTGTCAGGATACTCAAAACTTTTTTTTTTAATTGGAATTTCCAGTTTGCCAAAAATTTCAAAATATTGAATTTTCATGTGAACTGGAAATCCCAAGTATGGACAGCTCCACATGTGACATTTCATTTTTTTGTGAGGTGCTCAGATGCTATGGTGAGAGAAGCCAGAAATAGTAAGAAAATATCGCACCTTCCAAAGCTCCTGGGGAGCACATCTCCCCTATTAGTGTGAGGCATGTACTTCTCTCAGGAGGATGTATGATCAGCCCTTGCACAGGTGGTACAAAGCAAGGTAAGACACTGACTCAAGAGCCAAGCACAATCGGACTGCAAGCTGAGAAGGAAATACAGTGTAGTTAAAATCATAGCAACCTCCAACATTGCCTCATTTTTCTTCATCCTGAAAAAAAAAAGGGTGGGGGGGCTTATACACCAGCAATTTAAAAGACTAAAGGCATCAGGAGTAACTTATATGAAGTGCTTTTTTTGTGCCAGAGTATCACAGGCAATGTCTACCCTCAGCATCCTTCCCATGTGGCTTCTTGCAAACAAAGAGGAAAATGCCTTAAAACACCATTCTCAGAACTTCAATACCACTGCACAACAGCAGGACCGAGACATCAGAACACACACGCATTTTGCTCACTGAATTACCTTCTGTAGAACATATTGCTGCTTCCATCTGTGATGAACCACACTGAGCTAGGCACTTTTTTCACCAGACTCTGCTCAAGGGAGGCATGGGGTGCATTGTCAGGGTAAACTAGAAAAAGCTACTTTTCAGTAAGGAGTTTCATTGCTTGCTATCATAGAATATCAGGGTTGGAAGGGACCTCAGGAGGTCATCTAGTCCAACCCCCTGCTCAAAGCAGGACCAATCCCCAATTTTTGCCCCATATCCCTAAATGGCCCCCTCAAGGATTGAATTCACAACCCTGGGTTTAGCAGGCCAAAGCTCAAACCACTGAGCCATCCCTCCCCCCTTTCAGCAAGAAAAGACCAGTGCATATGTAATACAATGAGTCCTACACAAACTGTCAAACAAAAACTAAAATGATGCCCTACAGAATAAAGAACAAAACCATCATACGGGTTAGATGGACACACACTCTGCCCTTCTACGTAAGTGTGGCACTCCCATGGACTTCAGTGAGAGCTCCACACTAGCATCCAATGGTGGAAACTGGCTCAAAATTTCCCATATAAGTATCAAGACTTTAAAACTAACTTATTGTTTTAGTACAAGTCACTGTAAACAGCTAGGGTTGAATTTGTGATGAGTACAGCACACAATGACTTCACATTTTCACCAATATGGGGCTTCTAAATGCATGATACTTTTAGTGCCTTTTGATTTATTGTGGCAACTGGCTCTCTTTAAGTTTGGAAATCATCAAAATAGGAGTGACACGGCCTTTGTAATGTAACCCTACAGGAACAATTTTATTCAGTCTGAGTAAGTAATACTGAGACCTTGGGGAGAGAGGGTGTGTATCTAAAAAGCATAATTTTTTAAGAGAAGCCCTAGCACCAGCCTTGCACTCTGTATTATCGTTTACAATTTCTGCTAACCCAGGAAGATACAGTACTTGCTAACGTACAAGCCAAAGCTCCCTCAGCTATGTTAGGAGCAGATTTTTGAATCCCATAGTTCCTCAAGTCTTTAATACAGACAGTAAATCTTAGCAAAATTACTTTTTTGCAAGCTTCAGCTGAGACCTTTTTATGAAGGTTCTCTACTGTCACCTTGAGAAATATCTAAATGACCCAAGAACTACTTACATTCTTTGCAGCGTGTAAAACAAAATTTCACAACTACCTGTAATCTGAAATATTGTATCCCTTCCTTCTGGAAAAACCTACTATTATTTGCTTTGTTTCTGACTGTGTGCCACATGAAACCAGCTCCCATTTCTGGGGGTGATAAGTAATTGACCACTCAGGGCTTAGGGCGCTTGGAAGAGTTCTGCTCTGTTTTGTGTCCTGTTCCAAATGTCTGTGCATAACAAGAGCGTCACAGCGGTCCGTTGAGACTCTCTGTCCTGGAAGCTCAGCCTTCAAACGCACAGTCCCCAGAACCACACTGGCTTCCCTTCAGTGACCAAAAAGAAAACGTGGCAGGTTTTTAATGAAAAATCCATAAAGTCTAAAGAAGCAGAGTCTACACTACAAATGAGAGAACTTCTGTCTAGCTCCCCAAAGAGAAGATGTATTCAGTTTAAATACTAAGATGGAGAAGGGGAGACTTTGAGAGTCCTAGTGTCAGAAATCTCTCCATTCATGTACTGCACTGTACTACCCACATACATTAACCAGAGAGAAAAACAGAATGTGTGGCCAAACTCTCTACAGCATCCTGTGGTTAGTGGCTGAAGAAAACCTTACTGGCTTCTCTCTTTGGATCCGTCTGCATGAAATGCCAAACAGGAATTGATCAGCAACCAAAAACTGTTTTAGTGATGCTCCATAGAGAGAGAAGATGTGTCAGCTATTACTAGTTCAGTATCAGATGTTCTGGACACTTTTGGATCAGAGAGATACCAAGGGGGTATACAAAAATAATTTGAATGTCATGAATGTGGTGAGACCTGGCAAGTCACTGGCAAAGAAAAGAGCCAAAAATATATTTTCTCCATTCCCAGCATTGCTGTGAGGGACTTGCTGGAAACACTAGACAACTTCTAGTTGTCTCATTGGTTTTTGATGCCTGCATAACTCCAGACCATACACATCTGTTCAGATAGTAGCAAATATTTTTGCTATTCAGTTATTAAATATTTTTTGGCGACTGACATTACAGAATTTTTCAAAAAAGTGTCTGCAGTATTGAAAATAGGTCTTCACAATTTAAAAAAGTAGAAAGTAAAAGTAAGTAAGATTTACATGTAGAGTCAAAGCACAAAGCAATCGGATATAGAACAGTTCAGGAGCACTTGGCCAGAACATTCAGAAATTATACAGCTACAATGCCCACTGTAGAGATTTATTCTCTCTTTGGTACATACTAGGGCTGTCAAATGATTAAAAGAATTAATCATGTGATTAATCGCTGTATTAAACAGCAATACAATGCCATTTATTTAAATATTTTTGGATGTTTTCTACATTTGCAAATATATTGATTTCAGTTACAACACAGAATACAAAGTGGACAGTGCTCACTTTATATTTATTTTTGATTACAAATATTTGCACTGTAAAAAAGAAACAAAAGGAATAGTATTTTTCAATTCACCTAATACAAGTACTGTAGTGCAATCTCTTTATCATGAAAGTTGAACTTACAAATGTAGAATTATGTACAAATAAGATATTTATGTGCCAGATGCAGTAAAGATTCAAATGTCGCTTGATGGTTTGCCCACCATTCCAGGGGACGTGCGTCCATGCTGATGACGGGTTCTGCTCGATAACGATCCAGTGCAGTGCAGACTGACGCACGTTCATTTTCATCATCTGAGTCAGATGCCACCAGCAAAAGGTTGATTTTCTTTTTTGGTGGTTTGGGTTCTGTGGTTTCTGCATCTGAGTGTTGGTCTTTTAAGATTCTGGAAGCATGCTCCACACCTCCTCCCTCTCAGATTTTGGAAGGCACTTCAGATTCTTAAACTATGGGTCGAGTGCTATAGCTACATTTAGAAATCTCACATTGGTACCTTCTTTGCTTTTTGTCAAATCTGCAGTGAAAGTGGTCTTAAAACGAACAACGTGTGCTGGGTTGTCATCTGAGACTGCTATAACATGAAGTATATGGCAGAATGTGGGTAAAACAGAACCGGACACATACAGTTCTCCCCGCAAAGAGTTCAGTCACAAATTTAATAGTGTATTATTTTTTAACGAGTGTCATCGACATGGAAGCATGTCCTCTGGAATGGTGGCTGAAGCATGTTTAGCATAACTGGCACATAAGTATCCAGTGATGCTGTCTACAACAGTGCCATGCAAATACCTGTTTTCATTTTTGGGTGACATTGTAAATAAGAAGCAGGCAGCATGATCTCCCGCAAACATAAACTTGTTTGTCTTAGCCCTGGTCTACACTGGGGGACGGGAGGCGGGGAATAGATTTAAGTTAAGCAACTTCAGCTACGTGAATAACGTAACTGAAGTTGACGTACTTAGATCAACTTACTGTGGTGTCTCCACCACGGTGAGTCGACTGCTGCCGCTCCCCCGTTGACTCTGCCTGTGCCTCTCGTGGCTCTGGAGTACAGGAATTGACGGGGAGACGGGGATCGATTTATTGCGTCTAGACTAGATGTGATAAATCGATCCCCTCTGGATTGATCGCTGCCCGCCCATCCGGCTGGTAGTGAAGACATACCCTTAGCGATTGGCTGAACAAGAAGTAGGACTGAGTGGATTTGTAAGCTCTAAAATTTTACATTGTTTTGTTTTTGAGTGCAGTTATGTAACAAAAAAAAATCTACAATTGTAAATTACAATGTCACAATAAAGAAATTGCAATACAGTACTTGTATGAGGTGAATTGAAAAAATACAATTTCTTTTGTTTATAATTTTTACAGTGCAAATATGTGTAAGAAAAATAATAATATAAAGTGAGCACTAAACACTTTGTATTCTCTGTTGTAAATTGAAATCTACATATTTGAAAATATAGAAAAACATCCAAAATATTTAATAAATTTCAATTGGTATTCTACTGTTTAACAATGCGATTTTAAACTGTGATTAATTGCGATTTTTTTAATCACGATTAATTTTTTTGAGTTAATCCCATGAGTTAACTGCAATTAATCGACAGCCCTAGTACATACTCATCTGGAATTACCCTTTCATATCAACACACTTTGGACAGGAAAGACATCAGCTTTGTCTTCACAGAGGTCTGTATTATTTAAAGAGAGTAGAAAGCCAAACCAAGCAAGTTATTTTAGATCAGTGTGGTACAAACCATAACTACAATAATGAGGATACCTGGGATGTGAGATTAATCCCACTTGTGAAAAACACCTTCATTACTCATTTGTGACTGAGGCAGTCTTGAATTATCAGATCTGCAGTTCACTTGTGGGATAAATTACCTGCCCCTCAGATAACAGTTATGTATCTGGAAATGTCTGTATCGTTCATAGCTTTGGGTAGCAGTAAGAGACTTGCTTTCCTATTGCTTCAGCTGAACGTGCTCTTCAAACGTTTATTGTGCAATGCTTATTGCAAGGGATAAATAATGCATCCTAGGGAACAAAATTTACATTATAAGTTGATTGCATTGCTCAACAGTTTTTAGCCACTCTCTAAATAAGAATTTTTAACCAGATTTAATCTATACGTTTCATGTCCAAAGAACTAGCATTTAATCTCTGTTTAACTGAAATTTAGTTAGCAATGTTGACACCTCTGCATTTTAACGCTGGGATTTCTTTGTGGGACACAATCCCTTTCACTCAACTTAATATCCCATCTTGGTCTCTAAGGGAAAATAATTGAGTTTAGGCTAGTTTTAAATAGTGATAAGGACAGGGAACACAGATGGGTATTTCATTGATTAACACTAACACTGGCCTAAGGCCTTGGTGTCAGGCATTAGATTAGGACATTACGAAGAGAATGACAGAGTTTTGGCACTTTATTCCTCCTCAATAACATTCTTTCACATATTAAGTTTATCCCACCCTAGGTAGCTACTTTATCATGCAGAAGGCCTTAATCCACTGATGTGACTCTATCTGCTCTCACTTTGATGCTGCCTCTGTTTACAAGAGTAATGCAGCCTGTGTAAGACAAAGTACTCGTGACAAGAACAACCGAATAAGGCTTTTAGATGCACAGTGGTCTGACCTAAAAAAAAAAGGAAAAGAAAGAAAAACAGAGGCTTTTTGAAATGAAGTTATGTTGTTTGCATCATGAAGAAACAGACATGAGTTTTTCATCAAGAAGATTCAACTTTACTGATCTTCTTGTACTGCACTTTATCTTTTCTTCACCTTTGACCTTCCTTTCAGTGCCTCCTCAAGGCATCATGAACGTAAGCCTTGTGGTGTTCTTTTAGAAGTAGGATTGCTGGTATCCCCTCTGGTGAATTTAAGCAGCTGTTGGAGTCAGTGACAAGGTTGGCTACAGATTTGGTATACTGGCTGGGAAAGAGATTATGGGTCAGTCCCCAGTGCTGGGATACAAAAGATTCAAGCAGTTCAGGATTTTTTGGATATCCGAAAAAGATTTCATGAAATTTGTAAAGATCTAACAGTGTATTGCAGGTTTCATGTGGTCTAAACAGCTTATAGCAAGTAAAACTCTAGGTAGCCAGTAAGTGGTGTTTTCACAGCTATGCCATTTTCAGAGATATATCAGATCCAGAGCAGACTATTTCCACAAAATTGCATGACTGATGCCAGAAATCATGGCTTCTTGTACCTACAGGGACCACAGTCTTGATCTGTCAGTTTTAGGAATGTCTGACTAGTATTTTTATGTACTTACAATGCAAAAATTGAGATTATGGAGAGAGCTTTTGTAAGTATTTATTTAAGGTTTAATAGACAAGCTAGTGAATGGGACCTTTTTGATTTCCTTTTTAAAACTCCATCTACAGAGACACTGGAAAAGTTACTTCATTTTTCACTATAACTGGAAAACTTTGGAAAACTTTAATAAACAAAAAAATTGCCGTTAGAGTATGAAATGTCCTTGATCCTGTTGTTTTGGATCTCATTAAGGCCTGGATTCTTCAAATCCTTACACACATGCTCAATTTTAAGTGGCAGGAGCTTCACTGAGCCAGGATCATGGACTAAGATAGCAAGGGGAAAAAACCTTCTTTTGTATTTCATCAGAGGAGTTTACAAGAATATTTCTTCCACAGTGCTTTTAGCCATGCCCCAGAATGTCAACAGCAAGGGGATTTTTATAATTATATATTCACATTCAAACATCCCACATGCCAGCAGACCACACGAAATGTCACTGTTTAAACAAAAAGGGTGAGACAGTCAGCTGCTGTAAATAGGTGTAGCTCCACTTAAGTCAGCTAGCCCAATTTACAGCATTTGCAGATCTGGAGAAAGAGAGAAGTATATGCCTGATCCTTCACTCACTTAGATTGGTGCAAATTAGAAGTGACTCTACATAAGTCAACAGAGCTACATGGGTGTACATGAAAATCAGGCCCACATTTCTATTTGAACATTTTTTGCTTCATATGCCACCAAGAGGACTGTAAACTCTTTGGGGGCAGGGACTGTCTCTTTGTTGTGTGTTTGTACAGTGCCTAGCACAACTGGGTCCTGGTCCATGACTCGGGCTTCTAGGAAATATGGGTGGGAGTCACAAAGGTAGTTAGGCACCTACCTCACTGAAATCAATGGCAGTCAGGCATCTAAATACCTTTGTGAATCCCATCCTATAATAGTACAAATTATTATTAATAATATTAATAATTAATAATAAGAGAACGGAAGTTGGGGAGGGCAAATTTATTATGATGTGGAAAAAAGTTTCCATAAACAGGGTTATACTTTGACAAATTCTTGGGCTTGATTGGCCCAGATCCTTTTATTATAATTAGGCAATGGGACAATATACAGAAATTCCATTGTGCAGTTTTGGTGACAGAACCCATCAGTAGAATTATATTTTTGGAATACATGGGATTATTTTTGTTATAAAGGCACTTCACCTATATGACTCCTCATGGTTCTGTCTAGAGAAAAATACTAAAATTACTTCGAGATCTGCTTTCTATTGTAGTCTGTATAGATTTTATATCGTGCTCACCATCATAGTATCTGAGCATCTTCAGCTCATCAACTGTTTCTTCTACTGTAGCTTTAAAATGTAAAACTGGAGTTTGTTATATGAGCTTCCTCTCTGACAGCTCTACAGTAAGTAAGGGTAGGTCAATGTTTTTAATCTATATCCTTTTTTTTTTGAGAATTTTACTGAGTTTGTGAATTTAATGCTTGTGAAATTGAGGACATGTAGTAGTAGTCCGAGTTTTGAATAGTGGTTCCTCCTTCGGTTTTGTTCATGCACTTGAGTCCCAACTTGCTCGTCCCATCTTGCGGGTCTACCAGAAGAGAGACTGACTAGTGTGTCAGATTGTGGGGTTTTTTTCCCAACAAAAGGACTAGAATGGCACCACCACATTTGTGATCATTTGTGGCCTAATGTAGGATTTCAGCTCCGGTCTCCAGAGATGACAGGCTAGTACATGAATCCCATTACCCCCATCTGTTCACATTTTATATAGGTTTATAACAGCTGGAAACATTTTTCTTGGGCTGTAACTGGACCTACAGCAAGTGTAATGTCTCAGTACCTCCAAGACAATATTTTCCATAAAAAAGGGAAAGCAGATTCACTTGGAATGTTGAAGTTGCAAGAGTTTCGTCAAAAGCTCATTCCAGGGTTAGACGGTGATTTTTTCCCCCCCTACTTTCAACTGCAATCTTTAAAGAGCTCTGGCTTTCAGATTGCTATTTTGCATGCTACACATCCATCACGTGGATAGGAACTTTTACCATATTGGAGGGGGAGAAAAGAGACTACAGTTATGAAGCTTTCAAATTCCATGTGTCCTATAGGAAGGAAGTGTGCTTTAAATATAGGAATGTGATGTTACTCAGTGGAATTAACTCTACAGAGCAGAAAATTCCCACAGGACAGGTGCAGTTTTAGACATCTGGGTCCTCAGGGGGTTTTGTTTAGAAAAGGGATCATGGCATGTACTGTATAAAAAAAGTTATTAGTGTATCAGTGTGATGTACATGTGAGAGTCTGGCAGTGACACAATAAACCATAATGGCCATTACCATCTATCGTGCAGCTCACTAATACTATCTCAGCATATTCTGTCTTCTGCTGAGGTGGAAAGAGTGAATCAATCCGAAGTAGAAAAGGGCAAAGAGCCAGGAAGTAAAGGCTACATTGTAACATTCCCACACAACATAGTCACTTCTGACTCTTCCAGAGCCACATCATCAGCTCCATAGGTCTGTGGTCATGGCCAGAAGGGAGGAGATGTATAGGGAACAGCCACTCTGTGGAGCCTGGTCCCTTCCCAGGGCAGCCTTAGTTCTGATTTCACTGAGCAGCTATAACTGCACCACCATTGTTTGCTTTTGTGGCTGGTAGGGTTCCAGCTTATGTCAAGATACCAGGGACAAAATCTTTACTACTGGTGCTTCACAATGCTTGGGGGACAATGTAGACTGGCCAAAATCCGTCCATGAGGATCTTGGTCTTTTTGTAAAACTGACTGCCATGTCCCTGACCATTCTGCTAGGCTGCTAGCTCCACTTCCCCATGTGAATGATGCAGCAGTGTGGTGAGCCCATGAGCTAGTGCTCTCCTTCTGCATGCTTTTTATAATTGACGGGGCGTATGAGTCTTCTCTGACACCAAAGCATTGTCATGGCCTAAGGTGGTTGAGAAGGTCTGCTAGACAGTGGGTTCAAAATCAATTAGGAAAATCACTCCCTGAATACTTATTTACAAGAACAACAAATTCCAATTTGAATAATTTATTAGATCAAAAATATGCATTCAATAAAGCTGGTAAAAATAAATATTAACAATGAAGTACTCTACTTGTTCAGTTCAATAATCTGCACGTTAGGACTTTACTTAAGACAACATTTTCGTAGCCTTTGAAATTGGGTGATTTGGTTTTTGGTGCCCAACTTGAGGGTCTGATTTCCTGAGGGTGCTGAGCACCAGCAGCTCTCACTGACTTTGTTTGTAGTTGTGGTCCCTCAGCACTTCTGACTGCCCAAGTTATCTCAAGCTAGGCACCTAAAATAAATGTTCACTTTGGAAAATGTTGGCCTTAGTGTTTGAGATGAAATGTAACGTTCAAGCTCCTTCTCTGAAGCCAGTGAAACCAAAGTAAGGACATTCTTATATTTGCTAATGCCAGGTGTGAAATCCTGGCCCCATTCAAGTCAATTGTCCTCAATACAGCCGGGATTTCATCCAGGATATTTTTTTCTGTCTCTCTGACTACTTTTGAAAAACACAAAATAAAGGAAATTCAGGAAATCCACACACTAAAAATAGCATTAAGTCCTTTAAAAAGGTATATTCTCTCTTTGAAGTTTATAATAAGTAACTCCCTTTTCACTAATGGGTGAAACTCCCACAATCATATGTAGAGAATATATCCATCAGAGTTTGACTTTAGCAAACAAAAGGTAGGAAATTCACTTCAGGATGAAATTGCAACCCCAGTGCCTGTCGTGGTATATAGTATATTGCCAAGGTATCCAGACAAGAGGTGTCTCAGGCGTGTTGCAATTCCTCGATAAAGTTAAGGATGGATTTCAGCTTCAACTCTGAATTTTATCCAATTCAAGCTATATCCCAGCTAGACTCTTAACATGTTTTTGTGTGTTAACACCATCTGGACAACAAATGCAACTGCAAATGATATAATTCCTAACTCAAAATTAAACTCTTAGAAATCCAGTTTGATGTGTTTATGCTGCCAAGTTACATTCCTTGAAACAGTACAAGTTAGCAAAAAGTTTTTGATCCTTCTGCTATTAACAGATGGTATATGTATCTAAGGATAAGCTGTGACCGTCATTTAGGCCACAAGCAAAGGGTGAGGGACGCTCCCCCGTGGGTACCCTGAAAAGGCCATAAGCTTGAGTAGAAAAAATAAAAAGATCTAGTGCTGGTGTTAATTACGCAGAAACCACACAGAAAGTGCTCACTGTCACAGAGTTGAGAGGTTGGGCATCCCTTCTTCCACAGATAAAAGGCATGGTATGAAAACATTTTGCAGAGGACAATGAACTAAAGATTAGCATAATCTTTTGCAGTATCCTCAGTAAGCTATCCATGAGTGAGCTGCTTTTTTCTCATTCCTTTTGCTCTAATGTCTGGATTTAAAGGAATGGCAATGTAAGAATAGGCTTTGTCCTTGAAGCCTGATGGTTGTGTTTTCCCGCCTTCATGTGATCATCCCTGTTGCTAGTATACTACTTTTCTGGTAATCAGACAATGGAAGGAAAATGAAGTGTCGGTTCATTGACAGAATCTTATCCTTGCTATGTTTTTTCTTAATCCAGACTCATCAGTGGTCTCTCTCTTTCTCTCCCCCACCTCCTCCCATCTCTTTATTTCCTTATTTTTTCTAAATCAATAGGGTAAAATCTCTTCTGTAATCATTCTAGATAAAAGTAAAAGAACATAACTCAAGAAAAATCCAAAATTTTGCTCTACATAGCTTACTAACACCCAACTGTATTAACTTTATCTGTGTTTGGTTTTATTCAGTGCCTTTCCACAGCTAATGTCTTTTTAACATTATAAATCAAACATCCTTTCAAACATGCTTCACTTGAAATGGCTATTTGAAAGTATGATCTGTGAAGCCCTGGATGTTTAGTTTTAGCATAGAAACTTAACCATATTCATGATACAGTTTAATGTGACTATCTATAGGGCTGATACAGTGGCTAATGCTTGAGTTTGTTACCCACTTTGATCCTGAGTGCCCTGTTTTAAGTCATGCTACTACTGGTTAAGCTAGTGCTTTGTTACTGCAGGGATAACTGGAGGATTCTGAAAGTTGGGAGGCACCATCCCCAAGATCAAACTATAAAAATAGGTCTGGGGTCAGGGAACTGTATAGACCCCCAGAAGCTTTTCAGTTTTACAGCTGGAGATTGTCTCTTATGTGTATATATAAGTCGTCATTAGGATTCTGACAAAGAAGTGCACTATGGGATTGCTGCAGGGCAGGCTCTTTGAATTTTATTCCTGATAAGAAACACTTCTGGCTGGCTGACAGGAGACAAGGCAAGTTCAAGGAAGGCATTAAAAAACATCTTAAATCTATTGATGGCAGCAGAAGGGTTGGGATGAATAGTTTGGATTAGGGTGAAGACTTTTTGAGTGCATGGAGTTTGGGACCAACTAGTGATTTTTAAGGACTACGTGCATTTTAGACTCAAAACATGGGTCGATTTAAATAATAATTCACAAAATATTTTACAATTGCAGTGGAACCGTCTTATAGAGAATTGTTTATTTTCTATGCGAAAAGCTCCCTGGAAGTGGGATATTACTGTAGCAGGAGAAAAAGGGAGTCCCCTCTTCACCCAGGAAGTGTTGGCAAAATACTTTCTGTATTTACAGGGGACAATGGCAGCTCTTCTAACAGCTGAACCAGATCAGCTGCCCTTCATGCCTGCTGGGAGCAGTAGCAGCAAGACCAGGAGCCACAAAGATGCTCCTCCCCCATAGATGGAGTGACTAAATCTTTTCTCCTCCCCAGTTCATCCACTGCTGAGGGGGACGGATGAAGATCCCTTTGGAAGGTAGCACCACCTAATTGGTGGTGATAATTGCTGTATTTCAAGAAGATTAGCACAGAGAAACCAACTCATAGCGGACTGAAAATATACTAAATCTCACTATCAGATCTTGTCTATACGAGCAAATTTTGTAGCTGCAGTCCAGCACTGTGTGCAGCTGCCCCAGCAACAACAGTAGGAATGCTCAGGTAGACAAGGCATGGGGCTTTTTTACCACTGTGCTCTCTAATCCTATAGTTTCAGAAGGCATATGTCTGAATAACCATGTTAATAGATGCATAGTTGACTGCAAAATTTGATTTATATTTGACTTACAATGTCAAAACCACATCACCTGGAAATGGAGCTAAAAGCAGGGAAAATGAATACTGTTCCTTTTTAAGCTGTGCAGACCTATATTTTGGAGTTTTATTGAATCATTTGCTTTTTCTTTCAACCAAAAATATCATGGAAGAGATTTCACCCTATTCTCTGCTTCTCCTCTCACTCTAGTGTAAATCAAATCCTCCATGGAATAATAGCAGAGTAAAACTTTCTAGGCAAAGGAGGCCTAGAAAGAATTCCGGTAGCGTAACTACACATATTTAATTTATGCTGGTGCAAATCCCCAATGTCCACACATTTGCCTCGGCATAAAGTGGAGCTTCCGCCAGTGTGGCTCACTCTAATAATTTACATCATTGACAGTAGGCTGCACTGGTATAACAACATCGACGTAGTCATACTGTTGCCAATTTTGTTACCGAAGACAGGCCTCAGCATGTAAAATCTCTGCTACATATGCATGTCTATAAACGTCAGGAGGATTCATTTTTGGAACTAAAGGGAGGATATGGACTCTGCCCACGCACAAATATAACTCAATTGTGTAATGTCATGGCTGTTGTGTGACTAATGTTGAACCCTCCCCCCTCCGCATATTAATGACTCTTGGGGTTTTTTTTTGTTTTTTTTTTGCCTTCCTCTGCAGCATGGGGCACAGGTCATTTGCAGGTTTAAACAGTGTAAATGGAGGATTGTCTGTAACTTGAAGTCTTTAACTCATGATTTGAGGACTTCAGTAACTCAGCCAGAGGTTAGAGGTCTATTACAGGAGTGGGTGCATGAGGTTTTGTAGCCTGCAATGTGCAGATCAGACTAGATGATCATGATGGTCCCTTCTGGCCTTACAGTCTAAGTCTATATTATGTGTGATAGCCTCTGAAAGCAAACAAATTCTGTGTAGCCGGAAATCTAATAAAGAAAAGTTTAAAAAATAATGCAACAATCCCTGTGTTGATATTCTTGTCATTATAGTACAATGGGGCCCTGATGCCAGACTGCAGCACCTAGGTCTTATCTTAATGCAAATATAAAGTGACATCAACATACAGCATTGTACATGTGTTTTGTCTGAGGAAAAGATCAAGGTTTCTAGTGTCTGAATGCACCCACCATAGGGCTTGAATGGGAACCCCTCAATAGTTCTCTCTTTATAAAGCAAAATTCTGGCTTTATCTGTCTGCAGGGAACCTCTTCTCCACACAGAGCGTGCAGGCAGGAGCCAGGCAGAATGAAGACGTTATCGTTTGTTGCTACCAATATCACTAAACTAAAAAGGATTTGCAGGGCTAGCTATAATGGTATAGATGTACCAGCGAACCCTCCTAATGTAGACACAGCTTATGCCAGTAAATATTATATTGGTTTGGAGAGCAAAATAAGCAATGTGAGCAAAAGCACTTATGTGCCCTTATAACTGCATCTACACTAGAGCTTTTGCTGGTATAGAAACACCAGGAAAAAAATCACTTCCCTAACTGACACTGCTATGTCAAGAACAGTGTCTAGTGTGTACCTGGCCTTTGATACTAAGATGGCTGGGTAGCTGCTGCCTCTTAGTTTCTGCGGGGAGCAGCCTGTGCCCAACTACAGTCTGCTATGCCTATGGTCTTTTGGTGGGTGCATATGTACTGTGCTTGCCACAGTCTGGTCTGCCATAAATATGAAAGGCCAGATTCTTGACTCCTCTCTGGCTGTTTCGCTCATGTAACTGGCTCCCTGAGAATTGCCAGTGGTGTATAACTTGTGCAAGGCCTCTTCTCTTCCCCCAGACCTCTGCATCCCCACTGCAGCCAAGGGAAACTTGCTTCTATGGCCATATTGGCTCCCAACCAGCCTCACGAGTGGGGACAGAAGGCATAAAGCCACTTTTGTATCTCCTCTCCCATGCTGCATTGGGCACAGGATCCTATGGTTCAGTAGATGATGCTATGCTGAGTGTAAATTTATGGTTTCAAATTGTTTGGTAGCTGTAACAGCAACCGTGTCGGCTTTTCATAAAAGGGAAAAAAAAGTCATTTATATCCAGTTTAAAAATATGCCCCCACCTAATGCAAGCATATGGGTCCTGAGCTACCTAAAATTAATTTGCCTAGTCAGTGAACTGTAGCGTTTGCCCGTTTGTAAGCACTGTGGACACCTTATTGTCTGCTCCACCACCATCTGACACAAAAAATTGAATCAAATACTCACTATATCTAAATTGTTGTCAGGTATCAGATACATAAAATAAGTGTGTTCCCCTTTGTGTTGTAACTATGTTGTATTATATCAGCTATCTGAGATCATATTACCTTTGATTGTGTCTTTCAGACCAAAATGTAAGTGATCTGTAGTTGTTTATGCTGATTTTAAGTGAAGCAGTAGTTGCTGGACAGCAGGTAAGTTGAAGCACAGTAAGACATTATTGAGCACAAATACCTAGTCCTGGATTTACATAATTCTTTAAAACATTGAAGAAAATTGCTACATTTAATTATGTCTTATTTACAGGAGATTTATTGCAATATTTGATTATATCTGAAAGAGTGTTAACTGAGGTACAAATAGCTGAACCTGCCGAGAAACTGAAACAGGCCTCTGAAAGAGCTCATTATAAACAAGCTAAAAAAACCTAATTATTTTCTCCCTTCAGAAGCAGATCATAATAAGGTGCATTTTAAAGGGTCAGAAATGATGAACATTCAAGCCACCCAAAAGTACATTAGAAGAAGAGTAAAGATTCATGTAAGGGAGGCAAGGACAATAAGGAAAAACAAAGCATAGATCTCTTGAACGCCATTAAAGTTATTTTATCTGGGTTAAAATAATAGAGCACGGGATAGCTGGGTTTCTACCCAGCATCGGCAAAATAACCTATTCAAAGAATGTTTAGGGAAGCCACATGTATGCATATTTAAGTGGAAAATACAAACCATACTCAGAGTTCTAGGAAGGCCTTCCATTTTTAACACTGAGTATTCTCTAGTTTGGATTTTCCCCAGCCTTCTTTACGTACAGGGAGACTAGTTTCTCATTCATGAAATCAAGATAGACCTTGAGAGATGCACTGAGCAGCAATAGTTATTTTCCAAAAGAATAATCAGAGCCAAAGTCACTCTTGGGACAGTACAATTCAGCCTTACCTGTCCGGGTTCAAAAACCAAATAACACAATGTACTGCATTTACCTGCACCACTGCCCTCTACTGGATGGATGGCAGGCCTGCATGAGTAAGAAAAGGAGGTATGGTCAGAGTGCCACTCACTTCAGTTCTTCCTTTAGGTAGGCTGCAAGTTGTATCCTGTCTGTGGAAGTGGGGAAGTGCGGAAGTGAGTGGCACTCTCCCTCCTTTTCCCTGACCATGTCCCCACTCCTGGGGCAGACGTAGGGGGATCACAGAACTTTGGTGCCAGGTAAGCCAGTTGTCTGGTCCATTTGCGGCACCAAAGTGGTCTGAAGGTGCCATAGCGTGTCTCAGAATCTGCACCACTGGAGTGTACTACTGTATAGATGGATAAATTCAGAAACAACACAAAATAAAAATAATGTAGATAGTTCTATGAAATCAACAGACATATTTAATGCATTTTAAGCATTAGTTTAGCGTACAAAGGTGGAATATTGTCTGGTTGTTGCCCACTCGCCCAGGTGATTTTCAGAGGCATTTATCTATTCAACAGTTGCTGAAGAGCATTTCAAAGATAACTAACAGAGCATAAAATTTGTCCCCCACCACTGCCAGCCTATATGAAGCAGAGATGTGTGAATCAGATCCTCCCCACTTCATGCCATGAAGTTCCTAGGATGCAGGCCCTGACTAAACACCATAGTCTGGTTTCCAAGGTGTCTTTTACTGGTAATGTAATTGAAATATCTCAGAAACAAGCTATTACCACAATAAGAAAAGGAGTACTTGTGGCACCTTAGAGACTAACCAATTTATGTGAGCATAAGCTTTCGTGAGCTAAAGCTCACTTCATCGGATGCATACCGTGGAAACTGCAGCAGACTTTATATACACACAGAGAATATGAAACAATACCTCCTCCCACCCCACTGTCCTGCTGGTAATAGCTTATCTAAAGTGATCATCAGGTTGGGCCATTTTCAGCATAAATCCAGGTTTTCTCACCCTCCACCCCCCCACACACAAATTCACTCTCCTGCTGGTAATAGCCCATCCAAAGTGACAACTCTCTACACAATGTGCATGATAATCAAGTTGGGCCATTTCCTGCACAAATCCAGGTTCTCTCACCCCCTCACCCCCCTCCAAAAAACACACACACAAACTCACTATCCTGCTGGTAATAGCTCATCCAAAGTGACCACTCTCCCTACAATGTGCATGATAATCAATAAATTGGTTAGTCTCTAAGGTGCCACAAGTACTCCTTTTCTTTTTGCGAATACAGACTAACACGGCTGTTACTCTGAAACCTATTACCACAATGCTTCCCGTCTCACGCAGAAGCCGGAAAGTGGGAAAGGCAATAAAAAGGAACAGAAAGAGAAGAGGGAAGTGAAAGAAACTTGAGAGGGAGAGAAAAAAACAAAGACAGAGATGAGGACGAGGAAAGGAGGAGAGAGAGGGGATATAAGTCAAAGTAGCAGAAGGTAAAGAGAAGGTGAGAAGTAATGAATGAACAATTAGGATACAGAGAACTGCAGAATGCAAGGAAGGGTCTGGAAAAAAGAGAAGAGAGACTTAGATAAACAGGATGGAGTTGTAAAGAGATTTGAAGGTGATGAGGAAGACTTTAATCTTGCTAAAATAAGGCAGGATGGGAATAGAAGGAAAAATGAACTAAATGGGAAGTATGAATCAAGAGAGAGAAAAAATAGACTAAACCAAAGTGCATAATACAAGAAAAAGAATGGAGAGATAGTGGTCTGGGAAATGTCTGGGGAGAAAACAATACAAGAAAGATAAATAAATAAACACAGAAATATGGTGACACGGGGAATAGAGAACAGTAAGAGAGTGAAGAAAATATAAGAACTAGAAACAAGGGAAGGGAAAGAGGAAAAATTTTAGACTGCACACAAAATGTGGATTTTGTTTCACAGCGGGCTGAGGAAAGCACACCTCCTTAGTGCTTTTCAATGTACTGAGGCTGCTCAGACATGCTCTGTTGGGAACACACATCTTCCTGAATAGAATACAGCCAAACAGCATTCACAAACATGGATTCTAACTCTATTGGTTCAGACATATTCCTGGCCTTTTTTATTCACAGTTCGTGAATTTTCACACATCTGACTTTTTGTTGGCCCATCTGTTCAGGGAATGATGGTTGTTGCACAAATACCTGTATTTTCAGGCAAACAAGAATATTTGAGCATGAACAGGAATATTAATTAACTGATCTTCATCATTCAGTATTCTCCTGTTTTGAGAACTGTCAGTCATCCAACTGGAAACAGAACCAGCATTACAGGAGCCATGCAAACAATCTTATGCTGAGAATAGCCAACAGGGGAAACAAACAATTTACAAAAAGTCCATAGGTTGAAATATAGCCCTACACATATGCTTACCTGTAGGTGCTGTGAGTAGATCGTTTGAGTTCAACATGAAATATGTAAAGCTAAATGTATACATAAGTCTCAGCAGGATCCAGGCCAATGAATATATTCACAGACATGAGGAGCAATCTGTGAATAATTAAGGAACTGAAATTTTTCATAAATTAATTGGATAATTTATTCGTAATGAATAATTCGAGTAGCTGTATTCCTGAATGTCTTCCTGCCTTTGAATAAAGCAGAGCGCTGGTTGCCTCTTGTTCAGAATGTAGTTAAAGCTTCAATTAGGCTTGCGTACATTGAAATTTGACACACTAGTTTCTTTTACGTATTTGTACAGACAGAGAAGCAAGTCTGTGTTTGGGTTGTATTTTTGCAGGGTTTGAAGTCTTGTTCAAAGATCTTGAAAAATTGAATGACTGAGGACATAAACTGAAGGGCAGAATTCCAGTCTATGTGCAAAATCAAAAACATGCAAAGTTTGGTAGTATCTGAGTTTCATCTGATAAGGCATACATTAAAGTATAAAAAGAAAGCCCAGAAATAGGAGACTTGTCAGTTTGAATGTTAGTTAAATAAGTACATAAGATAAACAGTTCAGTGAGGGTTATGTAGCTGAATGTTCAATCAGGATGCACAAAAGACTGTTATAACACCATCTTCCGTTAGCACGAATTTGCAGGATTTGTTGCAGAAAGGCAGACAAGGCTTGCAATGAAAACTCTACCAGCTTTAATTCAACTCTTCTCCACAAACAAAATATAGTTCGCCATCTTAGAGCAGCCAGAATCCTCTAATTTGCTTCAATAGAGCATTTCCCAATCCTTTGGCTGTCTTAATCTACCATTTAATTGTCACCTGAACAATTTTTCTGCTGAAAAGACTGAATTACTTAGCTGGTATAATGTTCCGTCACATATATTCAGACAGCTATTATGTCCTTTCATTAGGATTAGCTGTATTGTGCTACATTATTCGTAATATGTATTTTGTTTTAAATCCTAAAATAAATGATGGCTGCCTCTCAGATTAATATAATCATATTAATAACAACAAGTTTTTGCAGTATTGCCATGTAATTTCTATATGGTGGAATACAGCTGTTAACCTCTTAACTTTTGCATGACAATCAGTTTAAAATAACTTTTCCACAAGGCCACACACAGACCTCACTCTAAGAAACGCAGAGCAGTTACGCTGGATAAACATATATAGAGCCCTGCAAATCCGTGGATATCTGCTTTATATCCGTGGGCCATTTTTGTGGATAGAAGCTTGGATGCAGATGCAAATTTTGTAGCCGGGCAGGGTGGTTCTGTAGCTGTAGCACAGACTCACCAGAGCCAGTGGAGGGACCCAGGCTCCCCACAGCTGCCCGCGTGGCTCTCCCCGACCTGTCTCCGGCCAGGGTGAAGGGGGGGGGGCCCTCAGAGCCTTAGCCCAGCCACGGTAAGAGCCGGGCGGGCAGCTGTGAGGAACCACGGCACGGACCCTCCACCTGCCCTGGGCAGGGGGCCTGAGCAGCCCCCAGACCAGTCCCTGTCCCCAGGCTGACCACCCAGAGCAGGTGGAGGGTCTGTGCCGCGGTTCCTTACAGCTGCCTGCCTAGCTCTTACCATGGCTCAGCTGAGGCTCCAAGGCACACCCCGCTCCCTGTCAGAGCCGGGTCAGGGAGAGCCATGAGAGCAGCTGTGGGGAGCCAGCACAGAGTCACAGACCCTCCACCTGCCCTTGGCCGAGCGGGGAGCCTGGTGGGTGGGCACGCAGCAGGGGATTTCTCTCAGCCCCCACCCCACATCACAGGCAGGTGGAGGGTCCCCCATGGCTCCCCACAGCTGCTTGGGCTCCCCAGCTGGGCTCCACGCTGGCCTGGCTGTGGGTGGGGGTTGGGGCCTCGGTGGGTGAAAGAAGAGGGGAAGAGGGAGGGGTCCACCCCTGTGAAAAGTGGACGGGTGAGCCCCTCCATGCCCCCCCCCATGTCCCTGGTGCCACTGGTCACTGCTGTGTGGTGACCTGTGGTGCTGTTTGGAGACCTGCAAAATGCGGATAGCTGTGTATATCATTTTTGCGGATCGTGGATCGGATGTGGGTACACGTTTCTGTCTCCGCAAAGGGCTGTAAACGAATATCTGGGTGCAGGCAGGGCTGTTTGAAACTGCCACCACTCCAACCTACCTTGATGAGTACTGTGTGTCAGCTGGGGGCAGAGGGACCAGGAGGATGAGGAAAGTGCATGGAATAGAAAAGGGCAGATGCTGAGCCCAATGTAGAGAACACAGCACCAGGCAACAGGGTTAGGAAAGGCATACTCTGTGCCAGACAGAAGAGGAGGCAGAGAGACAGGGAGTAGGCAGAGGAGGCTTTTCAAGGAAACTTTTTGCAAGGGGGAGGAAGGAGAGAGCCGGGGGAACTGATGGAGAAAAGAGATTGGTGGGGAAAGTGTGGGCAGTAGAGACAGCTTGGGGAAATTTGATAATTAAGAGCTATCTGAAAGAGAGATCTGTGGACAGATGAGAAAGATCTGTAGATTACTAGTCCTGGTCCTCATGGAGAACCAACTGTCAGACTTTGGTCTTCCCAGGAGAACTTATGGTTGTGCGTTTGTTAATTATTGGAACCCTTGATTTTGTTACTATGGCTACGCTAAAAAGATTAAGCATTATTTTCTGAGAATGACTGACTAGACTGTGGAAAACATTGGTCATGGATGATTATATATTAAAACATTTTACCATTGTCAACTTAAAAATCATGGGGCCAGATCCTCAGCTTGTATTAAGTGGCATATCTCCATTTAAGTGGCATATCTCCATTGAAGTCACATTTTTAAAATCATATCCGAATCTATTTTACAAATAAATAGAGGTGGTCAGAAAATTTAAGTTTTTTTCCTGCTGAAAATTTTGATGAAAATGAAAGAAAAGTTCTCATCAATCTTTTTTTTCTTGATGAAAAAACTAAATCTGAAATGCCACTGTAGTGCCTCATGGGAGTTGTAGTTTAGGTGTCTCATGCTCCGATTCTCAGTAGGCCAGGTTCCCTGATCAGACTACATCTCCCAAGAAGCACTCTTTGTGTGGGGAGGTCATGCATTACAACAGTTTCCTGACCACAGCAGATCATGGGAGATGAAGTTCAGCTGGGGCGCTCGGTCCATAGGGGAGAATGGGAGCATGAGCCAACCAAACTCAACTCCTATGAGAAAGTGCAGCAGCATTTGAGAATCAACATTTTTTTGGTTTATGGCCATTCAGTTATGTAATGAAAAATCAAAATGGCCTGCACAAAGCAGACACTCTTGCTGAAAAAGTCACTTAATTGAAAATGCAATTTTTTGTCAAAAAACTGTTTTGATGGAAAATTTCCAACCAGCCCTACACATAACACATCAGATATTAGAACTGAAATTCTTTTTTTAAAAAAAATCTGATTTACTTTTAAATATTTATGGTATTTGTTTCCTTTTTTACATTTCTTCCATCTTGAAAAATTAAATAAGACTAGTCAGGTACACTTGGTTCATTGTCAGTTTCTAATGTGTCTCAAGCACTAGTACAATGCTGCAATATAGGGGATACAAACGTGACACAAGACTTTTTTTCTTTGTTTTTAAAAAGACTGTTTCCATTGAAATAAAGAAATTAAAACATTTTTACTGACCGTAGGTTTTGTAAAAGCTAGTTTTCACAAAACCTAAATTTTAGGACAAAATTGACAAAATACAATCTATAAAAGTATTTTTTTACATAAAAACTAAAAGCTCATACTCAAGTGGTGCAAGGGTAAATAAATTAAAGTGGGTAAAAGCAAAGCAAAATAAACAATTTGTTTTCAAATGTATAGAGATTCAGCATAAGAAAGGTCAAAACCCTGGTGTTAAGTTACCTTGATGTCCATCAGATCTGTACATTATTGAAGAAAGTCTATTTTGTTTATCAGCAAACTCAATCTGTAGAAATACACAGGGGCATCAATTTATGGTGAATGAAATAGTCAAATTCCATTTTCAGGATTGGAAATGCTAGGATTTTGTAGATGCTCTAATTCTGTGATTTGTTCCATATTCCTATGAACACAGGTGCTCCCCCTGTAAATACGGTGTATTTAAATAGGGAAAAATGGGTCATTTAGCTTCTGATTATGAGCCAAAAACTCAGGAATCCTTAGCTGTAAAGAAGGGGCAGTTGGAGCCCCATCAGTTTAATACCCAGACCTTTTTAACCCAGCACATTCCGTATGTTAGTTTCCCTAGATGATGGTAGTAATACTTTTGGAAATGACATTACATAGCTGCCATTATTTGAGGGTGATTGGCCTGCATTCCAGAGCCATGTGAACAAATTAGGTTGATTCACTGTGTCAGCCTCAAGATCTAGAAGACATTTGCAACACTAGCATGAGATTGCAGCAATGAAGCTCTCCAAACCCCCTTCGAAGCTTGTCAGAATGTATTGGTATGCAGTACTGGATGCACAGTGTTGTACGATAATGGTGTCAAACGTTTATCGAGCTCCTTAGATCCTGAAGGATCTCAGAGCTCTTTACAAACTACAGACTTAACAGATGTGTATCCACTACACAGGAAACACTTCATCCAACAACAAAATGTTGTGAAATGAACCCGCAGTTTACTAGCTCACAGCAATAGTTTAGTTTAAAATAGGAAGTAGAGTATGCCTTTATTGACTGAAACTGTAGAGGAAATTTTGGGTAGGCAGAATGCTGTTATCTGAATTGGGATTGAGTCATGGTATGAGGGTTAACAGCCTTACTCTACAAGAAGTGCCAAGTGCCATATTTAATGGCAAAAAAAATGGACAGGAGGTTTGGTTTAAGTCTCATCAGCATAGTGCTTCCTAGCTACATACTGGGGTATTGCTTCAATACAGACTCAGAGGAAAGACTGCTACTGAATTGCCAACCCCACTTCCTAGGTCTGCCTGGCCTGATCAGCTTACATTTGTGAGGCATGATAGACTACATTTTTTTGCTGGCTTAATCAAAGCCAGTAGTGCAAAATCCACCTGGAGGTGAGCTGCAGCAGTGCCAAAAACCAGAATTTGTCCTGCTGTACTTGCACTGGTTTCTCAACATCTGCTGAATGACTCCTGTGTTATGAATACAGGAGTCGTATTAGATGCAGGTTACTAATATATTTTCATGTAACTGGAGAGCTTTAAAATGATGTGAAATCTGTCTTAGCCAATCAGCGAGGCTTTTATTCCCAGCTCTGCCTCTGAACTGACCTGCTGTGTGACCTTGGGCAAGTCACTTCAATGACTGCAGTGTGTCACCAAGTATGAAAAGCTAGAGCATCACTTGCCTGTTGTTCCAAAACCCTATTCAGCTGCCATTGCAACATGTTGGTTTGGAATGTCTGTTCATGCAGAGGATGCGTCTGTTTGAAGTATTATAAATTAAGAGACACCATGGCTTATCTCTTAAAGGTTGGAGGCCTGGAGTCAACCAGCTCTGATGAGTGAAGGAACTGCTCCAGCCCAACTATGCTGCATTAATAGCCTTGATGGGGCATAATGGAGGACAGTGGATTCCCTTATCAAGGGCAACAGGAAGCTACAGAGAAGGAAGAAGCTTGGGAAACTGCAGGGAGCGAGAAAGAGGCTCCTGCAGGGAAGACCTGATCGCCAAGGGAGTTGAGAAGTCAGAACCAGGAGGCTGAACTCCAGCAAGGGAAAGCCTGGGAATGACTGTTGAATTAGGATCCAGCTTTGGGAAGCAAGGCTATGGACTCCCTACTTAAAGGGCGAGAGACATTGAATGAGGGTTGGGACCTGGCGGACTAAGTAAATTGAATCCCATAAAGGGAATATTTAGACTACCTCTGGATTGAGTGAGTTATTGAGGGGACCTGAAGAAGGGAACAGAGGTAGGGTGCAGACAGACCTCTGGCCACAAGGGGGCACTCAGGAGGCAGCTGCCCTGTCTAGACATCTATGTAGTTATTAATGAATCAGGTGTCCAGTGTATGTCACACTGATTCTGCACTTTGCAACTTCATGAGATATTTAAAATGTACTATGTAGGTCATTATCTCCTCAATAGAGTAAGCCAATAAGAAACTATATAGTCCCCCAATAGTTCCTAGGGGCTTCCACAGAGCTATGGGACTACTTTCTATTACTATAAGACTTCAGAAGTCTCCCATCATATTTACAGATACTATAAAATAAGCATGTAGCTTATGTTGTAGGTGTGTTGGTCCATTAAAAAGACAAGATGGATGAGGTAATATCTTCCACCAACATCTGCTGGTGAAAGACAAGCTTTTGAGCTACCCAGAGCTTGGACAGAAGTTGGTCCCATAAAAGACATTACCTCACCTACCTTATCTCTCTAAGTAGTATGGATGTTTGTTTCTTCTGGCTTTTCACACGGGCAGTTGCCTGGATTCAGCAGGTATACTCTCTTTTTCTTTACATTTGTTCTTTGGTGTTAATGTATCTTTTGCAGCATATGCGTAAATAGATATGAGCAAACTGTGTAAAACTTATTCAGCTACTCAGTGATACATGTAATCTGTTGGCTCATAGAGACAACAGATAATAGAGTGAGATATTTGCTTTACACTGTGTGTGTAATATGTAGGCACAGAGTCAATCAGTGTCCTGTTGGGGCATGTTGCACCACACTATATTATCACGTTGGGGATAGGCAATTTGGATAATGAATATGTGATTCAGAAGAAGAATGGGTCCCAGATTATTTAGTATATCAGATATCTATGCGGTGGGAATTTTGAACCAGGTTTTGGCTTCATCCTGGTTAATTTGATGCACTAGATCTACTTTATCACATGCAAACTGTTTACTTAACTTTTAATGCGTGTAACTTGGAAAGAATATTGTTAATTAGCATCTATCTTTACCTTTACCATATGATATACAGTGATAGAAACGACACAGGAAATGTTGCTGTTTCCCTTGCTATAGTAGGTAACATGGTGATATGAGCAAGAAACTCTAACTGTACAGTCCAGTGTAAAATTGAAATTAAATGCACACTCTTGGCCAGACAGCTGAAAATATCTGCAGACTCTTAAGCCACACTGATGAGAAATAGTAATCCATACTAGCCATTTACTATACTGGTTCCTTGGAATTCAGCGGAGCTGACTGGATGCCCTACTATAGAAGCCCTACTGCTACACTACCACTCCAGCCACTGAAAACAGATCTATGTTCACAGTTGTGCCAATGACTGGGAGATACAGAGCTCTGACTGATGAGTCCTCCCTGTGCTATGCTTCACAGTGCCAGATCTTTGTTTTCTTTCTAATTCTCAATAAAAATCGGATGAAAGATCTCTTGGGTGAGACTTCCAGTGTTGCTTGGTGCCATGTGGGTGAAAAATACTTCTAGTATTTTTGGTATGAAACTTCATAGACCATCCAGTGTCTCTCCCAGTGCACTATTCCAGTGCAGTGGTTCAAAACAAAAAATTTGAGGTGTTTGAAAGTGAGAATAAATAAAATAGAGTGGGCCTGAGCCAAAACTCAGGCTTCTGGTACAGACTCCACAGTAGGCCCTTTGTTATGGGCCAAGCCAAAACCCAAGTTTAGCTCCTCCCCCACACCAATCTCCTGATTCATCCTCTGTCTGTAGAAGTAGGATCTTTGTAGTGAAGGTCACACCTAGGATTTTAAATATGCACATAAAGAAGGGAATACTTGTATCAATGTACAAAAGGAGCAAAGAAGAGTGACAATCTTTTCTCCCTCCTAACTTTTAATGATTTGTTTAAAAATAAATACTAGAGGCTTTAAATGGCATGAGCAGCCAGAGGACTTACTCCTGATGTCTTTGATCTGTCTTTACTTGGGAAAAACTCCCACTGAAGTTCAGGGGAATTTTACCAGAATAAGCAGAGATGCCAGGGTTGGCCCCATACATAACCTGCGTTCCTTCTGTCATCAGTTCTCCCACACCACCTTTGAGCTGCTTTAAAAATGGTTTGTACTTAAAAAAGCTGTATGGGGGAGCATCAACATTACTCCCAATTCAGCTTTTTTTTTAAAGTGAAGTTAAATTTCAAAGCTGCCCAGTCACTTCTCGGGTGCTATTGTGTGCCATGGCCCATAGAGCAATTCCTGTGATGTGTGGATGCTTGAGCACTTCAAAGTGAGCTGCTAAATCATTTCTCTCACTCTCACTGCTAAGCTTTACAGGCACCTGGGATGCTATGGAGACTTCTTTTCACAGGAAAGAGAGCTAACTTTTACCATTTCCATGTAAAAGTGAAGCTTCCTATACCTCCCTGTGACTTTATAAAAGGGAAGTTTTTCCCAATTATTATTTATTATTTGCACTGCAATAGTGCCCAGGAGCTCCAGTCTGGGCCTGGGGCTCATTGTGGTACAAACACAGCACAAAAAAGGTCCCTGTCCCAGTATTTGCCAAATAGTATATGCATGGTCCAGTGTGCCTATATAATAAAAGATGCTTTGGAAATATAAACGCAAGGAGGCTGATTAATATTACTGTGGGAGTGCTAACCCTGAATTTCCAGACACTTACCCAGCTCAGTACTCATTCTGCTGCTGTAAGATAGAGTTTTTTGCAGATAATTTCTTTGGCTTTCTTTTTAAAGGGAAAAACAATTTGGAAAAACCTCCCTTGTTTAGAGTTATGCTGTTCTCAGGCCAAACGTTCACTGGAATTTGAATTTCACAATGACAAAAGCATACTCTCTACATCTCTGCCTTCCCAAATGCTTCTCTTCTCGTCCTCAGCTGCAAGAGGTGCTGTTTGTGTGCACCCAGGTGTGATGAGATGGACGGGACTAGCAGGACCTATATTCGCTCCCTATGTTTGTGAAGAGCAGCACTGGTCCATATGTGCAAGGCAGATTTTTTTTTTCTTTTTACGCACAGAACCTATCGAAAATTACTGTTTTGTTTCAGTCCTGTTCAACTTTGGTCAGTTACAAATCTACATCTAACCTCTAGGAGAAAATACAGTAACCTCAATCTTCAGGGGCTTTATGGGAGGAGCATCTCAGTGAGGGAACACCTTCCAATGGAGTAGCAGCAGGCAGCACAATGTTTCCCATACCAACCCTCTTTCTGCAGCAGGCGTGTGGCTGCGGGAAAGGACATAGCCCCAGTAATCCTGGCTACTACAATAGAAGCTCGGGGTCCCTGGCAGCTGGCATAATTGGTGCAGCCCTCATGCTGCTCTAACTTATGCCAGGGTACCAGCCCTGGAACAGGGGAGCTCCAGATGGCTTTTCAGTTCTACTCCTGAATATTACTGAGCACTCCTCATCTGTAGGCAAAGATCAGCGCTTGTGCAGTGTTCATGAAGCAGACTAGGTTATGCTATTAATCCTGCCTGTGCCCACTCATAGCTCTACACAATTACAAATACTTCTGTCCTCTGAAAAAACATCGATCCCCGGTGTAACTCCACTGATTTCAAAAGTTACACCAGTGATGGACTAATACCCTTTGAATTTGGTATTACTGAGGAGTTGTGACAGAATGGCAGATTTATTTCTATAACAATAGACAGAAACTGTGTTCATGGTACAATGTTAAAAAGAAGCTAGAACATGTTGTGTGTAGTTTGCTTGAAAATTTCAGTTCATGCTACATGTTTTTTTAATGGCAGTCATTTTCAAACTTTCCTTTGTTCAATACAGGCGGCAAAACTTGTTCTTGAAGTAAATACTGTTTTATTCTGGCTTTTAGTTTAGAGCTTCTGCTTGGGCAGCCAGGGAATATATATAATAGGGCATGAATACATTCTTATAAGTATTAGAACAAGTATGGAAACACAGAGCCCTTAGTGACCCCGAGAGTCCTCTGCTGATCACTTGTGTTTGTTGTAGAAGGAAGGCAAACATAAGTATAGAAGTGTTATTGAACAGAAAACCCTTCAAAAATTTCACCAGTCTTTTGTATTCAAGTCGCGGAACAGTAGGGGGCCGCCCTTCTCAGAAAGCATACTTATGCAAGTATTAAGAACTGGCTGAGATAAGAAGTAAAGCTTAAGAGCCCTTCATCATTAGCTGCTAGTGGTGGAGATTAGTGATCCTACTATGGGATTACAGATGGAAAGAGTGCTAGTGTTGGTTAATTGTTCATTAAAATAAGATAGCTGTGGTAAAACTTGCTGTTGTGTGCTCTCTCAAAGTAAAACAAAATTGGATCTGCTCATCAATCGCACTATTTATGGTAAAAGGGACATGATTAACCAATCAGTTTACAGTGTAAACGCCTTTTTTAGCTCTACTTTAAACATTTAATTGGACACTATTACCCTAATAGGAAATATTTTATTTTTTTAAATCTCTTTCCTACATACCAATATTTTACTCTTTAAATCAGCAATACCCCCACTGGTGGGCTTTTAATATTTCAGGGTTTGCTCATGAATCTCAGGTGAGACTATTATCCTGATAGCCCTGTGTGCGTATTTCATTTATAACACCCGTAGTATTTCCATACAGTTACTGATGCTGTAAAAAAACTGGAAGGATTTTATAATGTTCCACCTATGCATATAGTTAGGGATAACATCTTGAATCAGCGCTCCAGATAATAAAGTCCTCATATGAGACCTAGCCCAGGGTTATGCTGACTAGGGCTAATAAAAACCTCCATGTAGGAGCCTAGCAACAATACTGTTGGGATGCTGTAAGTGAGACAGTACAGTCTCAGCAAGACATGGTACTACGTTGGCAGGGAACATAGCCAACCAGCTAGGCACTGATCAATGCATCTCCTCAGCTGGTAGGACTCTTAGGAAGCTCAGGCTGTAAAATAGAGCTGTTTATCTTACCCACTGTAGAGGGATTTTTGTCTGACTCACATTTGCCCCTATATGCCATCTTGGATTTCCAACAACAACCTGGAATCGATGTTGGGTACCCTTCTTCCCCACCTCTTTTGGTTTTGGTGCCTTTTTCCATCCAAAGGCAGGAAACTGGCAGGTCACCTGACTGAGACTCTGTCCAGCAACTGGGACAGTACATAAGATCAGTTCACCAGTCAGGTGGGGCTGCCCATCTTGGAGGCAGAGTGTGCTGCTGTTCTAGGCAATAGCTAGTGCTGCTATCTGCATGATGGGTAGCACCACACTAGGGCTGTTGGGAGGGTAACTTATCTTGCATGCCGAACGGCTTGTCACCTGCTGTTCCAGTCTTCAACTCACATCCACCCATGACGATGCAGGGAGGGAGATCTACAAGAGAGAAGAACAGAGTGGTCATCTACCTGTCCTGAGGTCCTGCTCCCAATACCTGCCAGGGTCACCTGGATCTGGAGTCCATCCAGCCGTGGTGGAGTGAGTCGTTGACCAAAAGCTGCAAGAGATGGTAAAAGGAGCAACATCTTTCCTTTCACTAACCTGATCTGGGGTTTAGCCTTGGGTCAGGACTTCTAGCCATCTATCCTGTTACAGCCAAAGCCTGTTTATATTTCGTCCCTTTTCTGTTGCAATTGGGAGTCCTTCAGTGTTTACCTTGTTATACTCACCAATGTTACTTACCTTGTTTTACCTATTTGTTTTAACTGTTGCCTGTAATAAACCTGTTCCTTGTTTTGCACCTTATCCCTTTATCAGTTTTCCTTGGGGTAAAACAAACCCGCTGATAGACGCGGGGTAGGGAGATGAACCTCATACTGGTTCCTCTGGCCAAGGTATAAAATCCAGTCAACACCACCATTGGAAAACCCAGAGGGAGAGAAGCTATGACAGCATCATCTACCCTCCCTGAGTATGAATCTCCTGATAGCACAGGGAGCCAGACAGGAACAAGGGAGCTGACTTATATCTACCTGTGTCAGCATCATGAATGTATGATTGCAAATGCTCTTGCAGGATGGTCGGCTGGAGATGGGAACATTAAGGGACAGCTTATGATTGGCCCTTGTATGCGCATGCAGGAAGGGGAAGGGGGACAGGCAGCTTCTTCCCACCTTGCTAGTCCAACAGAGAGGCCAACCACAATTGCAGTCTCACTGCTTGGGCTTCCTCTGTCCACTTGCTACACCCACATAATCCCCAGAGTGGGCTGAGGAGGTATGAGGAGCAGAATGAGCAGGCTGAGGGCACCCCAAAGCATAGTGCAGCCTCCATACTCCACCTGTGCACTGGGTGGCTTGAGGAAGGATTGTGACTCCCTAGAACCTGAAGCATTTGCAATGAAAAATGTTTGAAGGACATTAAAATATTGTTTGATGAAATTTTTCACATACATTTTTTTCTCAGTTAGCTCTACTCAACCCAGGGGCACAGGCTGACTTCTAATTTTCCAAGTGACCCTGCCATTACATCCAGGAGCCGTATTATTCTATATATTGTACATTGATCATGTTTTCAACGTCCACTATAGTGGAAAAATAGAAAGTGTGATAACTGGAGCTGTATGATGTGTGTGTATATAGTCATTAATGTGAATCTTTATTGGACACTGATGGTAACACATCTGTTCAACTACTTAGTCCACCTATGTCAGAAAAAATGGCATGTTGGATGCCATTGGCTGCACTGGATGTTGTGATATCTTAGAACTATTGCCCACAACAGGAATGCTTCCTAGACTTCTATCATATCACCAGTCTTATGGAGGTAGTAATATCGAATGTCATAACAATCTAGTCTCCCCTCAGCAGTTTGACATGCCTGCAGGATTGTTCCATTTGCTGGATACCAGTGGACACTTGTTAAAACAAGGTATCTCAGCCTCCAGCCATCGCATTATCCAGGCCCAAATCCTGCAAAGAAAATAAGCAAGTGCTTGACTTTAAGCATATGAATAGTCCCACTGAAGCACTTAACCTGAAGCTCACGATTAATTGCTGTACTGTTTTGGAGTCCCATGAGTAAAAGGGTTGCATCAAAATAAAACGTAGTAGAAAGTATTGCTCGAACATTTTTGGCAAGAGGTATAAAGATTATCTTGACCTCTTATGCTTTGCAATCTCAAAACAATGAGAGCTTTTCCTCACTTCTTCATGAAAGTCAGTTGCAAATATATATATTTGTTAGCCTTAATTTTACGTAAATTTTCGTAACAATGATGAACAGTATCATGTCTTTATTTACTTTATGCTGTACATACATATCAAAGTTTTCAGTAACATTGTCCTCCTAAGAAGCTGCTTATTAAAGTTCATGTACTCCTGTTCACTAAACTACTCCAGTCTTCATCAATGCATGAGGTGAGCCACTTCCATTGCATTCCCTGGGGCACGTGCATTCTACATACCAGGGCAAACTGCACAAAAGGAGGTATTCTAATCTCAAAAAAGCAAAACATCCGTATCCTATGAAAAGACATGTTGGTGTGGAAATTAAGGTTCAATGGCAGGTCTAAGCTGTTCTCTGGCTTCTTGTGCAGAATTTTATTGTAGACCTTTCCCCAGTCTTGGCCCTGGTCTACACTAGGGGAAGTGGGGGATCAATCTAAGTTAAGCAACTTCAGTTACGTGAATAACGTAGCTGAAGTCAACGTACTTAGATTGACTTACTGTGGTGTCTTCACCACAGTGAGTTGACTGCTGCCGCTCTCCCGTCGACTCTACCTGCGCCTTTCATGGCGCTGGAGTACAGGAGTTGATGGGAGAGCGCTCGGGGGTCGATTTATCGCATATAAATAGACTTAACCATGGTGTCCACTGTATTCACGCACACAGAAAGCTGAATGTCTTCCATAAAGCAATTCTCACCTATCAAACAGATGTATTTATAACAAATACAACTCCTATTTCATACATAAATATCTTTGTCAGTTAAACAATGTTATAAACCAATTGTCTTAAAAATCCTAACCAATGACTCATTAGTTTTAAAGATTTAAACCCGATAACCCTTCTTATGCAGTATAAAATGAGTAGTGAATAATTACATGCTGAAACCTGCCACTGAGAGATGTTGGTTTAAGATAAAGAAAAGCAATTGTAAAATCATGGACATGCAAAAGAGAAAGTCCTTGGATATCAATTATAATCTTGGGTATGATAAACATGGTATTCAATGGTCTTGTACAAATACAAAGTTAATCTCAGCCTTGTATGGAATATTCTCTGGGAAGCTGAAAAGGTTACAAGATACAACCTTCATACGGGGGGAAACTTTCCTTTGATGAAAATATAAAGAAATAGTAAACAACATCCCAAGTTGTTGTTGGTGACAGTTAATCTCAATCCAGAACCCCTTGATTTGCTTTTAGAAATGCATGAAAAGCACCTAAAATAAGGAGTGCTAGTGAGCAAGAGTGACAGATGCTGTAGTTTCTCACTGATCATCCATGTCCAGCTCTCCAAAGTCAACTGTGCTTGGAAATGTCCCCAATCAACATGGCTAGAGATGTATCTTCTTAGCAAACTGCTCTGGTTCTGGACCTAACAGGACCTCTGGACCAAGTATACCTAGGCATCTCACACCAGTGAACAGTAGCAGAACAGACAATGAAAGGGAAAGGCATACTGTTGTTGTTGTTGTTGTTTTTATCAGCATCATCCTCTATTCCACTGATATTACTAAGGATATTATTACTATGTCCCTCTGGCTCCCATAAAGAGATTACAGGAAGTGTAAGTAGTTTACACTAACTTCCTGTATGTGTTGCCTAAAATGTGAGAGTGTGCATATGGGCTAATTTGTCCAATAGACAAAATTGCCCTACTTTTCGTAAAGCAGAGTCCTAGATGAAGGTGATCTGTTTTGGAATATCACCAAATTGTTGGAAAGTGGTTTTTTAAACATAAAGAAAATACACATTAGGACATATAACACTTCATTTGTGTTTGGTTAAAATTAAAGCTGATGGAAGGGAAAAATTCCTCCACTTCCTCCTCATACTTCAGTATTGATAGAAATTTTCCAACCACCTCTAGTTAAAATGCAGACTAGATGTCAGAGTAACTACACCTGTAATGCTGAAGATACCTGAGGGAAGTAAGTCTTGGTCTGCACTGAGATAAGTGAACAGTAAAGACTCTCTCTGATAAGAGGAAACTTCTGAAGGGGGGCTCTTGGCATTTGTTCTACCTCATTATAGCTATCTGACTGATAGCCAGAACATTTCTCAATGCAGCAGCTCATTAGCAAGTGACGACTGTGACATTAGTTAAAATGTAGATAGATGTGACGGATGGTGTGAAGTCTTGATTGTGTTGTCAGACTGAGGTTTATCGTACATATTTCAGCCTTGTACTTCATTAAATGGAATCAGTTTATGAAGTGTATATTGAATTATTAGGAAGCAGTCCAGTACTGACACAGCCGAAGTTTGATCGTGTGGACTGTAGTGGCTTTTGGCACAGTTTGGTAGTCATGACAAAGCAACGATCACTTCTAAAGCTTCCCCAGGTATAATGGTATGAATATTGGAGGCACATTTTTAAAGCATTGTCTTGGCATTGGTCCATATATTAAGTGGTGGCTTCTGACATGAATGTTACTGTTCAGGAATTACCTTGGTTATGTCTACGTTGCAATGTAAGTCCAGCGTTAGAACTCTGGCTCAAGCCTAACCCCATCTTCCGTCTACACACAAATCACAATGACCCAGGGTCCCATGGGGTTGGAGGGTCTGAGCTTGAGTCAAGGTAGGACCCAGGGTTCATGCCTTATTACTTTGCAGTGTAGATGCTGCCCAATTGAACTTGTGTTCTGGGAGTCCGCCAAAAGTATTCTGCAATCCCATGGGCTAACCTTCTTTGTCCTCTGGGCAATCAAGTTTGGTGGACAGTCAAGTTTTCCCACACTGCCCCACAAACAAAGAGGTAGAGCAGCCACACTTTGGGAGTGCACTAGGAAATCTGGGATATAGGTGGTTCAACTTGGGCCCACATAATGCAGTGTAGATGCTGGATTCCCCCCCCCCCCCCCCAGTTTGGGACCCAGGGTTCAGCAAGTCCTAACCGGGGGATTCAAGTGAGCAGAGATGCTCAAGCCTAAGTTAACAAAACCAGGGTATGCTAACTTGAGGTCTACTAATCCTGAGTTTATCATTTAGTGTAGACAGACCCCTGATGTGCATATAGGTTCCATAAATATATTTGTGTCCATATCACATGTCAAAATTTTCTGGGGTTAGTAACTTACTGCTATTGGTGTCGAGTCCTTTTGCCTAAGATCAAACAGGAAACTGTTGCTATATTTTGATATTCAGTTGGTGCAATGATGAGGATTTGGATTTGTTCTCCATTTAAATGGTTATCAAGCAGCTTTGTGACCTTCAGGAACTTTCCCTTTATTGTGGTCTGGGGTTCCCACCCTGTTTGCTGCTTTTATTCAATGGCCTACTTGCAGCAGACAGAGTACGCTGCATGAGTGCAAGATCTCTTTCCACACTATATACACACTCTTCAGCAAGGTCTTTCCCAAACTGCTGGCTCTAAATGGTGGCTCACTTTCTCTGGTCTTTTGGACCAATACTTCAGCTTCTTGTACACTACAATCAGGTTCCCTCTTGCCTGCATAAGATGGCTAAACCCTCAGCATGCCTTGAGGTGCAGCAAGAGCACTGGAAGAAGTAAAGACAGCAGATCCACTTCAGCAGTCTCTGTTGTGGGAGTTCTGTTCAATGCCCTCATTAACTGTTAACTATGGAATAGTCCCTAAACAGCATTAATATTTGTCAGCATATTATATCACCTATGCAAAATTGTACTAAAAACTTACCAGCCCAGGCACAAAATCTACTCACCTGTTACCAAGATGATGATGGAAACCCCACCCCCAAGGTATGAATGATATTTAACTTGCCAATCAAAACAAATCACTCAGACTGCGTGAATAACAATTTGTGAGGCTGTAATTTGCAAGATGTCACTTTTTAAGCTATTCTGTCTCTGTAGAAGACTCAGCGCTCCTTGCCCACACTTAATTTTCATATGCAAACCATCTTATTCAAATTTTACACACGTCACTTTGATGCAATTCTTCTAATGCAACAGCATTTTCCTTTTAGGGGAAAATTATATCTTGAACTGCTTTTCAGATATTTTTTAAATAAAAAAGTAAGTAGAGCAGAAAAATCTTGTCACTGTGTTTGTATCTGTGTGTATATAAACAAGCTGTGCTTTCAGCGGGCCAGACTCTGAAGTCCTTACTCAGGCATCTGACATAAGAGTGATTAAAGGAGCTCAGCGTTTGGTCTATTAGTTTTTATTTATTTGCAAACCATTTGTCTCAGTATAAACTACTGGCAATAAGCCTAGTTTTAAACAGGCTGCCCTAGAGGCTGAGTGGTAACACAAGTTTACCATGTGGGAGAAGTCTCAATTATATCCTAAGTACTGTCCAGTGCTCCTAGGCCTGTGCTTTGTTACTACCATGATGGCCTTTCCAAGTGGATTAGAGGGAGAGCAAGTACTTCAGAGGGGACTTCCTTGTCTAGAAGACATACAGTACCAGCTATGCTGACCAAATGTTTGTGGAAATGATGGTTTAGGACTAGAAAGTGAATGGGATGGTATTAAGAGTGCATTTAAAAATCTGGAGAAAGCCATTTGCAGTGAACACCAAAGAGAGGGGCATTTTATTGCTGCTGTAGGATAAACTCTTGCACACACAAGGGGCTTCTTGATCCCTCCATTCCCACCCCATCCTCAAGTCCCATCCCCCCGCCCCGCCCCACTCTGGTAGATATGGCATTCCAGGTGTCAATATTTTAAACTATTGGAATGGTGGGCAGAGTTGATGGCGGATATTCTTCTAGACTGTGTTAAGGGCTGTTGTGAACTGGATTTTTGATCTATAGACAATTGTAAAGGTGATCGAAGCTGCTGAGTCTGCTTATTAGCAAAGCTTTTGACACGGTCTCCCACAGTATTCTTGCCAGCAAGTTAAAGACGTATGGGCTGGATAAAGAAGTATGAGCTGGATGAATGGACTATAAGGTGGATAGAAAGCTGGCTAGATTGTCGGGCTCAACGGTTAGTGATCAATGGCTCCATTTCTAGTTGGCAGCCGGTATCAAGTGGAGTGCCCCAAGGGTCAGTCCTGGGGCCGGTTTTGTTCAATATCTTCATAAATGATCTGGAGGATGGTGTGGATTGCACCCTCAGCAAATTTGCAGATGACACTAAACTGGGAGGAGAGGTAAATACGCTGGAGGGTAGGGATAGGATACAGAGGGACCTAGACAAATTGGAGGATTGGGCCAAAAGAAATCTGATGAAGTTCAACAAGGACAAGTGCAGAGTCCTGCACTTAGGACGGAAGAATCCAATGCACCGCTACAGACTAGGGACCAAATGGCTAGGTAGCAGTTCTGCAGAAAAGGACCTGGGACACAGTGGACGAGAATATGAGTCAACAGTGTGCCCTTGTTGCCAAGAAGGCCAATGGCATTTTGGGATGTATAAGTAGGGGCATTGCCAGCAGATCGAGGGACATGATCGTTCCCCTCTATTCGACACTGGTGAGGCCTCATCTGGTGTACTGTGTCCAGTTTTGGGCCCCACACTACAAGAAGGATGTGGAAAAATTGGAAAGAGTCCAGCGGAGGGCAACAAAAATGATTAGGGGACTGGAACACATGAGTTATGAGGAGAGGCTGAGGGAACTGAGGATGTTTAGTCTATGGAAGAGAAGAATGAGGGGGGATTTGATAGCTGCTTTCAACTACCTGAAAGGGGGTTCCAAAGAGGATGGCTCTAGACTGTTCTCAGTAGTAGCAGATGACAGAACAAGGAGTAATGGTCTCAAGTTGCAGTGGGGGAGATTTAGGTTGGATATTAGGAAAAACTTTTTGACTAGGAGGGTGGTGAAACACTGGAATGCGTTACCTAGGGAGGTGGTGGAATCTCCTTCCTTAGAAGTTTTTAAGGTCAGGCTTGACAAAGCCCTGGCTGGGATGATTTAATTGGGGATCGGTCCTGCTTTGAGCAGGGGGTTGGACTAGATGACCTCCTGAGGTCTCTTCCAACCCTGATATTCTATGATTCTATGATACTAGTTGCAAGGTGTGCCAGGACCCTCCTTGATCCTCTTTTCCCCACATTTCACCAAAATCAATAGCATTCTGCCCACTGCTGCTTAGAACCTTCTGTGAAATTTTGGAGCTGATAGGATGCAGTGTTCAAAAATTGTGTTAAAGACACGCACACACAAATGCCATCAGATTGAGTGTAAGGCCCCCCACAAGCTCATCCAACAAGCTTTATGGTTCCTACAAACCCCAGGAACATAGGATTTGACATCTTGGATCTGACCTGAGGTCCATCTAATCTACTATCTTGGCTCTAAAACAGTGGTCAGCACCAGATACTCCTAAACCCTTCCTCAGAACCCTGAAGAATTGGGCCTACAGAGGACAAAAATCAACGTCAGAATAAGTATTTGTCACCTTCCAATTAAACCAATATGGAATTGTACTTTTTTTTTTTTACAGGGCTGAATTTGGCCCAATGCATTGCTATGATGGAGGAAGATTGAAACCTCATTGCTGTTGACCGGCATGCTACATTTATCCTGAATGAAGGGAAGCTAAAGAAGCAGTTCAGATCCTTTTTGGAGCACGAGCTGGAACCCAAAACACAGGCAAGGCTGGTCAGAAGCTGAGCAATATAGGTGGAGGGGTTTCACTGGTGGCCAAATGCAAGGGCTGGATATGTTAGTGGAGGTGTATGCGTCTGTGGGGAAGCAATCTCCAGAAGCAGCCATTAAGAGCTGCACTGGTAATATGGCTCTGAGAGAGAGCCAAAAGGGAAAGGGTCTTGGGTAGTGTGCTGGGTAGAAAAAGGCTTAAAACTGAGTAAAGAAACTGCCTCCTCTTTGAGTCCTACGGTGTTCAGGGAAACAGGACTTTATGTACACTTCTAAATAAGCAGGACTGTATCAAAGAAATACTGACTTGCTATCAATTTCTTCTCCTAATGGAAACAACCCCAAAGACCCTGAATGTTAGCTAACTGCTTGGGTCAAAAGAGGTAACAATATGAAAAGCCTTGTGGGGGTGGGGGCCCCACTGTCTTTGTTTTGGATTCGGGCTCCTGCCTAGGCCTGATCAGCTCAGAAGAGCCCCACTGAGAGGGTAATGCTCAGAAGGAAGCTGGCTCACCATTGTGTTGTGAGTAGCATTCAGAAATCTAAACATCAATAAAAATGGTTAACCTTAGACCATTCTTCAGTATCTATTTGAGGTATTCAAAAGAATGTAAATTACATCTATTTCATCGGCTTATTTCAAAAGGGGTGTAATGGAACCCTGGTGACCTGAATTATTGCCAACGCTTCTGTTTTTTCGTAGAGTCTCCCATTATTGGAAAATATCCTAGGAAGGAGTTCCTCACCCTTCTACTTTTGTAGACTCTCTGGAATTTGTCTTGCCAACATCTGTCTCCCAAAAACCAGGCAAGGACATGCTGGGCTGCAGGTTCCGTAAAGATTTTATTTTTGTCACTTACCTATGGGTTGGTTTTGTGTGGTTTTTTTATTGTTCCCCCCGCCCCATTTTAAAACCAGCACAAAATATACAAATCAGCTTTTTTGGTGTGGGTGGGTGGGTTTTCTCCCTCCCCACCACCACCTGGCTTGTCACAGAAGTTTTAAAACAGAAGTAAAATAACATAGATTGCTGAACCTTTAAAGGGTATTAATTCAGTGGGATAAACTGCAGTTAAATAACTTTTTTATCAAGCTAACTGGGTTAGGTGGTTAAAAGCAAGAAAAAAAATCCTAAAAAACATACATTAGGTAGCAGTTTATGTGTCAAGAAAACTGAGAGAGATTTTGACACTCTGATGTCTAGCAGATAGCACTTAAATCATTTTTCGCCAAACTTCAGTCATAAAACTTCAAAGGGTTTTAGCCATAATACAAATTTTTAGACTAAGAAGTGGTGTTTGAAGTTACTTTATAGGATTTTGCTGTAAGGGCTCCAATTGATTTGTAGTAAGATAAAAGAAGAAAACTTTATTTTCGAAGCTTTGTCGGAAAAAGCTTAGCTTCCATTGGTCGTTTTGCCAATATGCCTTGAGGGGATGATGATGTCGACATGGATATTATATGCCTATACGAACTGAACTGAGTTTACACCTCCTGCTGTTTGTGTTATGGTTAAAATCTGTCACAAAACTGGCAGTGATTTATTAAATGTTTAATGAAGTAAGACAAAAACTTCAAGAACTACAAACGGAAAAATAGAACATCGCATTAAAGTATAATAATATAGGTTACATTTCTGAATTTTTTCATATTTCTTTTGCTAAAAATGTGAAAAACACAATTAGAAATCAAGGGAATATCAAAAGATTATGGGGGAGTCACAGATCATTCTAACAAGGGTTGTGTTTTAGTTTCTTTCTAAACAGAAGAGTGTAAAAAAGAATATGAACTATAACTGTTCTTTTCTTTTTAAAAAAAGGCTGAATCACAGAATATCAAACCTTGCCCATTGAAAAGTTTTCAGTGTAGTAATATCATATAAGACTTAATGCTATCTCAGTATCACTGCTGAATAATGTCTCCTTTAGAAGCAGATTCTAATCAGAGATGTAAGATTAAATACGTCGCTCTAGTAAACTGATTTTAATTTTATCTAATGAATTGAGTTGAATTTACCATTTAAATTACAAGCTAGTGACTGCATTCAAATCTGGAATCTATTTTATTTTCAAGAAGTTTTCAGAACCTACTTTTTTTTCTCCTGATTCATATCCAACGTTTCTGCAGTAAAATAAAAGGGAATATTTATTTAAACTCACCTATCAGAATATGTGAATATTAATCCTGAGCAAGTATACTCCCTCCACTTTAGTGGCAGTGGTTATTTACATTTCATTGTACAGTAAGACATTACTCTAGATTTTATCTTCCTTCTCATTGTAAAATGTAGTTCACATTTGACTTGCCTGATTATTTATGTGCACCCTGAACTAAAAATTCATATAACAGGACATGATGGGGTTTAGGGTGACCAGACAGTAAATGTGAAAAATCGGGACAAGGGGTGGAGGGTAATAGGAGCCTATATTTAAAAAAAAAAAAAAAAAAAAGACCCCAAAATCAGGCCTGTCCCTATAAAATTGGGACATCTGGTCACTCTAATGGGGTTTCAAATTGTAAAGCCATATTTATTCTGATATTTAACTACAAGAACATCAGATATCAATATGTCCATGTAAGCACCATAATTCAACATGAAACTTTAGTGGAATTTGCCAGAACTGTTTTGTCTCACGAGCAGTTACATTCCAATTTGCTGTATAGAGTTACTTGTCTAAGTTGTCAGTCTCTGTCCAGAGACATTTTAGAATCTTAGCATGTGTGTCTCCTGGGGTACACCAGAAAGCAACATAGGTGTTCAAGTTTAACTTTTGACCTGATTTTCTGAAATATTTGTTCAGATCTTTTATGTCTTAAATGAATGGGTAGACATGGATAGAAAACTAGCATCACAACTGGAAACAAAATGCAGTTCCTGATTAATTGAAAAACATGCCATTAAGAGAATCCACTTAATATTTCTGTTTAATAATTTTAGATTAATACATTTACTAAAGAAACAGAATACTGACCTTTCAAGCAGTGTAATCAAACATAGCAAAACTTCAGACTGATTCCCATTGTAATATGTGAATTTAAGTATTTGACCCACTCTTTTTTTTTTAATGTAATGTCGTTCAGATTTCTGCTTTTCTGACACTTACAAAATTTTAAAACCCATGGCTTTAAGCTGTATTTGTCTCTCCTTTAAGACATTGGTGAAGCAACCTAGATGTGAAGGAAGAATACATCCACAAAATTCTCCTTAAAAAAAAAATCCTTTAACTCTTCGGCTGCTGCTATTTTTTCCCACTTTGCCAGTTGAAGAAACACAGTGGGAGACTGTCTACAAGTGTTCATGGCTGCCTGAGGGTTATTATAGAAGAGAACCATTTCTTGAGATACTTATCAGCTAAGTTTAGAAGCAGCAAGAAAAGCTTGCAGTTGATCACTTCTGCCCTCACTACTAGATGTCACTGCCTGTGGCTACTGTAGAAATATTCAAGGGTGCTATAACTCTGCTAAACCAAAAAAGGCAAATGACATTGGAGATAGCCTTAATCCTTGGCCTTATATAAACTAATCTATTGGTTTGTTTTTTGTGTGTGTATGTGAGAGTGTGTGTGTATAAAGATTTATGCTTTCACCTATTTAGTCGAGTGGGTGCCATGTTCTCTCTGAATTATATCTGATCATATAATAATGCAAGCAGATTGTTATACTTAACATATAAAAGTTCTCATCTTGCCCTTTAATAAATTTTCACTTTTTAAAAAAAATCTGAGCTTCTCATCAAAGTCTTGAGCATATGAGAGATCTCAGGCAATTTCAATTTGTTTCCTTAACATGGGTATTAGCGATATAAGCCTCCTTGTCTTGTAGTGTTCTTGGAAGCCATGCTTTTAATCCTGCTGCCCATCACTGTGGGATTGTTGCTCAGCACCGTTGAGAATGCACCTAGCATTTTATACTTTAGTTTCAAATTTAAAACTGATTTATTTTAATAGTTTCAACACACGTTGAATAGGCTTCCTCCCTCCCCCCCTTGACTTTGTGAATGGTGCTTTGGGACACTTGAGTGTAAGAAGCACTTTTAAAATGTAGGTGGTTGCTCATGTAGAGGGACATCGCTGTTGAAGAATGTGTTCAAGAATCCAGGGTGCAGCTTTGTCAAAAGCCAAAGAAGGCAGTGCCAACGTCCTGCTTTTTAAACTGCAGGGCAGCCATATTCCCAAACTCAGGACAATTTTATATAAAGTAACAGAAAATAAAAGTCAACTTCAATTTGTTTTTGCAGTCATACAACTTAAAATACAGTCTGAGTCTCTACTGCCAATGGACCAAATTCATCCCTGTTACACCAGGAATGAATTTGGTCCCAATGTTCATATTTTCATTATGTATTTACCACCTTAACAAAAAAGAAGCAGTAAATTGATCACAGGATAGAAGCATCCTTGTGATAAGGTTGTCATGTGCATGAATATATGCTATGCAAGAATCCATTGTTTGAAAGACATTTTTAGAATTATTTTGTACAAGAGCATTATGATTTATTCTCTGCAGAATAAATGGCAGTGTATCTATTATATAACATATTCTGTTCCTCTGTATTGTCTATATTAATATGAAGTATAACATTTAAATCAGTGGTTGCATAAACTCAGATTTACATTGCACTTGAAAACACTGTCTTAATGCAAATGTATTCATCCATTTCTTCTGCTTTAGTCCACAGGACATCTAGTGGTAGACTGTGCAATAACACCAACTGAGTAAGGCTCGGAGTTTGATTCTGCACCTTGTCACTTGCACCTGTATAAAATGCTACCACCAGTATGGCTATAGAATTTGGTTTTGATAGCATTTTGTACCTCCTTTGCACAGGAACAAACAACTACACCTGGTGTAGAATCAGGCCCACATTACTTAGAAAGACATCTATTCAGTCATCACACACACACAAAAACCTAGTAAAAACACCTGGAAATTTCGTATGCAGTCTGGTTATAAAAAATGCAAACAGAAGACCTGTTCTGTTGGGGTGCTGACAGCTTCCTCTGAAATTACTGGAAGCTGAGGGTGTTCAGCATTTTGCAGGACTGAGCTCTTGGTAGGATTAAAATGTAGGGTACATTTGAAATAATAAACATATTTACGTGATGTAAAAGGAAAGCCATGAGCTGATTTAAACTTAAAAGTATATATCTTTAGGAAGAGTTTTTTTAATTCCGCTATTTTACAGGGAATATTATGGAAAATTTGTATTGTTGTGAATCTAGGTGGGCAGCCAAGTACAATACCATAAAATTGTAATTGGAGTGTTATAACAAAACCTTTACCTGCTTAATCTAGGTATTTCTTTAAAAAGTGTGCTATAACACTAGACATAACTGTTTCCAGTATTTTACTGGCATTTTCCTACTGGAAATAATATACATGTAGCACTCTATCCTGCATTTTTGTTTGTTTGTTTTCAAAATTCCTGGTGAAGTCAATGAGCTTTGGGTGCACAAGGAATCAAGGATCATAAAACAGCAAACTGATGCAGACAACATTCTGCTTTTCTTAAAGTTTAGCGCTCAGAAAAACACCTGCTTATCAGAATGGATTTAAGTGATCACATTCTTTTCATTGATTTGATTTTAATGCAATATCTGAAGTAATTACAGACAAGTCCTCTGATATGACCATTAGCAGGTTAATTAGGTAATAATGAGTGAGATGCCATGGGTTATCATAGACTTAGCACAATAGGACTTGTTTCAGCATGAAACGAAGTTGAGTGTTAAAATGTAATCTCTATGTGGTAGAATACATATGCACACCTTCTTAATTATTGCTAAAAGAACCTGTCTTTCTCCAGATGAAAAAACAGATCATTCAGAAATAGATTATGTTCTGTAGGTGTCTACACAACCTAGCTTCATAAAATCTGCACAAAGCACGTGAAAAGTTTCCAATCCTGTGTGAGCTTCTGAGCATGTTCCTACTGTCCTCCACAGGAGGTGACGGTGGTAAATCCGTGCAGGATTGGGCCCTCAGAGCATAATTCTCTGAAGTAAATGATTCATTTAGTGACTCAGACCATTCACTAAATATTTTGAATAAAATTATTTGAAGTAGTGTTTAAAGGAAATCTTTTCATCAGAGGGAAATATAAAAATTATCCTACGATGTGCGGAAAATGCTATAGTTGGATTATTTTTCTTCATAAATTGTCCCTATAGTGATGAGGAGCCATACTGCCTCATCACCTGGGGTGAAATTCAGAGCAGATGGACAGAGGAAACTCTGAAATCACCTTGTAGAGTTCTCAGGAAGTGGTCTCAGCAGGAAGAGAGATATGAAGGTATGGTGTCAGAATCTGCAGCTCTATGGGGAAATGATGCACTAATCCTTCATAGATGCTGCTCCTCTGTGCAGCTGCCTGACCTCCCTTTCCCTTCAGCTATAGGGCTCATTCAGGAACCACGCTGCTACGAGCTCTTCTGTTGCTGTTACCAAATCACCTCCCACTCCCATCTGTATGAAGGTGTTAAGGACATAATTGACTCTCACACGGGTGTCCATTCTTCCTATTCCAGCATGACCTGCAGTGAGGATGGAGAGGCTTCTGAAAACTCTGTGGTGGGGAGGCATGCAGAAGATGGGAGCCCCTTCGCTATCTGTTCAGACTACACTTTGTCTACTCACTTGTTTCTTGCCACAGTTCACACTGGAACTGAAACTAGGAAGGAATAGTCAGTCTGCAAGAGCTTGTTCCTGGAGGACCATCATCACAAAGCTACCTGTGTTATGAGTCGGTATTGCTGGATGCAGATCATGGGCGTCAGATATATTGATGAAACATTCATGGGGTTTGAGTCATAACTGCTGATGATGTCCTCTTCTACAAATATATGTTTTGCTACTGACCCTATCCCTATCCCTTTGCCCTTATCACATGGTATTTTAAGTCTACCTCCATGTTGCTTCTCCAGGTCTGTATGAACAAAATACCATCTGTTGAGCTATTGAGCCTTTCATGCCCGTGATTTGGGTTCATGAGAGGGTCCCATGGTAGAACCCCAAAGTTTTGTCTCCAGAACTATCACAGTGAGGAGGCTACATTTAGACGTTGTTGGAAGCTTTTTGCCAAACTGTTAGCAGAAAATGCTGGTTCTTTGTTTAAACCAAAATATTTTGTGGAGACATATTTCAACATTTTCAAATACAAAGGTTTTGGAGGATAATCTGGATCAAAAACCTGACCTTTTTAATCTAAAAGCAGACATTCTGATAAGCTTCCATTTCATGAAAACCTTGAAAAGGTTTATTTCTCATTCTGATTCAGACCAAAAACAAATTTCAAAACTTTTGAAAGTCTTGGCAAACCAGAACTCTCTAGTCAGCTCTAGTCAGGAGTGGATTTACCATGAAAGAAACCGTGCAATGGCCCGGGGCCCCCAGTGACAGGGGGGACCCCAAAATGCATGACAAATCTCATTTGACAACCTGTCCCCAAGTCCCTGCACATATATGAAGTCAAGTGCATCCATTTACTATATATGACAATAAGCACCATGGGACTTAATCACATAGAAGATGCATGTTCCCTGCAGGAGTGTTTTGTTTATCGCATAGGCTTTTATGTGGCTAAATCTGCTCAATATATTAATTAATATAAACCTCAAAGCTGATCTGGCAGTGTTCATCGACCTAAAGCAGCTCAATGTTCAAATACCTTCTCTTAAATACATTGTTCCGTTTCTACCATGTAACACAACCAAAGGGATTTTATAATTCCTCTCCTGCATATTGTCTCCACTATATCTGTGCCTTTGACAAAAAGAACCAAAAGATACAGACCCAAACTTACAAGCGGGGGTGTCAACTTGGCAATGTAAGATTGAACCTTTAATTTGGCATTCACTAGCTCTTTTGTTGATAATTCCACTTTGTTCAGATTCATGAGATATCAGAATGTCTTTGGGTATGAATTAAAATCCAGATAAGCATTTTGTTAAATGTCTAACTTATATTTGAATATCTTCATGACTAGAATTACAGCTGCTGTGAGATTCCACTAGGATACAGATCAGCAAACAAATTAATATCTTCCAAACAAAAGACTGGGAGGGCTAGATTTGCAAAACAAAACCAAACCAACCCTGTCCCCCAGTAAACAATGCACGTTTTTGGGTGGGCCTGGCTGGCATGCAGTCAGACTCTGATTCATGCACACTCACCTTTCTGTATCTATGCACAGACTTTTGTAAATTGGACCTTGGATGTCCATTTATCTTTTAGCCCATCTAAGCATAATGAAATCACAGTTCCAGTTGAATATAATGGTTTGAAATTTTTTGGTAAAAGCCAGTCTGAGGCCTAATATACTTATGTAAAGAGAGGCTGAGGAAGTGATTAGATCATGATTAGAATTCAGGTTTAAGGCCAAATCAAGGATAAATTGATGGCAAAATCTCTCAAGGCATTCTCATGACATCTCAGCCCACAATGGTGGAAATCTCATCAGGCTCACTACTCTCAGGAAATGCCCATTAGGAATGCTGGAAACATCTCATGAACAGCAAAATTGGGACCCCATCCAAACTGCAACCAGAAAACGGGTCTTCTTCATCCTTGATCTGACTTTGGTACAAGGCCTGTTGTGCTGGAAAATCTGCCACATTGGAGAAATTACAGTGGCTCAAAGGTGCCAAGTTTTCAGCAGGCTGCCCATGAAGTGCATGTGCTGGGCAGGGAGGAGGATGGATGGGGAGGTTCTAATTTTTATCTCCTCAGAAGCTTACAGAGCCCCAGGCAGAACTTAAAGCTGCCTCCTTCTGGCAGAATCCCTATGGAAAGAGGGTGGCAGTGGAAATACCATCTTCTCTCCTTCAGGGGCAAATCATCCTGTGGACAGGCTGAGATGGAGGAAATGAAATTTATGCTTATCTTCTGCTTGGGGAAATTTGGCTTTCCATCTTTATCAGTCTTTACTCAAACCTAAAACTCACTAACCTTATTATACTTATTGATTGAATAGAGAGAGGTGCAAAATTAGTTGACAACAAAGAATTCATTTGGTAACTGAAAATGGTTGGGGAGGATTGTGAAAATATCTAAGCAAAACTTAATAAAAATAGGTGATGGGAAATATGATGGCAGATGAAATTCAGTCTGTTCTGAAGATAAAGACGGAAAGAAGATTTCAAACAATTTATACACAGCAGTAGGTTTATAAAATAACCATAATAATGATTCAGAAAAAAAAGTGAATAGTGAATTAATTAAATACCTACCTCTTATCTAGCTCTTCTCATTCATAGATCTCAAAGAGCATCACAAAAGATCAGTATTCCCATTTTACAATGGGTAAATTGAGGCACAGCGATACTAAATTGGGGAATGTTGCATGTGTAGGGCCAAATCCTGTGGCCCTAAATCAATTTTTACTGAGGTAGGTTTTTATTCACTAGACAGAAATCTGTCTTAGAATGGACCTCAGGACATGGCCCACAGTGAAGACAGAAAGAAAACCACCATAGCAAGGCGACAGGACAGAATTAATAAGTATATGATTTTGCACTTTATATATGAAAAAATGCTTTACAAATATTAAATACACAGTCCTATGAAATTGGGGGTATTATCCCTCTTATAGACAGGGACATTGAGACATAAGAAAGTCACTTAAATATCTTGTCCTGGGTCCCACACACCAGCTCCGTGGGAGAACCAGGATTAGCCAACTTGTTTGTCTAGAGACTACATTGCCCACCTTGTAACAAAAATAACACAGAAGGACTGCAAAGGATTGAAATATGGGAAGGAAGCTGAGCAACAAAATGAGATCGAACACGGAAAAATACAAGCTAAAAACACAATGGCAGGCCTGTACTTTCAGAGCAATGCTAATAGATCAGATCTAGGGGTAATGGAGGACACGAAGTTAGACATGAGTTTGCTTTATTAGAGTAGAGTACAGGGAGGAAGTGAAAGTGCTTTGATCTGCATATGCTGAGGCATAACATAGACAAGGGAAATGACAATCCTTCTATATAATCCTTTATAAGGCACTGGTGAGATGGCCCCAGAATATATATTTACATTCACATATTTATGGAGAGTGGAAAGACTATATTACCATATAATAGAGCTGTTCAAATATTTGAACCAAAATATTCAACAAATACAGTCACTTCCTTTGTTTTTGAATTACTCATGAACCAATAACCATGAAGCCCCCCCAACTTCTTCTCCCCATTATCTCACTTTAGACCCTTCCCCCCCAAAAAATTCGCTCCCAGATATTCTATTTTCACATCCCCGACACTCCCTCTGAAAGCACTTCATTTATACCTTCCCCAAACATTTCATTTAACCCCCTCCCTAGTTCTCCTGAAAGTATTTCATGCCCTCCTCTGCACTCCCTTTTCAGGCATTTCCTTTTATACCCCCAACATATTTTACATTGTAGCTACATATTTTCAAACATCAAAGTCTCATTATTACTATAATTCTGAAGAACCCCAGTCATGGACCAGGACCCCCTTGTGCTAGGTTTTGTGCAAACACAGACCAAAAAGACAGTGCTTGCTCCAAATGGCTTACAATGTCAGTGGTAACTTACTTGTAGGCTTTTATATGGAACACATCACTGTGTGCTATTAAACCACTGGGTAAATTAATGAATTTATCATTCTCTCACCTCTGTATGCGCTTAGGTTAGTCACCTAACCTCTGTCTCCTGGTCCAGTGCCCTGTCCTCTAGACTATGTTGAGATAAAAGAGAGGCAGACCTCAGTGGGGCACTCTGCAGGCATTAGGGTCCACCTGTGTGTTTCAGTTGTAGGATTAGAGCTATATAGTACTGTAGAATCTGAACTCTTGCTCTACAGACTTCCCATTCAGACATACTGCTAGCTTGTCTCCCTGTTTATTGACCCCAGTTATGGGTCTGATCCAAAGCCCATTGAAGCCAATGGGAGTCTTCCACTGACTACAGTAGGCTTTGGATCAGCCCCTGTATCATTGCCCCTTCTCCCACCCTCTCTGTGTTCCCCAAGCAGTTCAGATTCTCAGGATGCTACTATATTTATTGAAAACAAAAACAAAAAACACAAACTAAGAAGAAACTTGAAGAATTTGTTTACGGTTCTTCTTTTAAAAAAACTTTCATGGTGAATGGAAAAGATTCAGAAGACGTCTGTTTACCAATTTCCTACTGGTAACAGCACCTCAGCTGCAATAACTAAAGCACCTTCGCATTCTTCTCTGTGAAGCCATTAAGCATAGAAACATGCTGTTTTTGGCAATGCAGAAATCAAAGTGGCAGCACAGCAGAGATGATCTGTGTTAAAGAACAAAAATCCACAGGCTGCTTCAAATATCAACAAGGAACCCTGAAATTTTCTAGCAATTTCTTTTCATGGCCTTGTGACATTTTCAACTTAAAACTATATTGCTTAACATCAAGGCACTTTGAGAGAGCTTCAGTTGGAAAAGGTAATTTTTGAGTGAGATTCAGCAGAAAAAGGTAATTTTTCAGAGAGGTTCACTGGAAAAAGGTAATTTCAGAACCAATTGCAGCATTCTTTTGCTGTTATTTTGTCTCTTTTCTAAGTAGCCCTAATGTCATTCATGGGCACACTATGTCAATACATCAGTACTGGGTAAGTCATTTGTGCAAAGTAAGTTTACAGAAACTGTAGCTTTAGGCTATGTTATTCCAGGACTGTGAAGATCAAACAATGCAATTTCACTTGGAAGTTTCATCAATTTTGCATCAATGTTGATGCTAGAACAGGAGAACCGCACACGGAATCATAATTTCATCCTACTAAAATTTTGTTTTTGATGGAGAATCTAACTCCATATGATGATGCATTGTGAAGTCATACTGCATATCAGTAATGGGGTTCTGCCAGAGCCATGCTACTTTGCTGCAAATTGACGTGAAAGCAGAGAGAAGTTTAATAGCTGATCTAAACCCCATCAAGTGATACTGTTTTGAGATACTAAAGGCAAAATAACCAGTTTTAGAATGCATGTTATTATGTGTTATTTGTACAAGCGGAAGAACAAGAACCAAAAAAAGCTTAGACCTTTCATCTGCTTATTTCTGAGAGCTTTAGAAAGGGAATAATGTATTTCAGCTTTAATGGCTTGAAATAAAGTATCTGAAAATTATCAGGCTTCTTATATGGGTATCCTTTGATTGTAGTTCTACAGAGAAAATGAAATAACTCCTGCAATGCAAGAAGTGAAAGTTGAGACATGTAAAAAGAAACATTTAAAAGCCTCTTAATTTAAAGTAAAATTGCAAGAATTATAGTCTAACAGTTTATTCCACCCTTTAAATTACACTTCCTTTATATCAAATGAATAGCAACAGATTTTCTTTCATTTTTTTACTTTCTTTACTACAGCTTTTTATTTAAAAAGCCTTATAATACATCAGTTCAAGTTCACTTGTTATCTAACTAGGGAGCCCAGTATGAGCCCATTCAGAGAAATATGTTCTCAGGCTAACATGTGCATTAGGCAATGGGTTGAGGTGCTCCACTCCTGCCACACAAGTGCTGCCTCTCTATCAAGGTAGCCTGCAATAAAAACAAGCTGAGCAGGAATTCATGAAAAGCCCCATCTATTCTATTTTAATAACGTACACAGCATCCCAGCAGCTGCTTGGCTCTAAAAATCAGTCCAAGTTACATTTACAACTTAAGAAAAACAAATATGAGTTAGGGTTAAATCCTGCAAAAACATGCCTGGGTAACTTGACTCACCTGTGTAGTTACATATGCATAAGTAAATTTACTCTTCAGGATTGTGAGCCCTCTGCTCAGAGGTCTAACATCAATTAGAAATAACTGATTATATAAAATCTATAACTCATGTTTATATACACATCTCTTCAAGTGATAATCATTTCCTTTAAGCATGCAAATCAATGCTTCATCACATTGGAGGCTGTCAAGCTATAATATGGTAGTATTTTTAAACCATTTTTGGAATTTCGTCCTAGCTAAGGGCCATATTCATGAAAAAGTTATATAGCATTTACAGTTGTGTGGGGGGGTTGTTTGGTTTTTTTTTTTGCTTGCACACTACTCAGAAAACATGTGGATGAACTTTTTAAAGTAAAGTACACACTTTTCCAATCCATTAAACTGCTTTTTCCCCGTGAGCACAAGTAGCTACCTTTCTGCTATGCTCCCAAGAATAAACCAGGCATAAAAGGGGCAGGAGTCAGCTACAAAAATCCATTCCCATTTCCAAATACACAACTAAAGTATGTTAATGAAATATAAACCTTCTGAAAGAGACTAGTGGGTGATTGAGCTGGGGTGCACATGGTGTACTTTGGGCATTTACTGTATTTTAGTGCAATCAACTATTGTTTCATTACCATTTAGTGAAAAATGATCACTGCCCAGAGGACTCAACACCATCATATCACAAACATGTGTTACTGAAGTACAGCGCATCTTTATAAAGAAATACAAGAGCACAATCTTACTCAGAGCAGCCATGTTGACTTCAGCAAGAATGTTCATGTGAGTAAGGGCAGCAGGATTGGGCCCAAACTTGTTATTACATTTACCAGTTACATTTTTCTCTCAGGGTTTCTAATTTTTTTTCTGCTAAGCAGTTACAATCTGTCCAGTTCTTAATACTTAGAGTCTTCACTCCTCATTCTCCTGAGCAGTCCTTACTCACAATAAAAGTGATGACGTCAATGGAGTTACATTGGAGTTAATAATTACTCACGTGAGTTAGGACTATTCAAGTGAAAATGTGCTGGGCCCTTATTTTTCAACTACTGTTTTATTCCACAATTTGCCATGCACTTTTCCTAAGATTTTTAATAGTGAACAAATTTACCAGGACAGAAGAAATATGGATGATCAACAGAAAGACTCAAACTAATAATTTCAAGGTGAAATTTGAAAATCTGTCAGTGCCTCCTAAGAACTTTACAAATGTTCTAAAAGTCTCAGTTAAAAAAAAAGGTTTAGACAAGAGCATCTTTGTTTCTATTCACAAAAAAGAAAATGCTTACTGTTGCCTTTAAAAATGTAGAGATTCTGGTTAGAAGGCAAGATATCTATTGGGTGGTCTGAGGTACAGGCTGCCTGAGGAGGGGCAAAAAAATACACCCCAAAAGTAATTTGATGTTATTGCTTTTTTGCACGGTGCTGAGCATCTATTATGCTTAGCAGTGCACCTCCTCAGCCTCACCTCAAATTCCTAGTGCCATCAATGAGCGAGGTAGGTGCTCAGCACATTGTACAGTGACTTAGCAGCTCCCAGGAGCCAGACAGAGGAGATCTAGTGATTACAGTGGATATCCGCTTTATATTCATGGACCATGTTTGCGGACTGCAAATCAGCTGCAGATACAAGGTTTGTATCTGCGCAGGGCTCTAATTGTTAGGGCCCTCGCCTAGGACTTGGGAGACTTGCTCTGTCACAGACTTCCTATATGACCTTGGGCAAATCACTTAGCCAGTTTGTGCCTACATTCCCTAACTATGGAATAGGGATAATAGCACTGCCCTACCTCCCAGAGGTGTTATAGAGATAAATACATTAAAGATTGTGAGTCAGTTTGAGATTTACTGAGGAAAAGCAACTATGAAAGAGCTACGTATTATTACTAATAAGCCCTGTAGATCATTTGTTTTTATCAAGAAAGCCTGAGTTAATAGGGCAAAGCAGCACCCCCCACTGCAGTACCAACATTCCCTTTGCTTCCGCTGCTTAGTACCACTACTGCCCAGTGGCCACAAAAGGAACAACTTCTAGAGAGGAATGTTTTCTCAAGTTGACAGCCAGTCATAGCACTGAACACAAGAGCACACATTCCTTCTCTCCTCTTCTCAATGGAATGAGCTATTCAGATGCTAAGATCAATAGAACTGAGGGTCAAATAGAAGGGGAATGCTTGGAGTCGCAGTTGTGCCTCTCCAGTTCTAAACTTACAGAATATCTCAACTTCTTATGATGAAGTAAATAATAACTCGGCATGAAGCGTGCGCAAGGGTCCCTTTCATGAGGTTTGAGAACGTTGTGGAGGCGGGTTCCTTAGTGCTACCCGAGCAATGTTCCTTTTCTTTTGGTGAAAGACCTGCAGGACTTCTCTCTGTTTTCATTATCTATACTTGTCAGATATGTGCCCATGTAGTCGTGCCATTGGTGATCTATCTGCAGCACACGTCACGTGCTAGTTGCTTGCCTTAGAGAGCATGGGGTGGGGGGGAGGCTTAGTGAGAGGCTTCAGCATTTTATTTTCTACTTGCTGCTTTCTTTTTATCTCTTCCTCTCATGCTGACTGTCTATTTTCCCTGTATTCTTTGGCAGTGGTGCTGAATGCTGATCACAAGATGGTGCAACCCCAGGCAGTCCTTTTTAGGGTTATCCAGTCAGGTAGCTAACATCTGACCTTGTGGGAGACGTAGGTGGCTGTGGTAATTTTATTACTGAAAGTTAATAACCTGGTATCTCTGGGCACCTATGTAGGTAAAGAATGTCCATGTAGATCTAGCTCTACCAGCTACTTTTGGGGAGCAGAGCAACAGAAGGTGTCAGGGTGAGCTGATGTATAGAATATTCATAGCCCTTTCCTGTTTTAATGTTACCCTGTTTTTATGACTTTCTAAAATCCAGATGCTAGGTCTACATTGCTAGATAATTAAATACTATGTGATTAGGGATATTATGTTATAAGCAGAAAGGGATGAGGGCAGAGGTAGTGGAAACAATCGGAACTACAAGCACCCAAACTATCAGGTGTTGGATAAAGCCCTTGCATATGTATAACATTTTGAAATAAGTTTCTCCTAATTGAAAATCCTTGGATATACTTCCAGTATGTCATAATAAAAAATCCTGGGCTTGGCTGTTCAGCAGAAGAATATGTTATGCTCACTATACAGCAGGTTGCCAAGCCATCTTAAGAGGAAGCCTATGGTTCCACCCCTCTATCAGAATCCAGCTACGCAGTCTCAAAATTCCCACAAGTATTATTCACCAAAGCACCATGCCTCATCATTTTGAAATAGTATGTGGCTATAGAAATGACATCACTTCACCCGTTAACATATTCAATGTTTCCTTTCTTTCAAAGCTTTTCAGTAACGAGTCGCATTCAGTTATCAATTAGAATGACATAAATCCACACTGAAATCCATGATTCAAATGTTTTTGCATGTCACTGAGGAGGGTAACTATGGCCTTATCTACTCAGGGAAGTTATTCCAAATTTAACTAAAGGTATAAATAAAAAGTGGATTAGTTAAACTGCATTAAAGCCCTGTGTAGATGCCTCTCATTCGAAATTAAAGTGACCTTAATTCAGTTTAGCTAAATTCAAGAAATAAATTAAGATAAATGATATTAAGTCCCCTTTAATTCTGAATGAGAGTGTCCACACAGAGGTTTAATGAATCCACTTTTAATTTGGATTAACTTTCCTGACTGTTCCCATGTAGATAAGCCCTATGTGAGCGGGTGCTGTGAGTCAATGAGAGAGCAAATGAGTGGCTGGGTGAACAGCTATACATACGTTGATTTTTTTCAGAGGACAACCCACAGGGTTGAATAAGAGACTGGTAGCTGAGTAGAGGGGATCATTGATAACACTGAAGTGACTGCACTGCTCTTAGATGTACAGTAGGAAATAGTCATAGTTCTCTTCACTTTCTAAACTTTGGGATTCAAAGGCCAATCTGGTCTTCTACATTAAATACCATGGCAGCAGAGGACAATGTAGGGATTGAGATGGCAAGAAAGCAACCCCTAAAAAATGTAAGATGTTTCATTAGATGAATGGGGATGCAGTATATAATACAGTTCCGTACAGACCATATCAGAAAGAAATGGGAAGCACAATTGTAAGGACTTACCAGCACACGAAACAGAATGGATCAACACACGGAAAGGCGTTCACGTCATTAGTTTTTCTGCTTGAAGGAATTCCAACAGAAGGTGAAGTGAATTATGGAAGGAGGGAAGACAGGAGCAATGTTGGCTGCTGAGGCTGGATTGAAATGACACTGAGAGGGTGCTTTACGGACAAGGCATAAAAATAAATCAAGCCATACATGGTTATAATTAAAATATAAGTGAAGTATATGCAATCCTGATCTGTGCCTGTAGGGCTCTTTGTGCTCTGACTTTTATACAGGAAAATAGCAGACTGATTTTGGAGTCAATAGAGTACTTGTTGCAACAACTGTGAGATGATTTCCATTATTTATTTCTCCTCAAACTTTGCAGACAAAAAATGTTAGCCATGTATACTACCATAAGAGGAAGGGTTAAAAAACAAAATAAAAACTTCTTTTTCTCTGAGTGGGCACAATGAAAATAGTGACAGTTTGGTCATCAGTGGTGGAACAAGATGGCTGATCTACTTGGCCAGAGGAATGGATGGGAATAACTTAGAGCAAAAGAGAGCACAACTAAAATATGAACTTTTTGACATTTTACATTTATATATATATAGAGAGAGAGAGAGAGAGAGTGCTCATCTGTATAATGTTTGCCATTTTTTCTATTTAGGTTGTAAGATATTAAGGACAGGGACATAAGAATGGCCATACTGGGTCAGACCAATGGTCAATCTAGCCCAGTATCCTGTTTTCTGACAGTGGTCAGTGCCAGATATTTTAGAGGGAATGAACAGAACAGGACAATTATCAAGTGAGCCACCTTCTGTCATCCAGTCCCAGCATCTGGCTGACAGAGACGCAGGGACCCCCAGAGCTGCATCCCTGACCATCCTGGCTAATAGCCACCGTGAACTTATTTTATTCTTTTTTGAACCCAGTTATACTTTTGGCCTTCACAACATCCTCTGGCAATGGGTTCCACAGGCTGACTGTGCATTGTGTGAAGAAATACTTTCTTTTGTTTGTTTTGTAAACCTGCTGCCTATTAATTTCATAATGTGACCTCTAGTTCTTGTCTTATGTGAAGGGGTAAATAATACTTCCTTATTCACTTTCTCCACACCAGTCATAATTTATAGACCTCTATCATATCCCTGTTTTGTTGTCTTTTTTCCAAGCTGAACAGTTTCAGTCTTTTTAATCTCTCATATGGAAACTGTTCCATCTCCTTAATCATTTTTGTTGCCCTTCTCTGTACTTTTTCCAATTCCAATATATCTTTTTTGAAATGGGGTGACAGGAACTGCACACAGTATTCAAGATGTGTATATATACCATGGATTTATATACTGGCATTATGATATTTACTGTCTTATTATCTCTTTCCTAAGCGTTCCTAACATTCTGTTTGCTTTTTTGACTACCGCTGCACATTGAGTGGATGTTTTCAGAGAATTATCCACAATGACTCCAGCATCTCTTTCCTGAGTGGTAACAGCTAAATTAGACCCCATCATTTTATATATATAGTTGGGATTATGTTTTCCACGTAGCTGAAGTTGCGTAACTTAGATTGATTCCCTGCGCCCCCCCCGTCCCCCCAGCCCACGCTATGTAGACCAGGGCTTAGTTCACATTAACTTAATTTGGTTTGAAAGAGTACTACATTAACAACAGTGCCCACAAAGGAGAGTTGCAGCACTGCACATTAGTGTGCACTGCAGTTCACACCATGTAGTCTGAAATGTGGGGCCATGTAGACAAACCCCCAGTCTCTGTATAAACATGCCCTCATTTTCCTGCCAAAGTATTGAGGGCCAGACTCTGATGCCCTTACTCATGTTGAATAGAGCCTTACTTGTATGAGTAGTCCCATCTCAAAAGGACCTAGCTCTTAGCAAACTCCAATATTAAGTAGGCCAAGACTTTCAAAAGTGTCTAGTGATTTTTGGATTCTCAAATTGACATATTTTAGAGAGTCTGGATTTTCAGAAAGTGCTAAGTAAACTAAACAGATGTGCTACCAATTTGTGACAAGTATGGCAATTTGAGTGGTATGGCCAACTGTTCATCTGAACCTGGACAAAGGCCATCAACTTGAAAGTCAGACCCCTTAATGGTGTCCTAAAATGGGCACACACGAAATCACTAGTCAGTCGCTTTTGAAAATCAGGACTGTAAATCTTAAATATAGGGCAGAACTGCGGCAGATCACTTTTCAGGAAAAATTAATTTGTTTTCCAACATGGAGTGTGAGGTGTGTGAGAGAAAACTGGAAAGGGAGAATGCTGTTTTTCATCTCTAGGTCACTGGATGAAATGTGGCCCAAGATGCTAGTGAATGAAAGTTATTTCCCACTAGTCACATGAAATAAGTTGATGGCCTTTATCCAGGTTCAGATGAACAATTGGCCATATCACTCAAATTGCCAAACTTTTCCCAAATTGGTAGCACATCCATTTACGGTCAGCAAATAAAGCTAAATATTGAATAAGTATGGACACTGACCTCTTACTGGAGAGGTGGTCTCTTCCAGTTACACTGGAGGCAGAGTGGGGCACTTTCACTGCTGCTACCAATTCAGTGGTTGTCCCGGGTCCATTGCTAAAGAGAAGAGGACTGTCCATCCAGCATCTTTCTCAAGAACTAACTTCACTTAATGAAAAACAACTGCCAAAGCACAAACTATCCTCTGTTTTTGTCACCGTGTGCGGACTAGAGTTTGGCAACCTGGCTCAGAAAGAGCTTCCTGTGGATTATGCTTCCCATGAAATGCATATTCTATTAACATTTATGTTTATAATTATCCTGTACTTTTATATAGGTTCGGTTGAACAGAGGCAAAACATGGCACTTTTCTCACAGATTCGAGCAGCTGATGGGCAAAGGTTAATTTGTCAGTACATGGACACATTAGCTTGTCACATCTGTTATTAATTGCAAACAGATATATTAGTCTAATTAAACATTGCAAGGAACTGACCTAAATTGTTCAATGGTCTGTTGCTACATATATTCTGCTATTAACACACTTCATGTTTCATGTTTAGCTTTTGTATACTGATGAGAAGTAGCATTCTTAATTGTAAAGCTAGCTATGCTTCTTGCAGTCACCACTTACTGCTGGTACTTTTAATGTGTTCCAAATGTAAAAATAAAACACATGTGACACAGCCATGTGAATTTTCTGTCAAATCGCAGCCATTCCTACTCTGTTGTCTTCATCGGTTGTGTTCTTAAATGATTATTTTCCTTGGCAGCTGTCTAAGTGGCTTGTCGCAGTCTAATTTCAAAACTCATTATTAGGACAAACAGTTGCAGTGCATCAATAGCCCATCAGGATTAATTAAACTGGGAATCAACAGCTGACTGTTAATCAGATCACTTGCAGTTGATCAGTGTAGAGACTGTCATCAAGATATTACTGTACTCATTTTTTATTTTGTGGCCGCAGCTTGTAAAAAACTGAAAAATGGCCTGCTATAAAATATTTGAGTTGCATATAACAGCATCTTTAAAAAGCATTGCATGATGCAAATCATAGTATTTTAAATAAAGTAACTCGAAACTGTACATTTCTGCTCCTGATTCAGTTTCTTCTACGGGCAGTAGATATCCAATAACAATTGTACACGCAAATCTCCCCTTTTGAAAAAGCATATTTTGTTCTGAGGGTCAACAGCAATCTATTGAGCAAATCCTTTATTTTTTGAACCATTGAGCAAAAATGTAAATAAATAGCTTTGTAAAAACACAGGAAGAGAAATATTTTCCCAGAAGACAGTTCTATTTTCAAAATAGGGTCCTGGAAGGAAAACATATTTAAAAATATAGAAATATTGTACCTGTGCATGTTAAATAACTGTGACCAATATAACTTATCACAACAAAATTGCGAAATAGGAAATTTGTAAGTTACCATTGAAAACCCCCATTATTTAAGAAATAATTATTTAAAATTAATTTAAATATAAGATCTGTTCCTTGTTTGTTTGTTTGTTTTTTAAAAAAGTTTTGGCAAATGTTTTACTAGCAAACTCCACCCCCTCACCCCTGTACTCAGTAGACAATTACTCTTTTATTTTTTTAATTTAACAAGAGTAAGTACTAAAAAAATTCCAGTTTTTATGTCTAGGCTGGCATCAGATTTGAAAACAAAATTTGACGTGCAACTCCTCAGCCTACCTCTGATGCTTCTAGAAATTGTTCCATATATATATATACAAAACAAGGCAAGAGTGAAAAGAGATGGAGAACAAATTAAGAGACCAGACACTGAAAGGTTGCTCCAGAGAGGATCTGCAAAGAGAATGCTTTGGCATCAATTTTGATTCACTTGTATGAAAGGACAGCTAGGAGTCAACTGTGGCAAGTGACAATTCAGCTGAAAAGAGTGAAGAAAGAAGCAAAGAGACAAGTATGTGTCACGGACTTGGACAAGTCCATAGGGGTGGTTGGGGTAGGAGAGGAGGGCAACATTAAAAATAAGGAGGGAAACTTTTAAATAGATCATCAAATAAATGGAGAGTCAGTACAGGGATCTAAGGATGAAGGTGAGTGATCTGCTCTTCTTTGCAAATATGAGGTATGAGAGGCATAAAGTACTATTCTAGTTATGGTGCTATATACACATTATTACCAAGAAGAAGATGATGGCATATGATTTGGGGAGATACAGAAATGACAGTAGTTAAGGTGATTTTCTATAGAAGCGTCAGTCTACCATACATTTTTGTTGAGGTTTTAAGAGGAAACAGCTTTCTGCAGAGTTCTAAATGAAAACAAACAAGGAGGCAAGAAAGAACAGTATATATGTATATGCATATAGGACACACACTACCGCATACACCTTTGAATTGCATGTATGACTAGACATATGTGAATAAACATGCGTATCTATATCTATGTTCCCCCCACACACCCAACAACAACAAAAAATCAGCTTATATTCAAGTGTATTTCCTCTCAACATGCACTAAAAAATCAATGGCATCACGAATTTCATTTGACATGCCTTCCACCCAAAAAATATTCAAGGCATGCTAGCCAATAAGAGATGTGGGTGGGTGAGGGAGTTTGAGGAAACTAGTTAGGCTTAATCTCCATTAGGGGGGTAAGCCTCACAGAAGGCAGAAGACACTTTTGTTATATCCTCGTGGCTGCCAATGAGAAACACTCACATGGCCAAAGTTGAGAAGGTCAGTTAAATTCCTCCTGTCTGTGGTTTTGGTTGGATAATGCCAAGTTTGTTATGAGTGAGGCTAACACTTCATGAAGATGTAGTGGAACGTTACCCAATTCTGGCATGTACCACTAAGACCTGCCTGGATGACTCTGCATGCACCACTTTGGCATGAGTAGGTCTGGACAACTCAACACTTCACTTTTACCCTGCTTGAAATGGAGAGTTTGTCCGACACAGAGATGTGTTTACGCAAGTCTCTGGCCATTTTCTGTGCACCTGGTATAGCCATGTAATGGGGGAATTCCAAAGTGACTTGTCCAGGTAGATTTAGAGCTGCTATCTGGAGTCCTCATAGATTATCATCGCGTGGATGAGGCAGAAAGGTATTTCTGTCTGTTGAGGCCCATAAATGAACAGTAGCATTATTATTATTAGCCTATGACAATTTGGGAACAGCAACCTCTGCCTTTCATTTTCATAAATCTGGATTATTGCATGTCACTATTAATAAGACTTCTCTGTAGCCTGCAGCTTGTTCAGACTGCAGCTGCCTGTTTACTCACCAACTTGAATAACCATGATTGTATTCTGCCCATCCAGCTTCCTCTGTATCGGCTGACAATAAAGTGGTACTGTGATGGGAATATAAACCCCCCCTGGGCTGAAAAGGGTTAAAGGACAGTACTGGGCCCAGGTGGCCCTGCCCATCGACCCCTGAAGAGCATACTCCAACTGGAGACAGGGTTGAAAAGGGAGCAAACCAGTTCAGACTGAGGAGCTGGGGGAGTAGGACAGACTAACCCTGAAGGCTCCTGACTAAGGGGCCAGAAAAGCCTTCCTGAGGGAACAGGACTAGATGCTGATCCTGGGTGGGACTGATGGTTTGGTTTCTTTTTTTCCTTATCTGGGATCAGAAGCTGAGAGAGAAAAGCAGTGTTAGGAAGTGACCCAGGGAGGGTAACTCTGAGGAACCCCTTGGAGATCAAACACTGCTGACCTTCCTAGGACTCTGGGTTAGAGCCCGGTGGAGTGAGTGGGCCCAGGCTCCCCTACCACTGCTCCCATAACTGGGTGGTGTTAATCACTAGGCCATCCAGCTCATCAGGGACTCTATTTCAGGTATATTGACTTGAAACTGGCATTTGTTGAATGGTATAGGCCCATATTGTATTCAAACCTCTTCCTTGAGCCTTGTGCTCGTGGACATTTAGCCAAATACACCACCTATGAGCATCCCAGCATCATGTGTTTGATCATCAGATGGCTGGACATCGACTGAGGTAGTCCCTAAAATGTGGATCTTGCTTTCCCTGTAGGGTTGCCACCCATCTGGGTTTTACTTGGACAGTCCAGTTTTTGGCTTCTGTGTCCCAGTGCCATTTAGGGTTGCCAGGTGCTGCCTGATTTTTTGACCAGAAAGTCTGGTCAAAAAGGGGACCTGGCAACCCTAACTGGCACCCGAACCAAAAGTCCAGTTACTGCGGGGCAGGGGGAGGTGCTCGATCAATAACCTGCACCAGCCCCTGCTCAGCTGGGGCCACCTCCTACCTGCAGGCAGGCTCCTTGAGATGATCCAATAAGTGATGGGGGCGAGGGGGAAGAGGAGCAAGCAATTGGGGGTGGGACCTTGGGGAAGAGGTGGAGCAGGGTGGGGCCTTCTGGGAGGAGGCAGAGAAAGGGAAGGGTCCATGAGGAAAGAGACAGAGGAGGGGCAGAGCCTTGGCTGAAGAAGCAGAGCAGGGTGGAGCCTGGAGGGGATGGGGCAGGGGTGGGGCCTCAGGAGTCCAGTTACCAAAAAGAAGGTAACCCCATTTCTCTGAAACCATTTCTCCAGTTATCTCTTCCTACTTCTTTTTATAAAGAACAGTCATTGCTCCAACCCACCCCTAATGCTTTTTCTTTTAAAACTATATCCTCAGTTGGCTCCATAGTTATTACGTTACCTGCCCTTCCTCCACCATTTAATCTTGCATTCCTACATCATCAGTTGATTACATTAGGTTGATTTTTTTAGGAAGTGGGTTTGTGTGGTTTTTTTTTTAAATCTTTTATTTATTTTGATTTTTAAATTGAGCCTATCCATTTGCTTCAGGCATATGTACAATAAAAACAAGTATATATTTGATAAAAATCAGCAAATAATCATACAATTTATTCTACATTTTACTGTTTGGAATTTAGTTTTTATTTCATTGTGCCTCAGCGGGAGAAAGAAGGGGTGCTCTATAAATTCAATTATTAGCATTTGTATCTTATGTCAGTCTAGAAGATAGCTGCTTAAAATTAGGGGGAAGGGCTCTGTAGCATTATGATGAGAGTGAGCTCTGATATGGATAATTAAAAGGATCCCCAAGGAACTTTAAAAAGTGACCCAAGCAAGCTATAAGTACACCCCCCCATCCCTTTCCGGTGAATTAAAATGCATGTACACAGTTATTACTTATTGCATTGTAAAGAAAACAGGAACAGAATTCTAACGGGGACACACATATGTCTGGCTTCAGCAGACACCAATAATTCTAATATGTGCACAGTGGTTTCGTTTTATGAGATTACCAAGATGGTTAAATAAAATGACATTTTGCTTTGTTTAGCCAATAGAAAATACCCCATGGGGTGAAGAGGATGAGGAATGTGTCACTCCTCAGTACATTAAGGCAGAAAGAGGAAGCTGGTATTAGGAGAGTGGAATCCCAGTTATGCTTATTTTTTGCCACCCTAGCAATCTTGCTGCCATAGGCAGATGCCAAGCTCTGCTTGTACTGTAAGGCTGGCCTTAGATAAATGGTTATGAAAGAGACCTCAGCATGTGCCTTGGGCATTACAGTTTTAGGTAACGATGGGGTCAATTTTTAAGCTATATTCCCCATTTCTCTTATGTTATGCTAAGGTTGGAGATGCAGATTGTAAGACATACTGGGGAATACACTTCATCCCTTAGACTGGATGACACACATCTTCCCCTTAATGATAATTGCTGGAGGAACTGTGGAGGCCAGTGTGACTAATGTTATGCCCATATGTTCTGGATTCACCCAGTAGCACAATCATTTTTGTAGGCAATCTTTGATTAGCTTTTGACGCTGATGAGATGGAAATTAAATTTTACATGCTCTAATGGCATTTTCTGGAGCAGAATTTCAAAAGGAGCCCAGTGCAAGGAAACTTGCATTGACTGCTTTTTGCATCAACCGACCATGAGCGATGGAGTTTTTAAGGTGGAAATTATTTAATTCTACCTCTATTTCATTCAAGCACAAGTTAGCATTCAAATTTCACTCCAAATACTGGCACATAAGAAAAATATAAAACCAGAGAGGAGTATGGCCATATGGTCCACATTTAATGACTGGTCATGAGAGTAGTTAAATAACCTCTTACTGTGTGTGGGATGGTTTATGTTGCCTCAGAGCGTGGGATACAATCATTGTATTTTGGATTCTGTCTGGCTCTGCAGATATGCTTCAGTAACTTCTGTTTCTCATGATGCTGATATGTAATAATGGGACTGAGTAATGCCTATACATTGCAGTCCTATCTTGCTTAAAAACTGAATTCTCTCTTCGAGGAGGAAGGTGTCTAACAGGTCTGCTCCTACCCTGCTTTGAACAGAGTACATACTGTGCAGACTCCAAACTTATCTTCTCCCTGAGACTTGGTTTTAGTGATAATTTAAGAAACAGTACAAGAAGCTTCAGCCTGAACTTTTGCTGCAAGCTTCTTTATTCCTCGGGGTTCCCTGTAGGCCCTCCATGTCCTAGCCTCTAATTTTCTTTGCTTATAAGAGGTGATAGAATCCCTGTTGCATCTTGGTTGGAGCTAAATATATCCATCTGCTAGTATGACTCAGTGGTAATTCCACTGCACCGTCACGCAGGGTTCAAGCACCTGACAACTAGATGACTCCACTGAGGAGCCCTATATCTCTATTCAGGGTCTTAAAGTCTGCTTTCCTTTTGCAAGGTCCCTGATGGATTTTTCCCCAGTTAGTCTTTTCCCACTTAAAGCCTCATGTATTCATCATGGCCATTATTCAACCAACAAGGACTGGGTGGAACGCACAACAGAAGCATTCAGTGACACCCTACGAAGTGACCAAAGTACACTACCATTGAGCATCAAGATGCATTCCCTCCTCCAACAAAGAATGAACATGTTGCCTCTACAGAGATTTTCCTACCCCTTCTCAATTAGGGAGTGTGCAAAGAGGAAACTGATGCTGTACTGAAAGTGCAGCACACTATGACCAGAAGGCTACCAGGATGGCCAATGGAAAAATAATTGCTAACACCCCCTTTTAGCAGCCAGCGTCTTCCACAAAATGTAGCTTAACTGGCTGTTGTACATATGCTCATAGGTAGATAGAGGATGTGGTTGTATTGAGATATAAGCTTGTGCTCAGCGAATGCCACCATTTTGAACAACAGACAGTGATATTCCTGACCAAGAGTGAGACAAGGAAGGAAGTACATTCTGATGCTTCTTGATGCAGATCAGCATTACAAAAGGATTGATGGGTTTTACTCACATGGGTCAGCTGGCAGACAGATTGAAAGTCAGCATTTGTTCCCTAGCTGCCAAGTCCTTTTCCAACAGTTTTATGAATAAAAGCTGTTTATACTGGACAACACTAAGAGAGTAGGGGCCAGATCCACAAAGGTACATAGGTGCCTAAACCCCAGACATAGGCCCCTAAGTCCCAGTTTTAGGTGCCATCACAAACCTCAAACTTCCCGTTTGCCTGTCAGCTTACCCTGTAGGTGCCTAAACTCACTCTTCCCTTACATTTTTTCAGTAAATGTTCCCTAGGTGCCTAAGTTTCTGCCGCTGAGCATGTGCACTTCTGCTTCTAGGCATTGGGACACCCATCTCCTGCCTGGTCCCAGTGTGATCCACGAACTGAGGGGAAATAGGCAGCTATATCACCCATGGAGCCTGATCCTGTAGGTGTTGTGAAAGGCTGTCTGCTGGATCGGGTTCCATTCAAAATCTGGGTGGAAGAGGAGGGGCTCACCTTATAACTTTTAGCCAAGTGGTTAGAGCATTCACCCAAGATGTGTGTGAACCTGGGTTTAATTCTCCCCTCTGCCTGAAGGGGAGAAAAAGGATTTGAACAGGGGTTTCCCACCTCTTAGGAGTGCTTCAACCACTGAACTATGGGGTATTCAGATATATGGCTCCTTCAGTTTCTCCTGTTGAAGATGTGCCACTGTGGATAAATCACTGGGCCAGTGAGAAAGAGAATGTCTGTAGCCTGGTTGTTAGGGCACATACGTAGGAGGTGGGAGAGCCATGATCCAATCCACCAGCTCCAATGACTATTTATCCAAAGTGGAACAGCTTCTACAGGAGAGATAGAGGACCCCCCCCCCCGACAGAATATCCCATCCCCTGTGGTTAGAGCTCTCTCCTGAGAGGTGATGGTGGGGAATTGAACTTGCGTCTCCCACGTTTCAGGTGAGTGCTCTAATCACTGGGCTAAATGTACCCCACGCTACCTCCTCCTCTGGCCATTTTGTATGGAGTGAGGCAGGTGCCTCACAAGAAATGACTTGGCCACCTAAGCCACCTGACTCCAGGACGGGAGTGCCTGGCTATGGATTGCTAACAGAAATAGCTGCTTCCTTGTAGCACAGGCTTAGGTGCCTCTCTCCCTCAGAGGCATGGGGCTTAGGACACATCCTTTCTTTGGCACCTCCTACTAGCTAGATTAGGCAACTTCCCACCTAATGTGCTGGCTTTTGTGGATCACATCATTGGGTGCCTATCTCTTCCCACTCATTGAACCTTAGGCACCTAACTCAGGGTTTGTAGATCACATTGTTGTTCCAATGATTATCTAAGGGCCTGAAAGACAAGGGTTGCAACTCCTGAGTTCCTTTGTGGATCCAGGCCTAGGTGAGTGTCAGCTGAAGCCTGTAGTACAGCTCAGTCATGGGAACATGAAGAAGCAGGTGATCAGGGGGCTAACATGGCAAATTTCAGTGAGACTATAGAAGGTATCATTCACCTTTCCTTCTGTTCTACTCTTCCAACAGCATGTTCCATTCTGGAGGTCCCCAAATCAGCTACAAAATCTCTAGGGACACTGATGCAGGAACTATTAAAGGTTCCCTCCATACACACATGCACACGCACTACCTGTGCCATACACATGATCTGCTTCACTTGTCAATATAAATACATGTATAGTGTTGTAACTGAAGTAGGAGCACAGACCTGCCTGTTAAAGTTTGTGGGTATTATTATGATTTGTTTAGCATTCACAATGCTGATTCCAGCTAGCAGAAGCGTGGATAGAGGGAGGTTCCCTTTCGTCTCACCTGAAAGAGCTGTGACTTATATTCTGAAAATAAATTATTTTCCAAAAGTGTATTAAAGATGGTCCAGGTTTATATGGGAAAAGCATTATGAATACATGTTGCATCTAGCTCGCATCCTCAGGACAACACACATCTTCTGGGGTCAGTGCCATCTTAAAGATTCTGGATCTCCTGGGCTTTTTCAAGTGCTTGCTCTTCTTTGGGGGTCTCTGATGGGCTGCTTATATCTCATAGCCTAGCACAGCTACAGATTTCATTTTATTAGTGAGAACTTCTACTAAGTTCCTGCCTGCACTACAAATGGAATCATGCTGGCAGATTAGGTTATATAATAGCTGCCTTCAACATGGTTAAAGCATGATTGTGTTTTGGAGTTTAGGTGGGAACTAATGGTCAGATTGTCAGCTGATGTAAATTGACGTAACTATGATGAAGCCAAAAGAGCAGATTGATTTACGTGAGCTGAAGCTTTGGACCAATGTTTAAGAATAATCCTAAAGCCTGAGACATTTTGGTTTGTTTTACAGACAGACATTCTTGAATTTCAAATGTGCTTCAGTTTAGGTTCGGTTTGAATTGGTTCTTAATTTTATTCCAATGGTTTGTTGAAATTACAACAAAACAGCATCATAGATTCATAGATTTTAACACCACAAGGGATGATCAGCAGTACACAGAGATCCCATTTCATTGTTAAGATAAAACAAGGTCACTAGAGATGACAACACAATGCAAATTACACAACTGATAAAAAAAGAACTAAAAGAACATTAAACGAACAAACAAAACTATGGAACAAAATCTGAGATGTTCTGAGCACCTGCCACACTCAGGACCAGGCCCTATGTTCACAGATTGAGAGATCATCTGCCAAAATGTTAAGGTTGACACAATAGCCTTGATTTTTCCCCATTGGGTCCAAGTGTTACAGAATACCTGGTTCTCTACCAGAAAATCCTGTAGCACTGGATAGCATTATGCACTGATGGGAAATATTTATTTCGCTAATATTGGCTGAATATGTGGATCAGTTGTGCCACACTCCTGCAATCACTTTGTAAAGAATCACCTAGTCGATGGAGTTGCCAAGGGGAAAACACAGGCAGGCAATGCCAACCCTGATAAATGTTTTGCCTTTCCTGCAAGTAGGTAATCTAAGTTAAAGTGTAAAACCTGGTATATTACTGACCTTTTTTAAATGCCTCCATCCTACCCTACCACCATAGCATGCTGGTGCTCCACCACGACTGAATCCACATTTTTGTGACAGCCTTACAGTATGGTGATGATCAGGAAAATTATTGCACCTATTTTACTGCACATCTATCTCTTGTGTCCCTTTCAAGTCATCATTGCTTGGTTAATTGTTGGGGGGGCTATAAAAAGCAGGCTTTGCTATAATCTTCACTGCTGAGCAAACATAGCTGTTGAAAAATTTGCAGGGTTCTATTTTTCCTTGTGAACCATTAATAAAGTTGCCAGCTGTAGTCCAGAATATTTATAGCTGTCAATGAACGGCGTGCAAAGCTGAAAGAGCATGGTGTGACTTGCAGTTAACAGGGCGTGTGTGTGTTGCCGGCAGATAGAAAAACATAGGTGTGACTTGCAAAGTGGACCACTGTGATCGGGAAGACATAGACTGAAAGAGGTTATGGAAGCCCAAGAGGTCATTTTTATGGTCGTTTCCCTAACAATAATACTGAAAATCTGAATTTCCTTGTTGATTGTTGTAACATAGGTTTTTTTTTTTTGGGGTAAGTCACATATTTAGAGAGAAATATTTTCATCATAATCCATAAGTGAAATACATCTGTGATCAGATGAACTGTTCATCGGACTGCAAGTCCAGTTACCTGTGAGCTACAGTCCCTCTATTATGCCCTCTCCTATGAAATGTGCTAATAACAGACATTAATAACGGAACCTTTTAAAATAAAAAGTGCTCTGAGTATTTGTTCTCTTCATGCTTGTTAAATGTTTTATGGTGATGCTTATTTACTGTCAAGAAAATATTTCCAGTGGAGGCAACGTACATAATGAAAAAAAATAAGCAAGCACTAAAATGATTTTATTTTATTTTTTTTTTACTGACCAGTGCACCTTCCAGCACTTTCCCCTGGATTCTTTCACACAAAGAACATATTGTTATTGGGGCCATTATAGGGGCTGTTCTACTTTGCTAGACTCCACAGGACTCAAGGGAAATGGCTATAGATTGCAGCAAAAAAGTCCATCAGACAGATCGCAGATGACCCCACTGTTTCTAGGAAAGAATGCACCAGAACACTCGAGCTGAATAGACAGATTTTCCAAATGTTTTAAATCAGTTTTGAGACAAAAAGAGAAGATTCTAAGAAATGGATGTGGCCTATAAACATTAAGCAATGTGATGCCCATTTCTCTAGAAAGCCAACATTAGAGGCTTTCTTGTTGATGGTGGACCTCAAGGAAAAAACCCACAACAATTAAGCAGCAATTGAAGAAAAGCAGGCAAGAAAAGCTGGGCTATGTATTAGTACAATAGCTCAGAGGCTTTTCATTTTGGGATACAAAGAGAGAGTAGAGAATGCTGTTTTCTTTTTAAAACCCTTTTAGAAATGGTAACTGCAGCCTGCTCTTGTAGATGTATTACTTATGACATCCCAGTTTTCATCCGTTCATGATTTTACATTAGAGTTAAATCTCTGCAGCTTGAATCTCACGGCTGAGTTAGCCAGAGCCCATAAAATATTGAAACCTTTAGAGCAGCAGCCAGCCAGGTTGAGAGAAGTTCATGTCCAAAGCTGAGCTTTAGATTCTGAGACATCCCAATTGGAGTGTAGTACAGAAAAAAGCACTGATAAAATTTTCATAAAAATGAGCTAAGGATATTGCTAGCATCCTTCCCAGCATCTATATGAAAACTTAATCTGAGCTAATGGAAAGGATATGAAAGCCTTTCTCAATTCAAACACAGTCAGTGCATAATTCATAAATTATTGTCAGAGAAGTGATTCTGCTCTGAGATTTATTCTCTTTTGGATAGAATCAACTAGAGGAAAAACTGGGTCTTTTTGACCTTTAATGCCAGCAAATTTTACAGTAGAGCTGCCAATATAACCAAGTAAACTGGTCATTTCTCCAAACAGCAACAAAGTGCCTGTATTCACTCACTGCAGGCTAATATTAACACAGCCCTTTAGGTTACTCGCAACCCATTCAAAGCAACTGAACCTAAAACATTTGAGTGAATATAGTTACAGAGAAGAGAATGAAATTTCCATGTTTTCCATGACAGACACAAAAAGGTTCATTATGTTAAGAAGAAAAATCATGCAAAAATATGCTTCACTTCCTAACTGTAGTCTTCAGCTATGATTACCTTTAAAAGCCTATTTTCCAATTAAAAACCTATGCAACATTCCAATAGAAAATGCATACTGACAGATTTTTTGTTCCTTATATATGCCTCACTTCTAAACAACGTAGTATAAAGTATGAAAACATTTATCTGTGGATAGTGATTAAATATTTCAACTCTGAATCAGGTTGTTGCATAGTCAGTGCACAATCTGTAGTGAGTTAAAAGCAAACCTGACAGAAATACTTGGAAATCTCAGGAAATTGTAAGTGCAATTAAGTACTCTATCTAGAAGAGACAGCAGCTGGATAATATGTAGTGATACTCTACCTTTCCCCCCAGGTTTAAAATTGCTATTACCTTGAGTTCTGCATCTCTTCACTTTAACTGTCACTTAAAATCCCCCCAAAAACCAGAAAAATTTACAAGTTGAAAATCCTAGTGTTTCCTGAAGCTGTAAAATTGTATGTTTGATTGGAGGCATGGTGTCTCTGTAACTTACTGAACAAAGTCGCAGAAAACAAAAACAAAAGCAGAAATGATATAAATCAACTAGCTCATCTAAGGGGAATACAGTTTATATTTCTTCATTATGAGTGCATTCAAAGGTGAAACTGACAACAAATGCAAACACAGCCTGGTACAATGTAAAAGATCTACTCCCTAAAACCTTCTTTGCTTAAAAGGAGGACATGATGGGGGAACGAAGGTGGAACAAACTAGTTCTAGTTGGGTGCTTTAAATATTAGGATATCACCAGAGATTCTCATCAGTTAAGTTTCTTTCTAAAAGTAATAGCATCAAAAACCTCCTGAAGTGAATAGGAAATTGCACCAGAAAAGTGGGGAGAAATACAAAGAAGAGGGAGAAAGAGAGACCCTGTGAGAGTCTGAACAGGTTCTTATTACGTGTTACCCTGAATTCTTCCTATAGTATTTGTTACTCTTCACATGCTGTCACCCACTGCAGTGCATTATCAGAGCCCCTTATTAACTTTTGCTCCTATCTAGGTTTCCAGATATGCTCATTAATTGATATAGCTCTAATACATCAATGCTTATAAACAATAATACCTACTCTAATAGACAGATATTCAGGTTAAGGGGCTGATCCTATGCTTCTTGTTCAGGCAAACTCACACTGGGAGATTTTCTTGCCTGCATCTTTAAAGTGAAAGGGAGCATCATTGTTTCCAATGGGAACAGGATCAAGTCCTTTAAGAAATGAAAAACTGGGCCCAAAGTTACTGTAGCTGTGGCAATGACATTTTCACATGTTAATAGAGTGAATTGCTGTGCTTACTGCCAAGAGAGTAAGGGATCACATGTGCAGTCCAAACAAGGCTTGAATCCTTATCCCCTTGTGAGTGTCTTCCATTCACTACATAGATGCTTTCTGTGCTCGTAATTAAGTTTGCATCTTAAAACTCCATTGCCCTTTCTTAAACACATTGCATTTAACTATATACAGAGAAAATATATTGGCATATATAATGGCCAATTTTTTTCCAGGCAATGAAGAAAGGTTTAAAACTTTTCAGTAATTTTGAACAGGTCCTCTTCCTTACATGCTTTACACTTCAGTCCAAAGCGCAGTTTAGGGCCCACCACTACAGAAAATAAGTTTGTATAGTTTGCATTTGATTGGATATTATTTATAGCAGTTGGGTAAATATGATTTATTGGGAAAACACAGCATATTCAATGGGCCAAAATCTGTTCCCAGTTACACTAGTGTAAATCCAGAGTGACTCTATTTATTTCATTGTGAGCACAGGATTTGGCCCAGTTGCTTTTAAACTGATTTCTAGAATGTAACAGCCTAATGTTACTACACTAGTATGTAATATTAACTATATCAGAATACTAGTGGGATGGATGTCTGCTGTAGCATTTGTTCAGTGTACAGACTTTTCCTCTTTGGTTATGTAGAGCTGTTTCGCTATTTCTGAATTTCTACAGAAGAGGCAAATTCAAGGGTGGGTAAAATAAAGTAGTTTTTCCAAAGCTAGCTTGGAACTCAGGAGTCTCCTGCAATGCAATCAAATGTGTTGCCAACTGGCTGTGGGTGAAAATGTGATTAGGGGTCAGTAAGATCTGCTTTTTGTATTAGTTGAGGTTGAGATGTTCAAAAGTGCCCAAGGAAATGAAGCATCCAAATTTGTGAGGGTCCTCTGAAAATCCCAGTCAGAAGCTCTGGAATTATGGAATTGGACTAGATGACCTCCTGAGGTCCCTTCCAACCCTGATATTCTATGATTCTATGTAAACAGTTTGTCATTTATTGCTCAAAGATCATGAACTAATCCTTCAAACCTTGGGTCCTATTCTCCCACACACACTACATGAGTAATAGAGTCATTTGTGCACGAAGAACTCCCACAGAAGCCAATGTGCATTGTTGGGAGTACAAGGAATGTCAAACTGGCCTTGTTCATGGATATAAGTTAGAAAGGATCTATAACAAGGAGGATAAGGTGTTCACCACACCATAGAAAGTACACTGGTATTGTAGGTTAAACATTCAATTGGCATGGCATGCAGTGTGGCACAGGCCCTTGAATGGAGATGAATGAACCAGTCCAGGTAAAAATCAGAACCAACCTGAACCTTCCACCAAAAAAGCAACACCCAAATCTGAACTGAATACTGTTGAGGGGCTGTTCATTGCTTTTTTTTTTTTTTTTTTTTTTCGTTTTCACATACCTTCATACTTTCTAACTCTGGCTGAGACCAGAGGTGGAATATATCTATAATTGTGCGTATATCTGTGTACAAAAAAAATCCCTGTATGTGTATATGAGTGAGCATGGGTGTAGACACACCCATACTGGTTTTGTTATTAAGCTATAGGATTAGCTATATAACCTCCACTCCAAACCCAAACCATCACATTAGATTATTTGATAAAAGGATTTCACAACATTGTAAAAAATTTTTGTTTTAAAGAATTTAATAAGCTTTACAATTTAAAAGCTTCAAAACAGAGTTTTAGCAAGGTCATCCTTGGAAGAGAGAAACTGTGCTTTTAATAGGCTTTACACCAGGTTAAGGAAATAAAAATAATTGAACAATAAATAATTTGTAGCAAGGAGTTTTTTCCTGTTCACTTGCTTTTTTTTGGCTATTGCTATTTAGCCTTAATAATAGGTCCAAAGTCTGTTCTCAGGGCGATTTTGATTTTATAAAAACTGATCATCACCTCTTCTTTTTTAACTGCATTAGCTGCTGTGGAAATAAGGGTGGGGGTGGGGGTTATGCCCATTACAGCTGCAAAAGTTATCACATATAAATGGCACTTTTATAAAGGGAAGGTTGTAATAAGTCATGTGATTTAAAGTAAAGGCAGCACAGCGTGCAATGGGAGCAATTTTCTGCCCCTCAAACAGCACTTCAGGTGATGTTGTTCATCTTTCTGTGACTTGCTGTGTCAAAGCATGCCCAGAGCTGAGGTGTTCAGGGACCCTACATGCAGTAAGTGTCCAGTTGAAAAACCTGGGAGATATCCCAGGGCTCAAAGAGTTCACTTTTTCAGTTGCTCTGATTTACTTCAGAATGCACCTCCAGGGAATTTATGTCTTCCATTGCTTTAGTTTCCCATTGCCTTTCTTGTCATCTTTAAAATTCCATTAAAGATCACGGAGACAGTTACTACCGGCTTCCATTTCTCAGGGTTTGTGTAGCTTAATAAAATGTGCCATTTCAGAGGTGAACTGACTGCTTCAGTCGCTGCACCTTGATGTTGTTAGGACGACATTTTAATTAGAGGTGGTGGTCAGAGCTCGAGAAAACAGGCTGAAGCCAGCAGGGAAATAAACAATATTCGCTGGCAAAAATTTAATAATTATTGGCTTGCAGGAAAAGAGAGCAATGGAATATTACAATGCAAAGGTAATCAAAATAAAATGTGTTTTTAATTTTTCCAGGTGTTGTGTCTGGCAGATATAAAATTATCATTTTATTGTAAGAAATTAGGTTTCTTATTTATTATTAAAACAAAAGATATCACTTATCCCTTAATAGGCCAAAGATAATTGTCTTCTATATTCCAGTCCACATTTTGTTTTTTCTGTATCAAGTATTTTGCCTGCCACATATGCTTCACAGGCATCATCTATTGTACAGTATTCATATAACTTTCCCTATAGTACAGTTAGCTTATAGTAAAATGCCACATCACCTATCATAGCATATTAATTCAGATTTGTCTATCATTTTGTATGGTTGCTGCCTTGCCTTAGGTTATTATAGTAATACCTTAGCTGTCAGACCCTGCTAACATTGCATCACCTATAAAACTGCTGTAATGCTACTGCAGTTCTCCCAGTTTTTACCATCACCGTACCTATTACAGCATTATAAATGAACATTTATTGGGTGCATCCACATAAATTTTTATTACATTTCAAATATATTGAGACAATAGTTCCATTTTTGCATTAAAAACAGTGAACCATTCAATCTCTGCTTGATTTATTCATGTATGGAATATCTCCTTCCCCTTCCCAGCTATGCTCAATCTATTTATGCAACATTTGGAAGATAATGCTTCCAAAGACGGGAATAATTATCCTGAGAAATTAAATAAATAAATAAATAAATGCTTCATTTTTTCCCTTCAAGTAGCTCATATTTCCTTCTGTAGAAAATCTAGTTTAGTCTTTGACAATAATTATTTGCTAACTTTAAACAAAATAAAATCAAAGGTCTGTGTTCTTTTCGAAGTTGACTGGATGTTTAAAATACAACTGACAGACCAGTTAGCACTGGCGTGGGCAAATGTTAATGCAGTGCTGCTTTTTCTACTTTAAAAGGAGACTCTATTTAAGCCAAAGGTTGTCCATTGCTTTCCCTTGCACTATTTATTCTGAGTGGGGCAAAATTAGTCACCTTGAAATGGCCTCTTCAAGGCTGCAACCCTGGATAATACGTTGAACATGAATGCTGCATGTTTTTGGGGCGCCAGGTATGTGCACAGCAAAGCGGGTGCCTGGATTTGGCCCATAGTATTTAGACAATCCTCACAATTATTTTGAAACTTTTTCTGTTTTTACTATCACTACTGGCATTGGAGATACTGCAAATAAAAGGCAATTTTTCTCATGCTGAAAAATGTCTTTTTCCTAACAATGGTGCACTTTGCAATGTGCTCCTGCAAGGTGTTGAACAACCTGCCCGTGATCAGGACAGAAGCCCCATCTTGTGGGTGTGGTACAGGCACATAGGAAGAGCCAGTCTGGCCCAGCTCCTCAAAGGTATTTAGGCACTTAATTCCTATTGATTTTAATGGTAGTTTAGCTGCTTAAATAGCTTTGCGGATATGGGCCTCCCTGCCCTGAAGATCTCGCAATCTAATTTAAAACAAGATGCAACACATGAGTATAACAAACCATAGAAGGGGCGGGATGAGGAAGATAACAATGAAAAGAACATGTGTTAACCTACGAGCATAACTTGATGGTTCCAAATTAGAGCATTAAACCTTGTAAAACAAATGGCGTATGGCAATGCTATTACAGCCTTGTAATACATACCATGTTACCCAGGGTAGAATGAGTTTCTCACAGGAAATAGCATCTCATTGGATACCAAGTCTCTAACACTGTGTTTTCACATAATTAAACTGGACACGGTTTAGAAAAAGGAAAAGGCTAGGATACAGCGTTAAGCTGCAAATAATATTAAATGGCATTATCAAGAACAGAGATCCCAGGATTTGCATATTAATTGTAAGAAGGTGCTAATTTGAGTGTTTTAAGCTTGCATTCACAAGCTTGTTTACATGCTTTGTTCCACCTGGACCTGTTTGGAGGTTTGTCAAAAACCTAACAAGCAGAAAAAGATTGCATTTGAAAACACACATGCATGTTTAATTAAGCTAGGGCCACTGAAGATTCCTCAATATATTTAGCTGTTGAGATTTAAGCACCACCAGAGCATCAGGCATTATCACCTTTTGAAGTATTGCAGAATCTTAAATATTTAAAGCACAAAGCAGACTTTAATATAAAATTCTAGCAGACCATAGAAGATTAAAGACGCATTATAAATGTGACAGTTTGTAAATGGAACACCAGTATTAACGGGAACCCCCTGATATTTTACAGCATATTTTTCAGGTGTATGCTAAATTATGAATACAATTAAATAGCTGTAATTATTCTCTCGGAGTGGACAGCAATTTAACTGTTCACAAAAATAGTGATTACCTGTAATGTAGGGAAGTAGTAATGTGTGTCTTACCAGACTGTTCAAACATTCCAAACTTCATGTGGCAGTGGAATCTTAAGTTAATTTAAAACCACCCAGGGCCTTCTACCACAGAAATAGGCTGCTCCCTTCTACCAGGCAGCAACCAGAGATGGTTAGCTTCCCCACTAGTTAGCTTCAAGCTCGGCTTAAAGTATAGTGTTTTCCATTATTAAAGGTACCTCTTACAGAAAATTTGAAGAGGGAGTCCATATGGAAATTAGATTTCTGCCTCCTGAAGAATTTTAATTCTGAATTAGGATGGCCCAAGACCAGCTTGTCATAGTCACATAAGGAATTTTGAAAGGCAGAGAGTTAACTCAACTTTATAGCTTGAAAAGCCAGAAGGAACCATTGTGATCATCTAGTCTGACAGCCTGTATAACAGAGGCTATAGAACTTCCCCAAAATAATTCCTAGATCAGATTTTTTAGAAAAACATCTAATCTTGATTTTAAAATTGTCAGTGATGGAGAACCCACCATGACCCTTGCTAAATTGTTCCCATGTTTAATGACCCTAGCCAATAAAAATGAATGCCTTATTTCCAGTCTGAATTTGTCTAGCTTCAATTTCCAGCCATTGGATCATGTTATATCTTTCTCTGCTAGACTGAAGAGCCCATTATCAAATATTTGTTCTCCATGCAGGTAATTATAGACTGTAATCAAGTCAACCATTAACCTTCTCTTTGTTAAGCAAAATAAATTGGGTTTTTTGAGTCTACCATTATAAAGCATGTTTTCTAATCCTTTAAACATTCTCATGGCTCCTCTCTGAACTGTCTCCAATTAATCAACAGACTTCTTGAAGTGTGGAAATCAGAACTGGACAGTTTTCCACCAGCAGTCGCACCCAGTGCCAAACTTAGAGGTAAAATAACCTCTCTACTCCTACTTGTTTATGCATCCAAGGGCCTTATTATATCTATTGTCCACAGTGACCTATCCTCTTCATTATACCACTCCCCCAATTTTGGTGTCACCTGTTATAATGGATTAACTTTGCTATGTATACACTTTCAGATCAGCGTAGACTCATGTATAGTAGGTTTTGCCTGTCCTTCAAGATTGGACAGAGAATACTTTGGCACCAGCACAACCCAGTTTCAGTAGAGAGAGATTTTGTGTAAGGGGACATGGTCATTGAGATAGAGGAACAGTCCTCACGGAGGCAGTTTGGAGGGAAAACCCAGGCTGCTCTCTCTGGTTAGGCTCTGAGATTAGTTTACCAAGGGCTGGAACTTCCCTCTCCACTCAGTGACACTGTGCTGGTGCTGTGTATGCTTCTAACTAGCCTGGCTCTCCCTGGGCCTGAGAATCAGGGCAGGCTACGAGCTATTCTCTCCAGAGCATCCGGATTTTAGTGCAAGGTTCTGGTAAGGCCTGCTGAGTAGGGGGCTGAGTCTGTAAAGTGTTCCCTTCTCTCAGAATCAGGGGGTAGCCGTGTTAATCTGTATACACAAAAACAACAAGGAGTCCAGTGGCACCTTTAAGGTTTGTTGTTTCTCTAAGAATGAAGACCTGGAGGAAGCCAGATTGTGCTCAGGATCTCCTCTGGAAAGCAGTGCAAGTAAGGAGTGTCCTCTGTGTTGCGTTATTTTTTCCCCTTTACAAACATTTTGTTAGTTTGGCATTTTGCTTTCAAGCTTCAAACAAACCTTAATCAGGGACACACACACACACACACACACTATGGACATGGCTCTTTTTTCTTTGGACTTCCACACCATGCAAACTTCCTTTTTTTTTATATTAAGCTTTAGCACTAAATAATGTTTAGCACAATAGGTTTCATCTTCAGAGCCCTTTGCAAACATTCACTAACATTCTGACCAGGTAGATAAGTAGTAATATCTCCACTTGCAAAACCATAGAGTGATTGAGAGACTTGAGAGAGCCAACTGTAATAGCTGGGATTAGAACTCAGCAGTTCCTGGCGCTCATTCCGCTGTTCAGGCCATTAGATGAAGTCTCTTTTTCTCTCTCTCCCTGCACTTTTTTGCCTTTGATTGAGGACTATATGCACTTGACCAATTATTTCTATTGTTTACAGTGGTAATGCCTTTTAAGGCAGTTGGCCTGCAACATTCAGCCCACTGTCATGTACAGATGTCAGCTAACTCATTAAGCATAATTATCAAGGTCCATCTGATGGCAGCAGTGACAGCAAGATAGAAACAGAGTCTATAAAGGATCTACCTAAAGAGGAGAGAAGAGAGGAAGTTTAATCTGGTGATTAAAAGCACAACGAGTCAAACAGCTTAGTCTCCGGAATGACTATTAAGCTCTTTGAGTGCTAGGCCATAGGGCTTCTGTGTCTCGCCACTTGCATAGCTGAAATTGTGCTTGAGGCTCTTGAGCATCGAGCACACCAGTGTATTAAGTAGGACCTTCCCAATATGTATTCTACTACAAAAGTCTAGCAAATTCTTACCGCTTTTATGATCAGAAAAGACAAAAAAATCTAACTATATTCAACAGAATTCTTTAAAACAGAATTTTCAAATGAAAAATAAAACAACAACCAGTTCTCAGTTATATTATTCATTGCAGAAATAAAAAATAAATTATACAGAGTTTCCTAATAGAGAGATTAAAATGCATAAATAATGAAAAGATTACAATGGCTATATTTCTCACAATTTATTCAGGGTCTAGTTTATATTGTTAACCTAGGTACTGTAGACTAGAAATAATTAGTACACTACTCATATTAAAATTCAGTGCCTTTTCTATGCATAAAAACAATACTCCGATCAGACTTTGTATGAGTTGAATTGCACATGTTCTGCATGTTACCATAGACATGCACCTGAATATACCTGGGGTTTACATTAAATACTGTTTACAAATGGAAGTCAAACCTATGTGAAAGAGGAACACAGTTGAGTGAAAAATGGACACGGGCAATAAGGAGAGATTTAGGCTGATTCTCCTGCCCTCAATGGAGGACTTTTCAGGGATTTTCTTTTTCACAGTCCTCAACAGAGAACGTCACACTCTCATTCTCTCAGGTCCCGCATCCAGGACTGGCCTGAAGGAATATGATGCCTCATGAAACCATCAGATTATTACAATTTAGCCTTCATACAATGCTTTTCTTCAGCAGATCTGAAAGCACTTTACAAAGCTGGTCAGTATCATTTCCCTTCTTTACAGATGGGGAAACTAAGACACAGGGAGTGAAATGACTTGCCTAAGGTCAGTGGCCAAGCTGAGCATAGAACTCAGGGCTCCGAAGTTCCTGGGCAGTGCACTAGCCACTTGGCCACACTGCCTCCTTCAAAACAAGGACTGCTTCACCCTCATAAAACTGGGAAAACAACATGCACTTTGAACAGTATTGGTTGAGAAATCTTTGGCAACTAAGGGTCATCCACAGGCAGTGGACCAGCCCTTTCTAGCTCTAGAGATCCTGATATAGAGATCCCTGCCCCAATCAACATAACATGTGAGAGCCTCACAACACCTTTGGGAGGTACAGAAACATTATCCCAATTGTGCAGACGGGGAACTGAAGCATGGGGAAGACTAACCTTCCAAAGGTCACACTAGAAAGCCATAGCTGAGCTGGGAAAGGAACCCAGGTACCATGAGTTCCAGTCAAGTGCTCTATTCACTAGACAATCTTTCCCACCCTTACCCTGCCGATGTCTCTCAATACCAGCCTTCCACACAACACAGCCACCAACTTGGTTGAATTCCACAAGTAGTAGTAGCATGAAACAGAACAACCAAGTCTTTCACATTTTAGTTTTTTTAAAGATAGAAGGCTCCTCTTAGTAGTTCTAATGTTCACTCCCATTTATCTCAGTGGTGCAGTCACAGCAAGAGATGGTGACAGTAACTCATCAGACATTATATCCCCCTGCCCAAAAATGGGACAAGACAAAAAGAATAAAAACAACTGTTTCTGATGAAATCCCAAATACACTAAACCAAAAACTTGGAGGAATGTGATGCTCTCTGGCAAAGCATGATTTGATTTAAAGTAGGATTTGAGGTTCAAGGCTGAGTCAGATTTAATGGGTCCAAAGTCTTGCAACTTTTCTAATGAGTTTTTGCCAAAATGGCAGAAATCATACAAGAACAGCTGATCACACAATACTTCCACCATTCAAGGTCAGGTGATTTCAGTGCATGTAACTCCTGTGACCTTTTCATAGGTATAATTAATAGGTTTTAAGGACAGTAGAAACCATAAGATTATCTAGTATGATTTCTTGTTTATATCACAGGCCAGTTTACAATTCACTCATTAGCTCCTGTATCCAGCCCAGTGACTTGTATTAGACTAAAGGATAACACTTCTTTTACAGACTTTCTTTTCTCTGTGCTGCACCTTTATATTTCTAAGGAATCTGCCTGCATGTAGGGACACTCAGTAGCTCCTGTATCCAGCCCAGTGACTTGTACTGGACTAAAGGATAACACTTCTTTTACAGACTTTCTTTTCTCTGTGCTACACCTTTATATTTCTAAGGAATCTGCCTGCACGTAGGGACAGATGCAATTTTGAAAGGCAGAGCTCATGAATACACGCACAATTCTCCTACATAGACTTCACTTTTCTTAGTCTTATTTTGTTTTTCTCTTAATCTAAACTAAAAAAAAAAATTTCAGACACAATATAAGGTTGTTCTTTCTGTATGAGAAGGCATTACAACCAGAGCCCCACCATTTCAGTCTGATTTCTCACAAGATCAGAGCATGAAATTTCAGTAGCACCGAATCAGAACTGTATCATGATCAGTGGAACTGGTGTCAGATGGCTCAGGTTCCCTGGAGGGATTGCAACAGGGAGCACGGAGCCTTGTGGACAGAGCAGTGCATAGGGTTTAATAAAGTTTCACTAGTTCAGCTTAACCTGCATTCAGTTTTACCCTTTATGAATGAAACAAGAATGCACTAATTCAGTCTCCAAACTCTAGCCTAGATCACATGCAGATCCCAACATTATCTCTTCAGTCCATCTCTAACAAAAATCTAGGGTGAAATCCTTGAGTTGCTGAAGTCAACAGGAGTTTCTATTCTATTCTACACAGGTTCTTATGCTTTGCTCATTGCTGTAGTATCTGAGTTTTGCCATGGACTTCAGTAGGTCATGATTTCAACCTTTGTGTCTCAGTTCTTCCCTTTCCTTAGTCAGGAGCAAAGGGTGAATAGCAGAACTTTTCCGTTTGTTGTTTAAGCTTTCAGGTCAATCTGAGAGGCTAAATTCAATGCAACTTATAAGGCTGCTTGATGTGCAGTATTGGCCCAAATTGGGAAGACTCCCACTGACAGCAAAGGGGGCAGAATCAGGCTCTGAGTGAAATACAGTCCTCCACGCTGTACTGGTAACATTGTTCCTCCATTTCCTGCACTCTTACAAAGTAGTTCTTAGGAGCTAGGCATGTTCTGTATGGTCATATCGTGAGGGAGAACTTCACTGGGGCTTATGGGTGCTGAGCACCCTGCAGTGTTTTGCCCATAGTCAGCATTAAGAACAATCTGCACTTGAATTTAGAACCTAACATAGATACTGTACTGTACATACGTGCCTATGAGAAATCTGGGATATTTTAGTTTATTGATTATGATTAAGCAATCTAGCTTGACTTTAAACATTCATTTTAAGAAGCAGTTTTAATAGTGATTTAAATAACAACAGTGGGGTATTTGAAACATCTTTGACATCTCTGTATGTCACTTTGAAACTTTGTGTCTAGCTTTTCCTCCCTTTTACTAGGTGAGCAGACAATGCAGTGGCTGAAATCCTTTTTAACTCAAATGTAGTATCTCTAGCAGTACATTCGACACAGAATGACTCTGGGTCTCTTCCCCTCCCCCCTCTCTGTATCTTGGGTGAGCATATACTTAGATCCCCCAAGCATAGTGATAATTTCTCCTTACTTGCAGAGCCAGTCATTATTTATTATATCACTCTCTCACTTCTTCAGTATCTCCTAGTGGGAACATTGCAGTGGCTGCTGGCTAGAAAATTAGCCAAGGGAACTTCTTCTGTGGGTCTCTTTCCTCATTATACTAGTAAAAAAAATTTAACTGTGACATTCTTGCTCTCTCTGTATATATATATATCAACACAGGTTGGAAGCACACTGTAGGGGCTAATAGAGAGTAATTTAACTGTGGCTCTCTCACATGTTTTACTCTCATTCTTTCTCCAGAGTAGCAGTAGAAGACCTGTATGTTCATGTATTGTTACTCCACATTATAAGCAGAGCTTACAAGTTTATGTGTAATCTCACTCTTCCTACTGGGTTGTTTTCCATGTGGATGTGATATCATTTCTTCCACTGTCAAGGGGCTGCCATAGGATATTCAAGTAATTCTTAACTAGAAGTTTTCTCCAAAGTTTTTTAACAGGAGAATCTATCAGTGGAATCCAGTTCTGCACGCAATTGAGGAGCAGACAACTTAATGTCATCATACATCCATGAATTTAGCTAATGAAAACTCATAATTAGGCAATAGATTCATTTATGGAGAGATCACTGAGAGTAACAGAACTCAAGTTATCAGCTACCCAGATGAGGGAACTGTAATATTTAAATTAAAGGAAAAAGTTTCATAATTAAACTCAGAAGGGACTACCACATAGCTCAAACCAGAGATTAGTCTTGGTATAATTTCAGGAAAATAAGTAAAGGGCCCAGTCCTGTGAAGACAGCAAGTTCTCAGCCATTAAAAGAAGCACCTTACAAAATCAGGCCTTTGTGACGCTGGCAGACCAGGTGCCAGCTCATGCCAAGGTCCCTACATCTCCACCGAGTCCTGACAAATGCATAGCTGGAACCAGTCTGGCTCACCTGTGTGTTAATATTGTTAAAATAGGTATTAACCTTATAAGAATGTGTTTAGTGTTTTGCCTTCATGGAATGCTTTTGAGTAGCAACAATAACAACTTATAACATCTGTATCCCATATTGTACGATAATGTTTGAGTATTTGCATTGTGAGCCTCTATAACTGTGTAAATCAACAGTCAGGAGAGAAAAGGAGTACTTGTGGCACCTTAGAGACTAACCAATTTATTAGAGCATAAGCTTTCGTGAGCTACAGCTCACTTCATCAGATGCATATCGTGGAAGTTTCCGAAATGAAACTCACGAAAGCTTATGCTCTAATAAATTGGTTAGTCTCTAAGGTGCCACAAGTACTCCTTTTCTTTTTGCGAATACAGAATAACACGGCTGTTACTCTGAAACCAGTCAGGAGAGAGACATTTACTAGTGTGAAATGCTGGTCTACAACAGAAGGTGTTATGTCCTGCCTATCAAGGAAGGCCCATTGACAGCAGACAAACTAGCCTGGAACATTAAAGAGGACAACAGACTTTGTTGTGTACTTTCCTCCCACCTCCTATGAAGATGAGTCATGCAAGTGAATTCTTCCCATCAGCTGAGTTTGCAGCTCAGAGCAAAAGTGGGGAAGGGAATAAAAAAACCCAACAAAAAGGAACTGCATCTTTTCTTGCTTGGACTCTGGGGAGCAAGGAATACTAGGCATAAGCAAAAGATCCCCAGTGCTTAGTTTGGGTTAGCCCTAAGAATGTACAGAGCTTGCTTATTATAGAAGCTGCTATTACTTTCTTAAACTTAGGATTGGAACTCATTTGTGTGTACATATGTTTATTTACTTTAACCTTGTAAATAACATTGTTGTTTCCTTTTCCAGTATAATAATTTTTTAGATACTTTATTATAGGCTTGGCTACAGTTTTGTCTTTGATGTGCCATCTAAAGTGCAACTGACCTGGGGTAAGTGACTTGTTCTTCAGGACTGGAAGTAGCCTGAAAGTAGTAGAAATCTACTGGAAGTAGTAGAAATCATTGCTGTGATTTGTGGTGTAAGGGACCATGTATCACAAAGGTAGGCTCACCTGGGTGACAAGACAGATTGATGTACCCAAGGGTATCTGTGACTGCATGTTAAGGCCACTATAGTGCGTGAGGAGTTTACACTTGATAATTGGTTGGTGAAATCTAAGTACAGAACTCACAATCAATTTGGGGTTTGTGCCCTGGTTCTTAACAGTCTGCCCTGAGGTTGGTACTCCTGCTCTTGAGCCTTTAAAGCAGGACAGCTTTAAAAATATCTATACCAAGTGCACGCAATTGTGTTCAGTGGCATTGAGAGAGGCAGGAGCAGCCTATCATCCTTGGTACTCATGGAAAAATGTGACTGCTGATTCAATATCTGGTATAGTGGCACCTCGTCTTGTCATGTCACACCAAATTGTGTGGTGCTCCATCTAGTCATTTATGGACACAACATGAAGTGTCATGGGGATATAGGGCTGTAGTGAGGAAACTAGGGTTTGAGCTACAATGTTTGGAGCCTGAACCAAATTTCCCCAAAGTTTTTGGTGCTTACACCTGGGGGGCGGTGGTTTGGACTCATCTTTACATACTATAAACACACATCCTGATATGAACTTGACAGTATTATGATAGTCTGTATTGTGTTTAAGATTGAAAATAGTGAAGTCTGCTTAAATATTGTGAAAGAAGTACAAGATTAAGAGATTTAAAAGAAATGGAAATTAGAAAGATTGAGCTCAATTCTCCTCTCACTTACATCTGTTTTACAACATCAGGATAATTCCTGATTTATACAAGTGTAAGAGAGAGGAGAGCCAGGCCCTTAATTTTTAAATTAGTTTTTACAACAAATGACTCTCCATCAAAAACATTGACTTATCAGTAGGAAGCTGTCACTCTTGCCTGTATCTCCCAATATTGTAAGAGAATGTGACTACATGTTCACAGGCAGAATTTCTTCTAGGAGTGCAAGAAGGCAAAAATCACTAAAGAACCCCACCACCACCTTGCCTATCTTTCTGTCCAGCCTGCCTCTTGATGTTCATCCTGTGTATTTAGCTGGCGTGCATGATATAGCAGTGCATAATTGGCTGGGTAACTTCATGTACCTAGCAACACAGATGTCAGATGCTGGCTGTTGCCCAAAGGGAAGGGGGAAGAAGGACAAAGACCTCGGTGTCCTCCATTTTGGAATGCCTGCTGTAAGTTTTACTCTCTTCTCTTTGAATTATAGTGGCAGTGCTCTGAGCAATTAAAGAAACTGGAGTGCTCCAGCAGCATCACGCTCTTGTTCCACCACCACTCTGATGACCACCAGTGTAATTCAAAGAGAAAGAGTAAAAACTCACCTCTAGGTATAGAAAACACAGGAATTTTCTAGAAGAGAATAGCAGTTTCTATCCCTAATGCTTTCTGTTAGCCAGTGTACAAAACTAGACCATAGTAGCTTGACTCTTCAAGAAAAGAAAACTGCTGTTAACACTTCAAATATTGCCTTTATATTTTGCATAAGAAGCTACTGATTAATTATGTCTGAAAATAGTATGAAGAAGAAAGAAAGAGATGAAAAATGTCTCTGGCTTCCTATGGAAGAGGAGGGAGAAAATAGATCAGACTGCAGAATCTTTTATATTTGCATTGATAATTTGTGTAAAGCACACAGATATTACGGTGATGAGCATTGCACAACAATGCAAATAGCCAGCTGGACAAATAACATGCTTGATTCTACTGTGTCTTTTGTCAAGATGATAGTCCGTCAAGCTTGTTTAACAGCGGTAACATAAATAACATGGTAAAAATTCGTCATGGAGGTTGTGTGGAGGTGGCTGGCGGGTATGATATATAGATATAGATATAGATATATGATGGAAAGTGCAACTCAGAAGCAGAACTTGCTTTTCAATGACAGCCTGGTGTTTCTATCCCCCCTACACATTTACCAGCTGGTCTGAGTGAGGAAAAGGAATTTAAGAGACTTGTCCAAGGTCACACTAAGGAACATGCAAGTCAAGCCATTTACTCAAGGGCAGTCATTGATTCAGTGGCTCAACCCAGCCCTTTCTAGCTTCCAGTCCTTTGCTCCAACCTCTAAAGCCCCAAGCCGCCAGTTTCCTTTACAGCTGCAGCGAAGTGTAAAGTTCACAGAAATGCCAACAAAGTTCGTTGTATCACACACATCTAGCGCATGAGATAAGAATCGTACTTTAAACCCTTGTTCTCTGCAGATGTTTTGCTGGTCAGATTTAATTTTTAAAATGTCATTCTCTATCCATGAATTGTTTCTTGATGTACATTTCAGAATTTGGATTTAGGTAAAAATCTTTACATGAACTCAGCTTGGGAAACTGGCTCCCAAACCTGAAGGGGAGATGTAAGAGGATGGGATGGCACAGAATATGACACAACTCTAAAATAAACTACGTCTCAGTTGGAAGAGGTCATTTAATTACAAGAATATTATAATTGTTGAAAAATTCTAAACAGAGATTGGGCTTGATTCACCTCAATAGGCACCAAGGGACAATCTGAGGATGCTAACTGAGGAAGCAGCCTTAACCTCTCCCAGAGCTCTGCTTAACATCCCCCTGCATCTCCCCCGCAACCCACATACCTCACACTCGAAGCTTCCAGGAAGATGCACTCAGTCATCAATACACTTCCTGGCTGTCATGCGTCTGCCAGCTGCCAGGCCCACACACTTTCTGGCTTGCACCAGCAGAGCGGTGGGTGAGGGGTGGTTTGCACTGTAGTGCCCTACTTGGGATCAACTTTCAGCCACCAGGGGCTCACAGCCTCAGTTCCCGGAGCCTTAATTGGGCAGATAACTCATGCCATGGGGCATGCTCTAGGGGCACACAATATTTCAGGAATACAGGCACACAGGACTCTTGAAATGATACTCGATGTATATTGAAAAGGAGTACTTGCGGCACCTTAGAGACTAACAAATTTATTTGAGCATAAGCTTTCGTGAGCTATAGCTCACTTCATCAGATGCATTCAGTGGAAAATACAGTGAGGAGATTTATATACACAGAGAACATGAACAATGGGTGTTACCATACACACTGTAACGAGAGTGATCAGGTAAGGTGAGCTATTACCCACTCTCCTGCCAGGAATAGCTCACCTTACCTGATCACTCTCATTACAGTGTGTATGGTAACACCCATTGTTTCCATGTTCTCTGTGTATATAAATCTCCCCACTGTATTTTCCACTGAATGCATCCGATGAAGTGAGCTGTAGCTCACGAAAGCTTATGCTCAAATAAATTTGTTAGTCTCTAAGGTACCACGAGTACTCCTTTTCTTTTTGCGGATACAGACTAACACGGCTACTACCCTGAAACCTGTTGATGTATAGTGTACTCCTGAGGACCTATCTATAAAAGAGTTGCATTTTATCAAACAACCAACATGTCAATTGAAGGGTGAAGTTGGACTTTTCTGCTTGAGTCCCTTCCCCCAATATGTACAAATTCACATGCACAACAGGCCTTCATACATTGATGCTACATTTTAAGATATGAACCTGAAAAAAAAGAGTCTGGAAAAATTCAGATCCAGGTGTAAACTCTGTATCTCAGACCCATCTTGAATATATTCCTATTGCATTGACTATATTAAATATAGTCAATTATAACTTTCTACCACAAGATGCAATGTTCCCTTTATGTATGCACACGGGGATGACCTTCTACAGTTGTATGCAGAAGAAGTGCATTTCACATCACTATCCTTGCCTCCCTTGAACCCCACCAGTGCCCTCTGTGTAGGCTGTAAGCAGAAGGGGCTGTGTTGAGGTTGGACGAAGGAGTGATGGAGCACAGAACTGGCGTCATGACACTATCCCCTTCTGAGCAGACAGATATCACAGTAGATATCTGAGCAGGTGCTTAGAGAAGTATTCATTACTGTGAAGTCCCCTTAGTGGCTGCTAAAGAGTAGCCAGAGTAGCATTGAGTCAATGACGCCATCGGTAATGCAGGAGCTGTGCTGCCAGGTTGTGCACGTATGTGTGAAGAGAGAAACAGTGGAACCAAATTCCACACAGGATCAGCCTCCTGTGAGAGGTGACTCCTGTCTCCATGAACTGGGAGGGGAAATGCCTTCCCTGGATGTGAGGGATTGGGGAGCTTTACCCTCAGTGAACGTCTTGGCCTGCCCCAGTGTCCATCCCCTATCCCCAAGGGAAGGCTGGTTAGGAAACTCCAGAAAGTCACACTTGTGGAGTTGTCCTGCCTCTCTGGCCCCTTCCACAACTTAGATTTTATAGATTAGGCCTGAAACCCTACAATTTGCCTCTACACCGAATTTTAGGAATTTTAAACAACAAAAACACTGTTTCTGAACTAAGCTGGTTCTGCCATTGATCTGTTAAGCTGTACATCAGATACCTGCAAAGTAATGAGGAGATTACATTCGCATTTCTGTATTGGCTGTTTGTTATCCAGGTGGAGAAGTGCTGACTACCTGGGACTTTTCCCAGCATCTCTCCATCATACTTCAAGTCACATGGTAGAACGTTATTGTTTAGGTAAAACTATTTTCCATCCATAGTACATGTATTCACATATGATGAGGTCACAGTGTCTTCCTTTAGACTAAAAGAAAAGGAGTACTTGTGGCACCTTAGAGACTAACCAATTGATTTGAGCATAAGCTTTTGTGAGCTACAGCTCACTTCATCGGATGCATACCGTGGAAAGTGTAGAAGATCTTTTTATACATACAAAGCATGAAAAAATGGGTGTTTACCACTACAAAAGGTTTTCTCTTCGGTAAACACCCATTTTTTCATGCTTTGTGTGTATAAAAAGATCTTCTACACTTTTTCTTTTTGCGAATACAGACTAACATGGCTGTTACTCTGAAACCTGTCCTTTAGACTCTTGCCATCCTATCCGCTGGCTTTGCCTATCATCATGCCTAGAGCTAAACTTGTAACAAGAAAAGATCCTATTCCCCTTCCATCTGCTCCCTATATTCATGACCTAATATCTTTGGGCTAAATCCTTCAGCCCTTATTCATGCCAAAACTTCCATTGATTTCAGGGAAATTGGCTACATAGAATTTAGCCCTTAGCAAAGGAGATGATGTCCCATCCTCCTCACTCCCATGCTTCAAGTCACGCTTATGTCAACAGGGCCTCTTTTAAACTCTTGGCTCTGCCATTGAATTGGACAAATATCACCGCCACACTTGGGGGGAAATATTGTCTGTGTTTCTTCTATTATATTAGCAATTATAATATGAATTAATCCAATTAGCCTCTACTGTGTATACTGTCTTCTTGCAACCACCTGGATAAAGAGCAAAGTTAGGACGAAGTTACCTTCACCAATGTAAAGATAGTAACTGAGCTTTTTCCAAGTGAAATGCACAGCAGCAAAATCCACCCCACACACCCTGGACCCATTTTGCCCATGGCCTGAATGCCAGCCTAAGGGTTGCAATAGCAGCCATAAGTTCTCCACTGACTTGTGTGGGTGCTAGATACACAGAATTACAGATCTGGTGGTCAGCTTCAGCTGGCTCCCAAACCTACCATTACATCCCACACCAGTTTATACTGGGCCCACGCTACATGCATAGACATGCCCCTTTTCCACCATGTAGCCACTCCACTAGTGGTCCTCACCAGTGGCATAGCTAGGAATGGAAATTTAGGTGGGTCCCAATTTATGGTGGCTGGGCAGTGACCAGAGAGCTTGGCTGGGCAACTTTGTGGTTCTGGTGCCCTGGGGCCCATTTCCTATTCCAGCTACTCAGACCCCATCACCTCTTGTGTAATGTGCTGTTCCCCACACCAGAGGAGGTTCTCTGTCTCCTTCCCAAACTCCTGGAGCAATCTACCGCTGCTGCTGTTGTTACAGAGGAGGGTTCATACAGGCTCACATTTGGGTGGGCCTGGTTGCTAACTGGGTGGGCCATGGTCACATAGGACCACGTATGGCTATGCCCTTGATCCCTACTGCACAACCCTCCTCCCGCCCTCCACCCTCAGGCTTAGGTGGGGTGGAAGGTTTTTCATGACGTCTCCGTGCTGAGGTTATTTTCATCACAATCACCTGTTTAATGCACATATCGGGGGGGGGGGGGGCACTCAGCTGTTGTCCTAATCCATGTGTGCAAAGGCATTTTCAATTGCAGTCTCTTACTTTCATTAGGGAGCCATAGTCATGGGAATGTTTCCATTGATGATAATGGGAATTGGCCTAGGGCCTCAGGCTGAGAGTCATTCCAGGTTAAAAGTAGTCACAAACAAAAATCTTTGTTAAAAGAGAGGGAAGGAGAAAAGTGTGCTTCAGGGGAGCCCAGTTACCTCCTCAGACGAATAGTGCGCTTTCTTTACAAAAAGTATAAACCATTAGAAACACCACACATTAGAAATAAACAGTCTGGACATTAACTTGTTGTATTGTAAACCTCTGAGCAACTTCAAACAACACTATCTAGACTAGTGTTTAGTCACAAAGGTGCCTTGCAAAGACCTTATATAGACAGACATAGTGCTGTACCTTGTATATAATAATAACAGTATTGCCAACCCCAAATATTCCAGTGTCACGAGTCAGGCCCCAAGAAATCATGAGTTTAGCTTAAAAATCATGAGATTTTAACACAATAATTTTTGGTTTCTTTTTCTTTACCCCCTGGTTTCTGAGCCTTTGGGGGAGCACTCAAGTCACACTTTCAGGCTTTTCCCCTTAGCCAAGAGGGTTAGAAGCTTAATGGTTATAGAATCCCAGGAGGTGGGGGTCTAAGAAATTCACAAAGTATCATGAGACTCACAATAATATCTAGAGCGTTACCAAAACTATATAAATCTACTCCCTGGAGATGAATACAGCCAACATCTTGCCACACCTTACGCAGCTGTATGCTGCTAGAATCACATTAGTACCTGCATCTCGTGCACTGCTATAATTGCCCTCCCAGTAGAGTTTCTGCCTCAGAGGGTACATCTACACTGCAATTAAATAACCCCTAGCACCATCTCAGAGCCTGAGTCAGCTGACTCACACTCATGGGGCTTGGGCTGCGGGCCAAAAAATTGCAGTGTAGACATTTGGGCTCAGCTGGAGCCCAGGCTTTGAGACCCTTCCCACTTCCAGGGTCCCAGAGTCCAGGCTCCATCCCGAGCCTGGACATCTACATTGCAATTTTACAGCCTCACAGCCTAAGCATCACAAGCCTGAATCAGCTGACCCAGGCCAGCCATGGCCATGTCATGAGTCTTTTATTGCAGTATAGACATACCCAGAGTGTATATCTACACAGCAATATAAGTCTACGGTTCAAACTCAAGCTTAAACCTAACCCTCCTTCTGTCTACACACAAATCGCACTAACCTAGGCCTTGGACACAATGTCCCAGGACTCCATGGGGGAGGAGGGTCCAAGCCTGAGTCAAGTGGGAACACAGGTTCAAGCCCTATTGCTTTGCACTGTAGATTCAGCCCCACTGTACTCATGCTCTGGGAGTATGCCAAAAGTATCCCACAATCCCATGGGCTGACTTTCTTTGTCCTCTGGACAGTCAAGTTTGGTCGACTATGAAGTTCTCCCACACTGCACCACAAATGAAGCATGGCCAAATTTTTGAAGGGTTTGGGATATGAGTGGTTGGATTTGGGCCCACATACCGCAATGTAGATACTGGATCCCCAGGTTGGAACCCAGGGTTCAACAATTCCAAACCCGGAGTTACAAATGAGTATAGATGCTCAAGCCCTACCTTAACAAACCCTGGGTCTGCTAACGCAAGTTCTACTAATGCTGGGCTTATGTTGCTGTGTAGAAATAACCAGGGGTACCTATACAGAAGCCAATGTAAACCAGATGTGAATGTCCCTCATATCCTTCATTAGGTTTTCTTATACTAAAATATACACAAGTAACATAGTAACTCTCCTGCTTGCTTTTGATTGTTATGAAACAAACTTTAGAAGGATGACAAAAATTTAAAGCTATCATCCTCATAATCAACACCATTTTTCAAATAGAAATATCTTACATTGCTCCCTATTACAATCTATGGGTCTCTTCTCACATGGAGTAAATCAAAACTCTTACCAGGCTTTCCCATCTTACCATATAGCACAAGCTAAAACAGATCCCAAAAATATTTAAGACCATAGCTTCATTCTTCAGTTTTAGCAAAGCGGCTAGTCTGACCAGCCCTTATCCAGAAGCTACTGTTTAGCTTACATGATTTGAACTTGTACTTCAGCCGCAAACTATGTAACTCTAAACACCAACAATTGAAACAGCAATACTACCTGAAGTAGCTATATATGTACTAAACAATTTTAACAATACACAAATTGAATCAGATGTATTAACAATACCATTGGTCAAATATACAAATACATATCAAGATTGGTCTGGTATGGCTTTTATACCAGGTATGTCAAAGTCCCTGCTGATGGGCTGGATCCAAACTGGGGAATTTTTTTCCCCTTTCCAGAAGTAAGTTGTGAAGATAACCTTTCAAATGCAAACCAATGCAATGCTAGCTTTGTTGAAACAATAGCTCTAGGAGAGGAAAGAGCTGCCTCCAATCATCTCAGTGGAGTACTGCGTAACGGTGGCCATTTATGAGCCAAAATTTCAAATAACTTCATTGTACAATTGTTTGCACAAAATGCATCCCCTCTGTGCAAGTCATGGAAATCTGTTCCGTAGGGGCCACTGCACTGAATCAAACCAATGGCTGCTGCTTATCAATCCTGTCACACCAGTAAAGGAGGTTGGTTTGTGGGGAGATGAAAATGAGTGGGGAGGATGAATTTTTTCCTGTAAAATGGGGTTGTGCCTTAAGTTAGACACTGGGTTTTTCCTGGGGTAACAGAACACAATATCACCCAGCTAAAGAGCCTCTTTCTTAGGTACAAACTTGTCCCCTGTTGCTATAGTATCTGAGCACCTCATAATCTTTTATTTTAATTGGTGTATTTATCTTGGCAACACCCCATCCGCTAAGCCACCCACTGCAATTCACAGATGAGGACCTGAGGCAAAGGCATTTAGGCACATAACTGTCATTGAAATGAAGGTATTTAGGCTCCTAAATATGTTCTGAGGAGCTGAATAACTTGCCCAATATCACAAAGGAGCTGTAGCAGAGCAGGATCTGAACGTAGGTCTCTCAAGTCCCAGACTAGTGGCCTAACCACTGGCTCACCTTCCTTTCTAAATATCTCTCTCAAACATTGTAAATCAGACTCACTTTGTTTCTTTCTGTTTTAACTCTTGCAGAACAGTAAATGAGGGAAAAGACTGAGGAGCCACACAGGCTTAGCTAAAGTTCTTCCCTTCCAAATTACCTGCATTCACTAATGCCAGTGGTGCAAACACCAGCAGTCCTCAATGAAAGCAACTAATATATATTTAAACTCTAGGACCTTTCCTTGATTTAAAAGTAAATGACTTATATTAAATAAGTGGTAAAACATGCACTCTCCTTTTTTAACTTCCTCACTAAATGTTTCTGGAAAAGTGACAGCTAAAGCATAATACAGTGTGGCAATATGGCTTTTACATGGTGAAACGACTTCTCAGTGTCACGCTACAGAACCTATTAGTATGACAGGGGACTCTATTCTGAATTATTTGCACATATTGAGTAACAGTGGGAAATTGGAGAAGAGTTTAGTGAAAACTGCATAGGCTTTTGTCATTCTGGTGTGGAAAACTGTGGCTTGAAATTATATACTGTAGAGCTTGGCTTTAACCACAACTCTTTCTGGCTTCCGCGTGATAGAAACTACCTTGTGATGGTGGTGGTGGGATTAGTTATGCAGCCTTGAACATTCTTCTGTGGCACAGAATTTTTCAGATCACTAAGTAAAGTTGGTCACCCACTTTTTAACCTTAAGGTGCTCAAACACCTTGGCGATAAACATCGTATAACTGCTTGGATAGCGTGATTACATAGAATAATAGACAGACAGGACATATTTTGCATGGGCCTTGTGTATGTGTAAAGCTGTGCACTTGCCTTAACCCAGAGATAATCAGACCATGGCAATTATTCCTTAATGAAATATTTACGTAATTCACCAAATGAATCGGAGGTGCTGAAGACAGAACCTAACTCAACTATGACCAAGTGCAAATGAAAAAAAAAGGGGGGACTCTTTGCCACCTCTCCTACATGGCCAACCAGAAAAAAATGGTCAAATGATCAAACAAGAGCCACAGTGGACATACCTGTGTCACAAACGATGGGCAAACTCACCCAAAGACAGGTGGTGAAATAACCTCTGCCATTTATCTCAGTTGCATCCCCTAACCTACAAGTATCACCACAGTCTTTTCTTGGTTGAATCTCAGCCAAGTAGCCCTCACCCATCCTCCAATATAAATGACTGGGCAAGGGAAGGTCCAGCCCAATGAGTATACATTGAAGATGGGCTTGGCAGAAGGACAGTGTTTTTTATAAATACCTTGTCACCAGTAGAATTTATATTCCCCAGACACTTGTTTAATAATGTTAGCATAGTCATGACCCTGCTAGAATTTGGTTAAATGGGACAGGCGTTCACATCTTTGCCGAGGACAGATGCTTGCATGTTAGATTAACTAGAGTAGACTGACATACAAGAACTATTTTTGCAAGAAAATGGGTTGGAAACTTCATTTTTAAACTGAGGGCTAGGAGTATGTGCAAAATAGCTTCAGCTTCATAATAATGATGCCTGATTAAAAAATGAGAGGAGAATCCCTCTGTATTCATGGAAGTCAAATTAGATTGTAATTACTCCATAATGAGGTATCTGCTGGTGTCACTGCTTGGGAGTTGAGACAATACTCTGGATATTTATATTAAGATGTCTTAATAGTCCCTGCCCTGGAGGGAAAAAGTAACTACTGTTGAGGAAGAGCAATAAATACAATCAACTGCTTATTGTATTAGGTGCTTGAGGGAGGCTTCTTCCTCAAAAGTTAATGAAGGGTGGCTTATTTTTAACTTGCCAAGGCCATAGTAAACTGAGGGAAAAGTAAGTGGAAGGCTGAGACATAATATTTGATATGGAAGAAAAGTCTGTGTGTTTTCAACACACTGAAGAAATTGTTCAGCAACAGATCATTCATGTAAAAATATGACCCCTGTAATGCTTCCAAGTTCAGGGTGATTTGTTGAATAAATGCCAGTTGAGTTAGTTCAGACTGTATTGCTTCCTAAGGATATGCTTTGCATTTAAATCTAAATATGGATGCACCTCCAAATGCCTTCCCCTGGAACTTGTGAAATACCAAATATGAGACACAATTTTGATTCAGACTTTAATGAAGAGGCAAATTCTGGCCATCCAAAATGTTACACAAGACTCATGCCAGGTAGCCCTTGTAAGAAAATTACATCTGCCACTTCCGTCCATTCCAACTTTTTAAAAGCTTTCCATGGCAAAGCTTTATATCTCCTGCAGGATTTAGATTATGCTCGTGAGTTCAGAAATGCCTCCACCTTGAAGATCCCACATGCCTAAGTGTTTGCAGGAGCAGGATCTATGCTTGCACTTGTTTATGTTGATGTGTGCACTAATATTTCAAGAATTAAAGTGGTAAAGCTGAGATTGAATGGGCAGTAGACAGGGTGATAGTGAATAGTCCTTTCTGGCACTTGGCAGTGAGGAATTGGTTGGATACCTTATCTGTAGCTTTTCAGATTTTTTTAATGGTTAGGGTTTTCAATGTGTGTGTAAAATGATGGTGTCACAACCTTTCTCCAGCAAAAGTCTACATCTAAGGTCAGAGCTTACTTCATTCTCGGAGTTTGGCTTTTTTACCAAACCAGCTCAAACTGAAGATAACAAATACCAGTTTGCCCAATGTTGGCTGCCCTATGGCTTCAGTCTTAGGACCCTTTATATTCAGAGTAGAGTGTAATGAGCCTTGCCTCCATCACTGAGGGCTTATCTTCACTCCAGTGTTGCTCGAGCTATAACTTGAGTTTTACCCTGAACCTGACCTCGGTTGACATACAAGTGATGTGAACACAGTGCCAAAATGAGGACAGACACATGAATGGAATTAAGTGACAAGCTGCAACTCTTATTAAACTTCATGCTGGGGAGGGGCACTACCGCCCATCCTCACCCAGCACCCATACTCTCTTATACCAGGCATTTCATTGGTTCTAGTGTAGGGGTTACAGTGCTTCTTACCATATAACCTGGAACTGGTGTCAGGATTACAGGGCTCCTTACCATATAACCCATAACGCAGGGTAGGTTCTTCTCAGTCTATCTCCAGGATTCAGTTCTCTCTGAGTCCTAACACTCTCCCCTCAGCAAGGGGAACAGAGGGTGCAGCAGGATGGGGACCTGGGCCTATCACATGAGCCCAAGTCCCAACACCAAAATCCTAGGTCTTTTACTTCTGAGAACCATTCATTTTATTCTCTTAAGCACACTGGAAACTGTCTGCATGTTGCAACGAATACACAACTCCACCCTAGTACCTCAGTAAGGTACTAAGCATGCTCCTGCTTAACCCAATGTGGCTTGCAGGTGCCACAAGGAAGGCAAAATAACTCCCCGGTACTCTGCCAATTGACTCATGGGAGAAAAAAAATCTTTCCTGACCCCCTAAAGAGACACTTGACTAGACCCACAGCATCTGTCAGGCTAGATTCCCATTCCTAGTGCAGGTGGGTAGAGTGGGCTGCTGGAATGGAGCCAAAAGAGGGTCCACATGGCTCCTGCACTGGACTAAAACCTGGGAGCTGGGGAATGCTGGCCAATCAGCAACTCTCTGCCCCAGCTGGCCAATGGGTGCCAGAGACTCCCAGGGGGAGGAGCTACCTATTGTTGCTTGGCGAATGTCCCTCTCCTTTGCTACTGGGATTGTCCCTCTTTCACCACTGGCCCCATTGATATGGCTGGGTGGCATTTCTAGCTCAAGTTAAGTGGTGCTTTATGCTCAAGCAAACTGGCCCTCCATATTCTAATCCAATCACCCTGCTAATCTTATCACTCCATGTATCTTGAGTGTTGTTTCACAGCATGACTGTTCTCACACAGGCTAGGAGAGCCCAAGTGGAGTAACTCAAGAGTACTAACTCCAGCTAAATGTTGCAATGAAGGCAAGTCCCCCATCAGCAGAAGACACTGCTGGGTTCTAAACCCAGCTGACAGGGTGGGGCAACAGGAGTATCCTGCCATGCTTTTATATGGTGTATGAGACCTGTTTTAAAATATTTAATTGGGGTAATAATTGTAATAAGGATTAATACTCTTTTCACCTGGATTATACATTAATAAAGTTATTTGTGTGGGACATACATCTATCTAATATACATAAAGTACTATACAATGGTTTGTGAAGATGCAAAGCCAAATTCTCCCCTCAGTTGCACACCAAGTTGCGTTGCATTACATCTGTCATACTTGTGCATTTTTGTAAAGCGCTCAGATGAGACGTGTTTTATAAATGGAAAATGTAGCTAATATAGTTATGAATTAGTTATATTAAATAAGGTAGACTTCCATGACTATCACCATTCACTGGGATGTACCACAGTGCTTAGTTTTAAGTGTGAAATTTGAAAAAAGACTCTTAATTTCTCTAAACATTTTGGTTTAAATAGATAGCGTTACAAAGGAGAAAAACCAAGTATTTCAAAGGTGAGCGATTCCTATCATTAATCTGCTTTTGTACTTTATAAGTCTGAACCAATAATTATCTTCTAGAGACGCAATATAACACAAACTAACATAATGCGGTCCATCAGTCTGTATCGTCTGCCATTATTTATCTATCTTTGTGTAACAATTTCATCATTTGATCAAATAATAGCAGATTTCACAATATGTCATTCAGGTATCCCCAGTTTATCTATAATGATTTTCCTCTTGTCAGCTCATTTCTTGAACCTTTGCTGAATCTGGTTTCAATGGTACTATAAACAATCATCATTGCATTGTAAAACTGGAAACTCTCTACTAAAATAGTGTTTTGATCTGGGTTGCCATAGTAATAAGTCTGTGCTCCACTCTTTGGAGGCCTTGTTATATGAAGTATCTGTGATTTGCTCAGAATGGCCCCAGTTCATCTGTCAAAATGGGTTTTTCCTTTTTTAAAATAATGATCTAGAAAATCCCATAGTGGCAACAAATATTTTACAACCATAACGAGAAACACTGTATCACTCAAGCTTTGTAAATCTATGCCATTATTGCATTAGAATAAATCACTTTCCTTAGGTATATTACTTAGAAATATGCAATTCTAATTTTAGAGCATGAATTCAACAGGGGGTATTTATTTTTTTATGTAAAGAGAATTATTAACTTTGACTTCAAAAATACATCACGTCAGTTCATGTTTAGAGGCCTTGGAGCAAAAGGAAAAAAATTGAAATTCTTTCTTATTTCTATCAAAATACTGCAAATATCCAGTCAGTTTCAGATTTAGTTGCTCTATTCTAATCGGAAGTGCTGATTTTTATAATGAGATCAGATATTACAGTACGTTTTAGAACTGCCTGTTCAGATAAGTGATATTCAGATTACTTACTTGTAAAATATTAGAAGTCCTGCAAATTGATCAGGTTCACCATGACAACATATCACTGAACATTATTTTAAATAAAAATGTTCCAGTCAGTTACAGTAATTTGATACATGAACTATGATATTTCCTCCTGCAGGAATGAGAGTAAACAAACACTATATCAACAAGCCAGTGACAGATTCCACAGAAAGAAGTGAGGAATAAGATCATACTTCATCTAAGACAAATGGTTAAGTTGGTTACTTTATGTAAGTCACTACCAGCTACAGGGTTATTTTATGTAACTCACTGCCAGCTACAGCCTCATAATACCTGACATGGGAATATTAAAATCATCAGTGGGAGAAAGTATGGAGAGAATCCATCTGTATTCAATGAATTCTAATTAAAAAGTAATTACTGTACAATGAGGAATCTGCCAGCTCTATTCCCCTCCCTCTCCCCCTTCATGCACACAGCATTAATTGACTGCTTTTTGTATCTTGCAAAACAATCAAAAGGCAAGCAGCAAGCCATATGCACATTTCCTTACATTTTTCAGGTGGCTTAGTTCTAAGCTCCAGATCGTGGGAAGTCTTCTTCATAAATAGTTTTATATCATTTTGCCAACTGTAGCCCCAGTAGATATTGTGGGGGCAGAGGTGCTACACATCTTCTGTTATAATTGACCTGGGCTTTGAGATTTCTCTGTCATGATGTATCCTAGAATGTTGCATGATGGGAAGAAACTTGTTATTCCTTCAGCAGTGCCAAATGGACAAGATCAAGTAGGCCTGGGACTAGAAAAAAGGAAGAAATATTGACAGATAAGTAAATGACAGATAGGCACAGGAAGCTCGGTTTCCTGAGGGTTCAGATATAATCTATTAACCTTAAAACATTTTTGTACAAGTTTTAAAAAATACAAAATTATAGGATGCTTAATTAAAGTCATTAGCCTGCATTGATTTTTCAACTTGTAAATTAACATTATATCCAACCTAAAATGTTTATTCAGTGGCTACTAATCCAAAATCATATCCGTAATGTAGATCAAGAACATTAAACCTGTCCTACAAACAACTGACATTTTTCCTGACATTGTGAGTGGCATAAAACCACTTTGTTTTGTGAGTCTTTGGATCGCAGTCTTATCAATAGTCAGGGAGGCACTGGGTCAAAAGGGGTTGTGCTGAAGTAATTAAGAGCAAAATTTGACATCCTAGCTCCAAGGTACATACAATACGCTAAATACTACAATGGATTATTCAATAATGATAATATATTTCTCTTATAGTAGAGCCCAGAAGCCCAAATCAGGATCAGGATTGTGCTAGGCACTGTATATAAACACATATAAAGATGTGGTCCCAATCGTAAAAAGCATACAGTCTAAGATGGTGAGTGACATTTGAAGCATGATGGGAGAGGGATCATAGAATCATAGAATATCAGGGTTGGAAGGGACCCCAGAAGGTCATCTAGTCCAACCCCCTGCTCGAAGCAGGACCAATTCCCAGTTAAATCATCCCAGCCAGGGCTTTGTCAAGCCTGACCTTAAAAACCTCTAAGGAAGGAGATTCAACCACCTCCCTAGGTAACGCATTCCAGTGTTTCACCACCCTCTTAGTGAAAAAGTTTTTCCTAATATCCAATCTAAACCTCCCCCACTGCAACTTGAGACCATTACTCCTCGTTCTGTCATCTGCTACCATTGAGAACAGTCTAGAGCCATCCTCTTTGGAACCCCCTTTCAGGTAGTTGAAAGCAGCTATCAAATCCCCCCTCATTCTTCTCTTCTGCAGGCTAAACAATCCCAGCTCCCTCAGCCTCTCCTCATAACTCATGTGTTCCAGTCCCCTAATCATTTTTGTTGCCCTTCGCTGGACTCTCTCCAATTTATCCACATCCTTCTTGAAGTGTGGGGCCCAAAACTGGACACAGTACTCCAGATGAGGCCTCACCAATGTCGAATAGAGGGGAACGATCACGTCCCTCGATCTGCTCGCTATGCCCCTACTTATACATCCCAAAATGCCATTGGCCTTCTTGGAATAAAGGGCACACTGTTGACTCATATCCAGCTTCTCGTCCACTGTCACCCCTAGGTCCTTTTCCGCAGAACTGCTGCCTAGCCATTCGGTCCCTAGTCTGTAGCTGTGCATTGGGATACAATTAAATATATACAATACTCATTTATAGGGGTAACTGGACATGACACCTATATTTAAGTTGCTTTATAAAGGATTCTTGTGACTTTTACTTTGAAAAAGTCTCTCATTTCCATTGGCTTCAGTAGGCCTTTTGATATTCAGTAGGGGGAATCCCTTTGGGCTGTGGAATTGCCTTTTCTTTGTCCCATGAAATTCCACCCAGCTTTTGCTGAGATTTAAACTGTTAAAAATCACTGTTTCCTTTCTCACACTTGCATTCTGCAATAAAATGTTGGCAGCCTCCTAAACTCACTGAACATTCGGCGGCCAGGTTCACGGCATCACCAAAGCAGCATCACACACAGTACTGGGCACACTAGAGAGCTGCCAGAACAGCTGTAGTGGAAAAAGGGTGAGGGGACGAGAGCTGGGCTAGGCTCCCATCAGCCTGTAAAACCCTAGACCCAGTGGCCCTTTAACCCTCTCACTACAGGGGCACTACATGAGATACAAACTCCCCCCAACAACCATGCAAAGAGAGAGGGATGGGATGGGTTTCCCCCAGTCATCCCCAGACTCAGCACATATGCATACAGTCAGTCTTCTCTTGGGGGCAATACATGGGACAAGAGCTCTCCTAACTCTGGGAGTGGAAGAAAGAGTGACCAGCAACTCCATCCCCTTCTCTGGGAAAAGAGACTTGTTCTGCTGCTAGATGACATGGTTAGTTCTCTAGCTCAAGAAACCATGATGTGTGCTGCTACTAACAGATCAGAGAGTTCAAACCCTCTGAAGGTGTATTATGGGGTGGATGACAAAGTTCCAGATAACAGAATTTGTTTTTACTCTTTTAATTAAAAAATAAATTAGCTAGGAAATTTCAGACAACAAACAGCTACATATTTTAAGGTTACAAAGCCAAGCACTCAAAAGTTAGGAAATGCCAGATTCGTGGTTGCCTGTGCAATTTGAATTTGGCCCCCTTGTGCCTATTCATTATGATACAGTCTTTAATTACATGATCACATCCTATTTTTTCCACAGAATTCCTGCCTCATTTCATGCACAGGATGGACAGGGTCAGAACTGAGGCTGCATGGACAACTCTAAATCGGGCCCACCCAGTTAAATTAACGTCAAGCACGTAAGTCTGCTTTGGACTTAAATAATTTTGTATCGTCTGCAAACTTTGCCTTTTTATTATTCACCTCCTTTTCCAGATCATTTATCAATATGTTGAACAACACAGGTCCCAGTACAGATCCCTGGGGGGCTGAGAACTGACCATTTAGTCCTACTCTTTGTTTCCTATCTTTCAATAAGTTACTTATCCATAAGAGGACCACCTCACTGATCCCAGGATTACTTAATTTCCTTAAAAGCTTGTAAATTTAAAAAGGATCTCCTCTTGACTCCTTTTTAAAAATCAGTATTATATTAGATACCTTCCAGGCACCTAATATGGAGGCTGATTTCAGTGACAGTTTACATACCACAGTTAGTGGTTCTGCAATTTCATATCAGAGTTCCTTCAGAACTCTTGGATGAATATCATCTGGTCCTGGTGACTTATAACTATTTATTTTATCAATTCGTTCTAAAACATCTTCTACTGATACATCAATTTGGGACAATACTTCAGGTTTGTCACCCAAAAAGAATTCTTCCATCAACTCAGTGCTATTTATACTGGAAGTTAGGTCAACTAAATTACGCCGTTCGTTGGTGTGGATTTTGCACATGCCTGAGTGACATAGTTAAGCTGACTTAATTTTTGAACGTAGACCAGGTCTAAGTCTCAACTCTCAATGAAACTAAAAATAAGCCAAGTTTCAGTTTATCTGGAATATATTTTATTATCTCTGATTATAATGTATTTGTCACATATTTTCAAAACATATTAAAACTGCTCCTTCAACACAGAATTGTGTTTGCTCCTGGGAATGTTGGGAATAGTTAGTGTCGTATTGATGGGTTTAAAAATCTGTATTTGGGTGGGAGAGCTTTATTTCATTATCCATTAATTATTCTGGTGCCATTTTGACACGTTCTATTTTTGGCCAGCCCTGCTCCCTCTTCACACTATATCCACTAATTTGTCACCTCATTTGGATGTGGAGTTAGGCTCATTTTGCACATAGAACACCAGATTCATAGAATCATAGAATATCAGGGTTGGAAGGGACCTCAGGAGGTCATCTAGTCCAACCCCCTGCTCAAAGCAGGACCAATCCCCAATTTTCGCCCCATCCCTAAATGGCCCCCTCAAGGATTGAACTCACAACCCTGGGTTTAGCAGGCCAATGCTCAAACCACTGAGCTATCCCTCTTTGCCACTTACACCCATTTTCTGACAATCTACATGCTGACAACACTGTAGGGAATTTTAATCCATTGAGTACACTTAGGAACAAATTCTGCTCTGCCACAGTGATGTCAATGGACATGTATGTGCTGCAAGTGAGAAGAGAATCTGGCCTTTATGAAGCCCTTCACATTATTTACTTCTCTGAATTTCCTTTAAACGAGATTGTCAGCATGTGTCCTGCAACTGGAACAAAAGGTTACTCTGTTTCATTCTGAAAATGAAAAATGTTAGCATTTCTACCACGAGGCCTTCCTAAACGTAGAGCTGAGCTTTAAATATTGAAATGCTGAAATTTTCCACTCAATGGAAATTCTAAATAATTTTGATTTGGAAATATTAAAATGTTTTTGTGATGGCTTGGGTCACAGAAACCCCCTTGGGAACTGCCACCTGATGTGCTGGGACTACTTCTGAGCCCATTTTCCTTGGCAGCTTGGGACTTCAGTGCCCTGCCTGGTTGTGCCAGACACGCTAGCCTGCTACAAACACAGGCCCAGGTCTGAACCATATCCCCCAAAAGCTGCAAGCTTAACTGAAAACAGCTGAAAACTGAAAAATGCTCCTGTCTCCAGCACCAGATACCCAGTTCCCAATGGGATCAAAACCCCAAATAAATCCATTTTACTCTGTATAAAGCTTATACAGTGTAAACTCATAAATTGTTCGCCCTCTAGAACACTGACAGAGAGATATGCACAGCTGTTTGCTCCCCCAGGAATTAATTACTTGCTCTGGGTTAATTAATAAGTAAAAAGTGGTTTTATTAAATATAAAAAGTAGAATTTAAGTGGTTCCAAGTAATAACAGACAGAACAAAGTGAATAACCAAGCAAAATAAAATAAAACACGCAAGAGTAAGCCTAATATGGTAAGAAACTAAATGCAGGTAAATCTCACTCTCAGAGATGTTCCAATAAACTTCTTTGACAGACTAGACTTCCTCCTAGTCAGGGTACAGCAATCACTCACACCCCTGTAGTTACTGTCTTTTGTTCCAGTTTCTTTCAGGCATCACTTTGGGGTGGAGAAGCTATCTCTTGAGCCAGCTGAAGACAAAATGAAGGGATTTCCAGGGGCTTATATAGTTTCTCTCTTGTGGGTAGAAAATCCTTTCTCCCCCTGTGTAGAATTATAGCTACAAGATGGAGTTTTGGAGTCACATGGGCAAGTCACATGTCCATGCATGACTTGGTTCTCTACAGGAACGTTCCCAGGAAAGCTCAGATGTGGACTGGCGTCTATCAAGGTTCATGTTTAGCTAAGTACTTCCATTTACTTGAATAACCCCTTCATACTACGTTGACCAAATCTGCCTTAGGTGCTTTCTACAGCAAACACTTTAAATACAAGCATAGAGCCAATGCTCATAACTTCAGATATAAAAATGATACACACATACAAATAGGATGAATACATGCAATAGAACATAACCTTTGCAAAGATATGGTACATGGCATATCTAGCATAATACATATTCCAGTTATGTCATATTTACACTCATAAGCCTATTTCTGTAAAGCATTATGGGGTACAATGTCACAGTTTTGTTTTTACATTTTCCATTAAAATGAATCATTTCAGCATTCCCAAAATAGAAATAATTCCTTTTGGTTTGCTGAGCCACATTTCACCATTAAACTATACTTTTCTTTTGCATTATGGGAGAGAACTACAACTCCCATAAGGCAATGCACCATAAGGCGATACAATTTAATGGAGTTTTTAACTGATGCAAAGATAAACATTTGGGTCACTTAAAAATCAAAATGTTCCGATTCAGGTTGAATGGACCTCAAGTAAAATATTTCATTTTGATTTTCCTGATGGAAAATTGAAATTTTTGGGGGCAAAACTAAAATTTTTCACACAGAAAATTTTGATTTTGTAGAAACTGCATTTTCTGTTGGAAAATCTTCCAGTGGGAAATTCCTGACCAACTCTACTGTCATTACTGGTGCATAAGCAGTTGGTTTCCAAATTGCACAAGGATGAGGGGAAGATTACTTTTTTTTTTGCTATGGAATGAGCAGTGTGGTGGAACTTGTGTCCAACTACCAGGAATTTTACCTATCTTGCATCTATTTTTCTGCCCATATAATAAAGACTTTTCCTAATAATAAAATGCAGAACATAATGGAAGAAACGTATTGACTTGCTTAATTCAAAACAATCTATCTTAAGTACCTCTACAATAACTATTGGTTTCAATAATTTATAACTATGATCCAATACCTGACAAAATCATTCAGATAACTAGAGTAATGTGCACTTTAAGTTTAAAGTCAAGGTCTTCCTTACTCATTTTAATGACTTCTCTTGTGCACAAGATATTAATATTCCTGTGAGCAAACACTGCACTGACTCATTAATCAATAAGAGCTGGCTCCTCTACATAATAACAATAGCTGTACCCAATAATTAACTTTTGTTCCATTGACTTTAGTTTGTACCGAAGCTCCAGTGGCTGACATAGGAATATATAAAGCTTTGCAACTGACAGGTGCCTTTAATTTTATTTAGAAAAAACCTCAACACCTACTGTTACAACGGAAAGATTTTTTGTGTCTGTCTGTCTGTCTGCCCATGGCCAGTTCAAGATGATGATAACTGGCAATAAATAAAAGATCTGATAAAAATTGTAACATTCCACTCAATCCATCCATTAAGTTGAAGTTTATGAGAGCATTTACATTATCTATTAGTTTAGCTACATGCAGAATGGTGATAAGTGTGCACTATTAATTAAATGTTAATTCTATATATTTGTGACAATTTCTGTCAGTGCAGAACTAGGGAGGAATACACACAGGTTGCGTCTATACTAGGGCTGTCAAGCGATTAAAAAAATTAATCGCAATTAATCGCGCTGTTAAACAACAATAGAATACCATTTATTTTAAATATTTTTGGATGTTTACTACATTTTCAAATATATTAATTTCAATTACAACACAGAATACAAAGTGTACAGTGCTCACTTTATATTTATTCTTTGTTACAAATATTTGCACTGTAAAAAACAAAATAATTGTATTTTTCAATTCTCCTAATACAAGTACTGTAGTGCAATCTCTTTAACATGAAAGTTGAACTTACAAATGTAGAATTATGTAAAAAAACCCTGCATTCAAAAATAACACAATGTACAACTTTAGAGCCTACAAGTCCACTCAGTCCTGTTTCTTGGTCAGCCAATCACTCAGACAAACAAGGTTGGTTACAATTTGCAGGAGATAATGCTGCCTGCTTCTTGTTTACAATGTCACCTGAAAGTGAGAACAGGCATTCGCATGGCACTGTTGTAACTGGTGTTGCAGGACATTTACGTGCCAGATGCACTAAAGATTCAGGTCCCTTCATGCTTCAACCACCATTCCAGAGGACATGCTTCCATGCTGGTGATGGGTTCTGCTTGATAACCATCCAAAGCATGTGGACTGATGCAGGTTCATTTTCATCATCTGAGTCAGATGCCACCAGCAGATGGTTGATTTTCTTTTTTGGTGGTTTGGGTTCTATAGTTTCCGCATCAGAATGTTGCTCTTTTAAGACTTCTGAAAGCATGTTCCTTATCTCGTCCTTCTCAATTTTTGGAAGGCACTTCAGATTCTTAAACCTTGGGTCCAGTGCTGAAGCTATTTTTAGAAATCTCACTTTGGTACCTTCTTTGTGTTTTGTCAAATCTGCTGTGAAAGCATTCTTAAAATGAACATGTGCTGGGTCATCATCCGAGACTGCTATAACATGAAATATATGCAGAATGAGGGTAAAACAGAGCAGGAGACATACAATTCTTCCCCCCAAGGAGTACAGTCACAAATTTAATTGACACATTATTTAATTGAAACATCATCACCATGGAAGCATGTCCTCTGGAATGGTGGCCAAAGCATGGAAGGGGCATATGAATGTTTAGCATATCTGGCATGTAAATAACTTGCAATGCCGGCTACAAAAGTGCCATGCAAAAGCCTATTCTCACTTTCATGTGATATTGTAAATAAGAAGCAGGCAGCAGTACCTCCCGTCAATGTAAATAGACTTGTTTGTCTTAGCGATTGGCAGAATAGGAAGTAGGACTGAGTGGAATTGTAGGCTCTAAAGTTTTATACTGTTTTTGTTGTGAGTGCAGTTATGTAACTAAAAAAAATCTTTCACAGTAAAGAGATTGTACTTCAGTACTTGTGTCAAGGTTCCTTCCCCACTCTGAACTCTAGGGTACAGATGAGGGGACCTGCATGAAAAACCCCCTAAGCTTATTTTTACCAGCTTAGGTTAAAACTTCCCCAAGGTACAAACTATTTTACCTTTTGTCCCTGGACTTTATTGCTACCACCACCAAGCGTCTAACAAAATATAACCGGGAAAGAGCTCACTTGGAAACGTCTTTTCCCCCCAAATTCCCCCAAGCCCTACACCCCCTTTCCTGGGGAAGGCTTGATAAAAATCCTCACCAATTTGCATAGGTGAACACAGACCTAAACCCTTGGATCTTAAGAACAAGAAAAAAGCAATCAGGTTCTTAAAAGAAGAATTTTAATTGAAGAAAAAGTAAAAGAATCACCTCTGTAAAATCAGGATGGTAACAGGGTAATCAGATGCAAAACATAGAGAATCCCTCTAGGCAAAACCTTAAGTTACAAAAAGACACAAAAACAGGAATATACATTCCATTCAGCACAACTTATTTTATCAGCCATTTAAACAAAACAGAATCTAACACATATCTAGCTAGATTGCTTATTAACCCTTTACAGGAGTTCTGACCTGTATTCCTGCTCTGGTCCCGGCAAAAAAACAAACAAACAAAAAAAAACCACACAGACAGAGAGAACCCTTTGTTCTGCCCCCCCGCCCCCCACTTTGAAAGTATCTTGTCTCCTCATTGGTCATTTTGGTCAGGTGCCAGCGAGGTTACCTTTAGCTTCTTAACCCTTTACAGGTGAAAGGGTTTTTTCCTCTGGCCAGGAGGGATTTAAAGGTGGTTAGCCTTCCCTTTGAAAAATACTATTTCCTTTGTTTATCGTTTTTACAGTGGAAATATTTGTAATAAAAATAATAAAATAAAGTGAGCACTGTGCACTTCCTATTCTGTGTTGTAATTTAAATCAATACTGAAATGTAGAAAAACATCCAAAAATATTTAATAAATTTCAATTGGTATTCTATTGTTATAAGTGCGATTAATCGCGATAAAATTTTTTTAATCGCGATTAATTTTTATACTAGTCTTTTTTCCCTAAAATTTCCCAATGTTGTAGCTCCAGTGATGGTGGAGCTCTAATGTAGACATTGGCAGTGAAAAGCAATGTATCATCTAATCCTGCTCAGAGCAGATCTGGACTAGTGTCTGGACTAGTGTTTCTATCACTAGTGAAGCTTCCTGAAGCGTAGTAACCATGGGAAATTTTGGGGAATATTACATAATGTAGACAAAGTCATTTACTCCTTCCTTTGTTTTGATAAACAGGTGGTGGGCTGCAGCCAATTCAGTGTCATTAGGAGAATTGAGTGGAGAATCCTTCTTTCACTGAGGCATTTGAAATTTCGAAATTGGTTTTCACTGCATCTTGGAACAAAACCCCAAAATTTTAAAATCACCACAAAAGAAAATTCTGAAACAAATTCATTTCAGATCAGTGGGAATGTTTTATTTTAATTTTGACTTTTAAAAATGTATATTACATTATAACATAGTACAATACAAAAGAAATGAAAATTCAAAATGAAAAATAATTCTAAAAGGAAAAGTCAAAACATTTTCATTCTGAACTTCCCCCTTTTTTTTCCTTCCAAAACAAAAATTTTTGATGGAAAACTGTTTCGCCAAACTTTTTCCAGCCATCTCTAGACATTAGGTTCCAGGATAGACCATAACAAAAATCCACTAGGGCCTCTGGGAGAATTAGGCAATTCATGCATGTTGCAGTTTTTAAAAATCTATTGTTTGGTATTTTTAAAAAAAAAAAACAATTAACTTTATGATTTTAAAAATACTGGCTGTTGGACCCTCAGCTGGTGTAAATCTTGAAGAGTCAATTAGACATGCACAACTGAGGTCAACTGAGCTCCCAGCTTTTACACCAACTGAGGATCAGATTCTAGAGCTGATGTAAATAACCCAAACATAAATCTGAACATAAACAGTTTGAGAAATGTAGTTGCTCTAAGTTTTAAAGACAAAGATACCTATCTTTGTTATCCAAACAAAATACTTCATATTCGGAATATCTTGATTAAATGCTAGTTCAAAAGCTGAAGCATATGAAATCGAGGAGCATAGTGCAACCTGTTGGGAAGAGAAATCATCAAGCATTTTACTCTATAATTATTTGCATTACAGTATTCTCCACTGCCAGAATAAAATAAACTTCAAGACAATGACCAGTCAGCTTTTATATGGAAAGGAAAACATTCTTGTGCTCAAAATTGTGGAAATGTCAATATTTCAAAAGGTAGTTTTACGGTTCATTCAAGCACTGATAAGAAATCATTACACTTTTTAAGAATATTGACAATTGCAGAGACGCATTTAATGGAGGGAAAGCCTTTTTTTCAGTTCGTTAGCTTGTGCATGTCTAATTGACTCTTCAAGACTCTTTTGCATGAGTCACTAAGCACAGTTTTAACCAGGCTATTTTTATATCAATTATAAACAAACTTTTTAAATCTTGTAGAACTTTCCTTCCTGGTTCACCCAAATGAGCATTGCTGAGCTAGGTAAGGATTGGGTAGAATTTGGGGATCCTGTTAAAAATAAGGGACAAAGTCATCCATTTTATTTTGTATCACTATTTGCTGCCACCTGACATTACTTAGGCTAACCATCAGTTTTGAAATACCAAGGCCCTCTGAAATCTGCAGTTCAAATCTCTGGACAGGATGGACTCATCCCTTTGTCCCTTTAAGTAGTTTATTCTCTTAGGGTTTTTGAGATGAGATTCTAAAAACTGGGGTCTTATTTGCTTTTGTGTGGGCAACAAAAATTACACAGTACTTCTTGCAATAGTGGAGATTTGGCCCCAAAGTTGGCTAGATGGTTATTACCATACCATCTCAAAGATGGCTGCATTTCAGTGATGCTGTATATGCACTCTTTTAATCTATTCTTTACTGAGGCAAAACTCAGACTGCAATTCACAGAAAGGATTGCAGTATTTTGCTTATACTAAAGCACTTGATATTCTTGGGAGTCAAATGCATCAAATACACATCTGTAAAACAGTATTATTACACATTACTGATGAGGCTTTTATTCTACAGTATACAATCAGCTACTAAGATAATATCAACTGCAAAGGAAAATAAAATATTAATCCCCTTGATATATTTTTGATCAATTTACTGGTATTTGTGGGACATTCTTCTGAGCATGTTCTTTCTGTAAGAATTAGGGACAAGTGAACAAGAACTGATAAAAACCTCAGACCAAAACTCAACTAAAATATGAACCCAGCCATTTAGCAGGTTCAGGCATCCCTTAAATACAATAAGGGGGATTCTCAAACTTTATAAACAAATGTTGCTTCCATCCAATATTTTTCATTTTCAACCCCACATTCTTCCTGCTGCCCCAGAGACTAGAAGAAGAATTCCTGGCAATCTCGTCAAAGATTTTATTTTCATGAAAATTTAACCCCCCTTTTGCAAATCCAACCAATGTGAGTCAATGACCTAAGAATCCGATAAGCACTGGAACATTTAGCTGCTTGTTGGAATCTGTAGCCTTTTGGGATTTACCCAGGACTAGTAAGAAACCAACATGAAAAATTATTCCAGTTTACAAGTCTCCATGTAGTAACACTGAATATGTAATGCTGATTTTTAAAAAAGGCTCCAGAGGTGATCCTGGCAGCTACAGGTCAGTAAGCCTAACTATAGTAAAGAACAGACTTATCAGACACATAGATGAACATGATATGTTCGGAAAGAGACAACACGGATTTTGTAAAGGAAAATCATGCATTACCAATCCATTAGAATTCTTTGGGGGAGGGATAGCTCAGTGGTTTGAGCATTGGCCTGCTAAACCCAGGGTTGTGAGTTCAATCCTTGAGGGGGCCATTTAGGGATCGGGGGCAAAAATTGGGGATTGGTCCTGCTTTGAGCAAGGGGTTCGACTAGATGACCTCCTGAGGTCCCTTCCAACCCTGATATTCTATGATTCTATGAACAAGCCTGTGGACAGGGGTGATCCAGTTTATATAGTGTGTACTTGGACTTTCAGAAAGCATTTGGCAAGGTACCACACCAAAGGCTCTGAAGCAAAGTAAGTTGTAAGTAAGTTGGTACAAGAGGGAAGATCCTCTTATGGATCTATAACTGGTTAAAAGATAGGAAACAAAGGGGTAGGAATAAATGGTCAGTTTTCACAATGGAGCAAGCTAAATAGTGGAGGTCCCCCAGGGACCTGTGTTGTTCAACATATTCATAAATGATCTGGAAAAGGGGGTAAATAATGAAGTGACAATACAAAATTACTCAAGATAGTTAAGTCCAAAGATGACTGCGAAGAGTTACAAAGGGATCTCACAAAACTGAGTGACTGCATAACAAAATAGCAGCTGAGATTCATCTCATGTAATTCAGAGCATGTCTACACTTACCTCTGGAGCGATCGATCCAGCGGGGGTCGATTTATCGCATCTAGTGAAGACGCGATAAATTGACTGCTGAGTGCTCTCCCGTGGATGCTGGGGCCCCAGTGGATGACATCTTTTCACATTGTGGTGTCCCTGCTGACCTGCAGAGACCAGGTAGGAATTTTGAGGTTGAAGAGCTCCAGGCCTGCTATTGTGGAGCCAGAAGACATGAACAACTGCACTGCATCCCCAAAGCAATGGTCTGGTGGAGAGGCATCACCATACTTTGGGGGGTGTAGCTCTCTCTGTTTGCAGAACAGCTACAGGACTAGGATATTCTCCTGTATTTGTTACCGATGTCCTACCAGACTGCTGCGCATCAAGCTACTGGATGTACCTGTATTGCTATCATATTTTGGAGAGAGCAATGGTCCCCTACAGAGCTACTGCTAGGGACATCTCCTGAGGAGAATAAAAGGGAACTCAGGCTAGACTATGTTCACCAGCTGCAGGACTGATCCAGAGCTTTGCCCGTCAGCACATCCAGGAGGAGCTGAAGCACCAGAAACGGCAGTACGATGTCTGGGCTGGGAAAACACGCTTTGCTCTGGGTGACAAAGAGTGGATCTACTCACCCAAGGGAAAGGGGGGAAGGTGCCCAAGGTTCCTGCATGTTTGGAAAGGTCCTTGAACCATGCTAGAGAGGCGGTCAGTGTCATGTATAGCAAAGGGGGTGGGACGGGGAGTAGTTGGCATGAGATATCCAGTAAGGTCTCCTAGAGAAGACAATACTAGAAAGAGAGGATTGCACCAGCCCCAGTCATCAGCCTCTGAGGAATCAATTAACATTCCTGATGCCAACCTGCCAGTTCTCTCAACCAGTGGACACCTACTGAGTAATCTCCAGGCCTCAGGCTGACCTCAGAGGATTTGTAGGCCATCCATGCCTTGCCCACACTGTGAAGGTTCTAAGGGACCTGTCTACCCATAGACATGAAACTCCTGTTTCTATTGTGGGAGGACAGCACACCACAACCAGGAACAAATATATTTTGGCAGTAGGGGGAGATATGGGGGAGCAGTGTAATGGGCTTCCATATTCACTGGCTGGGCTGCAGGCGGGCGTGGGAAGTCGGGGGAATAAGAAATGAAACAAAGTGTTAATGTGGGGTGGGTGGGTGCCACATGTTGTTGCCTCCTGGAGGGGAGGCAGGTGATACTGTGGTAGGGCTTTGAGTGCAATAAAATTTGCTGAATGTTTAGACAATGTGGTCTCACCTCATCAGTAGGTTTAATAAATGTTTTTAAAAATAACCATTTAATCCAGACCAGGTTTAGTGCTATTGTGGATTAGGGATTTGACAGCAGATCTTGCAAAAAATATTTGTTGCACTGGAATATCATCCCTAAAGAGGACAGACCTCTAGTTCTGCATATCTTTCTGTTTTGAAAGTTTCCTGACAGAAATCTTCTAATGTCAATGATGTGAGAGTTTGCCATAGGAGTCAACTCCCTTAATTCCAACACAGTCTCAACATTACTTTAAGATACTGTTATGGTAGGCACTAGTACGTGGTGCTGTTATATATAGTCTTCAAAGTTCTTTTTCTTACTGTGTGAGGATATGTTTACCCTTGGGAAGCCACGCTGTGTTGTTAGTAGTTTGGACATACAAATTTCTATGTGGGGGCAGCGGTTCTGGGAGAGGGAGCTGGGCAGGCAGCAAGAGAGACTTCTTTCTGCCTTGGTCTCTGATAGAGTCAGCCACTAAGGCAGAATTGTGCTCTGGGAACAAGCTGGTGTTGGACTGAAATCTCTGAAAGAAGGGATTGTCTGTGTGGTTGACTACCACTGTTCCAGGACTGATATATATGTGTAAATAAACCAAGTTACACTTAGAATGTACCCAGAGTCACTGATTTCTCCTCCACTGCATGGCCCCAGATATCTGTGACTGTTCTATAGATGGGTGATGCTGGCATCAGAATAGGACACGGGTGTCAGAAGGAGGAGGAACAGTACTAACATTGATTTCACTGGGACTACTTATGGAGTAAGGTACTACTCAACATGAGTAAAGGTGATGGAATCTACTTCTAAATTAATCTTTCTGGACAACAAAAGTTAGGTGCACGTTAGCCTGCTATGATGGGTGTGCACTGGATTGATGGTGGCATTACCTTAGATCAAATAACCATTATTTTATTTTAGCTGACTGAAAGCATGCAGTTTTAGGTAGGATATTGAATCTGTGAAAATCAGACATTTAAATTTTGATCTGACTAGTTCAGTTAATCCCTGCAAAACAGGACTGCAGACATTAATTTTTCATCTAGCTAGCTCTTACTGAATATATCACTAGTTACTTACAATTTAATTTATATTTAATAGAAAATTTGATACTGGAATATGAAACATGAAGTAACACATTATTGTTCTGTAGAAGACTAAGCTTTTAAAGAACAGTATTCTAATCTAGAACTGGAATGAAAAAATTTAAAAGGCTATGTCCAACATTAAAAGTAATCAGGACATTCATCACACTCCAGCTCTTCTCAAACAAATAATCATTCAGTGCGGCAGACTCCCTTATTTTGCTAGTTGCCATGTGTTTAGGGTATTCATTACAAGGCATTATGAGAATTCAATATTACTGAAGCATTTTCTTTTTGGGATCATTCAATAAAATCACAATTTTTTTTAGGTAATCCAGACCTTAGTTTTTCTCCCTCTTTGCAAAATCTGCTTTCAGCTGCCTCCAGGCCTGACTAATTGCAAAGCTTTCCCTTCCTTTCCACATGACACTCATTTTCTGCACTTTACTCAGGTAATACATGGAATTGTTTTTTTTTTCAAAGTAAAATGCATTTTTGAATTTTATGTGGGGAGGGAGGGCACAACAGGGTAAGCTTATACAACAGGGTAAGCTGCCCAAAATTAAAGTCCTGTATGATTAGGACATTTCTATGCTGTAACAGATAAAATATGTTTGTTTATTTTACTAGCTTTAGACTTGGTGGTAAATATGCAAAATTTAAAGTGTGGTTGACCAGGCACATGCTATAAGACACGGGACCACAATATGTAGTTAAAATAAAGCCACAGCTTTATTATCTTTAAATAGCCAATTAGAATCAGAGAGGGTTAAACTATTCCCATCAACTTCCTGCCTAGTATGGGCTTCTCCTACTGTACCACACAACAGCTGTGGGTCCTATGAGGCACGAAAGGGGAAGCAATCCATCTGCATCCGTACCACAGTAATGGATTTGGCCTCGTAGCCAAATTCCCCAGCCACTCTATCCCTTGCAGGGGGAGCAGAGAAAATTGGGATCCCAGTATGCACCAAACTCTATATACCCATATACCTTCACTTCTTACTATACCAGACCCCCAAATCACAGCCTAAAAATGTAAAAGCTAAAAAAAAAATTTTTCATGAATATATTTGGATTCATGCTTTATTAGTCATGAGAAGTTTTAGTCATCCAGTTATAACTGCACATTTTAAAGGTATAATTTAAAATGTGTAAACGTTCTTTTTAGCAATCTGCTCGTAATATAATCATTACTTGAGAAATATTAAATTGGACATTTGACTTTATTGATCTCTTTTATGGACTAACAGTACACGGCGTAATTAACTGCCTAGACTAATTCATTGATAGACTAATTCATTGATTAGGTTCTCCATAGGACAGCTAGAACTGACAAACATTGGGTTCTTCTTCAACAGTTATATTAGCTTGCACTAATTATTTTGACTGTTTCACTTAAACGATTATGATAGCTGAAAAACTCCAGGCCAGATCCTCAGCTGGTATAAATCAGCTTCTCTCTACTGAAGATAGACGAGCTATGCTAGTTTACATAAGCTAAAGATCTGGCCCTCACTATTTTAACAACTACTACTTAAAACCCCAAAGTAACACATGGGACAAAATTTTATGACATTTTCAAACATTTTAGGTGTGCAGTTGTACATGTAAATATGTATGCAGTTGTGTTCCTAATTGTATGTGCATTTAATATGGTTTTATTTGCAAATCAGGTACTTACACATGCAGATGGACAGCTATTCTAATTGGCCATTTGCACACGCAGTTACCTGATTTGCTTGTATAGATGCAGTAACTATGCATGTAAATTAGGCGCACAAATGTTCCACACATAATTTTATGAATAAGATGCTTGAAAATCAAGCCCTAAGAACACTACTTTACCGGGATCCATACCTCTGACTTTAAATTGTCTAGAGAAAAACTGTGGAATGTGGCTCTCCCATTTCATTACATGTTAAATTAGTTTTAAGCTACCTGTATTTTTGAATATGCATGACAGGAAGGTGATGATTTATTATGAGGCTTTCTCCCTTCCAAATAAGTATTGAAATGTACTCCCACTATGATTGATGCATTGTGCTGCTATAAGTGACATCTTTCAAAAGTGACATAAAATCAAAGTCTTGAGTACAGGTCTTTCTTTAAAAATGGGTGTGTGTCCTGTCCATGTTCCAAGGCTTTATCATATACTCCCACAGGCAAATCCAGGTGAGAAGAGCAGGCACAGGGAAAAAGTGTCATCAGGTTTCTGTGCATTAAATTTAGTCCAATTTTTTCATTGGGGGAAGATGGGGTGGGAATCTGGGATTCAATCCTCAAGTCTTGTGGATCGGGGGGGCTCCAGTGGAGACACAGGGCCATCTCCATGCAGAATTGATGGAAAGAGTAGTAGATCAGTGTAGTAATGTAAATGAATTTGCAAAATAAAGACCTCAGGAAAAATGTAAGTTGATTCACAAGTGAAGGGTGCTCCTGGTTAACTTTTCCTTTTGTGATTATTCTTCAGTTAACACAGGAACTCATCACAGGACAAATGCTACACAACCGTGAATCACTGAATCATTTCTTCAATATACAAAACAAAAGCAAGTTTTCTTGCAACATCAGGTGTCTTGTCGCAGTTATTTAAGTCTTCAACAAGGCAAGGAAATGTGAACTTGTGTAAGGTCACTTATGTCCCTCTTAGAGTATTATGGGAAAAGTGAAGCTGTGGTAGATATCTTGGTGTGATATCTTGGTGTTCTGGATCTACCTTCCAGACTCTGAATAACTCATTGAATGTAAGGAGTACTTGTGGCACCTTAGAGACTAACCAAGTTATTTGAGCATAAGCTTTCCGATGAAGTGAGCTGTAGCTCACAAAAGCTTATGCTCAAATAACTTGGTTAGTCTCTAAGGTGCCACAAGTACTCCTTTTCTTTTTTCATTGAACGTAGGCACTAGTAAATCCTTCTTCTGAAGACTACAGTCAGTTTTTCTCATCTTTGCATCCAAACATATAAAGAGTACCCTCCAGAGATACCAGCAGCAAAAGTAGATGATATCAAGAGCTTTAAGGACCTGTGAAATGGCAACACCAGGAATGCTAATACAAGGAGATTCTGCTGAGGCAGTTCCCTCACACTATTCTCTAAAACTAGTTCCTCCATGTGTGCTACATGCAGACTTCCTATTTGATGCAGGATACACAGTAAAACAAAGTGCAGAGTCTTTATTAAAATTAGTATTGCTCCCTGGCATGATTAAAAAAGAGGAATTCCTATGTGTGTATCAGAGATGAAATTTGCTTGTATAGATGAAAAGGTGTGTGCAAGCAAGAGCATAAAGTGAGATCAGGGCCAGAAAAGGGCAGTGTAAGTTCTTGGTAAAAGAATGTTTCGTGTCCTTCTCACATGGACACAACACATAAACCTCTGCTGCCCAGAATTCACTGTCATGTAATTAAAGTCTGAATAAAAGTGACATGGAAAAAAGATGAGAGCATTAATTTGCATCTCTAGTTCTCATTTGATTTTTGGCATTTGAAAAAGAGACCTTTCACCTTTCCCTGAAATGTTCTTCTATATACTAGAGTTATCTGTACTTCTGAAACCCTAACCAGTGTAAGTCTAAGGTGTTCTTCCTGAATGTAGCCTATTTATTACCTGTTTTATCTAAAGAATTATCATCTTTTGTCACATCTATATTTTTGTGGCATAATATTAGCTGGGCTGATTCTGATCACACATCAGTTTTACATTGACATAATTCCCTTAACATCATTGGAGTTATTTCTGATTTGAACGGGTGTAACTGAAAGCAGAATCAAGCCTTCTGGACTTAGCCTTAGCATATTGCAGCTTTTACATTTTTAATCTTCTATTTTTTAATTAAAAGACATAAAAACCACAAACTAAACACACACCTGTCTTTGATTTTCAACACATTCATGTTCCTGTAGACTTCTTATTCATTTCTAGGTGAAAAATCCATTATTTTAACAAATGTCCAATATTCCCTGTTTTTCTTAGCTACATCCATACTGGACTGCCTCAATATACTGGGAGACCTCTAGGTGTTTTTGGAATAGTTGTTGTGATTCAATAGATGGCATCCTACTCTCTTGAGTCAATACTGATTCAGTAATCCAGATTCTCAAATGACTGTTCCATTCCACCCCAAAAGTGATAAGCAAAATCATTCCTAGTCAAACAGACAAAGACAAATCAGTTTGCAAAGTCTGAGCACTGTCAGGCCTATCTAGATAAAATGCACCATATAAATATGAGATCATCATTAACTGCTTTTGCATTTTGAACTAATTTATTATTTTATATTCATTCCTTAGAAAAGAGACAGAAATAGATCACAGTAATTCTGATTAATTAGTACTGAATTCAGTATTGGCATTTTTAAACTTCCAAAGAACAAGAAAAGATGTAACACAATAAATCTAATAAAAAAAACATTATCAAGCAGATCAAAGATGTTTGTAAATATAAAAAACAAGGGTTAGGACCACTATAGCTTCTAATATATTTAAAAGTTAACGATAGAAAGCAGAAGCTCAGACATCTGATCCCATTAATGTCAATGGGACTGCTCAAAGTGAGCAGAATTTGGCTTAGTTAATATACTGACATTAGGAAGCAGAAGAATGACTGAAAAGAAATATATGAAATTTCCCATCTGGTGAAAACTACAGATTCTAAACAAAGATAAAATCATGCTCTCTCAGTAAGGCCCCCAGTGGCCATGAATCTTTGTCCAATACACTTGAATCAAACAGATTTTATGGTTGTCTACAGTCTTAGTTTTACACATACCAGTTTAATTTTGCATTAGAATTTCCATACTTTCTACTATTGTTCACACCACAATCTTGCTAACTATATTTTTTATTTGCTGGGAAAAGTGCAGGATGGTTAAAAAAAGCAAACAGAATGCATAATGATCGTTATGCACAACACTATTGAAAATATTTTAATGCCATTATATAACTCAATGGTGCATTCTGTGATAATGTCTGGTCAACCTCTCATATAAAATTTAAACCAGAAATAGAAAAGTTTGAGAGACACGTGACAAAAATTATTAGTGGTGTGGCTAGGTTACAATAAGGAGAACTGGAATGACCGGGTCTGATTAAAGAGAAACAAGAGGGGTACCAAATAATGAATGGTACAGAGTGGGTTTATTGAGAACTCGTATCTATCTTCTCTCATAACACAAGGACAAGAAGATGAAAGACAATACTAAAAAAAATCCCATGTAATTAACCTATAGAACTAATTGCCACAAGGCATCATTCAGGCCAAGAACTTTCAAAAATGATTGGACATTTGTACAGATGAGAACATTCACTCTTACTTTAGACAGAATCACAAAATCTATATGAAGGATTTATATTATACTGTAGGGGAAAAGCCTGCCACTAACTAAAAGGTGTAAGTTATTCTATAACAGCTCCCCATGATAGCTTCCTGGGTTTATGGACCAGCATAAGCCAATCAGTGGCCTGTAGGGGACCCACCACTCTGGCCCCGCTGAGTGGTACTTCCTGGAGTATTTGGCTTCACAGGGTCCTCTAGCAGATGCCTGGCCTGAGCTTCCAATGGCAACATGGAAATGTTAGTGATTCAGCCTGCCCATGGTCCAAGGTTCTTATATCACTCCCTCTTCAGGATGGTGCTGGTCTTGGCTTGTCCATGCAGGAGAGTTTGAGAGTAATACGTACAAAGGTGCAGAATTGACGGGGGTCTGAGTTGCTGTGAGAGTTCAACCTCGTGGGCCACACTGGATGCAGCCACTTCCACTATAAATGGGTGAGTTGGGTTGGGGTGTACCAGAATCAGGGCTCTGGTGAAGGTCATCTTGAGCTGGTCAAATGCGAGCTGGCCTGCAGGTGACCAAGTGAACCAAATAACTTTACAAAGGTGGGAAGTCAGTGGGGCTATTTGTTCAGAGAAGATGATGATGAATTGGCTATACAAATTCACAAAGCCCAGGAAGCACTGAAGTTCTCAGATGGTCTGTGATGTTGTCTGGTTGCAGAGGACTTCCACTTTCTGTGGGTCCATCTGAATGCCCTCCCTTGACAAAATGTAACCTAATAACTCAATGGTGGCCTGGTTGAAGGTACAGTTCTCTAGTTTGGTGAACAAAGCATATTTCCATAGTTTCTCCAGGACAGACTGAACATGATGGCAATGCTTCTCTGGGTTCTCAGAAAACTCCAGTTTATCATCAAGGCAGATGATCACAGACTGGTCCAGGATGTCCCTGAACACATTGTTTATGAAATGTGCCAGGAGCGTTGCTTAAGCCAAATGACACTGCTAAATATTCAGAATGCCCATATTGGGTACAAAAAGTGATCTTCCATTCATCCCCAGGCTTTATGTGCACTAGATTACTTGCCTCCCAAACATCTAGTGTAGTGAAGATCCTGGCAGTCCTCACACAGTCCAACAATTCCAGGATGAAGGGCAGGGGGTAACAGTTCTGAATAGTCATCTGATTCAGCGCATGATATTCTATGGAGAGGTGTATTGATCCATCTTTTTTTTCCACTCAGCGAGGACTGGTGCTCCTCCTGGAGAGGTAGATCTCTGAATGAAGCCCTTTGAAAGATTTTCCTGCATATACATGTGTAGCATCTCCAGCTCTGGTTCAGACATGGTGTATATGCATCCATAGGGCACTTCGTCCTGGGTTTTAGGTCTACTGAACAGTCATAGTGCCCGGGGGAGCGGGGTGCTGAATCCATTTTTTTCCCTTTCAAACAAATGCAGGAAGTCTTGGTACTTGTCGGGGAGGCTGGGGTTCTTGTCTAGAGCTACTCCCTTCTGGTTAGCTCCTGCTATCTGGGGTCTTGCTTCTGAGGATCTTATCCAATCCTGGGGCCTCAGGTGTAGGTCACCTCGGGGACTGGCCAATTTGTTGGAGGCAAGCTTTCTAGCAATATTGGGAGGAGGAACTAATGTTCCTTCACCACCAGGAGATACACAGACTATGCTGCTCCAACCAAGAAATGCCAGGAATTATCAGGAAAAATGAAAAATGGATCACATCAAAGCATATTATTCCCTGGTGCCCTTCCACAATGGCTTTTAAGGGTACAGTCTCTTGGGTCACTGGTCCTAATTATAGGAGCGACCCATCATTTGTCTCCACCAAATCTGGTGTGGATTTTGGCCTGAGTGGGATATGCAGGGTTTGGGCTGCCTTAGCGTCTATAAAGTTGGCAGCGGCCCCAGAGCCGATCATCGCCAGTTGTGGTCAGGATTTGCTTCACCTGCCCTACAACCTGCAACCACAGCAGCAATTGGAAATGTTGGGAGACCCCATGGCTCCTGATTTGGGTTCTACTTGAGGGTTGGTTCCAGAGCATGGAGCTCTGGTGATGCCCAGGCTGTATCCCCCTATTGGGCCTCATCTGGACATGAGGGCATGTCCTAGTGCCCCACAGTAAAACAGATGTTCAGCTTCTGTCAAAGTTCTTTGTCCTCTGGGGTCAGGCATCAGTGACCCAGGTCAACTTGCCTGGTTTCAGGACTCAGTTCTACATGCTTTGGCATAGCGTGTAGGTGTAGGGGCACGTGGCCACCCCGTCTTTCTGCTTGCACAGGTGAGAATCAATGTGCAGGGCAAGATCAATAAAGGCTTCTAGGTAGGTGGGGTTTTCAGTGCAGGCTAGCTCATATTTTACATCCTCACTGAGTCCCCAGCTGATCTGGTATAGTTGCACTGCCTTGGTCCATTTGACAATCAGCCACAAAGTCATCAGAAGTAAGTGACATAAAAGGTAGCTGGCCCTTGCCTGAGCTAAGCTTCTGGGCATCCTCTGCGGGGTGGACACAACGTGGGTTGTGAAAGATTTGCAGGAGATCATCCCAGTGAGCACTGGGCAGTTCTGTTCCAACAGGAGGGAACCCTGTACTTCCCCAGTGAGAAGGCTGACTACTAGCCATACCTTTGACTGGGCTGTGGAGTACATTCGGGGGTAGAGCAGGAAGAGCATCCTGCATTGGTTCAGAAACTCCTGGAATTTCCAATGGTCTTCATCAAACTATTCAGGTAGTGGCAGAACAGGAGCTGTTCAGGTGGTGGGTGGTCTGTTTGGGCCGATTCTCCTTGTGTGTGCACTAGCTGCTTGCGTAGGGTCTGTGGTTCAGCAGCAAGCTACACCACTTGGGCCTGTAGTGCGAGGTTCTTGGCCTGCATGCAGGTGACTTGGTCCTACAGATTCTGAGTCCTTGGGAAGCTACTGGTCAGAGGGCAGCCTGCCCCTTCCATCATCTGTGGTGGGGGTGGATGGTGGCAGGGAGGCAAAAAAGTGGTCTGAGCAAACTGCCAGGACCTGGCCATGTGTGCATTGGTCAGTTATTAAGTTAGGGTTAGGAGACTGGGTGGGGGTGGGGGAGTCAAGCCAAGTCAGGATACAAGAAAATCAGGCACCAAGTTACAGAAAGGAGGTATGTAGCAGAATTGGGGACAAACTGGAGTCAGAAGCCAGAATCTAGGGTTCACAGCATGGTAAGGTCTGGAGCAGAAGCAAGCAGGCACTCTGCATCATTGCTCAGACAGCTCCCCATGCTGCTTCCTGGTTTATATACCAACATAAATCTATCAGTGGGCTGTAGAGGGCTGCCACTCAGGCCCCACTGGGCACTACTTCCTCAAGCTTCTAGCTTCACAGGTTCCTACAACAAAAACCTGGTCTGAGTTTCCAATGACGATGTGGAAGACTTGGTTGCCCAGAACCCTCATATTCCTGGGTTCCAATCCCACAGATTCTTACAACACCAAGAAAAAATACAGTATTTGGTCTCTTGCCCCACACCTAAGGCCAGAATGATTAGGACCATTTTCTTTTCTTTTTGATAATGGCAGCTTGTCATGATGTCTTATAACCCATACACAGAAGCTGGAAATCAGCTTCAATGTGGATTTGTTCCTGCATTCACTGCACACTCAGCACTCCCACTGATTTCAATGAGAAATGCAGGATCAACCCCTAAATGTGACCATTTGTAGTTTGGAATTCTGATCACAAAGGTTTCAGTTGTAAATGTCAGCTTAAACTTTTAGCAGACGTCAAAAATCATCAAAGACAACAAAGATTTAAATCAATTATATGTTAATATTTAATAGACCTTATGCTATCCAAAATGTGTTTGCAGGCAGCCAGAACAGCAACATGATTTGAATGCATTAATTACTTATTACTGTTATTACTAGTAATATTAATTATATCTTCAGAGTGACATTAAGAAATAATTACTGCAGGGGACATTGATTTTTCTAATTTAGCTTTCAACTTCTGATGAAGGAAAAGGACCAAGTTGGCCATACTGGGTCATGGAAAATTCATCTTGAAGAGCTGTTGCTCATCATTGACAGATGATATACGAAATAAGAATGGTCCACCATACAATTTCTAGCCATGCAAAAACTCACTTTCTTATTATTGTTGAACACAGTAGAAACCTGCCTGCTCAATCTGAGCAACTGTTTCTCAATCAATAATTAAGTAACTTTAGGGTCCAGATCTATACAAAGTTATTGATATTTTCACTGAAAATGAATCAATATGAACAGGGTAAAGCATCTGAGTAAGCCTTTTTAATGGCAGTGTTTTGGCTGTGAGAAGTAAATTAATTGATTAAATGAATGACAAATATTGGACAACCAAAGGAAGTCTTTTCACACTTCCCCAAGCCTCCTAAGCAACCCATTTTAATTATTTTCTTTGCATCATTTGTCTTTCCTTTACTCAATATATTTCAATAGAGTGTGCTAAATTTCCTTTCAGATATTAAATATAAGATTATTTAGAGTGTATTAACAGAGTTTCTAGTGGTAGGCATCATCAAAGGGAAGAAAGCGGAGGTCTTTTGGACAGTCAAAAAAGGAGACATTTATTGGCAGGTGACTGGCTGAGTGGGGATCTTAGTAAAAGGGTGCAACGAGGGAACAGACATGGTCTGGAGGGTTGTGGGGGGAAAGCTCTAACCATGTTGGAATATGGAAGGAGATAAGGAAGAGGAAAAGCACTCCACTTACATCAGAATCAGTAGACAGGCAAAAGTTCATTACAGATCTTATTCCTCTCACCCCCGCCTCCACACCCAAATCTGGTTTGTTCAAAGAAAGAACGTTAGTTAAAAACAAACAAACCAGGAAGTAAGAGTTCAAGAACAGCTGAACTAGACATTAGGCCGAAAAATTCTTAAAATGTCCACAAATATCCCTTTACTTATGGATGCCCCAATTTGCCCACCAAAGGCTTTTTTTTTTTTTTTTGTCCTTCCGTTACCTCCCTTGTATGCACCAATGCCAAGTCACAGGTGGAAAATGCAAATTTTCATGTGTAAACAACAAGGCACCCATAACCTTTGCAGATGCATTTGTAGGCATTCACTGTAAATTTGTAGGTGTTCACTGTAAGGGTGCAATCCAGGCAAAGACTGACTCCTTGGGTGTCAAAAATCCTCAAGGTTTGTAAACTGTGAAGGCCCAAATTCTCTCCCAAACTCCGACTTCTTCACAATGCAGAACCAAGGGATCAGAAAGCAGCTGGCTGGATCACCCACTCTGAGGCTTCACCCAGCATGAACGAATCCCCAGCTAATGTAGATATAAATAGGCCGTTACTACACCCTGATGCCCGCAGCCCCAGGCATTTGGGCTTGCTAGAGGTGGAGAGAGTATGGCTGGAGGGCGAGTGAGCTCAAGTGATTCCCAGCACTGGACAGACTGCTGGGAGCTGTAGCCACTCAATGCAGAGTACAGCAGCACAGAGGCTGCTCTATTCTATATTGCGGCCAATGCCAGAGTAGAATTGGCCCCAGAGTCACACAGCCACACTTGGCTCCTTTTCACCACCCCCACCTCTTCTTCAGCCCAGAAAATATTAGACAGAAAATCTGGAAGAAAAACTTCAGCTCAGGGGATTGCTATCTTAATTCTTAGGAGCAGGTGCGGTTACCTGTACTACTGCCAATTAGAACCAGGGAATTGCTATTTAAGATACAGCACCTCTCATTTTGGCTTCTATTTAGTGAACATGGAGGGAGAGAGAAAATACAAATGTGTAAGAGAGAGAACCGATAAACTGCATTTATGTTTGTTCAGGCATCTTACTGAGAAAAACAAAACCAAACACTGCAATCTCTGCAGCCTTTTCTTCTCTTGCCCTTTTCCCTTGTTTTTCAAGGTCACAGTTATTTTACCATAATGCAGTACTTTGTTTTATTGTGAAAGAGCATGTCAGATAAGTATAAGAGTTGCACTGACACTTTCAGTGCACTCTGCTGTTGAACAGTGGTGTAAATCCTTGGGCCATTACATTTGTCAGTGGTCCCGGTATAATTCTCTTCTGCCCCAGCTCTACAGTGAGCCATTGTAAACACTTTTTTTGTAAATATTTTTTCAAAGTTTTTTTTTTTAATGGACACACATTCTCATCCTTAAAGGTTGAAACTCCATTTTTCCATCTGTCTCTGCCCTTTTTAGAATTGCATGTCTCCTGTGGTGCATATCGCCGAAGTGTTCACTTATGTACTGGTAAAAAAATAAAATAAAATAAAAGCATGGCTGTGTGACAAAATGGAAAATCTTGAACAACAAAAGTGACCTCAAAATTGAACAAAGCAATGGCAATATAGTGACAGATCCTGTTCATAAATAATTATTAATTTGCTTTGTGTGTACGTTCGATAATTAATGCCAGAGAGGGTGCAAAATAGACATTTTAGTGTAAAAATGGTTTTCCCTTTCTTTTTTTAATTACGATTCATCGCTTTGAAATCCCATATCTCATTTTAAGCACTTATGATAAGACTGGTTTGGTTATTTAAAAAACATATTTAATATTTATATAACAAAAGCTAACAATTCTTGATGTGCTTCAGTTTCAATCATAATCTTGTATTGTGTGCTAGTGATAAAGTGTTCTACGGTTGCTGTTCCACATTACAGACAAAGAACCTTCAGAAGGTCCACTGAGAAAAGACAGAGTAGATATATGCCTATTGTCTTTAACCCCATCTATATGCAAGTAATGGTGCCCACTAACAAAAGTCATTTCAAAGTACAGCCTATGTACTAATGATCCAACTTTTACGGCCCAGGATTGGATCAAATATTGTTTCATAAGCATCCAGCTCTATGAAAGTATCATGAAAGAAAATGCAAACTGAATCATGAGAGAGAGAGAAAAAAAGTCCAGATAAAAAGAGTTTTTTTGTTTGTTTGTTTTAAATTCTGCTATGGATTTTCACCATGCATGGAACCTGCCCACAACCTCTACGAAGGGCATGCAAGGGGAGATGAGGGAAGTGCAAGAATCCTTCACCCCAACCCCTAACACCAATTAATTCTTCAGCTCAGGGAGAATTCAGAGCTGATGTGTACCGTGTATAAGTTAGGCTCCCTTACACTCTGACTCTCTTAGACCTACTTATATCCCCTTAGAAATGTGATATTAAGGGTGTCTGCATTGCAGATTTTGTACGCTGCCCCTTGCTCAGCCACCTGGTGTAGAGAGGTGTACAAGTAGCCTTTTTCTGCCCTTTCATGGCCACTTAACAAGAGTGAACAGTAGAAGGCTCTGTGGTCCCCGCACTTTGGGGAATGCAGGGACTGCTTAGTCTTGCTCCCCAAGGAGGGACAAGGTGGCTGAAATTAAAGGGGTGGCTCTTTTACCCCTCTCCAGTTGCCTGTGGAGTAGAGCCTGTGGGGCAATCTGCATCAGCACAACTCCTCCATTCAAAAAGCAGCACCAGGAGAGACTGCGCCTGCCTGAGGCGCAATCTTTCTCGCCCTGACTGGAGGGGGAAAAGTACATTATCCAAGTATGTTAATTCATTGGCGCTAGCCTGACATGGTAGGAGACCCCCCTCACCATGCTCACTCAGACACAGGTTAACATGGTTTGAACTGCTTGTGTGGAAACTTAGGAGACAGCTCTGCCCTTTCCCATGCTTGTGGTATAGTTCCATAGAGCTAAATGGTGGCACAACTAAAGAAACAGTAAGAACCTGTGAGTTGAAGCAGGGAGGGGGCAGCTTTTTTGAACTTATCTACACTGTGCTGCTGAGGCGTTCTCTCATCGGTGTTGGTAATCCACCTCCCCGAGAGGTGGTAGCTGGCGCTGTCTACACCAGGGGGTGGGTCAATTTAATTACATTGTTCAGAGGTGTGGATTTCTCACACCCCAAGGGATGTAGCTGGGTCAACCTAACTTTTTAGTGTAGTCCAGACTTTATACATTATTACATCATTCTGTTAAGTATCAGAGGGGTACCCGTGTTAGTCTGGATCTGTAAAAGCGGTAACAGGACTCTTTGCCGCTTATCATTCTGTTAATTGCTTTTTCCTGCTCTACCCTTTACTTATTCCTTCTGGCCCCTCAGTGTGTGAGTTACTTAGCCTGCTTTAGACTCCATCACACAACATGAGGCATGATCTATACATAGTTTTTGTACCAGTCTAACCATGCCAGTTAGGGGTGCAATTTTTTACTGCAATACTTGGGCTTGTATAATCCCTACTGTGGATGCAGTTATACCAGTATAAAGGTGCCTTATACTGGCATGGCTACACTTGTGGATGTAGAGTGCTATGAGTTAAACCCGCCTTCGGAGAGCGCAGTAGGGAAAGCGCTGCCGTCTGTCCACACTGACAGCTGCAAGCGCACTGGTGTGGCCACATTTGCGGCACTTGCAGCGGCATTGGGAGTAGTGCATTATGGGCAGCTATCCCACAGAGCACCTCTTCCCATTCTGGCGCTATGGCTTGTGGGAAGGGGGCGGGAGGGGCGGGGCATTCTGGGTCCTGTCCCAACGCCCTGTGATGCATCAGTTCACATCCCAGCAATCCCTGTGCTTCCGTCCACCTTTGGCGCCATCTTTCAATGCTTTTTGTACTGCGCGCACTGTCTTCCCTTTCGGTCTGAAGGAATGGAGCCCGAACTGCTGAGGAATATGCTGACAAGTCTCACCAGCACGTAACGTTTGGCAGTCGAGTTATTCCTTATGATCCAAAGTGACAGTGAGGACTCCAACGATATGGACTCGAGTAACACATATGATACAAGTTTGCTTGTGATATTCACGGACATGCTTACCACCATGGAACGCCGCTTTTGGGCTCAGGAAACAAGCACTGAGTAGTCGGATCACATCGTCATACAAGTCTGGGATGACGAGCAGTGGCTGCAGAACTTTCGGATGAGAAAAGCCACTTTCATGGGACTGTGTGAGGAGCTCGCCCCCACCCTGTGGTGCAAGGACACGAGATTGAGAGCTGCCCTCATGGTGGAGAAGAAGGTGGCTATTGCAATCTGGAAGCTGGCAACTCCAGACAGCTACCGATCGGTCGCTAACCAGTTTGGAGTGGGGAAGTCGACCGTTGGAATCGTGTTGATGCAAAGTTTGCAGGGCCATTAATCGCATCCTGCTCAGAAGAACCATGACTCCGGGTAACGTGCATGACATTGTGGCTGGCTTTGCACAAATGGGTTTCCCTAACTGCAAAGGGGCGATCGATGGGATGCATATTCCAATTCTGGCATCAGTCCACCTAGCCTCAGAGTACATTAATCGGAAAGGGTATTTCTCTATGGTTCTCCAGGTGCTTGTGGATCACCGTGGGCGTTTCATTGACATTAACGCAGGCTGGCCCGGAAAGGTGCATGACGCACGTATCTTTTGGAACACTGGCCTGTTCAAGAAGCCGGGACTTTTTTCCCCAAATCAGAATATCACCATAGGGGAAGACAAAATGCCCATTGTGATCCTTGGAGACCCCGCTTACCCTTTAATGCTCTGGCTCATGAAACCCTACACAGGGAGCCTTGACAGCAGCAACGAGCGGTTCAGCAACAGGCTGAGCCAGTGCAGAATGACAGTTGAGTGAGCTTTTGGCTGTTTAAAGGGTGTTCTCTGTATGGGAAGCTGGACCTGGCTGATGACAGCATCCCCGCGGTTATATCCATGTGCTGTGCCCTCCATAACGTTTGTGAAGGGAATGGAGAATGATTCACTCAGGCATGGAACTTGGAGGTTCAACACCTGGAGGCTGAATTTGAACAGCCAGAGAGTAGGGCTATTAGAGGGGCCCAGCGTGGGGCTGCAAAGATTAGGGATGCCTTGAGGGAGCAATTTGAGGCTGAAAGCCACCAGTAGTGTCTGGTGCCCTGCACGGGAGTGAAGTGCAGTGGTTCCAATGTTAGTAGGAATCTGGGTTTGCTACGCTGACTTTTAGTGCCTGTTTCTTTCCTGGGCTAAGGTATCTTTTACTTTATGCAATAATAAAGAATGTTTTCAAAGCAAAAAAATCCATTTATTGAAAAGAAACACAACTGCTCGGGAAACAGGAAGGGCAAGGAGGTGGGGTGGGGTGGGGAACGGTATAATCACAGATTTGCATATGTCCTGTTATCATACTCAGCCTTCCTGTCTGGAGTGCTATGCAAAGAGCACTGCACTTCAGGATGGCTATACTGCATGGTGATGGGGGTTGAGTGCAGTGGGTAAGGGTCGTAGTTTTCAGGGCTGGGTGGTGAAGCTACAGGTGTTGGAGACAGCTGGTGGTGGTAAGAACCCGGATGTTGGAGAAAGTGGGTTGGAGGTGACATGGGGGCACAAGGGAAAGAGTTTTGGGACAAGGGCTGAAGGGGCAGGGGGGTAGGAGGGCATAGTAGTGCTCCGCCTGCATGGCTACGAGTGCCTGGATAGAGGCCACTTGGCGCTCCATTATGCTCATCAGCCTATCAGTGCTCTGCTTCCAGAGCACTGTGCTTTTGTTCCCGGCGCTCCTCATTCTGCAGGCGGATCCTCCTTCCACTGTCCCGACACTCCTGCCCTTTTTGATTTTCATTACTTGAATGCTGCATTACTTCATGCAACATGTCTGCCTTGCTTCTACGTGGCCTCTTTCTGATTCTTTGGAGTCTTTCGGCTGATGATAACACTGATGGCTGAGATCTCAAGCATCTGTAAAGGCAAAATGCAACACTTAACAGAGGCAGCATTATTCATACCAGACAGAGCAATGATTCCCCCGCACTTAAGGGCAAGCACAGTCTACACAATAGCATAATTTGCCAGTCCCAAAGTGAGCGCACATAATCCGTGGGAGCCCCAAAATGGTGAGTAAGCACAGGGTTAAGCATGACTGATTGTTTCCTGGCTGTACTGTCCTCTGGGTTTCCGTGCCTTAGGGAGAGCCAACAGCAGCAGGGGGCCCCTATACTGAACACTGTCCCCACATTTTCCACAGGAGTTTGTCCTGGAAGATATCTTGCCGCTGAGGGTGACCTGGGAAGCAAGGGAGGGTCTTCATCTGCAATGCGGCTTCCACACTGGCCCATATGCAGCTTGCCTGTGTGCAGCAATGGTCCCCCTGCCCCTCACAGCACAGTGGCGTGGACAAGTTAGCCTTACTGGGACAAGGACCACAGTGGCTCTCCCAAGAAACCTGCGCAAGCGCATTACCCAAGTTCTGGATGAGACCTTTGAAGAGATCACTGAGGCCGATTATTGCGATGTAAGAGAGCAATCAATGCCCTATTCCGCATCTGGGCATGCATGCACCCCATAACCTCCTCACCCCAAGAGCCCGCACCGAATAACTTCCTTCCCAAAATAAAAGCCGCTTACCGGGAACCTCCTCTGGTGTTTGTCCTTCCCCAAGCACCGACCACCTTCCTCCTGGCTTGAGAACAGCTCCTGGCTGCATGCATCTAGGGATGCCGGGGTGTCTTCCTACGCCTCAGCACCTTTGCTCCCACTTTGCTACTCCTCCTCCCGCCTTGTTGAACTGGGTTCTGAAGTGTCCATGGTGGTATTCTGAGTGGAGGTGAGGTCGCCCCCAAGTATTGCGTCCAGCTCTTTGTAGAAACGGCAGGTCGCAGGGGCAGCACCAGAGCAGCTGTTTCCCTTGTGGGCTTTGCGGTAGGCATTCTGCAGCTCCTTCACTTTAAACCTGCACTGCAGTGTCCCAGTCATGGCTCCTTTCCATCATGTCCCTTGATATCTGCCTGAAGATATCATAATTCCTACGGCTGGAGCACAGCTGGGACTGGACAGCTTCCTCCCTCCAAACACTGATGAGGTCCAGCACCTCGCCATTGCTCCATACTGGGGACCTTCTGGCACGTGGAGGCATGGTCACCTGGAAAGATTCGCTGAGAGCACTCCACACCTGGCTGAGCAAACATGAAGGGGATTTTCAAAATTCCCAGAGAATTTAAAGGGCAGGTCTGACGGTTGTCACCTGAGGGCAGGACAATAGAGTTCAAACTGATGACCAGAGTGGCTAGCACAGGCATTGTGGGACACTTCTGGAGGCTGATCAGAGCGCATTAACAGACCAGGACATCCACACTGGTGCTGTGGCGCTCCAGCGGGGCTGCACAAAATGTTATTCCACCCGCCGAGGTGGAGTACCAGCAGTGCTGTAGCCGCGGAGTCAGAGCGCTCTACGTGCCTTGTCAGTGTGGATGGGTAGTTAGCTAGTGTGCCCACGGCTCCTTTAATGCGCTCTAACTTGCAAATGTAGCCGAGCCCCGGGATAGTTTATTCCTTTTCCTGTACAGGAATAAACTGTACTGGGCTAAACACCTTTATACCGATATAACTGTGTCCTAGCTAGTGGGGTTGTTCAGCTCTAACTATTCCTGAATAGTATGTGTGTAGTTGTGTGCAGACAAGCCCTTAGACTGAGACTGGCCAAATACAGAGACAATGTAGGAGTGTGAGTCACGGATGGCTAAGAAGGAGAGTGTTTATGTTCTGAGGGAGTTTAAGTCCGTGTAATATGCATGATTAAGGCAATGTATGTTATACCTTCTTCCATCCCCGTCGTTTCTCTATATACTTTCTTGGATTTACCTTTATGTTTGATTCCAGAGTGCAAGGTTTGCTAGAGATCAGCTGACAGCAATGCTAACCTTACAAAGAATATGGAAGGCAAGGATCCAGGGTGAAGCCATACCTATACACTGATTCTCCTAACTGTCTTCTTGCTCCCATCCTCCGAGCATCCATGGGGGAGGGGGTCAGTGTACTCCCTGTTTATTTTTTCCAGATTAATTTAAAGAAAAGTGAAGAATTCCTCACTGCCAGCACTAAGCTCTCTTCTATCTCTGGTCGCTTGCCAGCAGTGGCCCTGAAGATGCATTCTGAAGGATGATTGGCACCCCCAAGTGGACAGCAGCTGCTTTCATAAGAGCTGGGCATACCTTGCTTCTTAGTTGATAGTTTATGAATTGGTCTTCCCTGTCTCCCGTAGAACCTCTCTTCAGTGAAACACTCTTGCAGTCATAGAGCCAGATTAAATTTTCCTCTTTGCTGCTCTATTTTGCCAACTAAGGGGTTAAATTACTAAATTAGACACAGTTTCAGTCCTTAACTAACAACAGTGAGGTGTGCGCACTAAAAGTTTTTGACTGATATCAGTATTGTTGTTTTCTTAGTCATTCTTCCACACTGGGATGTTCTAGGAGATGTGCATATTCTGTTTTACAATGTTCTTGGCTCGAACACCGGATCGGGGAAGCAGGATAGAGTGATGGCCTGTAGCTCTTTGTTTATGAGAACAAAGTTCCAGTGATGTATGTCTGCATAAGGTGTAAGAATGCTAAAAACTTCTAGTATATTGTCAATCAACCAGTTATTACTGCTAAGCAGTTTGCAAAAGCATGGCATTTATATGTACCTACCACTTTTTTTTGCATGAAATAACTTGCATCAAACTTCGTTTGATATAATGGCTCTGAGTAAAGAAATGAGTTTACATTAAACTTCAAATTAACTACGTCACTTATTTGACCACCTCTTCCAAAACCTATAACGGTCAGTGCTTCATGTTTTACAATGAGATCTGAAGTAGAAGATTGTCTGTTAACTACATAACAGACATGTAGCCAATTGTCTGAATACTGTTCTATAATGTATAGATTTTTGGAGATGGGAACGTCACCTCTACAGACAGCAGTCCTTCAGTTTCCTCTTTATCAAAGCTTCTACTAAAATTAATTATCTCTTCTGTAAAACCAGTAAGGAGCCCTTCTGATTTCATTAACCTCAGACTCTTAATCATAATCAAATTCTTTACATTTTCTGACTACTGGATGGTAGACATTTTGGCTGGAATTGGACAGATGAAGGTTAGAAATGTTCTGTGGACACCGGATTTTTCTTCAGTAAATTCCATTCTAATCTATGTTTAAAATTACCTTATAGCAAATAATACAAGTGGATTACATCGTGTACATGCACGCATATTTTTAGCTGATACGCACATGCAAGATGATCAAGTCAATGTTCTATGCTACAAAGATCTCTCAAGATTCAGAAGACAGACACCTAGTCTCACAGTGCAATTGTGAGGCTATTCCAGTCTTCATAAATCAAGAACTAAATCCCTTTTAAGGAAAAATTACCTTGTGTGTTGAGCTGCATCAAAGCAGTCATCATGGCTTTGTTTGTAAACCCTATACTTCATGAAGAACAAAACGTTTCTTAATCTAAATATGTCTAAGAAGACTGATTTTGGCCCCCTCTTTCAAATTACTGTACAGATGCAATAAGACTAAGACTTATTCCCTAACCTGCCTAATTCTTAGTTAGTGAGCACAGATCCATTCTCTTAGGAAATGTTATGAATGGGAAAAGAAACACATTTCTATTATATCTGTGTGTTTAGGAGAAAACAAAAGCTAATATAACAATAGAAAAAACTATTATAATAGATGGTACCAAGTACATTAAAGCAATGCTACATCAGTGTATACTGAGCATAAATCTAATATAGTTTTTAAACAGCTTTTCTTCTTAGCCAAATGAAATACTATACTGTAATCCTTTAACTCTCCTGTGTCAGATTATCAGCTATTTCAAGTAAGTGTTAAAATCTCCATCACTGGCAAAAGTGAATTATGTTTTCTTTGCCAAACTTGCATCGACATGCCCATCAAGCTGAGCTGGAATAAGACTCTTTAACAGTACAGTGTAAGGTGCTGCTGTTTATGATTATGAAGGAACCTGGTATTTAAGTTTTGCAGCTATATTGATTTCAGTGGAAAAAATTGTGTCCTCATCAAGATTTATAGAACAATATGTCCATTAGAACCTACTGATCGTGGTTTAATCTTCTTTGATGACTATTGCACCCAGTTAAATATGAAATATGTTTTTCTGTAAAATACTCCTATTTCATTGTGCAAATTATGAATTATAGTATTTCCCCTATCAATTTTTAAAAATATTAAATACAAAAAATATACAGGTTTCAGAGTAACAGCCGTCTTAGTCTGTATTCGCAAAAAGAAAAGGAGTACTTGTGGCACCTTAGAGACTAACCAATTTATTTGAGCATAAGCTTTCGTGAGCTACAGCTCACTTCATCGGATGCATACTGTGGAAACTGCAGAAGACATTATATACACAGAGACCATGAAACTATACCTCCTCCCACCCCACTTTCCTGCTGGTAATAGCTTATCTAAAGTGATCACTCTCCTTACAATGTGTATGATAATCAAGTTGGGCCATTTCCAGCACAAATCCAGGTTTTCTCACCCTCCGCCCCCCCCCACACAAACTCACTCTCCTGCTGGTAATAGCCCATCCAAAGTGACCACTCTCTTTACAACGTCTATGATAATCAAGGTGGGCCATTTCCAGCACAAATCCAGGTTTTCTCACCGCCCCCCCCCCCCTTTTTCAAAAAACCACACACACAACTCATTCTCCTGCTGGTAATAGTTCATCCAAAGTGACCACTCTCCTTACAATGTGCATGATAATCAAGGTGGGCCATTTCCAGCACAAATCCAGGTTTTCTCACCCCCCCCTCCCCCCCACACACAAACTTACTCTCTTGCTGGTAATAGCTCATCCAAACTGACCACTCTCCTTACAATGTGTATGATAATCAAGGTGGGCCATTTCCAGCATAAATCCAAGTTTAACCAGAACGTCGGGGAGGGGGGGGAGGGGTAGGAAAAAACAAGGGGAAATAGGCTGCCTTGCATAATGACTTAGCCACTCCCAGTCTCTATTTAAGCCTAAATTAATAGTATCCAATTTGCAAATGAATTCCAATTCAGCAGTTTCTCGCTGGAATCTGGATTTGAAGTTTTTTTGTTTTAAGATAGCGACCTTCATGTCTGTAATTGCGTGACCAGAGAGATTGAAGTGTTCTCTGACTGGTTTATGAATGTTATAATTCTTGACATCTGATTTGTGTCCATTTATTCTTTTACGTAGAGACTGTCCAGTTTGACCAATGTACATGGCAGAGGGGCATTGCTGGCACATGATGGCGTATATCACATTGGTGGATGTGGAGGTCAACGAGCCTCTGATAGTGTGGCTGATGTTATTAGGCCCTGTGATGGTGTCCCCTGAATAGATATGTGGGCACAGTTGGCAACGGGCTTTGTTGCAAGGATAGGTTCCTGGGTTAGTGGCTCTGTTGTGTGGTATGTGGTTGTTGGTGAGTATTTGCTTCAGGTTGGGGGGCTGTCTATAGGCAAGGACTGGCCTGTCTCCCAAGATTTGTGAGAGTGTTGGGTCATCCTTCAGGATAGGTTGTAGACCAGCCTCCTGCTGGTCATCTCAGGGAATTAGCTTTCCAGCCTCCAGAGCGCCCTCTTCAGGCCGGTGTTTCGCCTTGCTGCTGGCTCCTATGTCCGTCTTCAGGACCCCCGGTGCCCCTTTAACTGGGTGCTGCCCCCCGGCAGCACTCCATTGTTCTGGGTCTCCCCCTCCCAGGGGAACCCGCACCGACTATCCCCACCTCGCCTCAGTCCTAGGCTACTGCCAGTCACCAACTAGCCCCCGCTCCCTGGGGCAGACACTGCAGTATAAGCCACTCATCACAGGCAAGGTTGGGTTTGGACCTGCTGCCTCTGGCTACCCATGGGCTGCCCCCTGCAACTCTAGTATCTAATAGGCCTTACCAGGCCTGCAGCTTGGTACTTTCCTAGGCCGGAGCTCCCCGGCTCTCTTGGCCTGTCCCCAGCCCTGCTCCCCTCCAGATACTTAGTTACGCCCCTGCAGCCAGGCCCTTCTCTCTCTCAAGGCAGAGAGAGAGAGACTGTCTCTGGGCTTCTGGCTCACAGTCTTTATAGAGCCAGCTGGGCCCTGACTGGTGCATGGCCCCCAGCTGAGGCTGCTTCCCCAATCAGCCCCACTGCTTTTCTCCTGCAACAACCCTCTCTGAGTTCTGTTTTAAACCCCTCTGGGCCCAAGCGGGTGTCCACCCTGCTACAATATCCAAATATTTAACCATTAAATTCATATTGGAATTCAACCTATTACACCAAAATCTGCTTTCAGTTATAGAGTTTCCCCAAAAATACCACTGAAGTTGCACAGGTCTGAGTAAGAGCAGTATTTGCTCCATTATTTAGAAAGATATGCTAGGGCAGAGCGTACAAGAGACAGCAATACATATTCACAGAATTCCTACAGTTATGCAAAAAAATTCAGATGAGGTTTCCAATTTTCTAAATAACAAAGGTTACTTCCTGCAAAGCTTGGTCATTCAGAGAGTATTCCATACCCATGCAGTTCTGTAACTTCATGAAGAAGTACCATACTCGGATTAAAGAACTTTAAAGCCATTAGAATTAAGAAACAGTACAAGACTGTAAGTATTTTCTGTTGTCTCTAACTGTGGAAATAAATATGACATAAAGATGATTCATTGTATGCAGACTTACAAGGAAGCTGGCCCAATTCATTTGTCTAACCTGAGGAGATGTACAGCCTAATGCATCTGTCTCAGAACTGACTCGCTGGCACAGCGCCTCCTGGTGGTCATTGTGGGAATTAGCTCTTTTCTAGCCTTGGAGCACCCTCTGCCGGCCAGTGGCTCACCTGCCTCAGGCCCCCGTGTCCCTCCTGGACCCCGGTGCCCCTTACCCTGGGGTTCTGCCCACTTCAATGCCCTCACACACTGAGTCTCCCCTCCCAGGGGAACCCCCAACCTTGTCTACACCCACCTTGTCTCAGTGGCAACTGCCAGGCCCCTCTCAGTGGGGCAAACTGCCGTCTGTAAAGGCCACTCATCATTGGCAAGGGGGTCAGACCAACTGCCTCTACGTATTCCCAGGCTGCACCTCCCAGCCCCAGTACTTGCGTAGGCCTTTATCAAGGCCTCAGCCTGGGGAGTTGCCAGGCTGGAGCTCCCCAGCAGTGCTCTGTCCAATGTGCCCTTTGATCCTTCAGACAGCTAGAGAGAGACTCTGACTCAGCGCCTCCCTTAGGCCTTCTTATACTCCCAGCCCAGCCCTGATTAGCTGCCTCGAGCCCACTCCTGATTGGCTCCCTGGGGCAGCCCTTTCCCAGGGCTGTTTTTAACCCCTTCCACACTGGAGCAGGGTGACCACTCTGCTACAGCATCATATAAATTTCACTGATGGGCATCAAAAGTATATTACAATACAAACCTGCAGAAAGTATTGTAAACACCAGTCTTTTGAAAGACAAGCCTCAGACTCACTGAAAAAAATAATATTACCATAGTCCAAGGTTGGCTGCAAAACGTGACACCTTTCCTTTGATGAGATAGACAAACGATCCCATCTCTGTGTCTAGAAAGAAATGAAAAACTTACAAGGAATGCTTTTTTCCTCAGGCTTTCAATGATAAATTTGGAGGGATCCATCATTTATACACCATATAATAAACTGACCCAAAGAGGCACCTTAAAGAGATTGCGCTGGGCTGCTAATTTTGGGGAAAAGCCGCAGTGGGGGAAATCCTAGGAGGTGCTGACCGGCAACTGATGTCAGTGGGAGTTGTAGGTGCTCAGGATATGGTCCAATGAATTTAGCTTCTTTCCATTTAAAATTAACTGCTATCAAAACAACATGTAAATACTAAGTATGAAATCTTGCCCCCCTTGAAGTCAATGGCAAAACTACAATTCTTCCATGGCCCAAGGATTGCATCTTGAAGCTCTTATTTAAACTTATAACTAAAGAGACATTTAAAGACATCCAGCATCTCAGTCAGTCTAGGTATTGCAGAGATATTAAACAAATGAGAGTAGGGAGCATTCCTAGAGCTTTGTTCAGTTCCAGACACCCCAATATCAGAAAGTTACAGACAAAATGGATGAAATTTAAAGAGCAACAAAACTGATTAAGTTGGAGAGAAGGAAGGACTAAGTTATGGAGGATAAATACTGTGGGCATTCTGCTCTGTACTATACAAGGCAACTCACTTCTGTTTAACGCAGTATTTGAGAACCCCAGCAAGTTACAGCGTTCCATGGGACTGCACCAGTGTAACGGAGATTAGAATTCATCTCTGAAAGTATAGCTTGTCTAAACGATGACTAAGGCCAGATCTTCAGTTGGTGCCAATTATCATAGTTCCATTGGTTTCAGTTGAGTCATGACAATGTATACAATTAGAGAATCTGCTCTTAGATGTCTCTGCGTAATTAACAGTGGAAACACCATGGGCTGAGACAAACAGTTTAGAGTAACATAAGGAGTATAAATATGAGTAATAACATGAAATTACATGAAGAAAAGTTTCAGCTGATCATGAGAAAAGGTTATGCAGGTGGACAGGCCATGGAACAATGCATCTGTTCCATTAAACTATTCATTATTACCTATAATAGTAGCTTGACACTTACATGAATACCCTCCCATCTAAGTCTTTCTCTCCAGCTAAATGGAGAGAATTCTGCTGTCTGATCTGCATGGTAGAGCTTGGCTCAACTATTATTTTGTTTACTTATTTCAATTCCTTACATGCTGACCCAAAGCTCTCGACCCTATTCTGCTCTCCCTACAAACATGGCACTTCCTACTGGTGTCAATGTATGTTGGGGGAGCAGAATACAAGAGTCAAGTTCCATTTGCAGACTTGACAGCAGAGTTTGCCCTCAGTTTCCAAAAATCCCACAGACATACTTCCTCTTAAAAAAAAAAAAGAAAAAGAAGAAGAAATAAAAAAAAAAATTAAATCAGGAACAAGACACATTTTACCCCTTATTTCAGGTTGCAAGTGATTATTCTAACTAACTGGGCTCCTAACACTACAAATAATTATTAATAATATTCTAACTAACTATCATATGCAGGGCCTAATTCTTAAGGCTCCTTTTCGCTGCTTTACACCTACCATAAGGCAGGCCCATAGATCAGAGGCAGCATTTAGACAACATCTGCAGCTTTGTGTATCAAATCTATTAATGCTTTTCAGATGTTCTCAGATACTTCTCTGTTTTGCAGTTGGTATGGGCCCGATTCTGATCTCACTGAAGACAATGCCAAAACTTATATTAAACTTCCTGTGGAGCAGAATCAAGACTTATGTTTTCAGAAGAAGCCATTTGGGATAAACCCTTTCCTGTTGCCAAATTAAATTTCCACTTTTCAAATTTATTAAATCTGGGTTTTGAACTGGTGGCACAGATTTGAGAATAACATGATGTTTGATTTCTCTGAACATGACTAGATCTATGAAGCGTGTGTGTGTGTGTGTCCTCTCTTGTACCCATTTCTACTGCATTTTGCATTTCTGTCAATATAGTCTCCAATATTTGAACCCACTGATAGAACAGATGCAGTAATTGCAAACAGCTGTAAAGTATTACTCATCTTGCTAATCAGAATGACTTTCTGCTAAATAAACCATGAAAAAAGCTTTTCCACCATCAGTGAAGTGGAGTGGAAATGATATAGACTGTAAAGAGTCCACCATAGAAGCGAAATCAACAGATTGAATTTTCCTACAACAGTGATTCTATATGCTAATGCACCCTTTCAAAATTGCTAAAGAAATTCCTCTATGTTTAAAGAAAAGAAAATTTGTGTAACACTACAAATGTTCCTTCAGTATTTTACATGATGCCTGCAGTTACAAAGATGTTTGAAAAATTGTTTCATGTTTTTTCCTAGATTTATAATCTAGAGGAGGATAATTGTCCCGTATGTTTTTAATCTGTGTACATTACATGTTGTTATATATTTTTTCAGACACTGTAGCATTTATCCATGGTACACAGGACAAGATTTCAATTCCTAAGGTTACAGGAAGTTACTGGGGAGACAGGAAAGTCTTTAAACAAAGACAAATGATTCCTAAGAAAAACGCAAAACAGACAGCTTTAATATCCTATTAGTCTGTCCCCTAATGAGAAAGCTCCTTTTCTAGCTCATTGTGTTTCAGTTATCCTGTTTTCTAAGTCATATTCTTTAATCCTTAAAAATGCCATTAGAAAAGATATTATCCAGAGTTATAAACTCTTTTGCTATTCCCTTATGCCATTTAAGCACTTATTGCTGTGGGCCGCTCCAGTGCAAAACACTCCAGAGAAAATAACTTAGCCCTGAGTTATTTCTACCAGCCCTTTGGGTCACACTGAACTAGGTAGTAACCAATCCTCTTCTGCAGCTTTTGGTACCATAAATGATTTGCTGGGAGCTTTAGCTCTTTAGTTATTGAAATGTAACTGGAAATTACAGAGCCAAATAACTAAGGAAGGGGCCGTTTTGTGGAGTATAAGGATTGGTGAACTGCTCGCTAATTATTTTGGGTGGGTGGTTGCAAAATATATAAATTAGCAAAGCAGGAGTTTATATTTAACAGCACATTGGACCATGAAATTCTATGAGAGCTAATCAGCTTCTTTTTAGAATCATTGTATATACATCAAGTTGGCCTTTCAATCCTGCACTGAAGGTGTCAGCAGGTTCTGTCGACCAAGGCCCGGATCCTCAAAGATAGTTAGGTTCCTAACTACCTTTGAGGATCTGGGCCCAAATGTCTGAAGAGTCAGCTGTTTTCCTGCCCTCTTTTCCCTTCCTCCAATACTATGGCCAGCTGCTTAAGCTCCTTTGTGCTGCACTTGCCACAATGTCATCTAGGGTTCCGTGGTGCTTCTTCTAGGCATGATACAAGAATAATCCAGGGCACCTGAAGCAGGGCCCCCCCACTTTTTTTTTTTTTTTTTGGCTTTTACACATGTTTGCACTTTGCAAATTTTTTTGACTGTTTAAAATTTTTTTTAAAATGAAAACAGAGAATTTGTAGTTAGTGAAATAAAACAATTTCCTACTAAGTCGTTTTCGCTTTTGTTCCAGCATTTTAGCCCTATAACCACTGGCACCGACGTGACACAGAAATTGGCGTGAATGGCACCAATAGGGTGGCACAGTACACACAAGTAATTGTGATTCCTGATTTAATTAATCAATAACTGTTAACGTTTACACATTTACGCACATTCACATTATGAGTGACCGTGTCACAACGTGACACGATATTTTTCATGTCATGCTCCTATCACGCTACTGGAGATTTTTTTGATCTTCATGTATAATTTTTTTTTCGTACATTGGTGGATTTTTCAAAAAAAAAAAAAAAAAGGGTGGCGGGAATGCCGCCCCTGGAAATGTGCCGTCCCACGCACGTGCTTGCTTTGCTGGTGCCTAGAGCTGGCTCTGACCTAAAGTCTGAGAAGCACCACAGAACTCGGAATCACTGGGCAGAGGAACAAGATGGAGAAGATTGCAATGTGAAAGAAAAGAGGAATTGTTGAGAGAGATATAGTGAACATGGCGTTGTATTCAGCTTTACTAAATGAACATGGTCAGTCCAGGATGAAGAAAAGGTCTACTGCCTATAATACACAGCTCTTCTTTAAGGTGAGGGAAGGTTCTAGAGAATTCCAGCACGACTTAGTGAGTCACACTCTTCCCTCCGCCCCCTCCCCATTTTCCACTTGCTCTTGGGCACAGAAAGAAAACAGACAAAGGGGCACCAACCTCTCTCTGTCTCAGAGCTGGCCAAACTAAGCCTGTGTCCTGACAAAGAATGCTACAGTGTTATGGCACATCATGTGCAGCAGAGAGCAAAAAGCTGTCTCATTCATCCCAGCAATGAGCTGTATGTAGAAAGACCCAGATAGCTGACCACTTGAACCTTCCCCCAAGGCTGACCTCTAAGCCTTAATGGGTTTAATTGTTACTTATTTACAGTTCTATGACAATTCTATGGAGCTTACTGCTGTAGAATCTGAGGGTTTCAGAAACCAGGGAATTTATCCTTCAACACCCCATGAGGTAGGGAATGATTATTGCCCCCATTTTACAAATGAGGTGACTAATGCACGACAGTGTAAAATGACTTGGACGTGTCCATGCTAGAAATCTGTAGCAGAGCCAGGAATAGATCCCAGTCCCCGTGATGTTGTGCTGTGACCACAAGACCAGCAATTGTGGCTGTGCAACAGCAATAGACTATTGAATTTCTGGCAGATTTTAGGTCTTTTTATAATCTGCAGTCAAGCAGGTTTTAAAGGAGCTCTGCACAATTCTAAAATTTTCTGTGCATGTTATTTTACTGAATCTCTGTGTCAGTGCATGTTTCCTTTCCCCAGCACCTAATTTCTTCTTTGCAGCAACCCCCACATCCCACACAATAGTTCTAGTCTGCTCCTTACTCTGTGAGCATTAAAACGGTCCATGTCTCATCCCATAACCCCCAAAAAGGCTCCTCTCAATAGTGTCACTCCAAAAAAAACCAAACAAACCCTTCGTAAATTCCCTCATCCCACACTCTGCACCTTTCATGGTGATATTCATTCACTTCATTGGGCTTTATTCAGTCACTCTCTTAAATCCAGCAACTACTAAATATCTCACTGGTTTGGGGACTTTTGATAATAGAGATATTCCAAGATGCAACATTTGTCTTTATCCTGGTGAAGGCCCAGTATGTGAGGTTTGGCTCCATGATTCCTTGTGGGGTTTTTTGACCAACAAAGCTAAAACACAGCAAGGACTTCTCTGCACCTTCCTGGTTGCTTCATGTCTGCCTTTGAGAAGTGTGTGTTTGTGTAAATTCAGCCATGATCAGATCTAAGGACAACATTGGAAATGGAGAGCTAGAAAACATACAATGGCCAAAGTGACCTGGAGAGATCAGAGTAGTGAGCTGCAGTCAGTGAAAGCAGAGCCAGTCCTACACTCAGGGAAAGCATCCCAGGTAGAAAACGGGGAGACCTTGCCAAGGGATTCATACCCAACAGACTGAATCTGCAGCAAAAGTGTAAAATCAGGATTGGGAAGGGAGCTGATCCATGTGAGGATCTCAAGTTTTAGGAAGTGGTCCACAATATGAAAATGTTTGAGGACCGCTGGTAGAATGGTTTTGGAATTAGTGATTGGGCTCCCCCTACTGCTTGATATCAGAGGTCATAAGCTGTTCTTGTATTATGGTCTTTCTGACTGTTTGTTAATATAGTTCAAAACTGTCTGTCTCTATATGTACTCCTGTGCCTTCTCCTCACAGTGTCAGACACATACCAAAGCACTTTTGTTGGCAAAAGTAAAAGCAGAAGTACATCCTGGGTACTCTTTAGTGACATATTCATACTGAACTGCCAAGACCGACTTCGCAATGTACAAGTAGACACGGCTAGTGCTCAAGCCTTTAGTCCTTATTCAGGCAAAACTTCCAAAGATGTCCAGTGCGGGAGTTCTGCCTGAGCAAGGATTGGACCCCTATGCATTAATAAAATACCTATACTCTAAGAAGAAAAGGAGGATTAAGAGATTTGCTCCACCCACGTTTTTAATAATTTTTGTGCTCATTATCGGTGAGATGTGTTTCTTGTAAAAGAGTCACTTGGGCGTGCAGTGACTTGAGATAATTAAGAATGCATTTACATTTCATGAAACCATTAATGCCTTACATTCAAGGATACTACATTAGCATTTGGCTCATGGTACTTTTCCCTTCAGTGGATATTAAAATATTTAACCAGCAGTTGGGCTGCAAGATGCCTGCTATGTCCTCCTGAGCTGGTGTAAAGTGATACTGATAAAAGCAGCACATAAAGCAGCTTGCAGGTAAGAAATTGGGACCTTCCAGTGTCTCTCTCTTATCTTGGCAGATTTCCCCTACCTCAGTTATAAACTACCGTGTCTTTATAAAAAAGAAATCTCTGATATCACTCAGAATCCTGAGAGTTCCGAATCATCACGTTAGGCTTAAAGGGATAAATAAAGCCCCTGATTTAAATGGACTCTTGACTAAGGAAATAGCTGGGCATGACTTTTCATCAATCCAATTCCAGAATATGTCCCATTTCCCTAATCACACCAATGACTACACTACACACAAAGGTAGGCTCAATATTACTAGCCCATTTACCCGAATTGTGATTGAACTACTTCTATTTGCTGTCCCAGAATGCTGCTGCCAGATATTATCACATGGAACAATAAACTCTGATCAAACCTATCATCCCAAAAATGCACCTTAAGAAATGCAGAAGACTATAACAAGAAAGCACCCACAGAACATGCAGTCTTCCATTGCTGCCCTTGTTATTTAGACAAGTGCAGCTAATATACATAATGTATCCATAAATAATTAAGTAAAATAAATTACAGCCCAAGTCCACATTAAACAAGACAGGCCCAGCTGAAAACCATATGGGTCTTGCTATGTGAAGACAAGAGTAAAAAAAGAAAGGATACTGGTAGCATGATCCATCTTGTTGCTCTAAGTTTAAAGAAGGCATCTAATTCTGGTATCCCCCAGGAGAACTGGACCATGCTTAGAAAGATGTCTGAACTAAGCCATAAAATAATATGAAAATATAAAAATGAAAAAGAAATGAGCATGTAAGGTCAGCATTATGCTCCTGGGGTACTTCTTATTGACATGCCTTATGAAACCAAAAGAAAGAAGAAACTCCAGCTAGTGCTGTAAATTCTGGTCAGCTCAATTATTTCACATGTTGCAGCCTGACTTAAGTTATTCAGAACAGAGGCTGGCAGCTCCCTGATGCACCCTTCTATATTGCTGGACAGGGTGAAAATAATAAATTGGCTATTGTGAGACACTACACATTTCATAGGTAGAGCAGAGCATATTTTATATTCTCCTCTTGTAGCTGCCTCTTGATGGCAGTAAATGGTTTGCCACTGCTACCATACCTCAGCAGCAAAGTCCTGGGAGCAAAGGAGATTCTATTTCCATTCACTTTCATATTACCTGTCACCTATTATTCCATGACTCTAGCAGTCCATATCCGACTGGCCGGCAAATAGCTACAAACGGCTGTATGACCTGTCAATTTTGCAAAGATCATTTCCACTTCCACTGAAGGCACAATATATAGGGAGCCACTCACTGAAAAACACTGGGCCACATTGACTTTGCCCTAACACTGGCAAACCAATAATTTGGAAATTATTCTTTTTGCTCTGGATAATTGCACTTTGCAACAGGAATGAACAGCTAGCATTTCCATTTCAGCAGAGTGCCTTACAATGGAATCAGGTTGGTTTTTGACGTAGCTGATTCACTCTGCTTCTCTCCCAAGCATCTGACATTCTTCAATAAAATTGATTCCACTTTTTCAATGCCTGTTCTCTAATCCAGTTTCAGTTTCTATTAAAATAATTCCATGGATTTCTTCATTTCACCATCCAAAGAGGACTTTTTGACCAATAGGGTGTCATGGCAGGTGACACATGCTTCTTCATTCCCCCTACTCAAATTCCCCCAGGAAAAAACATTTTCTGCATTTTCTCTTTTGGGGAGTTTGCCCGTAAAGGGCTGGTGGCCTGATTTTCAAAGCCGCGACTCTTGGAACTCAGCGCCTCTCATCAAACCACTGATGTTTTGAATAATTTTTAACAGAACTGGACTTAGCATTGGTTAGTATTAATTGTTACCAAACTGTTCATTAAGAAAGTGTTAATAAATATTACACAGAGATGGAATTCTCTCATCCAGTCAGACTGCTGTGCAGGTCCTGTCCTGAGCAAAGGGTAGGAATAAATGGTAAATTTTCAGAATGGAGAGGGGGTAACTAGTGGTGTTCCCCAAGGGTCAGTCCTAGGTCCAATCCTATTCTACTTATTCATAAATGATCTGGAGAAAGGGGTAAACAGTGAGGTGGCAAAGTTTGCAGATGATACCAAACTGCTCAAGATAGTTAAGACCAAAGCAGACTGTGAAGAACTTCAAAAAGAGCTCACAAAACTAAGCGATTGGGCAACAAAATGACAAATTAAATTTAATGTGGATAAATGTAAAGTAATGCACATTGGAAAAAATAACCCCATTTATACATACAATATGCTGGGGTGTAATTTAGCTACAACAAATCAGGAGAAAGATCTTGGAGTCATCATGGATAGTTACCTGAAGATGTCCACACAGTGTGCAGCAGCAGTCAAAAAAGCAAACGGGATGTTAGGAATCATTTAAAAAGTGATAGAGAATAAGACGGAGAATATCTTATTGCCCTTATATAAATCCATGGTACGCCCACATCTTGAATACTGCGTACAATGTGGTCCCCTCATCTCAAAAAAGATATACTGGCATTAGAAAAAGTTCAGAAAAGAGCAACTAAAATGATTAGGGGTTTGGAATGGGTCCCATATGAAGAGAGATTAAAGAGCGTAGGACATTTCAGCTTGGAAAAGAGGAAACTAAGGGGGGATATGATAGAGGTTTATAAAATCATGAGAGGTGTGGAGAAAGTGAATAAGGAAAAGTTATTTACTTGTTCCCATAGTATAAAAACTAGGGGTCACCAAATTAAATTAATGGGCAGCAGGTTTAAAACAAATAAAAGGAAGTTCTTCTTCACTCAGCGCACAATCAACCTGTGGAACTCCTTGCCTGAGGAGGTTGTGAAGGCTAGGACTATAACAGAGTTTAAAAGAGAACTGGATACATTCATGGAGATTAAGTCCATTAATGGCTATTAGCCAGGATGGGTAAGGAATGGTGTCCCTAGCCTCTGTTTGTCAGAGGGTGGAGATGGGTGGCAGGAGAGAGATCACTTGATCATTACCTGTTAGGTTCACTCCCTCTGGGGCACCTGGCATTGGCCACTGTTGGTAGACAGGATACTGGGATGGATGGACCTTTGGTCTGACCCAGTATGGCCATTCTTATGTTCTTAATAACTGCACATTTGTCAGTTAAGAAAATCTCTATACTGATTGGAGGAGAGGATCTGATTTGCATAATAACTATACACAGTTATTTCCGAATAACCGTTCAGGGTACAAATGTCTGTATTCTGAGTGGCTGAGAGCTATTATTAGTCAAAGTGGAGGGTTTTGAAAGGGAATAATATTCAGGGCCCTATTACACCCATCAGGCATAACTCATAGTAAGAGATGGCATGGAGCCACCTCACTCCAGGAAAGCACTAGGCATGCATTCACTACTACAATTTTTGGTGCGGTGCAGCTGATTTCCTCATGTGGTCAGCCAGCTCTGCAAACCAGTGACAAGTGAATGGAGCTTGGCCCTCCCCTGCCCTCTTTGAAGACCTGTGCATCACCATGTAAGAAACAGATGCTCTATTCCCCAAGTAAAAGGACTGAAATTCTGCCTAAACCTTACATGAACCATGCAATGAGTAAGAGAGGCTCTTTGAGCAATTCCTCGCACTGTGCATCCACATAATGGCCAAGCAAAATTCCATCCTCAGAAATTGACAGGCTACTTCCTTTAGAACTTCTGATCCATATACCCATGACAAATATGGCTGTTTCAACACTTAATTCCCGCCTACTGTGTCAGCTGATCTAACAACTGATATTACATAAAATACAACTGAAGAATGGAGACTAAGTCTCCCTCAAAGAGTAAGGAGGAACTGGGGGTGAAGATATTAAGAAGACTGGGGTTAGGTTGGGGGAAGGTCAACAGCTGAGGCAGCCGTATTTGTTGTGCATATATGGATAGGGACTAAAACAATATCACTTGTGAGAGCTTCTGTAACCTACTGTTACACCTCCCAATAAATCATATAATGTCATAGGTGAAGAGCCATATAGAGCATCTTTTTGTTATGTACAGTAAAACTGCCAGAGAATCTGCCAGGGTTTATTTCCAATCTGTATGTAGGTCCAAGAAAAAACATACAACCATAGATTCAAGCCACAGTTCTGCTGATAGGCACCTATGCCACCCCTAACCACTTCAATTATATGCGCCAGTCAGTACTGTAAATTGTAAAATATAGTAAGATAAATCAGATAACGTGTGGCAAGTAACATGTGTATCAGTAACATTTGCTTGCATATCAGAATCTTAAAAAGCAAACATAATTAAAAGACGAGGCAAAGGAATAAACATCTCATGAACCTCACAAAAGGCCAACCAGATTGTGTTTATTTTAATATTGTTTAACAGTAACACTTAATAAAGAGAACATCATGATTGTGTGAACTAAATTTTCAGTCATAATGAATGCTACAAACTTAACCTCCCAAGTTTAAATAGGCAACAACATCTTGGGAGAAATGCAAGAGAAATTATTTGATAAAGGTGACGTTTTTTCACACCTGAAAATAATGTTTTTCTTCCAGACACTCTTGATCAACAGTCTGCAGCAACACATTACAGATATAATCTCAAAACCTTATGGCATGTACTTGTCACTACATGCATAACTTACTATGGACAGAGGATCACAGAGATTTTGAACATAATTTCCCACACTACAGGAGATTAAATAGACCACATTTGAAGAAGGCAAGAAGCAGCTAGGGCTCTAGAGTAAGAGAAAGTAAACTTCAGCCAGTTCCTGCATCATTTATTTAAGAAATATAGTCTCATCTCTTACAACAGGAAGAGAAAGTATACCTATGTAGGAGGGGATTTTATTTATTGATTTAAACAATTAGTTGCATGGGAGTAGGTTTTTGGTATGGTTTTCCTGGAGCATAAACTAAAATCATTACATAAATCAGTCTGCAGAGTGGCAATTTTATCTACATAAAGAGTAATTGAACATTCACAGCTAGAGTTTGCTCTGTTCCCCATATTCATCAATATAGGAGCAGCTGTGATCTGAAAGCCTTTCTGGGGTAAAAACAAAAAACAAAAACAAAGCTAGAGAGCATATTAGAAGAAAACAACCACTTTATCAGAGTTACTCCCCAGAGCATCCTTCATTGCTACAATTCTCTTTCACCCCTTCTTGCTTTTCACTATGTCTGTTAATTACAAAATTAATTTACTAAATTATGGTATCAAGAACACAGTAAAATGCACCTAAAATGCACCAAAGATCTTTTGATATGGCACAATATATCCTGATAGGAAATGTTAGTAGGCATATTACATGGCACTCTCTTGTTGCCATGATAAGTATGCGTATCAACTGATTGATTTAAAGTGAACCCCAGCGTAAATGTCCCCCAAACACATCTAATTCATGCACCATCTATCTGAAATCAGTCATTTGTTTCTAATAGTTGGAACCTATTTTTCCACTGAATCTGTTGCTTGTTCAGACTGTACTCATATTCTTGGGTCAAAATCCCACCTCCTCTTCAAATGGTGGGTGTAATGGCACTCATGCAGGTGCTCTGTGGAAGGTGAGGCCAGAAGTTGGACAGGGGAGCGCAGACCCCTGGATGCCACGGAACTCTGCTTCAAGGGAGTTTATTTGCCCTAGTGAGCAGAGGTTTGGGGAGTCAGGGTGGAGCAGTGATGACATTGGTTACTCTTCCTGGAGAAGGGGTTGGGAGGTGGTGGGGGAAACTTACTGGCTAAGCATCCCTGAGACTACAGTAGAGGTCATGGAGTGGCTCTGCTGCCACTCCATAAAATGTGAGCCCCCATGAATAAGCCCAGAGAACTGGACTCAGCTCCCACCATGTGCACCAAGGAATTTTGGTACAATGCTGGGCATCACTTAGAAAAGCACCATTATCAGCAACCATTGATCCTAGGTATGTGAATTCTTTCACTCTTCTAAACTCTCATTTACTTTTAAAGTGCTTTTAAAAAATTAACACGTTAATCTTCACAGTTAAGGTGAGTGTTATTATCCCCATTTTATAGGTGGGGGGAACTTGAGGTAGAGATTATGGCTTAGATTGTTCCTGTAAGCACAGGCCTTATTACTCTGTCTCCCACTGAGCATCTGTGTAAGACCCAGACACAGTCTTGCCTAAGATCACTTAGACTCGGCTTTAAGGCCAGGAAGGGACCATCATGATCATCTAGTCTGACCTCCTGCAAATAGCAGGCCACAGAACCTCACCTACCCATTCCTGTCATAGACCCATAAGCTCTGGCTGAGTTACAGAAGTCCTCGAATCGTGATTTAAAGACACCAAATTAAAAAGAATTCACCATTTGCTTTAGTTTAAACCAGTAAGTGACTCAAGAAAATCCATGTCATAGCCAGTCAGGAGTTCCTGGCTCAGTCCTACATTCAGACCACTAGGCACATGCCTTTCCCCCAACAAATGGTACTGGTGTTTGTATAATTTGTTAATCTTCCAATTTAACATAACAGCAAATTCTATTCCTAGCCCTGAAGGCCTTACTTGAGCAAAACTCCTATGAGCCTCAATGACAATTGACCTCAATAGGAGTATTGTCCAACTGAGACCTTGAGGATTGGGCTCACTATACATAATATCACATGAAACTGGAATCCTATGCTGGCTGACCTCAAATTCTGTCTCAGCATGTTGGTTGCTATTTTCATAATTAAGGAAGGAGAGCTGTCTTATTATAATACATAAGAAATATGCTTGTAATGGAGCCAAAAAAATCCATGTCTAAGATTTTCTAAAGTTTATAAATTCTAGGCACCTCAGTTTCTGAGTGACTAATTTGAGGCACCTTAAAAGGGGACTGGTTTTTAGAAAATGATGAGCTCATGGCCTTTGAAAATCAAACCCCTCTAAAGTGTCTCAAGTTAGACACCCAGAAACTGAGGTACCCAAAGTAACAAGCTACTTTTGAAAATATTGGGGAGAAAACCTGCCCCTGTTGAAGTCAATGAGGGCTTTGGCCATTGAGTTCAACAACGCCAAAATTTCACTGTTTGTCTTTATGTTCACTTAAACTATTCTGAGTTAGGTGTTTGGTTTTGCTTGTTTTTTGGTGGAGAAGAGGAAAATTTCTCTACCAAAGATTATCTCCATGTCTTCTGATTTACAGCATGAATAACAAAACGTTGGGAAAGTTCAGTGTTCTGTAAAATATACTAGTTTATCTACTGGTTTAACTGTTCTTATTTAAGTATTTGTAATGCACCCATTGTCATGGTCTCTGGGTACTAAAATAATTATGTAAATCACAAACAAGCTAGACCAGACTTGCATTTTGTACCTTTTCCTATTATTAAGACTTTTGGATGTATGAAGAAATCACTATAATAATAAAAAAGTCCTAACTTTAGGGGAAAGTCCATATTATTCTACAACAATAATTCTACTACATCTTACAGTTTGCGAACAGTACTATAACTTAATAAAAATTATAAAGGGATTTAAGTTCTTCTTTTGACTTTTTTTAAACATGGCTCATTTTAGTACATTATCAAATTGTGATCCTGTACATCTCATCATTAACATACCATAATGCACTAACTATAAAAATAAGCAAACTACAAAATAGTTTGTAAAAAAGAAAACCAGTCAAATCCTGAAATGCCAACAACAAGAGCCCTCGTGGCAGCCAACTGAACCATAAGTCTTTTTGACTGTGTCACACACAATAATTGGTAAGAACCGTGCTTTCATGGTTGCACAGGAAACGTATGAGGAAAAAAAAACCCACAACAGGTATAGGGTCAGCAATATCAACCTTGTAGAAATACTGTAACACTGCTAGTATTAATAATTAAACATACAAGAAATCTCAATAAATATTAAGTTATTTGCTAAAGAAATCTATGCCCAGTGGCTTTTTTGTTCAGGCAACCTGATTTAAATCAGAGAAATGGAGAATCTGTTTTAGTCAATCATGCATTTTTCTCTTCAGAGCTGTAGAAATGTAAAGTGCAAATCTGCTTAAGTTGGGCTTTTTTATATTTATAAAGGGCTACACTTGATTTAACAATACTATTTTTATGTATAATGACAGAGGCATTTATTATACATTCTGTTAATCTTCAGACTTGCATTTTGACAGGATTAGGAATTTTGCACAATATGTAGAATTTAGGGTCTGTGTTATGACTGAGACACTTCAATACATTTGTTTTTCACAAGCTAAGACTTGATATTTGAAATAACAATTTTGTCTTTCCTGCTCTCTGAATACTGAATCTCAATAATCCTGCTGATAGTAATCATATTAGCTTCTCTTTAAGATTACATTATTTTTGTAGGTGTATGGTGTCACTTAAAACAAAATACAGAAGGTTTTCTTTTTAGATATCTTCTAGAAGGAACAGAAGTGAATATTTTAAGGAATGACATAGAAACTGACTTTTCTAAAAGATATGTACTTTCCTCTATGTATTTTATAAATATTTAAATGAAAGACTATCAGAAATGTACAAATAATTGTGTTAATGCTTTAAGAACTGTTACTATGTTATACATCTCAGTAATAGATTTCCATTGTGAGAGGATTAAAGGATTTACATTTGGTGAATGCAGAATTTGTGTGTTGTTTTTTTAAACATACAGCATACCATCTTTCTTGATACACAGCCTAGTCAGATATAGATTTCACATCTACAGTTAGCATATAATGGAAATTCACAACATGGTTTCATTAAAAATATTAATGCAGTAATTCACAACATTAGAAATGTACAACAGTTTCAATCAAAATAACAAGAAAGTTTGTATTCATTTGCATGAGAATAGCAATTTAGTGTGTCAACAGAAAGCTTCAACTGCATCCTACAGTTTATTGCCTTAGGTTTGCAAACTGCTTTAACAGCCATCAGCCAAGAAATGTACATGTCATCTGCAAATCACAAATCACAGATCTTGACTCGAGTGATTGCACAGGGAGAAGTGCTGAAGGGTTCATAGTGGCCAGAACAAGACTTAAAAGTGATGTGAAATAGGGAGCAAAAAGGGCTGCAATTGCCTTGGAGCCTAAAATAGACTGAGCTTCAATGCCATGGAAAAAATCACCAGCTTCTCCATCATTTCTTTAAAGGTCAGAATTTTTGTAGGTGGATTGGGAGAGCAGTGGATTGCAGATGCGTTTAACAGCAGGGTATTTTCCGCTGCCATGACCAGCTAAGGAAGATTTTCAAAAACACATCTGCTGGTAAACAGTTTGGCCCTACTCTGGGTCATCTGCCTTATCTGTGCTCATTGCTGCATGAATTCTTACCTGGATAAAGTCCCAAACCTCACATCAGTCAAAGATAGGCTTTCAGTACAGTCCATTACATTTTTTAGAGAGGTACCTCAGTGGCTTTCAGTTAGTTTTTATGATGTGGGTCTGCTTCTTCACAATGTACGAAGCACACACGAGTAATAGAGAGACCAAGCATGTTCTTTCACTATTGCCTGTTCGCATATTGCAAGTCAGAAGGCAGGACACAACATGAAATAATAAATGAAGAGAAAACAAGTGACTCAAAGAATTACAGTAACTCTTGGAGTTGGTTTCTCAGTGGTTTAAATTGGAACACTTTTCTGATACCTCTGTATACCATTCAAAACTAGTAATTATAAGCAGATAGTGCGTTGAGGAAAATTGATTACAATGCATGTTGTGTGTAAACTGATTTAGAATGCATTAAACCATCTTCTTTTCCATTTTATTGAATGAACTAAATGTTCCTAGCTTTAGGTTATATTTGTTTTTCCTCCCTCCATCTTTACAGTAGCTCAAATTCTGTCTGAAACTTAAAAGGTCTAATAACAGAAACAAAAAAGAACCCTCAATAAACTGGAAAACGGAAATGCAATTAAGAGACAAAAAAAATTGTGGGGTGGGTTCTTTACTGGAGAATATTTATACACTCTGTACAAATTTGTCTGATACTTAAATATCTCTAAGTAATTTAACTTTTCTAAATGATTATTAGTCAATAGTGAATGTACTGGACCCTCTGCTGGGATCAGGAAATGAATTTCTAAGCAGTGTCAAGTATTTAGATAGTTTTCAAACAGAATTCAGAGCAACCTCTGGGGGATGGTTTTTACTCGGTTATTTTGCTATGAAAAACATTGCTGCAGTCTACCCTACTGAAATGCTTGGCACCATTGATTGCTGATCCTGTGTGTTTGATGATTTAATTCTGACTGGGGTGCTTGTTTCCTTTGTCTTATTTCCCCTCAAATTTTCCCCAAAGTTCTGGCATGTAGAAATGTGTTTGTAATGGTTTGCAAATGTTAATGTTTGCCTTGTTTACCTGAGAAAAAGAAAAACTCCATGAATTGCAAAAGGCAGTGTGGAAAGAAACTGAGATGGTTCCTAACACATACTACAGTGAATCAAGAAATTGGGTATTCCTTAAAATCAGTGCTGACGTACAACAGAATAATAGTAATATTAAGGTGATATGCTGTTTTGTTATTGAAAAGATATGTACCCAGAGCAGTAAATATCTGTGTGACTACCACAATTCCTTCCCATTGATTGTGGTCAACCCTCCCATGGTAGCCTTAGTTTTATAATGATAAGAGCTGAATATACATTTATCAATGTAATATTATGGTTTAAAGTTTGAGGTCAAATAAGCATAATGTACAAGCTGCATCTCAGAAGAAAAACTCAATTTTCACTATTTTTCATTCTACTCTATGCACTTTCTATGACCATTGCATCGTCTTCACAGCCACGCACTAGATGTCTTATAATATGAGTCAAAGATACTGGGGAGCTCATATAACTGAATGCAAATGACAAACACAGAAGAAAAATAGGCGGGGGGGGGGGTGCCAAACCTCAAGCCCCAGGTACTAGTACTTCAGCATTTAATGGGCAACTTTTATCCCACCAGATTGAAGGCATCACCTCTCTGATGCAATCAGTTTTTGCAGCTCAGCCAGGAGCTTAGGGCTCACTGCCAGTTTTAAGTGTCCTGCATTTTGAACAGATACTGCTGCCACACTCAGGAAGAGCTGTGCTTGTACATGATTTTCCTCTTTGCTGTCGTTTGCATTACTGAAGACAGACAGACAACAGATGGATAGATAGCTATTTGCCTTTTTAATTGCTCTTGCCCTAACTTATTTTTTAAGGAACACATTTACAAAATATCATTTCATCTCCATTTTCACACCAAGGACAATAACTACCAATTTCTATCATAACAACTGAGCCAAGACCTGAAATTCTTACTCAGATGTCACTCAGGCAAAGCTCCTATATTTCTGTAGCCCGTCACACTCCTCCTGCTCTTCTCCACTGATTTATTATCAGCTCAGAGAGGTGCATCCCAGGTGTTCAGCAGAGGGGGGAATCTGATGTCCGTCTTGTAGACAGAGACCTTGTGCTGCATCAATAGATCTTTGCCGTGCAGTGGCTCCATTCCCAGCCCAGAAAGACCTTTGAACTAGAACCGGTCAGGTATTTTTTGACAAAATGTTTTCCCATCAAACAAACGCTGATTCACTGAAACCAAAAATTTTCACAGAAAAGGATGGTTTCAATGCATTTTTCAACTCAAAATTTGGGAAAAAATGTTTCAGAATTGGCTTGATATCCCATTTTGTCATTTAAAAAAAAACATTTTGGTTTTCCTGGAAAAGACTTTTTGTTTTAAATTGCAAGCTAATTAGGTTCAAAAGATTAAAAATTACACAAAACATTTCAAGATTATTGAAACAAAACATTTTGATTGACCTGAACTGAAAAAAAAATTGATTTTTCAGTCTGCAAATTTTTTTTTGAGATTTTTGACTTTTCATCCTGATTTGGAATGGGAAAAGTTTTTGAAATCTTGAAAATATTTATTGGATGGAGAAACTATGTCCTGCCCTGCTCAACTTTGCACCTGCCTTGGTGCGGCAGGAGACAAAATGAGGAGGGAAGAAAAGGCAGCAGCGGTAAGTCAAGAAAGGGGCAGATTTTAGGAGAACAGGAGAGAAGGAAGCAGGGATCAATGAAAGATGCCTTTCAAACTTTTCAGATCAGGTCAGCATCATGTTGGAGAGAGACAGAAAAGAGTGAAGAAACAGGAAAAGGCAATGTGAGAGAAACTGAAATGAGAGGACTCCAAGAACAGAGGATGTAGAGAGAAGGAAGGGGAAGAGCAATAAATAAAGCGGGTCTTTTGGAGGGTAAATACTCCAAATGGCCAACTTCACCAAGAGGAGGAATGAAGGGGAGGGAGGAGAAGCAGAGGAATAGATGGCAGCCACCTCCAGACTGAAGGTAGAAATTTTCTGTGCTTCTGATGGAGTTTATCCTGGATAGACACCACTGCTCGGGACTCACTTGTGTCCCTGGACCATAAGGATTCTTCTCTGTAGCAAACTGTTTGCCTTTGGAACACACCAAATTGCACCCCACAGTAGATAGCGGCTTCTTCAATGAGCACATTAGCCTAGGATTAGATTAGACAAACACTGGCAAAGAAATTCATGAGGGGCCATACAAGGGCTTTATCCCTTCTCTGCAAATTATTTAGTGCATACACTGGAATGAGAAAAGAAGAAGGTAAACAGGAAAGGGAGGGCTGGAGAGAGAGGAGTGACATCCCATCCTAAGAATTCAGCAGACTGATGAGCCCCTGGTGGTGCTTAAAGGCTGGAATTTGTGTCCCAACCAACAGTTAGTATCACTGGCCTTAGAACGTGGGGTGAGTTTTCTCGTGTTTTATAGTTTGCACTATTTAGCGGATTATATTTTCCAGCTGGCAAGTACTCACTTAGTCAATGAAATGGATTTTTTAATTATAGGGCTAGGCAGACCGTGTCAGGTAAAATTAGAATCAGCTCCAACTCAAGCTTGGCTGAGGTCTCAAAAATTTCATTTGCATTTTTGTTCATTTTCCACTTATCACTGAACTTCCTGGCTGCAGCTGACATTGGAAGTAAAAATGTTGTTTTCTTGTTTAGACTGTAAACTCCTCAGGTCAGGGACTCTCTCTGCTACTGATTCAGCAAATTACTTAATGACTTGCATAATCCCATTGAAGACAAAGGCACTACCAACATGCTTATGCTTAGGTTTGTGCTAGCTCAGAGCCTTTATTTTGTGCCTCATGCAGACCTAAACACATAACTGGTGTTTGACAAGTAATAAATAGGAAGTGCTCAATGATCTGAAGAAATTATAACAATATTCATGGCCCAAATGCAACTGGGAGATACTGGCAATCTTTTAAGAGAACCAGTCCTTCTGAGATTTCCAGAACAAAGAGATTCAACTAAAGTGTGCAAACCAAAAAGAAGTGGGTAAACTAACAAACTAAACTCTGTATGCCCAAAACGAGAAGGGGTGCTACACTGTTGATGAACGTACATAGGAAATAATGGATGCTTATTTGAACTAAACCTTATATATCACACTAAAAGGAACCCTAGAGATACCCAGCACAAATAGGTCTGTGAACCTTGCAAGAGTAGCCATTTCTATAGCATGAAATTATGGTTTGAAATCCTGTATAACACATTCATTTGCAAAAGGATCTATTAGGACAACAATTATATGCTTTTCATTCACATTGGACCTGCCCACCCAAACATCCCCAAACTGAGAGCGATTTGATATCTGGATCTGCCTATGACTACTTGAGACCATTGCTTATTTTCAATCACTCATTCTACCCACTGGTAATGTGATTTCACTATGTCTTTTGTCTTGTTTAATCTAGATATTTCTAATGGAATAAAAATGTAAATGTATTAAATGGTTTGTAATTACAGTGTGCATATGCCAGGGAATATGCAGGAGGGTTACCTGTTGGGAAAAGACCAGAGCTGGTGGTGGAAAGAATATCTAGAAGATCTAAATGTGCCATTTCAATTTTTTTCTAAATATCCATGGCAGTTACTCAGACCTTAATAGTAAGGATCCATGCAAATATCCACTGTGCTCATAAGTTAAGTGATTTAATAGGCAAAGAGGGGCATTTTTCCATGCTCATCTTTGATTTTTGCACAGAACTATGCTAAGCTTGTGTTTCTCAGATGAAAGCAAGTGATACAGTTTATGCTAAAATGACAAAACAATTTGAAAGCGAATGTGTATAATGGAGAGAAGAACTTAGGCATATGGTTGACATTACTGCGTTTATTTCTCAGTGAGACCTGTCTTTTCGTGACACTAATCAAAAAACTGGGTCACCTCACAATGGTAATTTCCTAGGAATCTTGAAATTCTTGAGTCAATTTGATCCCTTTTTAGCTGAACAGTCACTAAGCACAGCAAGGCTGGTGGAGGCTCAGCTAGCTCATCATACTTGTCATCGACTATATGTGAAGAGTTTATATCCTTAATGGGATCAAAGGTTTTATCAGTGATCCTTCGTAAATGTAAACAGATGAAATATTTTTCTATCAGCATTGATTCCACACCTGACATTTCTTCTGTTGATCAGTTAACGGTTATTGTCCGCTATAAAATCAGACACAAGGAAGCCTTATTACATTAACAATTGAGAGTCATGCCAGAGAATCCCTCCTGTTTGAATCTGTCTTGCAACAACTGAATATTAATGATATCATTTGCCATTGCCAAGGACAGCTTCGGGATAATGCTAGTCTGGACATTATGAGGAACTTTTCAAAGCGTTGCATGGTGTTTTAAAATATACAGCTCCCATTAAAGTCAAATAGAAGTCATGCAGCTAAAACCCCAGCCACATTTTGAAACTTAGGGCTACAGCGGTCTCCAAGAAAGGATTCATGGAATTAGGATACTTATAAACTGCCATGTACTCTTAGTCTTTATGGTTGACACAAAGTGATGCCCTTCTTTGAGATCCTGCAAACCCTCAGGATTTCAGCTCACTAAGGAGTCATAAGCAGCAGCTTCACCATATAGAAAATAGTAGCTAATAATATTTTGCACTTCTCTAGAAACTCAAAGCAACTGTAAACAAATCAAACCTCATAATACTCCTCTGAGGTGGGGATTCTCCCCATTTTACAGAATGGGAAACTGACTTACACAAAGCCAGACAAGAAATGTGCGTCAGAGCTGGGACTAGAACACACAGCTCCTGATGCTTTGTCCTGTGCCTTAAACACAAAATCCTCTTCCCATCCTTGTACTGCCATGTTCAAACTTACAGGGCCCTCAGCCAACACTACCACATTTTGAAATGTGGCCAAGAAAATTTGGTTAGAAAAAAAATACACTGCTAACTTGGTGACCTGGAAACTCGGGACTCAATACTCCCCTGCAGGATTCAAATACCTCAAATTGAAGTCAATGGGAGTCAGTCATATCCACAAAGGTGAAAGAAAACTGGGCCCCTGGGTTTGATATATAGATCTGGTCTCACGGTTTTCTGAGAGCAGACTCATCACTGACAGACTTGTCACTATTTTTCTGGGGAAACTGCCATATTTTCTTCACATTTTGGATGAACTATGTATCCTACAAAGGAACATCAAATTCTCAGTAATACTTGAAGTCAGAACAATGAGTTTATTTTTGTGAGTTCTGTCCCTTAACTCTAAATGCTCGGTTTTTTCCCCAAACTAGTTCTTATCAAAATCAGACTGAGGTCATCCCTGGCACAGCCTATTGTAGACAGATCAGATTATCAATAGTATTAATTTTGAATGTGGAGGAAATTCTCACTGATCATACAGTCTCACAGTATAAAAGCAAGCCCTTCTCTTAATGCTCTTCCAAAGCCCTCTCATGGAGGGCCTGATCCTAAAAAACTCTCACGGGGTGTAACACTTACCATTGTAGAAAGTCTCACTGACTTCAATGGGCATATACGCAATTGTATTAATAAACTTGGAAGGGAGTGTTGCGGGCCTGGACTTAGGCCCTGATAGGTATTTAGGACCATAACTCCCTTATACTGCAAATTCTCTGGAGCAGGATACTGTCTTTTTTTTAAAGCGCAACGCAATTCTATGGTGCTACACCTCAGTAAGTCATAAATAATAAGAAAAAGGCTGTTTTCTGTATGTCATCAGGCTGTTATTTTAACAGTGCGTGTCACCATCCTTTTAGGCCCGGGTTACTGGCTTAGTGGATAGGGTGGCAGCAGTAGCTATGATAGATCTGATTTTAGTAAGACTTTTGACAAAGTCCCTCATGACTTTCTCATAAGCAAAGTAGGGAAATGTGATCTAGGTGAAATTACTATAAGGTAAGTGAATAACTGGCTGAAAAAAACATACTCAAAAAGTGGTTATCAATGATTCATTGTCAATCTGGGAGGACATATCTAGTCTAGTCCCACAGGGGTCAGTTCTGGGTCTGGTAGTGCTCAATATTTTCATTAATGACTTGGATAATGAAGTGGAGAGTACGCTTATAAAATCCGACACCAAGCTGGGGGAGTAGAGGGGAGCTGAAAGTGCTCCGGGGGACAGAATGAGAATACAGGATGACCTTGACAAATTAGAGAATTGGGCTGAAATCAACAAGATAAAATTCAAGAGAGACAAGTGCAGGGCTCTACACTTTGGAAGGAAAAATCCAATGCAAAACTCCAAAATAGGAAATAATTGGCTATGCAGTAGTACTGCTGAAAAGGAGCTAGGGGTTACAGTGGATCACAAATTGAATATGAGCCAACAATGTGATGCTGTTGCAAACAAGACTAATATCATTCTGGGGTGTTGTGGCCCTAATAGCACCACAATGCCAGAGAGCAAGAGGATCCCTAGTATCTAGCAGAGAGTCTCAGCTGGCCTGGTCAGCCCAGTATTCCCAATGCACTGTTGTCACAATCTGTATCTAAAAGGTGTCCTGTAAGGTATCATATGTGAACTGGTGAAAACACTGGTCATTAATATTATTGCATAGTGTACATAGGAGTGATTTATGAAAAATTATAAATATGTGCTGGAAATACATTCTTGCAAGTAGGTCTTAAGTTACCCTGCCCTAGACAAAGGAATGTGCTGCTTGAATGTGTTGCCAATGTAACCTGAGCAAGAAACAATGGAAGTGCATTTACATAAAAGATAAACAAAGCCGTCAAACTAGCAAGTGGGTGAGATAGCCACGTAACTATCACAATGGCGGGTAAAGAGACTGCAAAAATTAACGTGGCATCAGCTCCCTGGTGGACACAGCAAGCTGAGCCCCCAGGAGATCACTTGCCCCCTGTGATCTTCCCAACTGCAAGTGAGTTTTGGCCTCTTTGTGCCACCACAGCCCCTTTTTTCCCCAGCTGGGCCCTGTGTCATGCCCGAACATCTGCATCTGGCCTTTCAGTTGTAGCTTCTGCAGTCTTATGTGGGCTTCCAGAGTGTAAAGAGTCAAAAAAAAATTCCATTCTGACAAGTCATCATTATACACCTTTGCATAGGGGAGCCCTGGCAAATGACAGCAGCAATCATTTGGCAGAAGAGAATACGCCAAGACTACAGTATCACATAATATAAGGGATGAAGTCCTAGGAAATACAATGCTTTCAGGAACTGGTTTTTGACTATTTGGATACTATAGATTTCAATTGCTGGATATGGATCAAATCGTTGAAAGAACAATACTCAGGGTCTTTTATTGTTCCTGTGATAAGCCACACTTTCTTTTCTGTGGTGGAGTTGTCTTCTTCTCTCTTATGCATTTGTGACATCCATGCTCAATTACTGTAATGCTTTGTCCAGGGAATGAACCTACCAACTTGGAAAAGTTCTAGTTGGTTCAGTATGCACGATCCAACCTACTCAGCAGTACATATGTTAGTTGCTCTTGCAAACTGAGCTCAGATGGACAAGGGATATCAAGAGACCTCTCATGTCAATGAAGGTTATTACATTTCAAAAAATGTAATGTACAGATCAAAAAAGTGAGCTTTGCATTTTGTTCTGAACTATTGTGGTCATTCTAACTTCTGCTGGAAGTGAGCGCCACGCTCATGCACTAGCTTTCAAGAGGATGTTTCTCTCCCACATTCATAAATCTCAGCCTTGAGGTTAATAGTTCTATTTGTTCCTGAAGAACTGAGCTATTTTGACAGGTCATGGTCACCGAATGAGGGGCTCTCTCTTAGGTAGTTAGTTTGTGCCAGTCCCATGGTCTCAGAATTGAGACTTTGAATTTGATTCTGAATTCAGTGGAAGTCTATGTGGTGAGCAGGGTACCAGGGTGATATGTGCTGCTGAGTAGGTTGGATGCTGCATACTGAACCAACAAGAACTTTTCCAAGTTGGTAGATTTATTCCCTGGAACAAAGCATTACAATAATTGAGCATGGATGTCACAAATGAATAATCACTGTGGCCAAGTCTGTGTGTGACAGGATGGGGCAGAGTTTTCCTTCCAGCCATAGATGAAAGACGACATTTATAGCAACCATAGATATCTGTGTATCCAGGTGGTACTGCCGTATACAGCTTTGCTCAGGTGCGCTCTCTAAAAAAGGTTTGTTTTTTAATTGTGGTTGGTGGACTATAAGTAAATTACATCATATTCCAATCAAAATGCACTAAACTTCTTGAGACAGACTGGTCCAAAAATGGGTCAAAATTTTGGCAAAGATTTTCAGGAACATTTCATCCTATTTTTTTATTGACATTTTGAATTTTTTGCCCAAAAAACTCTAGTATTTTTACATATCTGTAAATTACCTAGCACATTGTGGCATACAACCAACATTAACTCTGCCCAGTAGTCACATAAGGATGGGAGAAAAAGAAAAAAAATCTAATGTATTTTTAAAATCAATTTAATCTAATGAAGAACCACAATGCAGGCCAGATTTAAGGTTGTTTGGGTGACCTAAGTGTGCCATTTCATACTGTAACAATTTTGGATTTACATTTAACCATAGCTTTTTACTTTTCTGGGTGTACAATGTTTGGTTTTGAGATAATTGCAATATCCCCATAATACATTGTAGCCTAAATTACTAATAGGTACTCTCAACCGTAACTCCTTTTTACATAGTTTTTATCTGGGAATAGAGGAACATTGAATTCTGCATACAAATGATAATCTTTTCATTATGTCCTGCAATTATTGCTAAGAAGTAAAGGAAAAAAGTCTTTGAAAAGAGAGAGGCAGTTGTCTTTTGAATGCCTTACTCTTAGAAAAGCCTATCTAGGGTAGAGCTAGTCTCCACTTTTGAACGTATAGATGTTTCACCTACTAACTGTATTTTGTTCTTCAGTAAATATAAGTTACAGTATGGGCTCTAGCATCTACCCCTGTATTTGACCTTTAGCATCAGGTGTTTTGAAGACAAATTTATGCCAGCTGTTCTGCACATGCAGCAATCCTTTGTGAATACAAGCAATACGTATGTGCCTGCAAAAATGCAGGCTCAGATATAGAAGACATTTTGGAATGTTTGGCCGATCATTTACACTTCCAGAAAACAAGCAACATTAGCACTATCAGCAGTAAATTATAAGAACTATTGTCCTTTGCAGTTGTGCCAATTTTTGTTATTTTTATTTACATGATATTATATACTATAATCTGTAATATAAAATATTTTGCAGAACATATAGAGTATTCTGTACAAAAATCTATGCTAAGGGAATGTTAAGGTTGCATGTTTCAAAACTCAAAAGTCAGGAAATGTCAAAATTAGGGTTACCATGAAAACATGCAGCCTTCCCTAAAATAGAAGCATATTTTCCAACCTTAGTGAGGGGAAGAAAACCACCTATCCAGAATGTACTCTGTGTGCCTAGTATATGATTTTCAAAGTGCAATAACTCAGTCAGATCAAAAGTAGTTTTCACTGGAACACAAGCATACTTCTTAATGAGGGCTATTTTCTTTTCAAATTTCTGTCTATCACCAGTTGTTTTGGTTGTAGAGTTATTAAAAGAATAGAGGAGTAGTGTTACCTCTGTATTTGGGTTGGTAAGACCACTACCAGAACAGCATGTTCAGTTCTAGTGTCTTTGCGGCAAAAAGAATGTTGAAAAATTGGAGAGTTCATAGAAGAACCACAAAAATGATTCAATGACAAGAAAATATGCTTTACATTGACAGACTAACAGAGCACAGACTATTTAATTTATTGAAGAGACAGTTAAGAGATGACTCATGAACTAAGTACCCACTTGGAGAGAAAATTTCTGATAGCAGACCATAGCATAACAAGATCCAATTATTAAAGTTGAAGCTAGACAAATTCAGATGGGAAATAAACTGCACATTTTTAACAGTGAAAGTAAAGTAATTAATTTACCACATGTTGGAGTGGACTCTTCATTGCTCAAAATCTGTCAGTCAAGACTGGATGTCTTTCTGAAACACATGTTCTAACTAATTCAACCAGAAGTTATAGGTGTGACACTGTACCCCATATTCTTTGCAGTGATATTATTATGGTATGATTATGATGTAATTATAATGTATTTTATTCAAAATAAGCCACGTGAGGTGTTATTGGAACGGTTATGATTTGCTGAACATGATTATCCTATTGGTATACAAGTATCATTTTTGTATCTGAAGTTATGAATATTGACTATGTACCTGTATTTCAAATGTAGTTACACCTGGGTAGATAATGGGTGGGAAAGGGCCTATCCAGGGCAATGGGCCATTAGGGAGAAAAACAGGCCTTAGGAGAAGCTTATCTCCCACCTGATGAGCCTTCCTGTGAATGCTCCAAACAGTCTGTGAGTGACTCTACTAGGACATGTGATGAGACCACATGCCTCTAGACTCCATCTTGGGATGTCATTATTTTTCCACAGATAAGCTTTAGGAACAAAGGGTTCCTATCATATGCAAAAGCTATATAAGGTCGGGAGTGACATCATCTGGTGTTCTTTAGTCCCAACCCAAGAAGACTCCTGTAAACACCTGAGGAACAAAGACTGACTTGGGGGAAGTACTGGACCCAGGCTAAAGGGATTTTTAGCCTGTGAATGAAACACCTGGGGAGTCCAAGCTGTAAAGCAAGTGCAGCTTGACCCATTAAAAACCAGCAGCCTGCTTGTAACATCTCTTAGGGTGAATCTGATATTCATATTCAATCTGTTTAGTATATTAGGCTTAGTTTGCATTTTTTTTGTTTTGTTTATTTGCTAGGTAATCTGCTTTGATATATTTCCAGTCAACTACAATCACTTAAAGTCTATCTTTTGTAGTTAATAAACTTGTTTTTGCTTTATCTAAACCACTGAGTTGAAGTGAAGTTTGTGGAAATCATAACTCGGGGCAAAAGGCTGTTGCATATTCCTCTTGACATTGAGGGATTTTATGAGCTTACGCTGTACAGTTCCCTGTGCAGCACAAGATGGTATAATTTTGAGTTTATATTCCAGACGGGGTGCGTGCCTGAGGAGCTGGGAGTAGCCTTCCTATGCAGGGGCTGGTCAGAGAGCCTGCTTGTAACTGCAGCTGGGTGTGCCCCTACTGTATGTATGCTGGTGAAAGTGCAGGCTGGAGAGGGCTTTGCAGCTTGTCACAGCAATACAGTGTGAGAGGGAGCCCAGACTGGTGGGTCAGGGGGCTCAGTGGTATCCCAGTTCCAGGTGACACCCTGGGGAGAACCCGTCACAATGGGCTTGTTGCAGAAATTAGTGGGTGAAATTTTATGGCCTGTATTAATACAGGATGTCAGACTAGAAAATCATAATGGTTTCTTCTGGCCTTAAAATCTTTGAGCCTATGAAACATCATGAAGTATTTCACAGTCACGGAAGGTGCTCAGTTACAGCAATCAGGGACGAAGTTGTAAAAACATACACAAATAAATAAGAACCCTCAAATAACAGAAAACTCACCAGAGGCTCTGTTCCTATGAAATTTCCATCTCAATTTCTAAATAAAAGAAATTCAGATAAGTTTAATGCATTTTGTATAAGCATTTAAACTTCCATATACTTATCTGAATAGGGGTGACCCAGTTGTGATTCACCCACAGCTATCACCATGAAAATAGCTAAAGTAATTTTTTTAACTGAAACTTATTGCACTTCCTCCAGGTAAGCAGTAAAACAGCTACACAAGTTGTCACTCTGGGCATTAATGAGACTCTTGCACCTCTACAAACCAACAGCTAGGTCCCTCAGTCAGACCAGGCTTTGGGTCCTTTCACTTTTAAGGGCCAGATCCTGCTAGGGGCCTCTTAAGTAATGCCAAGCATCCACGGCATAGATGCAGTGGGAGCTGAGCAACTCTCAGAGTCAGCAATTCAAAACTGCAACTGCCTGTAGGCTCTTACTGCTCACATGAGGCCTGACCCTCCAGTGTTCAAAATGCTTCAACTGACACCGGAGTCAACCAGAGCTGGATTAAGACGTTTGCAGCTCCTATGCACATTATGATACAGCCTGCTTGCCACAGCCCATCTCTCACACTTGGGGTAGCAGGGAGCCCTGCTATCCCTCCAAGAAGCAAAGGCTGAAGCCTGGTGTTCCGTTCTTCCTCAGAAGCAGCAGCAGGAGCATTCATCTTCTCTGCTCCTCCAAAGAGAAGGAATGGCAGCAGGTTGACCCCCGCAGGACTTATCCTAGCAGCTGGAGTGTCTCTATTGGGCCTAATGCACTCTTCTCTTTCTGCCACACTCACAGTCCTCTACTGGGATAGTTTTGTGCAGCCCCCGCACAGCACAGTAGGTTTGGGAGTTGACCACCCCTAGAAATTAACAAGGCACATCACCTCCTCTGAGCTGTTGTTTCAGGCTGCCTGCAGATTCAGGCAGGAATCACTGCATCAGTTACACTTGGGTCACATTTTTCATTTGTTCTGTTCAACCATGAGGCCTAGAAACTTATTTTTTACAAAAATGAAAATTGTGACTCTGATATAAGCATGATTTCAGGAGCTAAAGTCCAAGGCATATGCCTACTGTGTTTATGCCTTAATCGGGCCCTGTAGCCAGAACTTTCTGCAGTCAGTCCCTAGGCCCTTCTTATGGCATCACTTATAGAGGCCATGTGCATGGGCATCTCTGACACTTGAGATAAAACATCAAAAGCCCAGCCAACTCCTGCCCCCCACAACCCTGCTGTAGAACACGTTAGCTCCAATATTCAGGAAGACAATGCTGAGCAAACACAGGGCCAAGATGAATCAACCAGCCAAATCTGGGTAATAAATGTAGGTCAAGTACCCCTTCCATTATTAAATCATGGAAGGTGGAAGATTTACTAGTGACCAACAGTGCTTTAAGCAGTAAGAGCTGAAGGTTAAGGCCACCACTTGCCAGAGCCCATATATGTCTTCATATATACAGTTAGTGGCAAGGCAGTGTTACAGATCAATATTTGGCTATGGGATTTAAATCCTATGAACCCTAGAATCCCTATAATGAGCTCAAGGAGAAACTCTTCATTAACTGAGGGGAGAATACGGTAAAATGGCTTGTGTATGCATGCAGCTCTGTCCTCTATTGGATGGAAAGACTGTGCTGCTCAAGTGTCAGTGCCTTTTAATGGCAAAGCTGCTCCTGCAGATTCCCAAGGCAAGGCTTATACTTTGTGAGGAAAAGATCTTGAAGCTATGTGCACACAGTTAGCTCACAAACATGCTGGGGCTAATTATGACCCCCATACACCACTCTTGAAGCATTCAGGGGAAATAACAAGGCCAGGGAAGAAATCGCTCAGTGAAAGAGCATCATAATGCCTATATAAGAAGCCCCACTTGGAGTCCCTGGCTTAGGGGAAACAGGGACTGAGTGCCACAGGGGATTCTGGGCTGCCCAGGTAAGGCTGCTGTAAATTAGAATAGTCCCTGTGGCTTTAAGCTGCAGGTTGGGGCAGCCTGTAGTGCAAAGCTGATGGTAAGCCACCTGGGTCTCTGAGGAGCCTTCTATGTTCAATCCACTAGACTATTGTGCTTCACATCAACAAATGTGTATGCTATTTGGAGGAGTTGGTGGGAAGAACTTTTCTGCCCTTATTACGTTGTTTTTCCATAACTTTGTTCTGTGAAAGCAGGAGAACTGTGCGTAGAGCAGCTAAGTTTTTGTGGTAAATCCAAAGCTCGATGAACTGCCCAGTTGAATAAAAGTGAACATGCTGGATGAAAGCAAAGGTGGGATTGACACCATCCTGATGAAAGGAGAGGTAAGTAGCACAAGAAACGTTTGCTAAAGTGACACACAAATTTCATGAAAGCACAAAAAGAAATATACTGAAGAAATCAGTAGACTATTCAGCCCCTGCATCAACAGCTCATCAGTGTCGACCTCAATAAATTATTGCAACTCCAGATGTCTGCTTCTTTTGTGAACGACAATCCTCATCTTCTGACCCTTTCTTTAATGTACTTACATTTGAAATAGACAAAAAAGCAATAAAATATGCTTTCAAATACGGAGATCTAAACTTACCACCAAAGTGAGTGGTGGGGCATGATTGCTTCTTGGGCTTAGCCCTATTACCCTTTCCAGTAAGTCGAGAACTTCAGAAATGAACTCACAAATATACACCCACACACAAACAAATACATACAAACACACACAGATACGTGGGTGGCCTCTCCCCCAGATGGCCCCCTTCTTGCAATCCCTGCAAGTCTGCCTTCGCCTGTTCCCTGATCAATCAGATGTGTGTCTCCCCATGCTCTTGCTTACCTCCTCCTCCAACTGCGTGTGGCCCTCATGAAGTGATGCAGTCTGTCCCTTCCCTGGGCTGGCTGGAGAGGGTGAGCTGTGCCTGTTCCTGGGCACAGGCATCTCTGTTGGGCTGCTGCTGCTGTGTCCGATTATGAGTTTCCGCTTCTTCTCCTCTTCTCTCTGTCTGTGAGAATTCCAACAGTTGCACGTCCTTTTCTGCTGTTGTGTGGGTGGTGGTGGTTGGGAGGTGTGGGGCAGGATGGCAAGGGTGCCTGGGGAGGTGTTGTGTTGGAGAGTGGGGTGGAGGGTCTATACTGTCTTCCCTTCCAAATCAGGGCTGCTGTGTGGTCCTGGAGTATGTGTGTGTTTCAGCAGAGGAAGGTGTTTGGAGTGGATTTGATTTTTTGTCCAAATGGCAGCAGGCACCCTTGCATACATTTGGATCACCGTGTCCTCAAGGGAGCGGACGAGGCCCGGGGAAGGGCAGCCATGGTTCAGCTCCCATGGTATGCAGGTGTGTGAGTGACCCAGAGAGTGTGTGCGCATGTGTGTGAGAGAGAAGATGCAGCTCTGCTACCTCTCCCTTCCCCTTGGTTGCTTTGCCCTCCTCCCTGTTTATGGGATCACATGTCCCTCCAGTGTTTTGGGGGGAATTTTTAACTCACCGGCTGTGCTGTCTGTCGCCTGTGTGTCCAGAATCCTAAGGCAGCTGTGCTGGGTGCCTGCTGACCTGGAAAGATCTCGAGGGGTGACTGAAATGGTGGGTTTTGAGAGGAATGGGTGTCTTCTGAGCCTGTGCCCTTTCAATCCATTTCTTAAGACAGTACTTTAAGACGTTTCAGAATTATTTTATCAAATCATCTGCTGGAAAATATGTCTGTGGTTAGCAGACAGCCATACTGTGTGTGTATGTATGTGTTCAATGGTCATTTACATGAGGTTCAGTTCAAATGACTCCGTCACTAGTGCCAAAATGGACACTACACAAGGTTTACTATACAGATTAGGACAGGGCATGCCAACCGTATGGATTTTTGACAAAGGCTGGAGGAAGAGCACCAAGTTATGCATCTGCAGTGTACAGAAATACACAAGAAACTTCAGAGTGGCGGAGATTTATGCAGTGTTACTGTCAGATTTTGCACGTATGTAGGATGTCAGGGAAAACTAGGATGGTGTCAGTCAAATTATCTTGTCCATCAGTCTTCTAAGAAGTATACTGAAAAGCTTAGAGCAAGATGTTGAAAGAGCTGGTTCTATTTTTGCTATGAAATGAATGGATGTTTTATGTAGCAAATTTGACAATGAGTTTCCAACATGAAAGAGCCCTTTTACTCGATCTTACCTACCTTACTTGATCCAACGTTTTAGAATAACCCAAGAGCGTCAATCAGGAAGAAAACAATATAAAGAGGTCCCGATGAAACTCCAAAGTCTATCAAATAAAGTCAAAAGATAGGAGCCAGAAGAAACAATACAAAGATCTTGTGTCTCCTTCTGCTTCTATCATCACTTCCAGCAGCTGTTCCCCTCAATGATGGGTAAGAAATGACAAGTACAAAATCACTGTTTTCTCTAAATTCAGTTGCAAACATCCACTAGCCCAGCACCATCTGCCTCTTCTGTGCTAGAAACCCACTTAACTCACAAAATAGAGAGTCAGTATGAGGGGCAATTCCTTGGTATACTAATCTTTAAAATGAAAATTATGGCCTGCCTCTGGTAACATTTTAAAGCTTTCCCTCTCCTTGTGTCAATTCAGATGACTCTTTCAGTGCAGGTACAAATGCTCTAAACAATCAATGAGTGAACCTAAATAGTGACAATGCAGAAGGGTTGATAGTTTTGACAGGTAAAGATGGAGAACTTCACCAGAAGATGCTGTGACTACTCCAGATACTGATATAACTTCTGACACTGACAATAATGAGTGGTCTGAAATATCAGTCAATATCAATAGATAAGAGGCTAAAAAGTCTAAAGAAATTTGAACAGGAATCTCATGGTACCCTAACATCATTGAAAAGCCCTGGCTTTCCCGGGTGGCAGATGACAATATAAAAGGCTGACCATGGCAAAAATGTGGCCTAATTGTTCTTCTGGAGTTTCTTAACAAATGCTAATCGTAGCTTCCTCTGCACCTTGTATTGGGCAAAGTATATTATAGTAAGAGGAATAATGATTATGGATGCAGCTGGAGAGAATTCAAACTACCTTATAGTACAATTAATACTCCAGGAGAATTTAACAATCCCAAGCAGAAAGAATCCTATCATGGTACTGGTCTATATTCTGAATGCCATCCTTTGCTTATCTTGCGTACATTTCATCACGCAATAAGCAATATTAGGTATTAGGCCTTTCTTCTTTCACTAGAAGTCTTTTGAACTAATTCAATCATTTGTATTATTATGTCCTGCTACCTCATGTTTATATCTATACTTAAAATGTGAGGTCAGCTATATCAGTACAGAGAGGGCCATCACAAGAATTTAGCAGATTTGTTATGGTTCTGTTCTTCCACTGCTGGAGAAGGAAGGAAACTTTCCCTCTTGCCAAATGCTGTTGTACACAGTTACAGAACAGAAAATATTTAGGCTCACAGAACAGGATACAGAGGCACTTACAGAACCTGGTGAAACTAAACAAACTTTCAATCCATATATCACAGCTTCTGAAATTCCTACATTAAGTCAGATGAAACCACAACAAATACCAAGCAAAGAAAGCTAATCTGTGTCCAGATCAATAAATAAAAAGCTGTTGTCATTTATAATCAGTACAGATCCCTTGACTCTTTTCTACTCTTGTTAAATTCTTCAGTGGCTTTCGTTTCCCGCGAATGCCTTGCAAAACGTTGTTTGCTAGCAGCCTGGTTCTACTACACTTACTCACATCAAGAAGAACCTTACTCGCAATCAATGGGATGACAAACAGAGTAAGGTACGATTCAACGTGACTAAGAGTGGCAGAATTGTGCTCTATGTGAGCTTTCAGGAATTGTTGCCGGTAGTAACTAGAAAAGGTATATTTCTTTACTTGCACATTTAAACAGCTAAGATTCACCAATATTGCTTTATAATCCTGGAAGGCCTTGTAACCATTGTTTCTCCATGAAGAATATATTTTAAAATAAATCTTTCCTGTTCCAGACATACCTAAACTTTGATTCTTCAGACCAAAGACCAAACTCACTTCAGATCTCCCCATTTTTACTAGTCCATCCACCTTTGGAAAGTAAAACAAAAGGTAGGTGCTTTCAAATAAGAGGATTTACTTCATTTACTGATTCAGCCAGGAGGCCCTATCCAATCTGAGAAAAGCCTTAACTGAGTTAACAGAGAAATATGGCACTTGTCTCAGTGGCTTAGAGACCTGTTCCTGCTCTTGAATGGCATGTTTAACTTAAAACTTTTCCATAATCTACAGAATTATCTTCAATTGCCCAAAAGTAAGGTTAATGTTTAAACTATAAAAAATTATTACTTTCAAAAATCCACAAAAATTCCTCCATCTTTCATTGGATAATAATTTTGATAAGTAATTAAAGCAACCTTAATGCCACTAGTTATTCCATAAATCTCCCCCTGTATTATTCTTCCTACACTCACTTTTTACACTAGCTGGATGCAATACAGTATATTATTCTCCTTATTTTGTTCATTTTATTCTCTGTTACTATAACTTTCAAAATAAAGCATTATAATGAGAAACCATTTATTTTACTAAAATGAGCATTATCTTTTTTCCTTGAAAATTATACTGCTATTCATATTTATAGCACCTTGCAGAAACGTGAAATATAAAGTTCGGGAAGGCAGGTTTCCTGATAAAATCATATGCAGCATATAAAACGAAACACACATACCTATGAATACATTAGCCACACAGTCCACTTTCCTGCCTATTAAAGGTACATACGAAGAAAAATGCAACCCTGCTCTTTCACTTCCGCATAATCTTAGATTTTAGTCTTTAATCATTTTTGAGGACTGGCTTCCTGCAGACTTTTCACTAAACTAGTTGTAACTACAACTGCAAAACACTGTTGACTCGTGGACACTAGAGACCTGTTCATTACCTGTCATTAAATGTTTTAAAGTTTGCATAATTGATCCAGCCAATAAGTCATCATTGATTTATAGGGGTCTGTGCTGAAGAGTTGCTCGTTAAAAATTCATAACACTGGTATGTGTCTTTACAATCCATTAGCTGTTTACGTACCCATAGCCCTAAGATTGATTGACCTTGGACTGAGATTCTCATGGACTTTGCTTTTATTTATTTATTTTCACACTGCTTCTCAGTATAGAAAAGCAATATTTCAGACTGCTCCCTTGACAGCTATACTTTGATTCTTTTTCCTCCCCATCAAAACTGAAACTTTACTTGAAATGATGAATAAATAAAGCATAGTCCATAAACAGCTTTCCACTATTATTTAAGCTTGTGAGCTGTGCTCTGTTAGTCTCCTTTCCCCACCATCAGATTCAAGTGTGTAAATGTTCTAAAAGGCTTTGAATGTTTTATGATGATTTCAGGGAATGATGGAGTAATAGCTGAAGAGCGAAGCTATTAGTTTTAATATTTATATAGAGTGCTCTGAAACATTAATGTGACAGGATGTAAGATCAGAGCAGTGGGACATATTTACTTCACAACCACTGCCACGTGGCAAAAATATTTATTTTCTGAAGCTCTAAGGCCAAGTTTTTTCACAGGAATTTAAAGTTCAGATTGACACATGCATTAGCTTTTCCTGAACTTTGCGGGTACTGTATTTTAGGAACTAAAGACTGGCTACTGTTTTGGATATGGCTGGCTTAGCCTGGTGTAGGCCCCAGTCCAAATTACAGCTATAGAACCTCATGGATAAAGCACAGAAGCTTACCAAACCTGCAATCGGTTTAGCTATTTGTATGTTCTTACCTTTTTGCCTGAGTTCCAGCAGCACCTTGGAGAAAAGGAAAATGTTCATTTATTAATAAGGAAATGGGAGTGGTTCATGTGCAGGGGTATCATTAAAAGGTTTGTTTCATACTGCATTCCCACTCTTCACACAGAAGCATGAAAACAACCCTGTAAATGGAATGGTCCAACGTCATCATGCCTAGTTCTTCTGTTCAAAATTACAAACATATTAAAGGTAAGTGATCTTAATTACCAAAGGTCAAATCCACCTCACCTCTCACACACAATTCTCTATGAGTGAGTAAGAGACGCAGGATGAGATTCCCAAGGGAGACATCCTCCCATCAGATTTGCAGAGTGGATCTGATACAAGTGGAACAAATGATGACTTATCGCTGTTGCATTATGAAAATATGCCTGCTCCAGATGCTTCCATGCCCTGTATAAAGATTTCCATCGGCAGAGACTGTATCCACATTTGCCTCTATAGATCTCCAATAGAAGAAATAGTCTGGCCAAAAAGGGGAGGTTTTTAGCCCATTTACCACACAAACAGATTCTACTATCTCAAACATGTTTGAAAGGAAGACTACGTCAGAGTAAACAAATATTCTACCTCTGAGATGGAGTAAAGTACTAAACAGCCACCTCGAATGCAGAGACATTAGAAAGATGGATGGGACTTGTATGTCCATACATATACATCTGTTAATAGAATGAATATGAACCGGCAATAAATACACCCCTACCAGCAACATCTGGATCAGAGTAGATCATTTAAGAAGTTCAGAAATTACATCCTCTAAAACATTGTTCCAACATGACAATTTTGACCAGGTTTTTTTAGATAGTTTGAGTTGCCCATTATTACTGCTCCATAAGATTTTGTTGCCTCTGATATACCACAATATCTCACACTCAGTCAGATCTACAAACCTATAGTGCAATCCTACTAGGATACTTGTATTGTATCAACCCCCACTTTGGCTCAGATAGGCCTAATCCTAATCCTGTGTAAGAAGCGGTGTGGCAGTGCTGGGAACTATGATAACTGCACCACAAACCCTCAAGGCAAATGTTGTAGTCAAGCCACCTACTACAGTCATGTAGGCATCTCTATAAATTTCATGGAATGCTTTAGGTGGGGTCTTTCTCTTCCACTCGTATGGTCTCCTCTGTCCTTCTGGTACAGATTATATTCAGCTATTATGGATATTCCACTGATTCTGTCATTCCACTACATTTTACTAATACCTGTTGCATGAAGGTCTTCTTCCTTTGCCAGCCATTTTACTTCACCTATTTTTGCTTTTAATCGGCTCACATCGTTAAAGAGACACTTACAGGCACTTACACACTTCAATATGGCCGAACTGCACATAACACAATTCAAGATGTTGAATTTCCACCGCTGTCTCCTTGGAAATGCAAGCATTTCAAATAAAGCTGCCTTGGAATCTCTAGACATTCTCTCTAATCATCTAAATTTTGCTTCCAGGATCTCTCAGCTCCCCTACATCATTGTACCAAAATATACCATGACCACAGGTTCCTCCCCAGCATTTTCTTGTACTGTGTTTAGATGTTTCACAGGAGCTATTCATCTTCAAGGGAAGACTCTAATACTATTAAGAATAAGGCTGGCAAAAAAATTGGGAAAATCATATTTTTGTCATAGCAAAAAATGCACGTGTCAAAATATTAGATTAAAAAACATGTGAAGTCACGGCACACACCATCTTAATTAAAATGACATTTTCTATTAGAAAAGTATTAGGAAACTGCATAGAAGCATATAGCAATATCAAAAACACCCAAATACTTACAGGATGTATATAAAATATATAGGAAGAACAAGAATCAGAGGGGTAGCCGTGTTAGTCTGGATCTGTAAAAGCGACAAAGAGTCCTGTGGCACCTCATAGACGGAGCATAAGCTTTCGCAGGTGAATACCCCCTTCTTCAGATGCATGTAGTGGAAATTTCCAGAGGCAGGTATAAATATGCAAGCAAGAATCAGGCTAGACTAACGAGGTTAGTTCAATCAGGGAGGATGAAGCCCACTTCTAGCAGTTGAGGTGTGAACACCCAGGGAGGAGAAACAGCTAGTAAGAACACTAGCTAGTAACATCTTGTTTTAATAAAGCACTTCGTAAATTGCTAAATTACAGAGTTTAAAACAATTTAAAGCCCACTCTCCCTGAGAGGCAAATTTTTAAAAACTTAGTTTTATTCAGTAGACAGTTGTATGCAGTGTTGTAGCCATGTCAGTCCCAGGATTTTAGAAAGCTAAGGTGGGTGAGGTAAGTCTTTTATTGGACCAACTTCTGTTGGTGAGGAAGACATCTGTATAAGATCAAAAGCTTGTCTCTCCAACAGAAGTTTGTCCAAAAACAGGTATTACTTCATCTGTTCTGTCTCAGTAGATAAGAGTGATCAAGATCATGAGAATTTTTTTTTTAATAAAAACCTTATAGAAATATTTTTGTTATGGAAGCCGTGACAGGGACAAACATATCATCCAAACAATTGTTCAACAGATGAGGACTGACCAAGGATTTTTACAAAACAACAATGAAACTGCAAGTACCAGGCAACGAAAGGCTGCACAAGGCCAAGAGAACAAAATAAAATAAATCAAAACAAGAAAAAAGTTTTAAAATAGAAATTCCATAATGAGAGGAATACCTCAGAAAGTTGCTCAGTTACTCAATCAAGCAAAGTATGCAGCTAAGGCCTTAATTCAGCAAAGTTCTTAAACACCTCCCTAATTTTAAGCACTGACATAGGCCTTGAAGTCAAAGGAACTACTTACATGCTTAAAGTTAGGTACATGCTTAACTACCTTGCTGAAATGAAGCCTTAAGCATATGCTCAACTTTAAGCATGTGAATATCCATTGACTCTGGTGCTTAAAATTAAGCAGGCGCTTTAGGATTTTACTGATTCAGGTCCTTAGTGTCATGTTACTTGCTCTAAACAGAAATGTAAATAATTTAATTTTAAACTCTTTTGGAGGGGGGAGGTTTTTGATTGTGGTTTATTCTTTTGAGTCCTTGTAGCTTATTGTTGGATGATGCATTAAATGTTTGGAAACTTAAATAGTCTATTTTGACGGATAATAAAAAAAGTCCCTTCTTTCATTCCCTGCTGCTCGAGAGAGCTATAACCCAAGCCCAGCAGCCCGAAACTCAACTTGGCGAGAGGAATATTTTTGAAATGCATTTGAAAATAAACACTCCTAATTAAAAATTGGCCTTTCAGAACCTCCTGTGGGCCACGGGCACCCTGCAGAAAGGTGACCTCGCTTTTCTAGGCTTGCTGTGTGGGAGCTCAGTACAAGAGATTCAAAGCCAGTTTTTATCCTCTCTTAATAATGGTTTCATAATTAGGGGTGAAATTCACTCTAACTCAGAGAGCTCACATGTAGCACAGTGGGGCCACACGGAAAGTGGAGAGAACAGTGGATCTCAACAGCCCATGTGCTTCGGAGGGGCTCTCTCCACTGGAATCCGGACACATAGGCCAGATCAGTGGGCAGCACTGGGATCAGGCTGGTGCAGGGGACACAGTATCCATTACTACATGGGTCCCATGGGTGAATTCCTGGCCCCACTGAGGTCACTAACAAAACTCTCATGGACTTCAGTGGGGCCAGGAATTTACCCAGGATGTCTCTAACATGTTGGACAAGTGGCATAAAAGAGCATCAGCCCATTGACTGTAACGGCTAGGGGTAAGGCAGGTTGCATTGTAGTCCTGTACCCTGGCCTCAGACTGTGGGAACAGGTTTTACAACCCAAGTCCATGGCAGTAACAGATATAAAGTCCAAAGAGTCAGGCTGCGTGTAGCTGAAGTGAATTCCATCCTAATAGAAGGTTACTGTATAAACTTTCACCACTGTGTTTAAATATCCCTGGAGTTTTAGCAATGCAGTTTTAGCAGGGTCTGGCTTACAATCTCCTTTTCCACTGAGCTCCCATACACTGCTGGTGTCACAAACGAAACTATGTCTCAGCAAGATGGTCACTGCCAGCAGTTGACTCAGAAACACCAATTTTAATTACAAACTTTATTTTCAACAACATTTCACACTTGGTACATGGTGAAAAGTGCTTATCACCACGTGAAGTCTCAGACTGTTGTGCTGAGGGAAATGAGTGCAATTTAAGTTAAAAAGGGCCAAATCCATCCCAGCTATAAACTCCACTGATTTCTATGGAGTTACATCACAGGTGAATTTGTTCCACTGTGTTTAACAAAGACATTGTTAAAAATTCAGCTTCAGGCTGGTTTATGTCCCTTTTTTCACACAGAAGAGCATTACATGGCCCCAAATCATAACTAATTTTCATATTTACAATCATGTACACAATGGGGGGGACTATGTGTCTCTAATCACCAAAAATTTGGGTGGTATATTACATTTGATGTATAAATATTGATAAATTTGCTTTCACAGTGTAACCTTTTAAAAGCATCCATAAAGACCCACATAAAAACGTGACTGACTAGTAAAAGATGTAAGCTGCATTATGGTTACATTGGTATTCTTTAGAGAACAGGGAAAATATAACAAGTATGACTACTGTTATAGTTATATAACATATTCCATTTAACAGCAAAATAGCAGAAGTCTGAAAGCATTTCCTAAGGTATTTTCACTTCATGCATTTGACATTGATATTAGTTTTTGCATTTAAGATACATTGGGCTGTTTATTGCTGACTTTCTCCTCACTGAAAATGTTAACCACAGCAGAGAAATATTTGATGTTACAAATTATTTAGCTTGCTAGTCTTCATTTTCCTTTTAGTATGCAATTATTTGTTTGGTTTCACTGAGCAAATGAAATTTCAAGGGCATTTCAAGGAAAATAAACAAAGTACAGCCCAAAAGGGTTTTTGTGGGGTTTTTTTGTATTCAGGAACAGCACTGAATCATGCATATGTATGAATCAACAAAATCTGGTTAGCTAAGAAATTGGAAATTGCACTCCACACTAGAGCATTTTTCTTGCTCTAGAGATCTTTGCTACGGATTTGAAGGACTAATAAAAAATCAGCAGCATGACTGGAACAGATGTTTTTTATGGAGTTGGCTTGTTAATAGTCTTTTTAGCTTCTCCTAAGGACTTAAAGCAAGTTCCTCACTTGTCCTGAATATTTGAAATGATGTTAACATTGTCCAAAATGCGCACTAACAAGCAGCAGTGGAAATGCTAGGGTTTTACACACAGCTACGAATAAGAATTCAAAACATTTCTGCAAGTGTGATGAACCTCAAAAGTGGGTGATGTTACAAAACAAAGAAGTTACTTACTGTATCTAACCTATTTGATGTCATCCTGATAGAAGGTAGATTGATAAAATATTTCCATGCTCCATGCTACTTGGATTATAAAAACATAGGTTTATTGCAGGCAACAAAATTGCTTTTACATTTATTATAATGATTTGCTTGTGTTTAAATGAGAATTTAAATGGACCAGATCCTCAGCAAGTGTAAACTGGCCATACTCCACTCATTTCAAAGGAGCTATGCCTATTCATATCAGCTGAGGATCTGACCCCATGTATCCTCTTTCTAGGTCCGTGAAACTTACTGCAGATAGAAGATTGGAATGAGAATATTTTGGAAAGACAAAAATCTAAACGGATAATTCTGTCCACAATGTTTCACTGGACGGTGAATGTTTCAGTTACTCTATTTCTGTTATCTTCTCTAGTTTTTCCTGTCATTTCCTATCTTCTTCCAGAATTTCTGGGCTGGCCGATAGAAGTTATTTATGCATTGTGCCAGGCTTTGATAGGAATGGTACCTCCTCAGTACACACAATATTTTCATTATTATTATTACTAAGGCTTCAGAAGCCTGACCCTGCTTACTGGAATCCAGACTTGACATTGGCCCATCTTATTTTCTTTCACAGGGAAGAAACCAGTAGAAGTTTCATTTCTTACTCAGGCGAAGAGAGGGTAGAATGGAATGGAGTTCTAATTCACTAAAAAGTTTTAAAATTATTTTGCCAGCAATATATATTTCAATCACTTGAAAGATTTGGAAGCATCTTCCAACCCAGTATTTACTTATAATTAGATTACAGAAGCATCACACAGTTATTGTCATTGAATATTATATTGCCACTGAATATTACAGTGTCCTAAAACCCGAAAACCTGCTCTGCCAGGTAAATGGATGTATTTTCCTTTCAGCTAATAGATGCTAAAGCTACCATGTATGTGACTTTAGTCAACGAGTATGGATTTCCTCTTTTGGAAATGAAGAGCATCCTTCAGATCCTTAAGAGAAAAAAAGAGGGTGCACTCACTTTCTTTGGTAAGTGTGTAAAATGGGGATGATAATATTCATATTTGTAAAGTGCTTTGTGATCAACACCTTTGACACACTTGTCCGGGGTGCGCTGTTGACTGTGAACCACTGCAAGGGAGAACGGGACTGGCTTTGTTCCTTCCCTGCTGAGTGCTCACAGAGGGTTGCATTATGCAAGTGCTCCTCATGCCTGCTCTCATGTGGGGGTTTTGCAGGGCCTATTTTCTAATCCTTGTTTAGTGAGTACATGAGGCTGGTCATTGGAAGGGTTAGAGAGAAGGCATGGACTGCAGTATCTTCATTATCTCCATCTCCACGTTCCATTGCTTGATAGCACACTTATTTGTTACCTCACCTCCCTCTCACTACCACCACCACTCACATACACATGAAGTGCAGAACTGTGGTTCTTAAGTTATATAACAGAGCCTTCATTTTGGAAACAATATAGGAGATCAATTTCCAAAACTACAAGAAGTTATGTGCCAAATATGCACAAACAATTACTGCAATTATATGCACAAATAATTGTATCTGCAAGTAAATAGTACTACTTATTTGCATGTGCAACTGTGTCAAGTAGGCACAACGCTGAACATTCATTTTTGCATGCATATTTTTGAAATTTGTAAAGGATTTTTAATTGCCTTTACTTCATTCAAGAGGTATATCTTTATTTTAGTTACATTTAGAAACCAGGAGGTTAAAGACCCATCATAAGTTATCATTTCAGTCCTGGAATGGGTCCAAAGATTATATTTACATTAATTCAATGTGAAAATATCTGTGAACAACTTACTATGCTTGTGCAAAAAGACTGAAAACAAACAAAACACCTACAACAAAACTCCTGCTTCTAAGCAAAAGGTCCCTCCCGTTTCTCATTTGTATTTTTCCAAAAATACAAAATGTCTTTGAGCCAAATTCTGCTCTCAGTTACACTCTGTAAACCAAAAGTAATTCACTAGTTGTACTGAAATTCCTCTGGATTTACACACTGGAACAGAGCAGAATGTATCCCTCATTTCACATTATCAACTAATTCCATAAACTGTATTAGTAGGAAGTTAGGGTTGTTTGGTTAAGCACTGAAAAGGCAGAAAATCCCTGAGTTAAGGTTGCACATGCACCCATCAATCTGATATAATGTTTAATTACATACCTGCTATTTCTATCTTATCCTGATTTTTGACTGCTTCACCATACAACATTTATGTTCTCTTTTATGCAGGTTTTGCATGTAATTTCCTAAGGGTGCTTTTCAAATAAAAATAAAGATGGATAAAGCAAAAGAAAATGAGCATTGCATGGAAAAAGTCAATCAGTTTCATGCACAGGTGTTACCGCATCACAATGTATGTACATTATTTCAGCGCCGCCCCCCCCCTCAAAATTCAGACCATTCAGGCCAATGAAAAAATAGCAAAAATGCTCAAATTTTCACAAAAATCATAAACAATTGAGAAACACTAACTTAAAAGATTGATATGTTATTTTAAATAAAAAGACTTTTAGAGAAAATCTTTATCTCATGTCTCTTTTCTCTAGCCTAAGTCTTTCACTAATCCACATTGGTGGTGTCTAAATTGTGCCATCTCTTGACTCCAGACATGCAGGTTCACAGATCACTTCATAAATGATCTAGTATCAGTAAAGTTTTGATGATTCATTGACAGCTAACTTTGAGACCGTGGCTCAGCAATCTCACAGGAGTATAAAGGAATATTGCTCCTTTCAAGAGAATTTTAATAAAGTTTAATTAATATGAAAAAAATTAAAAACTTTATTGATAACAGATTATAATATGCTTTTCTTGGCCACATAATTTGTCTCTTCCCATAGTCCACAAACTGTTTCATCTATCTCACACTCCAATTGTGTAAGAAACCAGTGCATTTCCAGTATACAAAGTTTTTCTTTCTGATGTCTGCACTGAATGTGAGTAGCTGATATAATTGTGCAACACCTTTTTAGTTAATATTGAGCTTGGAAAAATAACCAGGGTTTGAGATGGTATAAGCACTTGAAAAGATTTTTTACTAGACATTACTAGTATTCTCATCTAAATAATGATAATGGAGATCCCAGTATATTTTCTTCTCTTATCATGTTGAAATTAAGTGTTAGCGAGAACCGGCTGCTTATCGGATAAGAACTCAATTAATTTCTGTCCAGACTCATTAATCTTTCTTAATTCATGTCAGACCCTTACATTTGATCCATGACCTCCGCTGCCACTTTTGCATGAAAATCTCACAGGACCAGAATCACATCATGATTTGGCATGTGTTCATGAGCCCCTGCAGTTGACTGCAGAACTCTTCAATCTCATCAGCACTAGCAGCTGCTATATTTATATGCACATGACTTAACGACAGGTTCACAGCTCCTTTAAGGCAGGTTGAAAGAATTTTGTTATTGGGAGGACTAAATCCCATTAGAAATACAGCTGGGTCCCTATTTGGATCAAATTATTCCCCATCGTCACTCTCTTTTCTATTCCCAACACACACAAGCATCATACAGGGGTGTTGAAATAGCCTATGCAAATATATCAAACTTCCCAATGGCTTTTGAAAACAATATTTGATTTTAGCATTCGTAAATGTGCAGGGTTGGGGTTTTTTTGCCTTTAATGCCCTTTAACACATGGGCATTAATGGATGTGGGGACACAGAATCTATCATTCTTGTCTGCTACTCCCGGGGCTTTCATGGACTCTCGTTTTCTTCAGCACTGTACTGACTACAGTGGAGGTTTTATATTTTTGCAGCTCGTACATTTGAATTGATCAAAATACATGGCTTTCTTGTGAAAATAAATAGCTGACAACAGAAAACCAGGTCTTTCCAGTCTTCTTGCTATCCCTGAAGTTATTTTCCATCCTGACAGCTATCAGTAACATTGAAAGCGTGAGCCTCATGCCATCAGCATTAGAGATGGCTGGGAATTTTTGACAGAAAAAAACAATTAGTTGAAACCATATCAGTTTTGGCAAAATTTTCATCAGGAAGGTATCTGAGGTCCAGGATGGAATTTGTGATCAAAATCAGAGAGAGAGAGATTCACCCCAGACCTGCAAGTGATTAGGGCAATCACCTGGGATGTGGAAGACCCAGGATTAAGTCCCTGATCTGAATCAGGTAGAGCAGGGACTTGAATCTAGGACTGCCCCATTCCAGGTGACCGCCCTAACCACGAGGCTATTGATTATTCTGGGGTAGGCCAAACTCTTTCCTGATTCATAACCCATACAATACCATTGTATTGGAGTGAAGGAGTGCATGGGAAATAATGCATTGCAGAACTTGGCTCACTACATTTCAGAATAACAGATTCTAATAGTCACAGAAACAATTAATTAAAACATTTTCCAATCATATTTTAACTACAATTTTGTTTTCATGTGATTTATTATGTACATACAATAATAAATTATAGGAGAATACCTTTAATTTCATCATTCAAAAGTTATGGTACATGTATACCTTTCTTTTTGTTAACCAAATAAGAAATATAGTTTCATTTTTTTTGTGTCAAACATATGAAATTACTATGGTTTACCATACTTGGTAATAATGTTACCTATTATAAAGTGATACCATTTTTTGGCCTCATGTTCTCTTGTCTCCAGAGTTTTTTATGTGCTTTGCAAAAATAAACAAGGACAATTATCCAAAAAAATTCAGTCCAAAGCATGTGTATCATACTTAAAGCAAGAGGAAATTTCATGGATGTCTGCAGTGTGACTTGCAGTTTCGTTTGGCATTTTTGTTCATACTTCACAATATAACCATACTATATCATATGATTTTATAAGAAGGCATGATTCAGCAGACAAAAATACCGTAACACAATACAAAGAAGTGAAATAGAACCCAAAGATATATATGCGCCAGAGAGAGAGAGATACAATAAATATTTTTGTAAACTAGTATATGTTACTGATTGCAAAGTAATTTAAATTCAGGGATCTGTTTGTCAAAGTTTTATATTTCTAATTCAGTGTAACTTAGTACTCACTTGTATTTTTTGCATAAATTATATGTATTAGCAATTTGTATCACTCCTAATGGTTTCCTCTTTCATGTGCACAGGTAAGTGGATGTGCATTATAATCTACATTGAGCAAGCTCTCCCTGTAGCAGGGTGATCTGCCCCTTTAATAGCCCAGTGGGGAACTAGGGTAATGGAGCAGCTGACCCTGCCTCAGAGAGAAGCCCAGCAGACAGGTGCTAGGAATCAGCTGACCAGCATCTTATGTTGGCCCATGCTCTCAGCTGGACAATATAAAGAAGAACTCATCTCTGTGAAGGGCGGGGGAAACTAAGAGAGAGGATATTCTCTGGTAACCAGAACAGGAGGCTGCAGGCAAAACGACCATCCCTGTGGAGCTGCCTAGGGTCAGAAAGGGCCCTACCTGGTAGCTATCAGAAACCAGAGGACCCCAGTCAGAACCCCTAACCAGACTGTTTGTGTTACTTTTTGCACACACCTTCCTTTGTGAAGGCAATAAACAATGCCCTGAAGAAAGGGACCAAAACCTAACCTGGGCATGGCGGACTCTCTATCCCCAGCTGGTGACTAAAGCCACCAACGTATACTCCCCAACTCCAAACACTTACATATTATTCTTGTGGTTATGAATGTTGTAATAACTTATATATCACCTGCAGTCCGAGGCTTCTGTGGCTTAGACTGTGGAGTTTTCCCACACACCTTGGGTGTATATGTAGATGATTATCTTCTCTTGACTTCTTTCAGTCTCTGGAATAGCATAACACATCAACAGATAAATGCTCTATATTGCTCACAAACATACAATATCTGGTATTTAAAGTACAAATACGCCACATTAGCATTTTATAAAGCAATTAGATAACTCATACTGTGTATTGGTTTATCTGCAACCACAGTGTTTGCAGATCGTGTCCTACCAAGCAAATGCCTGTTTTATTCTTATTAAAATGTCAAACAGCATCTTAATCTTATCAAAGTGATTACACTGCAGCTTTGAATTACTCTGTATAAAACCTATGCATTCATTAATCATTCATCCATGCAATGAAGAAGACGGTAAGACTGTTAGATACTTACCATGACTGATGGGCTAATTTTGATGGGACACAGGTCAGCTACCTGCCAACTGTCCAGGATGATAACTCTCAGGGACATGGGGGCAGGCAGAGGAAAGAATGGGACTTCAGCCTCTGCTCTCCCCCAATGGCAGTCTTTTCATGTAGGGCGGTGCTTTTCAAAACAATATAATTTATTTATGAAGAGGACATTTAATGCTAATACTTTACTGTATCTCTAGTATGAGTATGAATGTAACCATGTGTCCCCTCTTCCCTCTCTGTCTACAGCTATCAGATTACAATCCAACATCTTACAAGGCTGGTTTCTCGGGAAAAAATAAAACACAAGTCAATAAATGTGGTTCCCTTTAATAAGTGCAACACATGTACTGTAGTGAGATTTCCCGCTGCTGTGGTGGGCACACGGTATGACTTTAAACAAATCTTCTCCAAGCATATTGCCAGAGAAGAGAAGAGAAGAGAAGAGAAGAGAAGAGAAGAGAAGAGAAGAGAAGAGAAGAGAAGAGAAGAGAAGAGAAGAGAAGGATTGTGAGCAAATCTGGTTTTAAAAGAGCTCAGAAATGTGTGCAATGATTGGCATAGATACCGAAAAGAAAGCAAGCTCTTGAGTCAATAGTCAACTCAATTGCCAGATCACCAGAGATCTGAATTAGGAGCACAATTAATCTCAAATCAAGACTTTGCAAAAGCAAGTCCCGGTGACTTCCTGTATTACTTGGAAGCAGCATGATCTAGTGGTCATGAGTAGAGACAGATGAAAACCATGAACATTTCTGCAAACATTTTTACTAAAAATGTGTCCCCTTTTTTGTCAAACATTTTGAATTTGAAATTTTTCAACCAGCTCTAATCATGATCATGGCAGGGCGGCGAGAGTCATGAGACTTAGGTTCTAATCCTGAGAATGCAACTAATTCACAAGGTCACCTTTGGCAAGTTACCACGCCTATGTGTGCCTCAGTTTCCCAAAATGAGGATACCTGTCTCAGTATGAGGATTGTGAGGTGTTTGTGGAGCGCTTTGTGATCCTTGCTTAGAAGGTGCTACAAATGTTATTTTTTTAAATGAAATATTCTACGTGAAGAGCAGACACACCACCGTTAACAACAGCGTCACTACCATTACTGAAGAATACTCTAATATTTTAATAAGGATTGTATAAAAAATGTGTAAGGTCTGAAAATGCTAAATTTAAAGAAAAACACTTGTATGTAATGGCCAGACCTTTTCAACAGGCATCACTATAATCTGCTGTTCATGACTTCAGTGGGAATTCTGCCTGAATACGATCCAGGATATTTTCAGGATCTGGCCCATATTGAGAAAGGCGTGAGAGCTGAACTGACTGAAAAATACAAGTTGAGAGCGGTCATTCTGAAACTCATTTTCCCCACCATGAAGATGAGCTCTTATTACCTGTGAATATGGAACTGAAATACTATTTTCAAGTTTTAAATGTAGGTAACACTTTACATTATGACAGGTTTCAGAGTAACAGCCGTGTTAGTCTGTATTCGCAAAAAGAAAAGGAGTACTTGTGGCACCTTAGAGACTAACCAATTTATTAGAGCATAAGCTTTCGTGAGCTACCGCTCACTTCATCAGAGCATCTGGTTAGTCTCTAAGGTGCCACAAGTACTCCTTCACTTTACATTATGTGACAGCAGGTACCAATTACAGTATAACTGTTATATTGTCAGTCTAATACAGGAAGGTGAGCTGAGACATTTGGATACTGGTCCAAACTTCTCCTAAAGTTCAAGGGGGTCTGACTCTGGTGTTCTAGTTCAAGTCAACCTCTGGTACCTACAAAATAAGCACATCATATTTTAAAGTACTTAGCTCACCCAAGTAGTATGTTATTTTCTCTTTCTGTCCACTCTCTGGTTATTGACCAACGAGCCCGCATCCACTTACTTTCACACCTTAGTAGCAAACTGTACATGGGTAGACCAAAGGAAACTTAAATATTATTCTAATTCCCAAGATTTATTTTCCTCTTCTGCCTTGTTTAGGGGATAAAAAGGCCAGATCTTCAGCTGGTCTAAAATCTGCGTAGCTCCATTGTCTTCAATGCAGCCATGTTGCCTTAGACCGGCTGAGGATCTGGCCAAAGTGGGAGGAAAAGTGAAATGTGAGGGTAACAAAAGCATCAATAAGAAAAAAGGAAAGAATAGCTGCAAGAAAGGGCTATACTTTAATCCTTATGGGAAAATCTTATGGAATTTGGTAGAAAAATATCTCTTTTCTATAAGTTTGTGAACTGGTCTTTAGAATTTAATGTACATTTTATCCCTGATATAGAATTCTATAGGATGATCCAGAGTGTAATAAGAACAGCATTCTCCACTAAACTCTGAGACAGAGTCAGGTCAAGTCACTGAAGAGGCTCCTATTAGCTTCAGTGGACTTTGGATCTGGCTATTTGTGTATTTTAAGCAGACAGCTCCTTCACAGTTATTCAAGTCCCATAAGGTTCCTTCCACAGTATTATGGAGCCTTCCCTTCAGAGAAATGAGATGCTCAATCAGAACTGTCTGCCTTGCTGCACAAAGCTACCAGACAGAAAGGACAAAGGAGAAATTGAGACCACGCAAGTTATATCATCCTTGATGTAAAGGGAAATCAACTCTGTCGAAATCTTTTAATTTTTTTCTCTGCAATAAACCATCTACATTTGCAAACTTGGAGTTTCCTCACTGATCTCTGCTTTTAACCAGGGCACTAAACCCCAGTGTACAGTAAATATTATATACGCAAGTCATTTAATTTTGTTTAATTAGGTGCACTCAACTATTTTCCTCTCAGTGAGTGGGGCATTTATATGTATATCTGCCATTAACACTAATGGGGTTTACACATGTAAAATCCCCCATGCATCAAGAGGAAAACAGACTATTCTAATTCATACATAATGGATCTGTAGCAAAATTAGCGTGTGGAACTCTTCAAATGTACTTTTCAGGCAAAAATCTGTCAATAAGTAGAAGGAAAATGTAGTACAAACTCTATTTTCTGTATCTCCAGATAATCAAAACTCTCTGTGATCCAAAAGAGGGTAATAACTTCTACATCTATTACATAATCATACTGTAAACATCCCTTGATTATCTGAAAACTCAATTATCCAGTGATATCCAATGTCCCCCATGACATTAAGATAATTCTGAATGTCCTGTTTTGAAGAACAACTGCTGGAATATGTTATCTTCCCTGTGACTATGTATCTTGCTAGCTTAGAACACACACACACACACACATTGTCTTTGCAAATACCAGTATAAAACATTTGACCCTGCACATGAATGATCTATACCAATGTATAAACCAAATGTTTAGATGTGCAGTTGAGTGTACATATCTGAGTGTACAGACCCAATGCAATGCGTTATTTAAATGTGCTGTGGCTGGTGGTCTGGCCATTTCCAAATCCCGCATCTTAACTGGACAGTTCTCCTTGCAGGACTTTTAAAAGTTATCATATATGCACAGACTCCAGCACAAGCTGCTATACTTCAAGAAATCCTGTCCCATCTAAATTAATGGGAGTTTAGATATGGACCTCAATGGGGCCAGGATTTCACCCCACTTCTTTTGTAGCAAGAGGCTGGAGGGACCTTATAGAACCCTCATTTCCCCCTCGCTTTTACAAAAAATGTCAGCTAAATTTGGGTGTACTGGGAAAAAAATCATCCTACTAAAATCTTCAGGCTAGCCTTGAACATAGTGGTGGGATAATGGTGGACAGACGTCATCTACATGTGAAGAAGGGTGGAAAAATTAGTTTAGCAGGCCTACCCAAAAATTGTAAGGATGTCTCTTCCCCTTCTTTACAGAATTCTGTTCCTCAGTCCTATGGCTTTGAAGTGTGAAGCAAACCCTATTTACATGTGCTTTGATATATTCCCAATAGACCCCAGTTACCATTCCAGTGGGAAACATAACTCTGAGTTTCATGATGTTCATGTTTACACTCTCAGCAAAAACATTACACTACTGCAGTTTTTCTTTTTCTTCTTCAGTGAATGAATTCACATTTACAGCAGTTAGATTCAGTTTAATTCTGCAGTCAAGCATACTTACAAATCAATACTTTTGGCCAGGAAAAAAATCACACAGCAATGACCTTTTAATTTATAAGCACCAAGTCATCCAGCGAGTGGAAAATGCAATGCACAAAGCTAGACGCCTTAGCAAACCATTCTTGGATTTGACGACTCTTATCATAGTGAGTTTTGCTCAGGTGCTGTCTCTCGGGATACATTTAGGGAAATTTTTATTCCAACCTTCTGATTATTATTTTTTTTTTTTGAGCCAGAAGAAACACCAATGTAAACTAAAGTATCATATTACAGCTAACAATAATATTTTTCTTTTTTTATATCATTACTGGAGTATGTACAATATATTTAAAGCACAGCAATGATTTTCACATTCCCAATGGACTGAACAGAAATCAGCTGTAAATTCAATGGGAAAAAATTACATCTTCCCTTAGGTTAATCAACATAGCTCACATTTCCTGCTTCCAGGTTCCTGCCTCCAGGAGCATCTGTCAAGGCTGAGTCAGCACCTTTCCCTGCAAAATTAGTCAACATGGTAGAAGACATTTAATTTTGTCATCTACCTAGGCACCCAGGACTATTATGCAAATAAGACAGCACAAGACCAGACCACAGCAGCATCGCTAATACTCTAAGTGATCTTTCAGTGTAATTAGAATTTGTTTCACCACACTAATTTGACATGGCAAATTAGTGTAGCTAAGATAAGGGGGTTTTGCAGAGCCAAAGCTCTGTTACGTACACAGAAACTTGCCAGTAAGTCCACTTGCACATGGGAGTTGTGTAATGTTGTAGAGAAGTGACAATTAGCAAAAGCTCTAGAAAATATCAGTTTGTTTTATTTTTAATCGGGTACTTTGACAGGTTATATTTCTTCCTGTGACGATATTACATGCGATTGCTTAGAGATCTGAGCCTGCACGCTAATGAGAAATCCTTCATGGCTCAGAATGAACTATGTTGTACCACAATTATACAAGTTTAATCACGTCTGGCCCAGTGGTGTGGCAGCACCATGCTATGCTGCCATATGAGAGTAAAGGGGCATCTTCAAGACCGCTAGTCCACAGGAAGCTGTAGATGAAAGCCACTCCACTCCAATCCACGGAGCAATGCTGATAGCAGCCTTGGTGAAAGTCATGTGATGGAGTAAAATAGTGGGCACCACCCCGGGATGGCTGCTTTTTCCAAGTCTTGCTTGCTTCAGAGCTCCAGGCAGAAGTGTTTTACAATATGTGCCAGCTTCCTTCCAGCACCGGAGCAGTCCAGAAACTCTCAGGATTTAGAAAGTGTGGCCAGATCAGCAGACAATTTGAGACAGATTTCAGCAAAGGTAGACTGGCTGAGGGCAAGGATGCTCATCCAAACTATTTTGAATCTAAAATGGAGGTTTGAGATAGTATGTAAAAAACTAAGAACTATTTATCTCTAATTTGTAGATAAACAAGTGCCAACTGACCTGGGACAGAATATGCTGCGTATTTGAGCCTTCCGCAATCATCAGCCAACAGCGAGTGGATGGCTACACGTGCTGTTATGCGTCTTTTAACTGAATCACAAATCCACACGCTATCCCCAAGTGCTTCATCCTTCTCCATCTGACGCTCCCTGAAGGACAAGGGCACTATAAGCTAATTATTTGATTGTACTGATCCATAAATACAGCCTGTACATCTGGCTGGGACACTATTCTTATTCTGTACTTTTCATGTTATATATCTGAATCAGAACACAGGGTATACATAGCACAATGGAAATTGTTTATAGGGTTTATCAGCTGTGTTGTACAGTTGGGGTATATTTGCATTGAGATTTTAAAGGAAGGAAGAAAGGTAAGCTAGACAGATAACACTGGTAAATTACCTGTAGTTTCTATTATACGTTTGCTCCTGTAATGCTTGACACTGTAAAGATAGTCTTTTATACATTGATTAAAAAATGTCAAGGAAGCCAATTCTGGATTGGACAGCTGGAATAAGGCACATGGTACACAAGGAGAGGCTCATGTATAGAAAAGCATGAGTCTATATACACGCACACCTCCCCTCATATAAAACAAATAGTGTTCATTCATATTGTGTGTGTGTGTGTGTGTGTATAAACACTAACCATGTGCAGCCTGAAAACCCACAAGCAGAGAGGCAGAAAGTTTGTCTGCAGGTCCATAAGGACCCTTCAGAAAAGAAAGAGCAAAATAGCCAGGAATTTAAGCTGCCCTTAGTACTTGGAGACCTCCATCAATTTCTTCCAGTTCTGCACAGCTCAAAGGGGTAGAATTGGACTCTCTTCTATTTAGTAGACTGTGAGCCAACACTTACCCTGTGCAACCCCAATGACTTCAAAAATAGACTTCTTGGGGAGGAATCCCTGTGGCACCTGACTCCTGCTAATCTCAAGGGCTTTCTGGGTGGAGCTAGGAAGTTGCCTTTACACACACTTATAGGGCAGCAAAAAAAGGAAAACCTTCCCTCTCCTATTGTAAGTGTCTCCTTGCTAAGCCTTGGGACTGATGCTCCATAAGGCCTTGAATGGTAGGACTGGGAACCTCAGAGATTCCCTAACAACTGCATAGTAGGAATTGCACAGAAGTAATTCCTACAAGCGGAGCAGAAGCTCAAATAGAAAAGGTCCACTTCTGCCCTCAGTCACACCCATACAACTTCCCTGATTTTATATTCATGCTTCCTACTATTTTTAGAGAGATTTTACCACATTTTTATTTTTGTTCTTCTTTTCTACTTACGGGAAAGATGAGGTTTCCCTCGCTAGTTCAGTGCCAGAGAAAAGAGTATCACTCAGGTGGTCCTGGTTCCTAGTCCCAAGGATAGCTGGTCAAAAATGTCAGTCTATCTACACAAACACACATACAAATAGAATCTCTCTTTACATTTCTGATGATAAAAAATTCCCAGACATGACTGGCCTCTCATTAACCAAGTAATCCTCACACTTTTAAGGGTAAAAAAGTTAGTCAGTTCCGATCTCGGAGGAGAAAAGGTACTTTTAAAAAAGTAAATGCAACTAAAAGCTGGTCAAGCTTGATGGAAGAAGTTGATGCAGTGGGGGATATATTATTCATCATAATGTGCGCCATAAAATGCCTTGTTAAAGACAGAGAAAAACGCCATATTTTAGGGAATGTTTCATGGTGAGTAAGAGGGTTAAATAAACAAATGATAATAACACCAATCAAACCTCTTTGCTTAAAGCCTGCAGAGTCAATCTGCTTCTGACTGCGGAGCTACCAACCAGCACAGGCAAACTAATTAGACACAGTCAAACACTTAGGCAATCACACCTTGTGAATGTAAGCGTCTTCCTGTCATTTGGCAAGTCTCTCAGCTGCCTCTGAGCGTGAGACAACAAATCCCCTGAAAACAAGTTCCTCGCTCTCCCTGTTAGTGAGATCTAACAGAGCACAATGGCTGGAGGTGAAAGGTGACAGTCTAGTCAGGTAATGACATCGTCTTGAACAGCCCACATTAAAACAGTGGCACTTGTTTAGACTAGCCTATTTGCACCTACCTGCAGAGGGCCTTTTTAATGTAATTATTAGCCTCTGCGGCCTTGCTTAGGATTTGAAAATATCATTCATTTTCATCTCGCTTCAGCTACCGCTGCTATCTCCTATTCAGTCTCAGTCACCTCATCTCCCCACAACTAAGTGTAGAAACAGAGGCAGATGAGAAGAGCTGAATTAACAAGAACAAGTTGGCAGGTGAGCTATGTGACAACAACAAAAAAACCTAAAAGATTTGACAATATATTCTAATCACTACCTGACTGCAGCAATACTGAAGACACTGAAATGGCTTTCTTAGAAAAACAGAAAAGATACCATGATAATGGTCTAACTCTGCTAGTGAGAAAGCAGAGAGGTCAGGAGCTGATCCTCATGAACTGTAGAAGAAACATTTAATTATTCTCTTTTCGAATGTTCTTATTTTTTCTTGTTTTAAACTATTCTCTATCGACAGGATGTGATAGTAGGTATAGTAAATGTAACCCTTCTGCCCGTCAGAGTTGGCAGCAACAAGGGCCGGGTTCAGTCTCTAGGGGATCCATTCCAATAACACAATGCAAACCGGCTCGAGCCCCCACCCAGAGACCTGGGACAAATATATACCACCCCCGCTGGGCGCCTCCCAGAGGCAATACTTCCCCTCTCGCAAGCACATAGTCTGAGTGTAGCAAAAGTCTTTTAATAACAGAGAGAAACAATGTGGCATTATGTTGGGGAAACACCACCAACAGGATTCATAACACAACCCATGAGCAAAAACCCACCCCAAGCAAATTCAGCTGTGTCTTTTCCCTTTGGTTCTTGAGTCCAGCAACCCAAAATCACCCAAAGTCCCAAAAGTCCAACAACCCAAACGTCTCTGTCCCTGGTCAGTGCAGCCCCAGAGTTCAAAAGTTTATCTGCAGAGTTTTACCTCCCAACCTGGGTGGAGATGGGGCGGGGTTAAGGGGCACCTTACGTGGTCCAAAGCCAATTGCCCTACCTCTCCATGGGGCTCCACTCCGCTCCACCAGCCGTCCCATGACTCTCTCCGCTCTGCCAGCCGCTCCCATGAGCTGCTCCAGGCATCCCACAAACTGCTCTACTCTACCAGCCATTCTGCTCTGTCAGCCGTCCCATGAGCCGCTCTGGCCATCCCGCGAACTGCTCTGCTCCAAGAGCCGCTCTGCTCTGCCAGCCATCCCGCAAATTTGCTCCGCAATATATCTTCAGGTTTCAGAGTAGCAGCCGTGTTAGTCTGTATTCGCAAAAAGAAAAGGAGTACTTGTGGCATCTTAAAGACTAACAAATTTATTTGAGCATAAGCTTTCGTGCCACTGAATGCATCCGATGAAGTGAGTTGTAGCTCACAAAAGCTTATGCTCAAATAAATTTGTTACTCTCAAAGTGCCACAAATATATCTTCAGGCTCCCCCATTACTTAACACAACACTCAGTGATTTCAGCTCTTAGTAAGTTTAGCTCTTTTGTGATTTCAGCTTGTAGTAGGAGAGCCTCAGTGCTGGTGCACCATTGGCCTAAAGTGAATCCAGCTCAGCAGCCTGTAACTAGATTCCTAATGGAATCAAAATTAGCTCTGATATTCCACAGTGGAGAGAGGAGGAAGTGCAATTAGCACGTAAGGCCCTCAACGTGGGGCCCATACCACCAGGTATTAATACCTATTCCCAGCCTCCCTCCATTCACTGGGTTTTGGAACCCATGACCCTTGCCTAGTGAGTGCTCCTTAGTTGATAGTGAGTCCCTCCATCATAACAAAAGGCCAAGTACAGTTCCACTGTCCTTGATTCACATAATCAGGATAATAACAGTTTATTCCTGCCCCAATAACAGAGAAACTGGGACTCCTACAGCAGCCAAAGTGACCATCTAGGCAGGGTGGGTGTGCCTATCCAAATGAGATCAGCCCCTGAAGTTCTTTTCCACAACCCACCATGACTCACCACCAGATGTCAGGGTAGAGCTCATCCTGACTCTGCTTACAGTATTAAATAGCTAGAAGGGATATCTCCACTCAATTCCAGCCATAGGCAAACAATACACTGTCTAAGAATCGAGCCAGTACATTATAGTTGTATCAGCCAAAGATCATACAGCTCCATCCCATTTCCACGTGTCCTCTTAAGCAACCATTCCGCTGCAGCAGTGCAATGAGTTATGTTATCGTATCTCTCTCTACTTGTAATTTCAGGTGCTCTGCAGAGAAGGTCCTTGTTCTGTACAAATTGAAGTGAGGTGCCTCCCAGCATGGTTTAGGAGTTGTGCCAGAGAGCGGTGATGATGTGTGTGGAGAAATAATGTAAGAGCATATGCCCAGTGGCAATAAGGAGAGATTGAGGGGACTGGTGTGCCTAGGGTTATGAGAGTTACAGGACCACTATAATGGATATGCTTGCCAGGGCAGATCCGACCTTCACAGCATCAGCCAAATATCAAGGGGGCATCCTTCGATACAAACAGATGCTCTACAAAGGATTAATGGAGAAGAGACAAGAACAGTTCCTGCTGCTTGCTGCAAATAGAGATCATTTCATCAGAGGCCACACAAGGAACCAGCAACAGCTTAGCTTTCCACCTCTCTGAAGGATCAATGGGTTATTGCATTTATCCGGTTTTTTAGTATTAAAATCTGATACAGTGGGACTCCAGCTGGCTTGAGTGGAGGGTTTGTTCACCATGAAGTTTTGTCTATTGCTGTCTTAACGCTTCCACTCCTGTGTGCATGCCCGCTTCCATGCTGCCCTGTATGCATGAAATGCTCTTCCAATCGCAGTGTGCTAGGCCCCCACCCTCTCCTCATTCTAATCCTTCCAAGTACCTATTTCTGCTGTGAGACCAACCAACAGAAATAAACAGAGCAAAGACAGCCTTAAAGTTTGAGTCTGATACAGTGCTGAGCTTAACAAATAACACCTAATCAATAATCATCACAATAATAAGTTGTTTGCATAAAGGCATCTCTCATTATCTATAGTTACAGGACCTGCAGAGCCATTCCTCCCATCTCAAAGTAGGATGACAGCTTCACTTAATTTTAATATTGAGCATTATCATTGCCTCATATATGTCAAACGATCGCAAAGTCAATTGGCACCAGGAAATTAGTAGGTACTAAGTACTGTAGCTATTTACTTTGTTTGTTTGTACCCTTTCCTCCATCTGGCTATGATGAATGAGGGGCCTTTAACGGTAGTTGTACGTACACTAATATTGTGCATCTGACCTAAAATGACAGCTGGAATCAGGGCCCCAGTTAGAGCTGATGATGCCCAACATAAAGATATAAGTGAGTTCTGGAGGGTGCCAACTCTGGGTCAGTCTTAGCTTATTTGTCAAGCTGCCTCTATGCTTTCCTCCACTGACTGGCAGAAGGCACTGCTTTCAGGGGTACTAAATGCAGTCTGTTGAGAGACAAGCAGGTGGCAGGAATCCTCATGACAGGGTGGGAAAGGCAAAACAGGTAGCCAGATGGATATGGTGAGGCCCAAGACAAGCATTGCAAGCAAAGGTTATATGCATTGCAAGGAACGAGATGATTTATCCTAATGCTGCCTCTGATTACAGTGCTCTGAGTGCAATTAGGTTCCCTGACTGATCCCTGGTTACAATGCAGTATCTTGAACAAATCATATTGTACAGTGGCATTTCAAGTCACCTTTTTGTTATTATTGATATTCATGTAAGTTCATCTAGGGATGGTCTTGGGGAAGTTCTACAGGAGATCAGACTAGATGATCACAATGGTCCCTTCTGTCCTTGGAATCTCAATCTCTGACCATTCCATCCTCCCTTTTACACTAGATCTCACTTTGGGGGCTGAGATTATTCATTCTCATCATCATCAGAATTGCTGATTCACCTGCACTTATTTAATTGTGTTTAACTTTTATACAGCCCCATGCTAGGTAAGGCAGAGTGCTATGTAAATTGAATTAATACACACTGATTAGAAAAGGACATCATAAACACCTTGTGGCACCTGCTTTGAATGTCTCCAGAATTAAAGACTGGGAATAATTCATTTGGTTTGGATAATTTCTGCACATAAATTATTCAGTACTACTGCACTGTTCAGACTTGTGATATACATATTATTTATTATTTATACATACACTATTATTATTTAGCTAACTATTTTAATTTTGTAAAATATAATGTAATAAATATAATGTTAAAACCTCTGCCTTGCAGCAGGATGGTAGGGTACGGGCTTCTGCCCAATGGGGAGAGGGTCTCGAGGCTTCAGCCCCACAGGGTACACCTGCCAGGCTTCGGGCTTCAGCGGGAGCGGGGCTGAGGCCCCAAGCCCAGACAGTTGTGTCTCAGTTCTCGAACTTCTGTAGCAATATTGCCGTATGCAGCTCGGCGGGTCAGTAAGATTGGCCACCCCGTCTTAGATTATCCAGACAGAGCTCCTCTACTCACCTTATCCACCGTTTTCCTGGGAGTACAGCCTCCTCAGCAGGCAGAAGCTGAATAATGGGGAAGGGCACTTCAGGAAAATGAAGATTTTTGCCAGTCTTGGCTCCAGCTCTTACATTAAAAAACTCCTCACTTTGCTCCTCTTTTAAATAATGTTTTAAGGGAAATTCCACATATAGGAGAAACATTTCCACAGCGAGGAACAAGCCAAGGAATGGCTCAAAAAAGACCTGAGGCAAATTAAAGCCCAATTTAACTTTTGCTCAATAACTTCACTTTTTCTGAATGAATCATTTATGTGGTGGAAAACTTCAGCTTATCGTACCGGAAAATTCAATTAATAGCCAAGTTACTTATGGCATAGGGGAGGGCAGCAGAAAAAGTTTCAGTCAAAGAGCAGAAACAAAACAATTTGACATAGGAGATCACAAGCAGGGAACTGTCAAGGTGAACAGTTTGCAAACAATCCATAGGCTGGCATTTATTTGCATAAACTATTCCGTGAATATTTATGAACAACAAATCCATCTGGAGAGATCAGGAGTGGTTTTGGAATTATTCAGAATACATAATAATAATAATAATTAACAAAATTCAACTGATAATTAACTCACAACCGATTACCTGATCATCCCTATTTAGGAATACTTTTCAAACCCTGCATGATTATCACTGGAAGTATTCACACATTCTGATGTCCTCTACTAACAATTTTCTATTTCTGCCTTATGCCTTGATCCTGCAAACACTTATGCATGTGCTTAACTTTTCTATCATGAGTAGTTCTATCAATTTTGATGGTATCAAGCCAAACACATGTGTGTTTGCAGGATTGGGACCTTAGTCACCTTATCAGATGTCTCTGAGCCACCTCTGATGTTCTGTTTGGTCACTAATTAGGGCTGGTTCAAACAAATACAAGGGGCCTCTATAAAGTTACTCATTTGCCCCTCTCCTTCCATCTGCCATGCCAGATCATGCAAAGTTTTGGATCCACAGAGTAGTAGCAATATGGGACATCTGCAAAACCAGCATGTTTTTTCCCCCATAAGTCAAGTCATCTCCCCAAAGTTCTCAATCAATCATTGTTTCCAGTCCTCTGATCTTCTGTCAGCCTTATCTGTTGGACCATTTGCAACTGTCCTTTAATCAGCCACTATCCTTCAGCACAGTCTCGACCCTAGCCAAGTGTTTCCCAGGTCCTCTCTAAAGTTCCATCAGCACTGATACACACTTTTTCACAATGTACATTTTACAAGGCAACAGAATGAAGTGGAAGGTTTAATCAACACTGAAAAAGTTCGGCTTCAGTGGGAATGGCAGGGTGCTTAGCCCCTTTGAAAATCAGACCAGTGTCTCAATATGGACAGAGCATCCTAACTCTAGCCACCCGTTTTTAAAAATATTGTTCACAGAATTTAATGGAAAACACTTGACAGTGGAAGTATTAATCAGTCCCTATGCTAATTCAGGTTTGCATCCTCTGATCTGACCTCCTGATTTGTAGTTTATACTACAAGGAATCCAACCCTTAATGAATGGGAAGTCTATATACACTCTATGAATCAATGGCTCGTCAGAAAAAGAAGTCTACTGCCTCAAGGTGTGCTAAAACAATGGAACAAGAGAAGAATGATGATTTACCAATACAGAGAAAAGGCTAATCAATACTATCAAGACAATATCACGATTGTAAATTCCTAAACGGAAGTAATCAGCTCCCTTTTTGGTGCAGGCAGGGGGTACAATATTGCTTTTGCAGATTACCAGGCCAGCTGATCTTGAGAGTAACACTTGTACTCCACAGGATACCTATTGCTTTCCCCTCTTCCTTTTTTACTGTAGAGATTAGAGGACAAAAAAGGAGTGCAGTGACTATTCTTCAGGAGACTTCCTTACCAAATGATGTGTGCATATTAAAAAAAACAATGGCTAGCAGATACCATGGGATAGGAGGGATGGTGCGAAGAGGAGTGGCTAGAGCTCTTTACAGAGGTAAACTGCATCATCTCCAGCATAACATACACACCTGGTCCAGAGACCAGACGTGATCAAGCTTCCTTTGACTGTGTGTTCATTCCACCTCGGTCCAGGACTTCAGCATACATGTGCTGTACCACTATGGTCAAGTCCACTCAGTGTTGTATCATGCTCCTCCTCTGATTCAACACACCTGAAGTTCTTAAGACTCCATTCAGAAAGACTCATCTGCTATTGGCAAAGTGCTGTAAGAACGGACCATTCCGAATTTGTGGGCCAGATCCAAAAGAAGGCAACTTCAGAGAGGCAAATGTCTCTTACAACACAGAAGAGCATATACACAAAAGGATTAAAAATCAAAATGAGTGGTATCATGCGATGAGATCCACTTATTACCATAGCTTCTGAGCACCTCACAAACTTTAATGTATTTATTCTCACAACACCCTGTGAGACAGAGATGTTTTATTCACATTTTACAGATGGGGAACTGAGGTACAGAAGGACTAAGTGACTTGCTCAAGGTCACCCAGGCAGACTGGCATAGCAAGGAATGCAACCTGCACCTCCTGAGACCCAGGCCTGTGGCCCTAACCGCTGGATCATACTTCCTCTCTGGAAGGACTGGAGATAGAATGCAATGGCTGGAAGACCTGTTTTAGACTATGTGCTTCTGAACTCTGGGATAATGGCTAGTTTGATTACATATACATATCCCTGGCTGCTCAGTGCTATTACCATAAGAATCATTTGTAGCTGGACATCTTACTCTGGGATTGCTCCCTCTGCACTTTGTGAACAGAAAGTACCTTTGGTGTTGGGGACTGCACTATAAAAGGGAGGGCACAGTCATGATTTTCTTGCCAAAAATGGAAAAGAAATAAAAATTTGATCTTCTGCGTGCTGCCTGTCATTTTTCTCTCTCCTGGTTATTTTTGTTGTATATATAATAATATATACCTAAGTTCATTTTTATACAAACACACAGGATATAAAAATTAGTCAGAAGCTCTTTTTCTCACTCACACAAGATTTAATGTAGAAATATAAGAGAAGCAAACATAAAAACCTGGTTGCATAAACTGGTCACACTTCACGGCTCTAAAAAGAATGGGCAGTTTTGTGCTTCGGTAGAAGTGATCTAGTTGAAGAATCAAAACCTGGAAGGCTATCTCCCCTGTCTCCTTAAAAGAAACATTAGGTTCAAGTAGTAGCCACAGGAAAGAGGAAAGTGAATAGCTGAAAACTGAAAGATAGTTTGATTGCTGTGGTCTCTCAGGTTTTATCACATTAGAATAGGTTTAACCCCTGAAAGGCTGGTCACTTGTCAAGTATGATAGGGAAACAGTGCTTTGTTAGGGAGACAGGGAGAACAAAAGAAAGAGGGGGGATTTGACAGCTGCTTTCAACTACCTGAAATGGGGGTGTAACGAAGCTGGACTGTTCTTAATGTTTCCTCTGAATATTGTGGGGGTGCCTCAGTTTCCCCTATGCAGTTCTTAAGTATCTAGGCGGTGGGATAAGGGTGTATGATCATTGCAGAGCCCTAGAGGGCAGGTGTGTGCAGGGGTCTGGACACAGAGAATGGCCAACACCCTGTTTCCTGGAAACTGATAGCCTGGCCCTTCCCCCCGCAAGGTGAGAGCTAAAGGGGTTGGAGAAAAAGGAATCCGGTGACCTCCTGGCCCGGGAAAGGGACAAAGCCCAGAGGAGGAGGGGCAGGAGAGAGTTTCAGTTTGAGGCTGGCTGGGGACATGGAGTGAAGTGCAGACATGGTTGTCTGGCTCACTGCCCCCCAAAATGGACCCAGCTGAGGGGTCCTGTTCTCTGCACCTACAAGCTCTGTTTTAGACTATGTTCCTGTCGTCTAATAAACCTTCTGTTTTACTGGCTGGCTGAGAGTCACGTCTGACTGCGAAGTTGGGGTGCAGGACCCTCTGGCTTCCCCAGGAGCCTGCCTGGGCGGACTTGCTGTGGGAAGTGCACAGAGGGACAGAGGATGCTGAATGCTCCGAGGTCAGACCCAGGAAGGTGGAAGTTGTGTGAGCGGTGTGTCCTGAACACTGTCTGCTCACAGAAAGGAGACTTCCCCAGAGTCCTGACTGGCTTCATAGGGAGCAGTTCCAGAGCATCACCCGGGGACTCCGTGACAGGGGGTTCCAAAGAGGATGGATCTAGACTGTTCTCAGTGGTAGCAGATGACAGAACAAGGAGTAATGGTCTCAAATCACAGTGGGGGAGGTTTAGGTTGGATATTAGGAAAAACTTTTTCATTAGGAGGGCGGTAAAGCACTGGAATGCATTACCTAGGGAGATGGTGGAATCTCCTTCCTTTGAGGTTTTTAAGGTCAGGCTTGACAAAGCCCTGGCTGGGATGATTTAGTTGGGGATTGGTCCTGCTTTGAGCAGGGTGTTGGACTAGATGCCCTCCTGAAGTCCCTTCCAACCCTGATATTCTATGGTTCTATGAAATGCACGGCTGCATATGGCATTCCATTAATAAGCCTCACACCCCATAATAGGAACATTTGTACACAAATGTGTTCTTTGGGATATAGCCAAGAGCAGAGCACCCTAGTGAATCAAAAGGCACAGTTAATGAGTTATTTTTGGTGAATTTGGCACTATGAGTTAATAGAACCAATCTGTCCCCAAAATGCTAAATCATTTAGCGCTCCTTTGGAGGTGCTAAGTGCATCTAGAACTTTAGGATGCTGTCAGTAAAAATTAGAGACTAGTCAAAGCTGTTCCTAATAATTTGTGTTCCTTCGTACTATATTCCTCTTGGAGACCAGGTGCATGAGGAGTTTGAGACAGGATGGCAATATTTTTGTGGTGGGAAGCAATAGGACAATCTGACTAAGCTGTAGGGCTGGTGCCTGTTTGAGAAAGGTGGCCATGAAGAAAATAGGCTATTGTTATTTTGAGGCTTCCAGTAAAAACAATTAAAGAGGGACACAAACTGAAAAGCTCAGAACTAGATTTCAAATACCCAATTATTGGGGTGTTTGGATCTGAGTTTTGTTTCATCCAATTATAAAGAGAAGAACTATCGACAAAATTCATATCAGGGATTAGATTTCACATCCCTCTGGAGCTTGAAGGAGGCAGGTCAATATGGGGATTTAGTCTGATATCATCTCTAGTGGGAGGAAAGAGTCATGTGATTGTCAGTTTTCAGAGTATTTCTCCATGCCAGAAAGTGCTTCCATAGACATTAGTCCTACTTTGTGGGAAATTCCCCTTAACTCCTCCCTTTCAGGTTAACAGCTACCACTAATGCCCTGGTCAAGCCGAGCAAAGGAGTTACTCATAGAAGCGCAGGAAGGTGTCTCCCATAATTGAAGTTTTCATTTTAATACCCAATTAAAGATTTATTTGGGAAGGGAACTTTGTTTTTGAGAGCTATACCAATTGACTGCATTAACCAACCATTCTAAGTGGATTGCACTGAAATGAAGGTAAAACAAAAATTAGAGGTATACCAAACTATCTGAATGTAACATGGATAGCAGTGAACTGTGACTCATGTCATGTTGTATTATGTAGCATCAAATCACTGTACAGTATGACACAACATAAGCAACATGAGTGGCGTAAATGTGACAGCAGAGAAAAAAGGGATCCTTTTTCCCCCTTTTTTATTTTATTTTATTTTATTTTTTAAAAAGAGAGCATTTTATTTTTAATCAGATAGCTGCTGTCAATTCAGATAACAACTGCCTGAACCAAATTTTCATCTGATTGTAGTGGACAAATACTGAAGTGTGGACTTTCTATTAGCAAAAGTTTAACATTTCCAGGCTAGCATTTCTGAGCTAACAATACTCTTTTTCCCCCCTCTCCCCTAACACCAGCTAGTTTTTCTTGCTGATACTTGAATCAATAATTTCATTTCTATATTACAAATCTTAAAACAATACTGGCAAAAAAAGTATACTGGAATTTTACTTACTCATGTTTAATTATTGATGTAGGCTTCTTTAAACATATTTGGCTCTCTGAAACAGCTCTTTAGAACTGTGTTCCATTTCTTATTGCTTACCTATTCTGTTTGTTCTCTGCCTCCCTGATCCTTTTCGATTTTCTGCAGGTTAGCAAGTGCTGCATTGTCTGCTTTTGAAATGTGTCTTTAGGCATGCTTTTGTTTGACAAGGAATGCCAAGGCTGAGCTGACAAAGTCTGTCTGAAAATCTTTTTCCAGGTATACAAGATCAGTAAGTCTGTTCAATGTATTCTGTGATTAGTATTTTTCTTCAGATATTTATATCAACATTTCAGCTTTAGTGAAGGATGTTTTCTGAGCATACCTGTCAGTGAGAAACTTACTAAAGGTAAGTAACAGTATCATTTATATATTCAAATGTATAAATATATTATGGTAAATCGTTGACATCTCTCTCCATATAACTTAAAAGAAAATATACCTTTAACAAGCACTCAGCCACTGTTCTTTTCATAGACTGAAACAAATATCAGCTTAGGAAATCTGTCTTTTAGGTACTTTGGTTCAAGCTCTGTGCAATCAGGATCTCTTTAAACATATTATTTAAATGTCTACACCTTCTCCCCTGGTGGTGAGGGCAATGCGGATAACCTTTGTCCTAGAAGGCAAAGTATCCAGCAAATAAAGCATTTACGTGCTCGAAGTACAACCATGAATTACAAATACGCTGGGCACATCTTCCCTCTTACCTCCCCCGGGCACAGCTCTGGATCATTTCCAGGGTAAAGCAGGCTCAGTGGTTGAGCAGCATATTGACCAAAGACTATCCACAATGTGCAAACAGCTCCCCAGATCTGTGGGCAGATTTAGTCAGTTTGAATTGCACTTAAAACACTTGAATTTCTTTTTTACACTGTATAGCAACAACATGCAATGTACCTACCACATGATATTGTACCATAAAGAGGCAGCCTTCAACAATGATTACTACCGCATGAGATCGCCTAACTTCTTGGAAAACAAGAGGTAGAACTACACAACACTGTCTACTCATATTCCTATTCTCAGTGATGCAGCTGCTGTCACATACTTCTCTTGCTTCTGAACACTCACCCATAGGGGACGAAGCAGGTAATACAGTCTGGATCTCCTTCTTGCACAAGGAGGAGATTATGTATTGTGGTGGTTGGGCTCCAGTGTAATTGACTGCGTGGTACTGGGATCCCCAAGACAGGTTCTTTCCCCTTTGGAATAAGAAAATTAAGGCAAGCGTCCAGAAGTCTTTATGTTTACCCAAAACAGAGAAGTTGAATCAACCCTCAGTGAGCCAAACCTCGATTCCAAACAGACTTGAACTTTGGATTGTTCAGATTCAGATCTGAGTTTAAATTTATTGAATTTTGCAATTGGGCTATATCCTTACAAACCAAAAGCCTGGATGTGAACACTCCCAGATTTGGGGCCTTCAAAATACATACCCAATTTTTGCAGTTTTAGCCTATCCTTGATCTAAAGTATCCAGATTCTGAGGTTCCCTATGCTTCTCCAATAACTTACATCCCCCACCGTCTGGTAGACCTCCCATAGACACTGGCCCCATCTTTTCCTACCCAGGAGCTCCTCATACATCTGCCCCATTGAAAAGTTTGATACATTATAGGGCCATATCCCCAGATCACATGTAGTTTGAATTCAGTAAAGGTTAGTGGCTAGCAAAAAGGCTTCCAGAGCGGTTGGATATAATAAGAAGTTATTTAAAGTGTGGGGATGAGGAGGAATTCTGAGGCCTATAAATGGTTCCAGAGTGCAGCAACATAGCCAGAAAGCAGGACCTGGAGAATCCTGGTCAGAGAGTGTTGTAGCAATTTTGGGAGACATGCAGAGGGAAAGACCCATACCCAAAACAATATGAGCACTGGCGGGGGGCGGGGGAGTCAGCATTCCTTTGCATTAAGTCTGGGTTTGGCTAAAGGTTCATGACATTTCTTACTTGTTTCTAAACTCAACCATATCTACTCATAATTAGAGCAGGTGGAATTATTGATTGCAATTGAATTACCTGAGGAAATTGGTCAGTTTTAATGTTTGTAAATTGTTCATGAACAGATCCAGATTTTTTAAAATGTATTTATTATTCATAAGTATTCACTTACTCAAGTTTATATGAGTGAGTTTTTCACTCTGGAATATGGGTTATCTGCAAGCTGCTCACTCTGACTATTCAATATTCGTTATGTGTATTTGATCACCTAAATAACTTGGTATCACTTTGCAAACTGACTGATTGACAAACATAGGGCTAGATTCCGATATCCTTACTCACACTTGGTAGTATCTTACTCCATGACAAGTCTCATTCACTTCAATGGTGCTATTCACAGAGCAAGGTACTACTCAACATGAGTAAAGGTATCACAACCTGGCCCATAATGAACAGGAGAATAACAATTAGCCAATAGCAAATAATGAAAATTTGAGTAATACAAGTCCAGTGTAGATTTTCAGATAATCGTTTGTGCTAAACTTTCAGAAACTATAGTGATTCACAAACATTTTCCCAGATTAATCAGTAGTAGTCTGAATACTCATGAACAATTAATTATAAGGCCCCATGAATACGAGGCCCATTATCTCATCATATTTGTGATAATATTGATTGCTTTTTATATTATCACTAGTGATAATATAACTAAGAATATTGAAGCCTTGGTAATCTAATGACAATCACAAAAAGTAGAAATTTGTTTTCCCAAGATTTTCCCCAAATTTTTAGAAAAGAAAATATACATATGCTATGTGACTATCTCACATTTGGGGCCATATTCACCTCTCTGTTTTTTTTGTATAATGATTAAAGAATGTATTGATTTTTAGGGGGAATTAAGAGCATATTTCACTTCACTACTACCAAAAAGCTTTAGAATAGGATGTTATCTACATTTTATAAATATATCAGATTGAGAGATCAGCTCTGCATTGTTGCAACATCAAGGTTGCAGAGGAGCTAAATGGTGATAGACGATCGTGTTTGTAAAGGATATTTGTAAAGGATAAGAGAAGAAAGATAATTTTTCTAGAGGACGGGGTACTGTATATGTCCACTCCTTTTTCGGTTGATTTGGACCCCTATAGGCTATAAACAAACACATAATAGACAGCTATTTTGAGATGCATAATGAATCTGAAAGTCACAGGAGTGAAAAATAGCAATTGTTTGGTTTCAGATGCTATTTTATTTTAAGTGACTTTTTAAATGATATTTTTAAACAGGAGCTTTCAAAATTTCATCATTTTAAAAAAATGTATTTTACTTTGATTTCATGAACTATTTTTAAAGTGGATTTAATTATACCATAATATCAAATGCTTACATCATTTGCACAAAGAGGAAAATAATAGAAAAGGTCTATATTGATGTCAAAGTGCAAACCATAAATATTCTAACACTTTTCTGTTATAATAAAAGCACCAATATAATGTATTTTAAAATGGGAAAGGATAACAATTGATCTTAACTTTGAAATATGCAAAAACGATTTTGCTTATGATCTTTTGCCATATACAATGGACCCCATCAATTCAGACATAATATGGAAGTTGATCTTGTTAAAAAGGTGCTTGGCTCTCTAATTATATGAGAAGTACCTTTCTTTAATAATTTATTAGAAATATGGGACAAGATAAAGACAACGTCTAAAAATACCAGCCACATAAACTAGGCTTGAACTGCTCTGTTAAAATTAAAAGCTGAAATTCTTTGACCGTCTCACTTTCTAGCAGAACACAAGAAAGGAATATTTTAGTTGGTTCTCACCCTCCAGGCAAAGTAGTATAAACCCCCTGGCCTGATTCCAACCCCATTATCAAAGGACCACTCACCTAATCTAAAAAAGCAGCTCTTCATCAATTTATCATTAACAAGAGCATTACAATATAATGTAGGGAAACGGCTTTCCACCAGGGATTCAGTTAATGGGAGGCTAGAGCCAGATAACAAGCATGGCAGAAGATATGCCACAGTAGGTGAAGATAATATACATATATTCTAGGCGAAGAACACTGCAAATAACTTCTCTAACTGTTGATGAGTTTTCTGCCATAGTAAAAAGAAAATTAAATAACATTAAAAGTTTAAGTCTCATTTTATTTTTACTGCATCATGCACCAAAGTAAATTGTTATTACCCATCACTTTGTAAAAATGTTTTAGATAATTTATTTAGCAATAAATGGAAATGTGACTTCAGAAGGTTTTGCTTTGTTACTGCAGGATTAACCAAGTTAGTGTTAGTCCCTGTTTGATTAACATATTTCAGTGTTTCCAACCCCAAGCGTTCAAAAATCATGAGCCAGGCACCAAAAATGTATGACATTGGTTCAGAAATCTTGAGATAATACATTCTTTTTATGGGCCTTCTTGGGTTTGAGCCTTTGGGGTTCATGTTTTCAAGCTTTTCTTTGCATCTAAGGGGCCTAGAAACACTGGGAAGTTTATGTTTGTTTTTTTCATTGGGGGTGGGTGGAAGGGGTGTTAACAAAAGTTGAGATTCTCACAGAACACAAATCCAGGAGCTGAGGCTTTAAGAAAAATACCAAATATCGCAGGACTCACTATTATAATAAAATCAGAACAATTGGCAACACATATTTTGTCCATTGTCTTTTCACACATTTAAACAGACCCAAAGTCAGCAGTGAAGAAACTTTTGTTGTTCTGTGTTTTCTCTTAGGGTGTGTCTACTGATTGTAGCACCAGTAGAAATAGCCACACTAGATTTAATCCTAGCGATTGTGGGTAACAATAGCCGTGAAGGTGTGGCAGTACATGCTTCAGTGTAGGCTAGCAACCCGATTATGTACCCAGGGTCCCTGGTGGCTTTATGCTGGGATGGCTAGCCCACACCACCAGGTCTTCAACACAATTGTTACCCCCACCTGTTAGATTAAAATTAACATGGGTCTGCCTACCCGCACTACAATCAGACCTACATTTACTTTGTAGACAGACCCTTACAAGTTGCACTGAAGTACTCAGCTGAATTAAAAATGAGAAACAATAAACAGATATATAGTGCATTAACTGAAGCTGAGTGAGTATTGAAAAAGAAATTCACATAGAATCATAGAAATGAAGGACTAGAAGGGTCCTCAATATGTTATCTAGTCCAAGCCCCTGCACTGAGACAGGACTAAGAATTATCTAGACCATCCCTGACAGGTGTTTGTCTAACCTGCTCTTAAAAACCTCCAATGATGGAGATTCCACAACCTCCCTAGGCAATTTATTCCAGTGCTTAGCTACCTGTACAGTGAGGAAGTCTTTACTAATGTCTAATCTAAATCTTCCTGGCTGCAATTTAAGGCCATTACTTCTTGTGCTGTCCTCAGTGGTTAAGGAGAACAATTTAACACCCTCCTCTTTATAACAAACTTTTATGTACTTGAAGACTGTTATGTCCCTCCCTGGTCTTCAGGGCCGGCTCTAGGCACCAACAAAGCAAGCACGTGCTTGGGGTGGCACATTTCCAGGGGCAGCATTCCCGCCACCCTTTTTTTTTTTTTGCTTGGGATGGCAAATTTTTTGCTTGGGACAGCAAAAAACCTGGAGCCGGCCCTGCCGGTCTTCTCTTCTCCAGACTCAACAAACCCAGTTTTTTCAATCTTTCCTTGTGGATCATGTTTTCTAAACCTTGAATAATTTCTGTTGCTCTTCTCTTCCTCCAATTTGTCCACATCTTTCCTGAAGTGTGGTGCCCAGAATCGGACACAGTACTCCAGTTGTGGCCTTATCACGGCTGTGTAGAGTGGAAGAATTACTGTCTTGCTTGCAGATACTCCTGCTAATATATCCCAGAAAGATGTTCACTTTTTTATCAACTGTATTACAGTGTTGACTCATATTTAATTTATGATCCACTATAACCCCAGATCTTTTTCTGCAGTACTCCCTCCTAAGCAGTCATTTCCCATTTTGTATTTATGCAATTGACTATTCCTTCCTAAGTGTAATACTTTGCATTTTATCCTATTTACTTCATACCTTTTCTCCAGTTAGTCAAGATCATTTTGAATTGTACTTCTGTCCTCCAAAGCACTTGCAACCCGTCCAGCTTGGTATCATCTGCAAACTTAAAAAGTGTACTCTCTATGCCCTTATCAAAATCATTTATGAAGATATTGAATGGAACTGGACCCAGGAAAGATCCCTTTGGGACCCCACATGATATGCCCTTCCAGGTTGATTGTGAACCATGGATAACTACTCTCTGAGTATGCTTTTCCAACTGGCTATGCACCATTTGTGCTTAAGTGATTTGCTGAATAGGGATGGTATGGAATACTTGCATTCTTCAAGTTAAGCAGGTGCTTAAATGTTTTGCCAGATCAGGGTATAAGCAACTAAGTAACAAATCCTGAATTCCAAATATAGCAAGAGTAAACAAAATTTTGGGGAAAAATCCATGAAATAATTTTAGCAAATAACAAATCAATTGGATTAAACTATGAAATGTTCCAAATTCATGTTATTTCAGTTCATGTCTAGGAATAACACCATATATGCTGAAAAACACCAACTGGTGCATGCACTCATCTGATTAGTAATACAGGTCACCACGAACACTTCACCCCACTGCTCTGGCTTTCTGCACTGGCTCCCCATTGAATACAAAGTCCAGTTCAAGTTCTGCATCCTGAAATTCTAAGCCCTCTGTAGGACTGGCCCTAGATACCTGAGAGATCACCTCTCCCCTCCTTGACCATGACCTTCCATGACCGCTGCTTTCCACCAAACAATGAGCCTGTCAGCAAACAGGAGAATGCTCACAAGTGAAGGAGACAGAACTTTCACAGGAGGTGGCTCTAGCAGAGGGACCTTCGAGAAAAATCACCACGGAACTAATCTCTTTCAAAGCACAATGCAAATCTGTGGCTTAGTTTCCCTCAATAATTTCTTCAAACAAACAAACCAACCAACCAAAACTCTATAAATGAATCAAGCTATTTTCCCCACAGGGTGACAAGGAAGAAAGGGGGCTGTTATTTCTATTTCTTTTGTTTTGCGGTTTAATTCTTAGGAGGTGCTCTGGTACTCCATGAATGGAGGTCATACAAGCAGATGTATTTATTTTGATATTCCCAGAACAGAATAAGAGACAGGTTTCACATAATAATAAGACTCACTCAGCTATTGTGATGTTATTACTGAAGTCCTCCAAGCATTGCCAAAGGATCTGATATCCTAAAATTTCTGTTAAAAACAGAAGTAACTTTTTTCTGTATATCTAATTCTATCATTGGAGTTGGGATGGGAATTATTTGCTTTCCTCTGAAGCAGCAGGTATTGGTCGCCACTGAAGGCAGGATATTGTATCTGATAGGCCACTGGCCTCATCCACTATAGCAAAACCTTGTATGTGATGCTGCTTCACTGTCTCACACTGCAAAAGAATACTGTACTAGTTTTGGACATGTTTGAGTTACCGTGCCAACACCTCTATGTGGCTATCCAATCACGTTAACCTCAGTCATATGATGCAGGATGTATCATGTCTTTTGGTGCATGGCTCTGTGCATGTACATGTGCTTCCATGCAGTTTCACCGGCAAAGCCTTCGTCGTGAAATGCCATGATGGCTATTGTTGCTGACGAACCTCTCGCTAACAAGCTAAAAAGACAGTACAAGTACCGAACAAAGTGGAAAATAACTGCAGTCAAGACAGATCCTACTTCTCAATTGCCATGGACGCATTAAAAGAAAAGGTAACAAAAACTTTTCTCTTGTCTCTGAGATACTGGACACCTGAACTAGGAATACAAGATAAACTGTTAGACTTTTATGAAGAAAGTGAGGAGACTGCAGAGTCAAAAACCAATACTCTCTTTTAAAAATCACACGACTCACAAGCTAGACTTAAATTGGGTCAGGTTTCCACCCCGTGGATTTGTACTGCAAAACTGAGATCAGAATTTACCCCAATGTGATCATTTCCTGTTAGAATAATTGTACTTCTATTAAAGTGTGTAATTTTTCTCCATTAATACAATTCTAGGTTGATTGATGTTTATCAAGTTTCTGACACAGAAAGATATTATTCCAAACAATGTACATGTAAAAAAAGAAAAAAAATCTTAGGCTCTGTTCCTGCAAATGCTTATGCATGTGTTTAGCTTTAAGCATTTGAGCAGTCCCACTGACTTCAATGGGATTACTCCTGTGCATAAATTTACTCCTGTGGGACTGGGACCTTAGTCAGTAGCAAAAATGATTTGACTAGTATAACTGACAGCAGAATTTGGTCCACAATACTATAAAACAACTATGTTAGAGAAGGGATTACTAACTATTCAAATGGCTCAACAAGACACAGATAGAGAGGACATGATTTAATCTTATACCCCTTCCCCTCCCTTTTTTTTTTCACTGACAAAGCAAATGTTAATTACACCAGGCGGAAATCTGTATACTAGAATCTGAAAAAGGAGAATGAAAATATTTTACCTGCCAACTGCCCAGCCCACATTGTGCATAATGCAGTGAAACGTGCAAGCAACGCTCTAAAAGTGGACACTGAGTCACTAGTAATTAAGACATTTAATCACTTCAGCAGTTCCACTAAGAGAGTGGCCATGCTGAACGACATGATTGAGTTTGTGGACCCTGAGTATGCTGCTTTGCTACATCCCAACCTGTTGGTTGAGTCTTTCCCCAGCTGTCAACAGAACGGTTAACACTTGGCAAGCTGTCAACAGCTACTTTGTTTCTCTGTGCAGTCCATGGAGTTTGTGGCCTCTGGTTGCTGAGAGTGAGCATGGCAAAAAAGGTCCAGAAACTAGCAATGTTGAGCTTCACCTCTGTTTTCTATAGAATGTACTTAAAGTGTTTAGCGATGCTCTGCTCTGCCTGGAGAACGCTGGTGCGACAATGTGTGAAGTGTATGCCATAATGAACGGCCTGCGAATAAAGCTACAGTAATGAAAACATGACCAATTCTTCAGAACTAAAGTCAAGAATGCATTCACTGGAATGACACCTTTATCTTCAGAAGCCCTTCGCAAGGACTTGACCAACTTTTAAGATGTTTCTGTCGAATATCTGGAGAAAAGGTTTTACTTTTCCACTAGCAGCTCCTTGTACAACATTCAGTGCTTTAATATCAGCCAAGAGAAGAAGCTGGAGTTCAGGGATCAGGCTGTAACACCAATGAATCTCCAGAGTACTGTGGACCTAGATGAGTTCTACAATGAGCTTTGTACTGTCTGAGAAATCGTTGTGAACTTGGAGTTGGGGGGCAAAAACTGTTGGGGAACTCTGGATTTAGGTGCTCAATAAGGGTGAGAGTGTTAATCTTCCTAACATGAAGAAGCTGGTTTAATTCGTGCTCAGTATACCAGCCTGCAAGGCTAAGAGCGCATAATTGAAGGATGTGTGGACTGACGGGAGGAAGCGAAGCAGGATTGAGCTGGTGAGGTCTGAAATGCAAGTAAAAATGAATTTCATCATGAGCTGCAAGGAATTGTACACCTACCTAATTGGCAGTCATCCAAGAAATATATGATGACTAGTGCTGAAAATGGAGAGACGTGCGATCTACAGTACACGGTAGGCCTCTGTGCACCTTCTATTTTTTTTATCTTATATATGCAACTATAGTCCCCTCCTTTCCCACCTCAAAAAAAAAGGTGTCCCGATTTTTCACACTTGCTATCTGGTCACCCTGAGGGAAGGGGAAATGCAAGAACTGCAGCAGCTGCACAAAAAGGGTCTGACCAGGGGAAATATTGCCTCTACATCAGCTAGACAGTATCTCTGACCAAGTAAATTGCAAGAACAGCAGCTAAGTAAGAGAACTGGGCTGCGAAACTGCAGTAACAACAGTAGGAGACTGTGATAAAGGTCACTGAAGGGCTACGTAGCTGCTAGGATGGAATTGTTGCTGCATTCTAGGAAGTCATTTCCTCTCGTCTTTCCTAGCCTGTCACACGCCGTTCCACTCATTGGCTCCTATCCAAGGTGTCCCACTTATTTGTCTACTAGGGTTTACTGTTTATCTCCATTTATTCTCAGAATAATTTAAATCTCTTTGTTTAAATTCTACAACTGGTGGGTTGGCTGGGAGGGAGTTAATGATATGGAGAATCTAAAGTAGGAAGGAGAGAGAGTGCAAGGTTAGTCGAGTGATTACAGCAGGAGTTGTGATGGGAATATCACTTCACCAGAGCGAACAGTGGGAGATTGGCTGGCCTGAGTCTTGTCTTTTTTTTGTGTGTGGAGATATCTGAAGGAACTACAGTACTCTGTGTGAGCCATGTCCGTGAGCTATAAAATTACCTGCTGATGAATAAGCTGGAAAGTTATCTGAAATAAAGTTTAGACGGAGCTAACATACCACATGCAACTACAGGTTTATGGTAATGTTAGATAATTAGGACCAATGGGTAAGAGACAAGAATACTTGTACAGTGAAAATAAAGCATTAGCATATATTAAGCAGATTGTAATTTAATTTATCATGAGCTATCTATCTCTTGAGGAAGGAACCTCAGGCCTACTTTGGAAAAAAATGTGTTATGACTTTTGATTTAGTTTGCTGAGGGCTCTTTTTTGTCACTTGAAGTTTGCCACTCACAAATGTATGTATTTTGAGAAACCCTGGGAATTGTGAAGAAAACCTATAGGATATCTTTGTCCTTTACAATGAAACCTGCAGAAGAGGACACCCTTATTAGGGAACGTCCTGACTCAGGAGACCAAACCCAAAGTACACATGGAGTACAATTCCGCTTCTTTTTTATTACACGGCTACTCTGCTAAGCACACCTCTTTTGTCATCAATGCTATTGATGCTTGTATCCACAACCCCAGTATTACCTAGGAATCCCCCTTCTTTCCTTCCTTCTGATGATCTTTTGGTCATCAGGCTATAGAATTCAAGGCCAGAAGAGACAATCAGACCATCTATTCTGATCTCCTGTATATCACAGATCACCAACAGCACCTGCACACTAAACCCAACTACTGAAATTAGACTAAGGTGCTACAGCCCACAGGAGACTAAACTATTTTGTGCCACAGGCAGAGAATAAGAAAGACCAAGCTGCACCAGTGTCCGAGGCCCCTACAATGCAGAGAAATAGATTAAGTGGGCTATCCCCAGATAATCCTGGCAAGTGACCTGCACCTAACACTGCAGAGGAAGTTTAAAAAAATCCCATATATGGCGATCGGTTAGACCCTGAGCATGAGAGCAAGAGCCAGGCAGCCCAGCACTTGAGAGAGAGAAAATGATGGTGCCACCTCAGAGCACCAGCCCACCCCAGCCCATCTCTACCTGTGACCATCTTGAATGCTTCAGAGGAAAAACAACAAAACAAAACACCAACCCCAGAAGACACTAGGAGAAAAAAATATCTGTTCCTGGCCCCTTCAGGTGACCCTCTGCAGCCCTGAAGCATGAGAGTTTGGGAACATGTGACATGAATCAGAAGAGCTGCCAAGACCTGCCCCCCACCATCATAAGCAATCCTGTCATACAATCTCACTCATAAATTTGTCCAGCTGACTTTTAAAACAAAGTCAGTTGGTTGCCACTACTCCCACCACATCCATTCCTATTGAGAGGCTGTTCCAGATCCTCACTTCTCTGATGATTAAAATCCTTCTTCTAATTTTCAGCCTGAATTTGTTCTTAACCCATTTATACCTTTGTGTTCTTGTGCCAACATTGTCCTTTAGCTTAAATAAGACTTCCCCCTCTGACGTATTTATTCCTTCTCTCTCCCAGTCAAATGGAAAGTTGTCTGGAAAATTGGCTGTAGCTGTTCAGGTTTCTTTAGGATTTCTCATGTGGGATTTAAAAAAACAAACCAACATTCTTGATGAACATATTTTAGTTCATTTCTTATATTTGGACCTCTAATATCTGGCAGTTCTTTTTGCTCAGGATACATAAACTCCCCCCACCCAGAAGATCATGTTCTTTCTATCTGTGTCTTGTTGAGCTATCTGAATAGTTAGTAAACCCTTCTCTAACATAGTTGTTTTATAGTATCATGGGCCAAATTCTTTTGTCAGTTGTACCGGTCCAACCTTTTATGTTACTGACTAGGACCCCAGTATAAGTTAAGTACATTTTGCAGGAATGGAGCCTAAGATTTTTTTCCCCCTTTTTTACATGTACATTGTTTGGATTAATATTTGTCTGCATCAGAAACTTGGTCAACATCAACCAACCTAGAACTGTATTAATGGGGGGGAAATCACACACACTTTAATAAAAGTGCAATTATTCTCACAGCAGATGATCATAGTGGGATAGATTTTGCTCTCAGTTGTGCAGTGCAAATCCACTGGATGAAAACCTGGCCCTATTGAAGTCAATGGGAGATTTCATCCATTGCCTTGTATGGGGTTATTTATCAGTGTAACTGAGATCAGAGCTTATGCTCAAATAAATTTGTTAGTCTCTAAGGTGCCACAAGTACTCCTTTTCTTTTTGAGATCAGACTGTAGCCCACTAAATTTGCAACACACAATAATGCAGACACTACCAAGAGGCCAGATTCCACAGGGGCACAAAGGTGGGGAGGAGAGTGTGCTCTTGGGAGCACTTTCCCATCTAGTACTCCCATAGGCAGCAGCCAGAACCCTGAACCTTACACTGCTAGGACTGGATTGTGCAAAGTGCCAAAGCCTTACCTCCCATTGAAATCAGGGCTACTCTAACCTATGCCAGCTGGCAATGGCCCAAAGAGACTGTATGCCAGCTGGGGAAACCCAGAACACAGCCATGCCCCCTTCCTGCCTCCAACTCTGGTGCAAGATTGACAGCAGCTGAGAGCTCCCCACTAACTCCAGGGATTTTCAGCTGGCCAGTTCCAGCTGCCTTCTGGACCCGTATAAGAGGGCTACAGAGTTTTTAAAAAAAAAACATTTTCCCTTCATACCAAGTTAGGTGTGCATGCAAACTTCCATTCACTATGTGCTTTGCTTTCTCACACTAAAAAGGTTTGCCTCATCGATGTTACAGTGATGTGCCCTCTAGAAATACCTAATACAGGTAGATTAGAGAGAAGAATCAGAGTGGGGGAGGGGAATATGAAAAGGATAAGAGGTGGGGGGGGGAAGAATTACCCTTCATTTTAGCTATATTTTTCTCTAGAAATTGCACAGAGTGAACAAAACTGCAAAAGCAATAACTTTATAGTAAAAAGAACAGGAGTACTTGTGGCACCTTAGAGACTAACAAATTTATTAGAGCATAAGTTTTCATGGGCTACAGCTCACTTCATCGGATGCATAGAATAGAACACATAGTAAGAAGATATATATATATACACATACAGAGAAGGCGGAAGTTGCCATACAAACTGTAAGAGGCTAATTAATTAAGATGTGCTATTATCAGCAGGAGAAAAAAATCTTTTGTAGTGATGGCCCAATCAAGATGGCCCATTTAGACAGTTGACAAGAAGGTCTGAGGATACTTAACTTAGGGAAATAGATTCAATATGTGTAATGACCCAGCTACTCCCAGTCTCTATTCAAACCCAAGTTAATGGTATCTAGTTTGCATATTATTTCAAGCTCAGCCGTTTCTCATTGGAGTCTGTTTCTGAAGCTTGTGTGTTGCAAAATTGCCACCCTTAAATCTTTTACTGAGTGGCCAGAGAGGTCAGAGTGGCCAGAGAGGTCCTACTGGTTTTTCAATGTTATGATTCCTGATGTCAGATTTGTGTCCATTTATTCTTTTGCATAGAGACTGTCCAGTTTGGCCAATGTACCTGGCAGAGGGGCATTGCTGGCACATGATGGCATATATCACATTGGTAAATGTGCAGGTGAACAAGCCCCTGATGGCGTGGCTAATGTGATTACGTTCTATGATGGTGTCACTTGAATAAATATGTGGACAGAGTTGGCATCAGGCTTTGTTGCACTGGGTGAGTGTTTTTGTTGTGTGGTTGCTGGAGAGTATTTGCTTCAGGCTGGGGGGCTGTCTGTAAGCAAGGACTGGTCTATCTCCCAAGATCTGTGATACTGAGGGATCATTTTTCAGGATAAGTTGTAAATCTTTGATGATGCGCTGGAGAGGTTTTAGTTGGGGGCTGAAGGTGACAGCTAGTGGCGTTCTGCCCAGATTTCCTATCCCATTTAGCATTGTATGAATACAGGAATGGTAGTGCTTTTTTCCTGCTTTGCCTCATTCCAGCAACTCGCATAGAGAGAGCCACATTGCACAAGAGGCATTTAGTGTTAATTTATAGTGTGATTTTTCCGTGTGAGTTGAGAGAATCCACCTCTTCTCTGGCCATTGTCCTCTCTTTGCTTTCCCTGCTCGCTGTGAATAGGTCCCATTATACTTCTGTTTTGTTACATCCAGTATTATTAAGAGCAGAACAGCGCAGTTGTCACGGTTCCTCCCCCACTCTGAACTCTAGGGTACAGATGTGGGGACCTGCATGAAAAACCTCCTAAGCTTATCTTTACCAGCTTAGGTCAAAACTTCCCCAAGGTACAAAATATTACCCCCGTTATCCTTGGACTGGCCGCTACCACCACCAAACTAATACTGGTTACTGGGGAAGAGCTGTTTGGACGCGTCCTTCCCCCCAAAATACTTCCCAAAACCTTGCACCCCACTTCCTGGACAAGGTTTGGTAAAAAGCCTCACCAATTTGCCTAGGTGACTACAGACCCAGACCCTTGGATCTTAAGAACAATGAACAATCCTCCCAACACTTGCACCCCCCCTTTCCTGGGAAATGTTGGATAAAAAGCCTCACCAATTTGCATAGGTGACCACAGACCCAAACCCTTGGATCTGAGAACAATGAAAAAGCATTCAGTGTTTTACAAGAAGACTTTTAATAAAAAATAGAAGTAAATAGAAATAAAGAAATCCCCCCTGTAAAATCAGGATGGTAGATATCTTACAGGGTAATTAGATTCAAAAACATAGAGAACCCCTCTAGGCAAAACCTTAAGTTACAAAAAAGATACACAGACAGAAATAGTTATTCTATTCAGCACAATTCTTTTCTCAGCCATTTAAAGAAATCATAATCTAACACATACCTAGCTAGATTACTTACTAAAAGTTCTAAGACTCCATTCCTGTTCTGTCCCTGGCCAAGACGACTACAGACAGACATAGACCCTTTGTTTCTCTCCCTCCTCCCAGCTTTTGAAAGTATCTTGTCTCCTCATTGGTCATTTTGGTCAGGTGCCAGCGAGGTTACCTTTAGCTTCTTAACCCTTTACAGGTGAGAGGAGCTTTCCCCTGGCCAGGAGGGATTTCAAAGGGGTTTACCCTTCCCTTTATATTTATGACAGCGGTCTTGTTTGGAGAGTTATAGAGGTTTGTTTAGAGTTTGTGTATATTGATTTTCTTAAAGGCAGAGTGGTATAGATGTTTTCAGTGCTTATGTGCAACATCTATTCACCTGAGACATTTTCTTTGCTCTTTTTCTTGTATGTTTAACATTATAGAAAAGTATCTATAAATTTATCAAATGCTTTTTCAACTGGTTGCAGTGCATGTATGGCTGAATTTTTCAGCAGGTTGTGATGTTAGAAGTAGTAACTTTGGTCAAGAACTGGAGAAGGCCTGTACAGTTAAAATTAGAGGTGGCACAGATAGAAGATATTTAGCTGTGGCTGATGGTTAGGCTGGATTTGAGTTTGAGGCCTGAGACAAAATCTGGGCTAGGTTTTAAGTTCTGATTCCATGGTAGTGAAATCTCCTGAGAGATCAAAACAACTACGCTGGAGAAAGGACTTGATATGTGATAAGAAGCAGAAAAGGAACAAAAACTGGAACTTGCCTATTAAGAGACCTCTCAAATTAAGATACTACTCAGGGCTACCAAGAACAAGTGAGCATCCGAAACTAAGATGTTGAGCTCTGACTCTGCAAGTGTAGCAATTGTATCTCCCCAACACAACTCACACAGACACCACTAACTGAGACAGCTAAAGAGACAAGAGTGGTCAGCTTTGCTGAATCAGTCTTGTATTCAGAAGCAAAGGGATTCTGGATGCCTTTGACACCATAGAGCACAGCTCCACAAGGGCTGTACTCTGGATCAGGCTGTGAGCAGGATGGAAGCATGGCTAATGGCTCTATGATTCAATGGGTCAGTTGATCACTAGACATGGGGATGGGAGGCTGTACTGGGAGCACAGGTTAGGAGCAGCTTCACTGCTATTCCTCAGCAAAAGAAGAAGATTCTTTGTCCCAAACTGCACAGATTTCCCTATCACAGAACTCAGGTCCTCAGCTGTGAGTGTGCTGATAATAGAATTTACTCCACAATCTATAGTGAGACCAGGTGGTTTTTCATTCATCTTCCCAGTAATTTTTGCAACATTTAACTAAGTAGTAATAACTGTGGCCAAAATCCTAAAAAAATCATTGTAGAATTGTTTGACTTCCCTTTAATTATATTCTATCTGGAGAGAGAATGAGTGAAACCCTTACCTCATTGAAATCAATGGGAGTTTAGCCATTGACTTTAATGAGGTCAGGATTTCCACTATGGAGAGATGCCCTGTCTCTCCATAGTTAAACATGAAGCTAGCTTCCCATTATGTACAATCAATAATACTGCCCGGGATATATACGACATCCACAATTTATAGTCATACACTGTTCGGAATGACATCTTTTTCAATGCAAATATTTTCTCTATTAACAATGTATAGCAAATTAAACAAAGAACTGCTTCAAGTCAACATCAGTTCCAACTTTAACCACAAAAGACTAGGCAGGTAATACATTCTTTGTGGCTCTTACAGGCTTCAAGGTGCACTGCATTAGGTAATTGGAAATTCATTGCATGATTCTTTAACAATTTGTTTTATATGTTGTATTTTTATAAGAATTTCTGTGTTGAAATTTAGAAAATTAATACAAAACAAATGAAAAAGTAGCTGAGGTTCTGTTATGAACAGAAAGGCATTTTTATTAGAGCTATGCCAATATCAGGGATCTGTCATTTGTCTGCACGGTTAAGGGTGTGTGAAACCCCATGGTTTTGACTCGTGTGGATGGGTATCCCTTGAGTTTTCCTTGGACTTTCAGGTACAAGCAGATCTAGAAACTCAGAAATTTATCTCACACTTTTGAGTTTTGTTTACTTGACATCTGAAACCACAAACTGGCTCAGATTCACTCAAAACTTGGCCTAGATTTAGAAACTTCAAAGCGATTGGTGAATCTGATAAGGGCTTGTCTACATATGAAAGTTATTCTGGAATAAAGTAGAGTATGAATTTTATGTGAAACAGCCATTCCTGAATAACTCCATACATGGACAGACTTATTTCAGAATAAAAATATCTTTTTCTGGTTTACCTTAATTTGCTCCCAGAGTGGATGGCAATTTATTCTAGCATTATTGATTATTTGTATTACCACAGTGCCTATGAGGCCTTGCAAAGACCAAGACCCCATTATGCTAAGCACCACACAAAAGCAGAACAAAAAGACAGCCTCTTTCCCCAAACAGTTTACAATCTAATAAGAATGTCCATACATGGAGGTATGCAGAAATAGTTACTCCAGAGTATCCATTCCTGAATAACTCCACATGTAGTCAAGCCCTAAGGGTTTGGTTCATAACAATATCTGTTTAGTCTGGTTTCAAGTTTTGTTATTAAAGATTTAATATGCGGGCTCCCAACACACTTCTGTGATGGAATGCAGTCCATACAGATCTAGTCAATTATTCACGGTGGAGAAGACACTATTAGTGCCTGAGACCCTAGGGTCTCAGAGTTCCCACGTGAGAACTCTGCCAACTGTGCTGAAGACACAGTCCACACAATCAACCCAACAGGATAACTCAGTTATACTCTACTTAACCCAGATTGCCTAACAGGGTTTGAAACTGGATTAGTAGATGAGAGGCTTGTTTTAAAAATGATATGGTTTCCCGGGGTGGAGAGGGTAAATTCCTGCTGGCTGATATAACAAAGGAGAAATGAATGATGGCTGGATTTGAGAGAAGCTTTTCATTCTATCCTCTTGCCTAGAAATAAACTAGCTGTGATGGCTGAAGAGATGAGAGAAGTAAGGTGCCAAACCAGGCAATCATCTAAGGGATTATAGAAAACTAAAAATCTCCACCCATATCTCAGTGGACTTTGGACTTCCTAAGATTGGAAAGAATCTAGATTCAAAGGATGGATGGAAAGAAACAGCCTTACTCCATGTAGGATTTTTGAGTCTTAACCATGGAGTGGCAGCAGTTTTGTCCATATAGCAGACAGCTCTTTTGTTTGAAAAACAGTATAAAAAAATGATAGCCATGTTCTGTAGGCAGGTGGGGGAGATGACAGCAGGGTAGATCCATACAGATCCATCTCAGTTAGCCTCTTCTATTTGCCACTAATGAAGAGGTCTAAGCCAAACTCAAATCTCTGAAAACAAGGGTTTGAAATGGATATGAGCATTCAACTATAACTGTGGCTGCTGCTACAATAAGGAAATACTGAAGCACTTTAAATACCAAGAAAGGCATCAAGTTGTAAACAGATATCTGGAGACCATGTACTTCATTGTTTTCTACTTTCTTGGTGAAGACAGGACATTTCACAAAAAATCAGCAGCAGCATTTACTATCTTAAATGATGTGATTAGCTTACACAGCTTCTCTCCTCCATGGCTTCCCACTTCGGAGTAGTTTTCACTTTTTGTTTTCGCTATGATGTTTTCTATGGTAAGATGTCATTCAGCCATTTTAATTTAAAAAAGCTTGCCAAGGAGTTTATAGTTCATGCTTCTTTCTTTCCTCCCCTCTCATTGCAATAAAGAAAATGTTTGGCAACACTATTGCCAAAGTCCTGATTAGACCTAATAAAGAGCTGAAAAAGATTATTTGTTAACAGTCATTCCAATTTGAAAAGAAATTCATTTCAATCACCGTTGTGGTGTATTTTTGGTGCTCACTTTCTACAGATATTCGCATGAAAAGTTTACTGGCACAACTGTTCACCAAAACAAGGAATTTTAAATGAATATGGGGGATGTTAATGGGCTAGGAATTTCTATTTTGTAATCATGACAATTCACACCAAAAACCTGATGCTAAGCATTACACTCATTTAGTCAGGGAACAGAAATATACCATGACCTTCCTGTGCATCTACTGAAAACAGCTCAGATTCTAATTATCAAATTTTCTTGGCAAACTGTTCATGGGCAAACCAGAGACTGAAAAATGTTTGCATAAAGCAGGTGTTGAATTATTTCAAACTAACGTATATGTGGAAACCAAAATCAATTAGCATCTCTGTATGAGAAGTATATGCTGCCAGCAAATATGGTCCCGCACATGAGTGTGTTCTGAAAACATGCAGAATTCTGGAACCAACGATATAGTCTTTCTTTAACATAGCACATATGTGCTAACAAAATGGCAGCATGACAAACAAATTGTACGAGTTCTGTTGGGTCCCTTTATTTAGCCAATTTTCTCTCCTTTTACTCTTTAGTACCTTTTCCCCCAACAAGTTTTTTTTTGTTTTCCGTACTGCTACCTGGCTCTTCCCTTACAGACAGCCTCTTTCTGACAGTTATCAGGGTTTAACATACTGTACTAGGAAGCTCGTGAATATTGCTCTTTGATTTTTAGTGTTTTATGATGAATGGGCTAGGAATCATTGCTGTAGAAAAAAAGAAAAATAGTTATTGAAACCCTTTGTGCTATTGAATTCTGCCTACATAATACCCAGCATTGTAAGGCACTGTTATTCTGAATGCTACCTGCAATCAAGCTGCGAAAAGACATGACATTTAGAATAAGCAAGACTATTTGGAGAAAAAATAATAGTAAAACAATATGAACCTTCAGCTTGATTCAGTATTAATGGAAGCTCCCCTCAAGTCCAAACACAAATCCACCCAGAAATTACTGCTGATGAGCCAGCAGTAATTTCTCATGTATGGCTGCAATATGACCCCTGGAAGAGGTAGGGTGCCTGAGAGGAGGATGTGTCTCATGGGAGCACCATGGCTGAGGCCCTGAAACCCCACTCCTATGGTTCTCCTAAGATCCTTGGGCATGTCCAGACTCCATTGGTTTAGGAGAGCAGAAGCCGCTGTTTCTTCCATGGGGAATGAGCAAACTCAGCCTCCTCTCTCCACAGAAACGTTAGGAGGAAAGTCTGTGAGTGGAGATTTGAGGAGCTTCCTGTCCGGATTCCCAGCATTACCAAATTTTGCCATACCAGAGCTTATGATAGATAGATAGATAAGATATAAAAGCATGGGTCAGGCCAGCACAGATTACAAGTTTGAATGTGAAAGTTCCTAATACGCTATTACAGCCAGGTCCTCTGCTAGTGTGACTTGGCACAGCTCCATAGACTTCAATGGAGCTATGCCACTTTACATCAGCTAAGGATCAGGCTCCTCGAGTTGTGTCTCCTTCCTCTTCCTGTTCTTGTTTCTATTTTGTAGATTATTAGTAGGATGATGATAGTACCCTAATAGCCCAGGCGGGGATCCCATTGTACCACACACACTAAGAACATACAGGAAGATACAGTCCGTGCTGCAAAGGGATTGCAGTCTAATTTAAAACAAGACACAGAAAATTAGTAAGAAAGGGAACAACAAAATGAAGGAAAGGGGGAAGAGAGAGGGAACAAAAGAGTATTAATTAATTCATTTCTGGATGGACAAATGGCATATTGCAAATCCCCAATATCATCCTCTTTATATTGTAGTACTTTTACTTTACGTTTTCATTATAAAATAGCTTTAAAATTTTCTTTCAAGTTTCACCAGCTTAAATCAAATAAAAAAGTGTGACTTTCCAATAGTCACCTTTCCTGACTTTCCTCAACACATTTACTATGCTGGACAAAGTTTCATGTTATTATTAAACCATATTCATTGCAATCAAAACTTACAAGTTAGTATGAGTCTCATACTTTGTGTTCTCAAACTTTTTTTTTTCTGAAGTCCATATCACTGCTTGATCGAGCATGTTCATGCTCCCTTCTTCTTCGATATTCACAAATAATCGTGTGAAGTAGTACATATACCCATATTGGCATGAAAACAAGGGCATTTGTATGTGAACAAGATAATTTATTATTCACTAATTTCCTGTTTAAGAAATCAAAGGTATTCAAAAAGGGACCAAAAGCAATATCAAGTGACTTAAGGACGAATCACAATAAACATTGACTAGCCAAAGTGAACAAGGAACAGGCTGAAAACTGTTTGCCCAAATTAACTAGAGAAGAGTTCTGAACAACAGATACATCCACAGAGATCCGAAACAATTTGACAAAAAAAAAAGGGCTAAATTCACAAAAGATGTTATTCACCACAAATAAATCAATAGTAAAGTTCTATAGTACTTTATAGTAAAGTTACAGCTACACTTGAGAGTCACCACTTCTTCTATATAGACTGGAAACTGGGTTAAAAAACTTTGTGTTTAGTGACAGCACTGTCTGTCACTCACGTTAACGTAGCTGGGAATGGTGCCTTTGTGGTTTTGCTAAATGTGCAGTGCAAGAGTCATGTTTGAAGCAAGCCTTCCAGCTGTTTCTATAAAGGCAAAGAAAGCAGGCAGAGCATTGTCTGTACATTGGAAAGGAGAAGGGAAGAGTTCTGACGGTCTCCCGTTACAAGTAGCAGTGCTTTTACAAAGCAATGCAGAGTTGGTTTCTGTGGAGGTGCCTGTAGGATGCAGATCTGTGGCACTGTAAATGGTGCTCTGCTTCCCTTCTCCAAGGTCTGAGTCTTTGGTTAGACTGAAAGGAGAACCAGCCTAAACCCAGTCTGCTTCAGATAAACCTCATTGCTATTGTCCTAGGAATAAAGAAAGGCATTTCAATCTTGTCTCTGATTCATTTAGTGAGACAAGGTGAGGGTGAGGTAATATGTTTTATTGAATCAACTTCTGTTGGTGAGAGAGACCAGCTTTTGAGTTTACACAGAGCTCTTCTTCAGATCCAATAAAAGCTATTACTCACCCATCTTGTCTGGCTAATATCCTGGGACCAACACAGCTACAAGATATCCAATTCATTTGGCAGTTTGGCAAGATACTTGTGAGATGTGATAAACTGCATTTATCATATACCCCAAATATATAGGACCAAATTTTGCCCTTTCACATACAGGTTTGGAATGAAGGAAAGGGAAGCAAGAAGCCAAAACCCATTATACAGATAGTATGTCCTGTGGGTGAGCAGTTGGCATCCATGGCACAGAACAGTATGATGATAATTATAACTGTGTATGACACCAGAGCTTGTACCCAAACCAAAGGGAGCATGGTTCGCTGGTAAGGAGGTGTGGCTGGTCGCAATCCAGCTAGCAGGCATTCTTACATCCTTGGAAATGCTAACCAGCCCTTGTTTCACCAAATACCTATTCCTCCTTGACTGGTGCAGTAAAAAGCTCAACACAGTATGCCACTCCTATGGGAAACCATCCTGCCATGTGAAATCAGGCTGCCTTGTGTGCCAGATGCTACATCAGCTTGTTATGGTTTTGGTTTGTAAAGCCATGATTTACCCCATTCCATGAGACCAAATTCCCTTCTCAGTTATTTCACTTCTGTGGAATTTACAGGATCCATTGGATTTCATTTTCCTGAAAACTGTATTATATTTGTAATCAATTGCTCTTGTTTGTCTAGATGCTTTCATCAAGAATTCCACCTTTTAGGGGTTTACACAAAATCTCTTGAAATCATGAAGAGTCCTTGACTTGCAAAGACTCTCACACCACGTCTACACTGCAGAGTTAGACTGACATAAGGAAGCTTTTGTCGACCTATGTAAGTGTCTACACTACGGCATTGCTCCCACCACTGTCAGTCCCCCACTACGTTGACCTAATAACTCCACCTCCATGAATGGTGTAGCACTTAGGTTGATGTAGTTAGGGAGATGCACAGTACTGAGAGCCCGGGTGGCAGCCAGGCTCCCAGCTGGGAGCTTTGTGGGGAGTTGAGAGACTGGACAGCAGCCGGGCTTCCAGCTGCGAGCTGAGAGCCCAGGCTCTAAGCCTCCTGACACTGCCCCTCTTAAGTGGGTGCAAGTGCTCGTGGTGAGGAAGTGTACCACCGGCAAAAGGCGGGTGGTGTAGACATGAAAAACCACAGTAATTACTGCATGGCTGTAAGTCGACCTAATCGTGTAGTGTAGACAAGGCCTCAGGCTGCTCACAGTGGGACATGCATCACTTGTAGTGTCCAGTTGTAAATCTCATTCATTTTTTGTAAGCTCCTAACCACAGCATTCAAAAAGTTAAACTGTATTAGAGACAAATATCTTGGTAAATACCCTATTAAATTAAATCTTTTCCTTTTACTCAGAAAAGAGAAAATAAGCATTCTCAAAACTGGTCAATTTCTGGGCAGGAGTTACAATTCATAACGGTAAAACAATCAAATTGAGTTTTTTGGTTGGTTGTTAGGAGGGATGGTTTTCTTTTTAAATCTAAACATTTGTTCCCTGATTCAGAATTGTATGTCATGTTTCAGCCTGGAGCACATTTTTATGGCTAAATTATAAACCCCTAAAATTAAGAATTTATAACAATGCATGGCAACGCCTTAGCAGTAACATAGCAAACAGCAATTCTGTAATGATAAAACTGATTAAATTCCATCATTCCATCTGAGACACTGCCAACAAATTTTGCATTTACTGCGTGCAATTACAGTGCTGGTTTCTTCGATAACTATATATTAATATGTATTCTGCCAATGCTTTTGTAGCTTCCAAACTATTATTAAAATAAACATTTTAAATTAGTTTGGAGGAGAAAAAGTAGCACAATTAGGAAAACATACTATACTAGAAGGGTAAGACCTTGGTAACAGCAAGGTCAATTTCAGTACAAATTTGACTGCTGTGAATTAAGGTTACCAGAAGCTAGAGATAAGCCTCTGAGTCAGTAGGGATCCCACATGACATTGCAAACACTTTTACAACACCATATTGGAGAATCAAGAATTTGTAACATTCAGGATTATTCCGATAAGTTTCAATGTAGCTGAGGGCCAAAGTAAAAAAGTAAGCCTGCTTCTGAGATGGTATAACCGAGTTTTGTATGCAAGGTGGATCACATTTCCTTTTCAGAGCCTTCTCAGTTCATCACAAATAATTTAGCTAATAGCAAAAATGACACTAATTGCTACAGTAACTTTGGCATCTGTGTGTATTCAAAGTTAAAACTTAATTAGAAATTAAAACTATGTTGTTTTATTGATGTGTTTTTAGCATTTTTAGGCCTGTAAACATTTAATGGAGGTTTACTTCTAAAGGGACATTACAATGAAACATTCAGACACATCACTAATTTTCTTATGTGGCTAAAGATAACGGCCTTTCTAACCATGTGGTCACTAACAAAGGAAGATCAGAATGCGAATACTGGAAATCCTGCAACAAATATTCCCCTCTGTTTTGGAGAGGAGGAGGGATAGCACTTTGGGTAAATGATCTCAGAGTTGTTTCTGTTCTTGCTCTAGTTTTATTCTTATTCCATTCAGTTGGTGAGGGAGTTATGAAGTTCCAAGTTTCCTCATGATGATACCCTGATAATAAACTCTATCTACTTAGGCCTTTATGGTATTCCCTTCCACTCAGAACATCCACTCCCAGCATTCCTCCCACTTGCCTTGAGAACAGAATGAGCAGAACCTGGTAGCAATCAGGAATTCTACAATAATGGTGCCAAAAAAACCCAAAGAATGGTGTCTTAACACATTAGCTTGCGGGATTTGTTACGTTACTATGCCAGCCCTTGTAGTATTCTTTTATTTGCCCTGGAATTAAGTAATTTAACAAATTATTTTATCACCATGAATCATTTTATGAGAAGATTTCCAGTGATTATCCATCATCAGAGACTGAAGTGACTCAAAAAGCCACTTGAAAATATTGCTTCATAGCTCAAAGTCTACTTTACAGGAGTAATCATTTGAGCATTCCACCATGACACCCCCCCTATATACATATAAGGTGGTCCTTTTCTCTATACCCCCTTTGACAAACAGAAATTCTAGCCCTGTTTGACTAGAATTAGAAAGGGTAAGTGTTTAAATAAAGGCAACTTCTCTAAGGTCCCAGTTCAGCAAGATACTTAAACATGTGCTTGATCTTAAGCATGTGAGTATCCCCACTGAAATGTTAAGTACTGATGTGCTTAAGTACTTTCTGAAATAAAGCCTAAAGAAGTTAAAAATATGTAACAAAGAAAAAAGTACAGTAAAGTATCAGTTGTAATTAACCTTACTGGTTTTGTTGACATTCATTTGAAACACAATCTTACAGCTTTGGCTCCTTAGTCTACTGGTAACACTAAGGGCTTGTCTGCATTAGAAAACTGTATTAGGTTTAAACATGATTTTGATGGGTTAAATTAGTAGACATGATCCTGGCCATTATTTTATAGTCAATATAGACAACAACAAATTGTGTTCAATGTCATGTCAGCTAACTAGGATTCAATCCAATGAAGAACAGCGTTTAAACCACAGCTAGAATACATGGTGTTTATCATGACTTCTCCTTGTCTACATTGACCAGTCTGTCATGGTCAACTTCACGTCAGCTAACCTGAGTAATCATTATATGATTATCTAGTAAGGACAAGCTCTAATACAGGGATTGGCATGTAGGAAAAGGAGAGAGAAAAGAATGGTCACACAGTATTTTTCATTGTGACTGAGGAGAATGCTGCTTACATCCCATTCCAGCCACAGAGTAGGCATGAGACCAGATTTGGCTTTTATACAGGGATAGGGAGGAGGCTATATTGGTTGGGGAAAGGTTGCAGCTGAAAAGCCCAGTAATCTTCTGGTGGGTCAGCCATGATTTTGAAAGGGGACAAGCTCTTTTATATGCCTTGGTAGAAGGACAAAAGGAAGTATAAACTGATGACTGGATCGCTACAGTTGAAACAACATAAAGAAAAAACACAAAATATCATTAATAAACACAGCAGAAGAAAGTATATACTCAATGAAGGAACAAAGAAAAATTGGGTTCTTGATTCCTAATAGGTCCCTTGACTATTTTTTAATAAACTTTTTCTTGAAAACAGCTCAAATTCTGGACACGTAGTATTTGAGTGATTTCAGAGGCTCTTTTCAGGATTTCTGTGACAAAAAGGTAGCTATTTTCAAGCCCTGAAGCCAACCAGCTCCCAAATGTAAGTTTAAATTATCCGCCATCTACCAGTGGGATTCAAGCAACATTGAAGGCCACCTTCATGAGTATAAGAGCTAAATGCAAGGCAAATTTGTCACATTCTCCACTATTGGGCACACTTTCATAGTTTCATAAAAAGATCCATATAATTAGTTCAGCTTACCAAGAAAAAAAGTTGAATGACAAGGTCAGGCTCTTGCCCTTTCAGTAAATTAGAGAAGATTGCCATAAATTGCATAATATAATGAAACACCAATTTGCATATTTGCTGCTATATTAAAAGGGATCAGTTTTAGCTCGCAAAGCAGAACAAATAAAAACATGCATTTTAATAACTCAAATTACTCCCAGGAAGTGACCCTCAGCAGAAAGCCTGATTATCACTACTTAATTAGAGCCTTGGAAATCTAAATCCTCCTTTAAATCCTATTCTGTGTACAGTGAAAGATGAAGCCACGAGTTTTGTCTTAGATTCAATATTTACTCTTTACTAATATGTTTGCAGGAGAGACTTTCCAAGAATTATGAAGACATGCAAAAAAGTTAATATTCAAAGAAAGAATGCATAAAACCTGTGTTGGCTTGCAGGTGCAAAGCAATTAACAAGCTGGCATTTGCAGTACTTTTAATTAATTAATTAAAAATGCAAAGCTGACTTTCATTTCTTTAAATGTTTGAACATTTTATCCATCAATAATGAACCACCACTTACTGCTGTGCTACAACAGCTGGTAAATGAAAAACTTAGTCCAGCATTGTAAAAACTGCATAGGAATTTTACATTTTGCTTTCTTCTGGCATTTAAAAAATTATAATATAGCTTGAAACTCTGTATTATGTGAAAGTGAATAGTGCATATCTGCTCGGTAACAAAAAACAAAGCAAACAACAATCTGCGTTACATTTTAACCTTGAACAGAATTAAAATAGGAAACTTCATAACTAAATGTATTTGGTTTTGTTTTTTAAATTATAGTGAGAAATTAAAATTCTGTTTGCTTGAGGGGCTTTTTGTTTTGTGTGGGGGATTATTATATTTAATTTTTAGAATGAAAGCTTATGTCTTGTCTATAAAGATTTAAAATATTTTTTAAAATGAGATTTTAAGTAACTTTCAAAGTCATGCCAACAATAGATTACAAGGTGAAGATGCCGTGATTAATTGTACAGGTGGATACTGCTTGAATGATATATTGACTGTTCTCAGTGGAAAGATTTTGGTCAGCACATATTTAAAAGACAACACCATTAATGTACTTTTAATTAAAACATAAATACCACATTGCTACCTCACTAGGCATTCACTCAGCTGGAACTAACTGTATTTGCTTAATCTACAATTTTAGATGTATTAGCAAAAATAAATGTTGGTGAATGTAAGAGCCTGATTACATATCTTGGGTAAATTGGTGATAATGAGTCAAGAGACTTTGTGTTCATTCACATATATTAGAATAAGAATCATTATGAAATTAAAGCTAAGATTAATCCTGCTAATGACACCATGGAGCATCTGGGAATAAAATAACCCAGATGTCAAATTCACTGTGATACTGTGCTGCTATTTGATAGAGTAACCCCTTGAAGTGTTCTTCTAAGGCAGCGAGCTGGTACCCCACAGTCCCAGCACTTGAAATGCAAATGAGTGACAAGATAGACTAATAATGAGAGCAGATTCTAGCAGTAAGGAAAATGAATAAATTAAAAAAAATCTGAACCGCTGGTAAGAACAAGCAGCAGGCACCCTGATGTCCTCAATTAGGGTGGATGACATCTGCAGTGTATTTCTCTCTAATAAAGCCCTCACTCTGTATTCCAAAGCACACGATTCTAACACTGTTAACATTTTAATGTCTTGGGCGTGCATGGTAACATTAATTACAAGATGATTTGGATGACTTCTGAATCTCTTTTATGTCTTCTACTGAGTAAAAATCTGAGTTGCAGCTTTGATATCATAAATAAAATGCAGAGACCTGCCAAGCTTTAAAGCCATCCTGAAGTAACTCAGATCTGCTAAGTTACATTAAACCTTTATATCTACGTAAAGAGCATTCTCTATGAATTTAAAGAGGGTCAATGTCTGTACATTTTAATGCTGAGGCTTTATATCTCTCTAACATTTTTCTTTAGACTGTAACTGAATTTTGATTGTTGTTTTTAATTACTAATGAGTTTAAGCTAATGTTTTGTTGAGCTCAATTTACCTTCTTAGTGGCTGGCCTCTGTAGCAGTTGTTCAGAAAGTTACACCCAGTATTTAGCAATTCTCTTCCTCTCTTGCTTCCCCATCCACGGGTCCTATCTTGACCATTGACTGCTTTGTTCCTAATTGAGAATGACCAATTGCATGGGAAATCATTCACAAAGTGAAACATACATGCACAGACCAAAGAAAGGAACAGAAATAAACAAAGGAGAACTGTTATGTAGGCAAAACAAGCAATGGACCTGATTCTCTATTGTCTTGAACCTAGAATCTGTGCAACATTAGAGAAAAACAGGCGTAATACCCTACCATTATGCTCTGGGAGCCTACTTTGCATTGGTGTAAGTGGCTACTCAAGGTGCAAGGCTGTGGAGAATCAGGCTCCTATTTTCTTAAATTAAAAACAACAAACATGTGATGCACCTTCACTATCTGTTTGCATGGAACCTGTTTCCAAAGCTCTCTAGTTTGAAAGGGTTACTAACAACAGTTTTGATTGAAAGAATCATTCTGTGAACTGAGACTTCTGTTTGTGAAATTCATATTGAGCAAGGATGAGACAACATTACTCCCAGTTTTGCTGCCATCTTAACCATCTCTCTGGGCCTTAGTCTGCCATCAGTATTTACACGAAACTCTCATTGACTTCAACAGGACTTCTGTCAGCAGGACGATGGCAGAACAGGCTCTTATGCTGGTTAGAAAACTGCCATTTCTTTAGCACCTTAGAGAATGTAAATACCAGTGACAATCTGCAGATATAATAGAGCCTGTTAACCCTCTCTCCCTTTTGCCTTTTCACTTTGACATCAGTTGACCAATTTCTTTGTCTGTACCAAAGAGACCAGACCCACCATTGACCTATTTGAGAGCATCATTTACAAGATAGCAATGATAATAAATGCCATTCGTGAACTATAATCCAGTGAAGAGTTTCCAAATCTCTGATCCCCATCAAGGACCTCAGTATGAAAAGCTGCAGCACCTCCCATCTGTTCCTGCTTCTGATGGTCTTTCTGAAAAACCACCCACTTGCCTTCCTTCCGCCTTTGCAGGTACCTGCAGTGCACACGCTCTCTCACATGAAGCTTTTTTAGACAGATTATTTCCAAGTTCATTGATCAGAGATACTTACTGCATTGATGAGCCTTTTGCACCAGTCTGAAACAAGGTAACTGAAGAGAAATTAAGAGAAAAGCCAAATGGTCTTGGGTCCTGCTACCTCCTAGTGCATTTTTAGGTCTCTTTTAGAGGGTAAGGTATAGAAACAGTCATTAAATGCAGATGTTCTTTGCTTTTTCAGTCTCCACAGCCTTGAGAAGTAATGAAGCATGGAGAAATTTCAGATAATATCTTAGGGTTAATCATTTTAACCCCTTCTTTAAGGATCGAGGACAACTGTTCAGATACTTCTTCAATTGCAGGAGATCCTATCATCAATGAAGCGTCCTATTAAAGTTATTTTACCTATATTTGTTCACCGTGCCAAAATCTCTGGGAAGGAGACATCTGGTTTGAAATGCCTTTGTTGAGATCATCAAAAAGATAGTATACTCATCTGAATACTTCAGCCCTTGATCTTCTCAATCAGGAAACTAATACATATAGATAGTCTTATACAAAAGACAATAATCTCTGCCCTTTGCACACAGTTATGCTGTGATCTCTAATTTATCAGATTTCAAGAGAGATCTACAGTAATCAGAATACAAATTTAGACATCAGGGTAATGGTGGGCAGTGATCCTAACCTTCCGTTAAAGTGTGGCTGGTCTAGTCCTCCCGCTGGAGTAGCAGCAGTGATTCCTATCCCCCTCTATTCCTAGAGAGGCAACAGGGAGCCCCCTATAACTTGCCCCTGCTGTATCTGGTTGGGTGGGCAGCTGGCCCATTGCACTTTTCCTGCCACAGAGTCCTCTGCTGGGGCTGTGTTTGCAGGAGCTCCCTGTAACAGAGGACTTGGAGTTAACACCCCTTTGTGCCTCCTGGCACAGTTCCCACCTCTTAGAACTGAGGCTTCAGGGTCTGCAGACTCAGGCAGATGTTACTGTTACTGCATTGGCTATAGCTGAGTCACAGTTTAAAGCTTTTCTTCACCATGATGAGGGTTGGAAACTTACTTTAAAAAAATGAAACCTGAGATACTGGTGCAAATATGAGACTCCAGGAGCTAGGGCCCTGGGCACAGGCCCATACTGGCTGTTCTGGCTGACAGGACCACAACGGGCAGGGCAAACCTCCCAAAGTAAATAGCCATCTGTGTCTTTTTATAAGTCCAAGACCAATAGCATATTGTCTATTGTCATATGCTTATTTCAAATTATGAAACCATTTACTGCATTCTCAGGTCATCAGTCTCATTGGATAGTGGGATGCATACAGTGAAAGCATTAAGACTTTGGCCTGTCATTGGGAAATCCTCGGGAAAAGAATAAATAAATCTCTGATTGGCCCTATGAACGAAGTACACAGACGGCCTCTTCTCAGGCAGGCTTTTCAGTACTGAGGCAGATTAATAAGAGACCCAGCGGAAGGGCAGACACTGGTGACGAAGTGCCAGTGTTTGTCAACAGATGTGACCCCTTGTAATGAAGCATGTGTTCTTAATTTGGCACTGCTTGACATCAAGAAGATTTTCTTGCAATTAAGGTGTCATTTGCTGCATTCAGTAGGTTTTCCTTCTGAACCTATGTTTGGTGTGTAACCATCGCTCCTGGAAACTGGCATTCCACCTTGTGAATGGGCACTATGCCACTCTAACAGATGGTCATGAGATTAGACCTAGCAGTTTGAGTATTAAGGGCCAACACTCTCGAACACATATGTGACAAGGATTCATCATAGGAACTAATAAAGTGGATATGCTCTCACTACCTGAGTTGCTTAGATGGATTAGCTTTTGAATTCTCAAAATAAGTTTGACACTCAAAGGAAAGAAGTAGTTTGCTGAAACCTTCACTTTCTTTGCAGCAGCACCAATGGGTCTCAGTGAGGATGATATTTAGTGACCCAGTGTTGAATGGATGGATGGAATCTCCTGGAAACCCACAAGTATCTATTGACTAAAGACCAAAGAGAATTAAAAAGTAGACAAAAGTATTTCAAAAAGCTTCTCTTTTTTAAAGCCATGGTTTAATATAATTTTTGTCTTCCTAAAACACTGGACCAAATTTCTCCTTGGTGTAATACCAATCAAAATTCAGTGGTGCTACTGTAGGAATAAGTTTGGTTCACTGTTTTTAAGGAGAAAAACAACTACATTCCTTATGTACTTATGAGAGTTTAAAGGTCTGAAAAAGTGGTCATGTATATAAGAATGAACCAAAATCATTGAACCAAAATAATTCCTCAAGTGACTCCATTTGACTGTAGAAATAATACATCAAGATAAATTTGGTTTATTAGTTTAGGGAGAAAAAAATTGTGTTCCCTTTGGGAAAAAAGAGAAGAAGTGTGAAATATTTTGCAGAAATTTTAATTCTCTTAGATCTTCAGTAGAATGGAATCAGGAATAAATTTAACCCAATGTGTCTTTCTACTGCAAAGTGACTTTCTTGTAATCCGTAGCAACACTTTGTATAAACAAACTTGCTTGAAATGAAAAATAAATCACCTAATCTGGAATGCAATTACTGTACTCCTAATATATTTGTAATTATCAAGGTTTTCTATAGTGTCTTCCAGAGTATCAAAGTTATACTCAAAAATTTATCAAACAGGATGGCTATCCATTTAAATAAGGGACTCAAAGGTTATTTCCACCTAGTTAGAAGGCATAGTTGTATAGCAGGGTACCTAAAGCCTCATCTCCTCAATGTGATCAGGGCCCAAGCTGTAATAGTCAGTGAAATCCCTGAAGGCTAAGTAGCTGGGGTCATAGGGATAATACACAAGTGCAAATAGCTTTTGTCACCCAAACTCTGAAGTCTGGGCACATTTCCCTACTACAAGAGAATGTGTGCTGCAGTAACCATTTAGTATATATATATATATATATACACACACACACACACAGTAACTTGTTGCCAATTTTGTGCAATTAGGGTGTACAAAATGGTTTCTCTGGTAGGAACACTGAATGTGTTACCACACTAATTAGAGGTTTCTCTCTCCTCTATGTGCATGCCTAACTCCCATTAATATTAATAGGAGTTATGCCCAAACATCAAGGGCAGACAAGACCTTTGTAACTGTGACATATATTTATATCAGTAATTCCCTGTATAGTAATTCTCAGAACATGCTGGCTTGCAATTTATAGAACCTGACTTGTATAAAATGTTACTATATAAACTATAGTAAACTAAAGATTTCCTTTATTAATCCTGTTTCCCACCCCCAGGTTTGTGGCTTAGCCATGTGGTTATAGTACAAGATTTCTGGCCAGGAAACAAGATGTTTGCGAAATGTTATGCCCATTGATTTAGCCAGTTGTTGCTATAAATGAGGCTTTTGTTATTAATAAAATCAACTTATAGCAATTAAAATTTTAGAGTCATTTAGTCCTTATTCTGGAGTAGTGCCTTTTGATATTTCTTAACAATGAAAAGCAAAGGGGCCTGTTAATAATTTCAAATCAGATGTTTTTTGTGCTGTAATTTTTGCAGAAATTTGGTCAGATTTTGTGTTTAGTGCTGATTAATCTATGTGTCCTCTGGAGATAAAATACATCACCAGTGGCGGGCATCCCAGAGCCTAACTAACACCAAAGGGTGCACACTCGGTGTAAGAGCCATCTGTGCCTCCAACCCATCCATTGGGGATGTTGCTGCAGTGTACAGTAAAAGGCTTCTAAATTCAGATGGAAGCTGAGAGGCATGAGGGGGGAATGCAAAGTCATCACTACAAAGTGCAGAATGGGAATTCGCCTATATGGTGACCATTTCTGCTAAGAAAATGCATGTAACAGCCCCATTTAAGACAAGGCAGGCCTCCAGGAACTATAAAATGTGCGTATCAGTTCCTTGAGCACAGTTTGGCATCTGTGTGGCCATGCAGAAAATGTCTATTGAGAAGCTGGTTCAGAAGGCTAATAATGTAGTCAAGGCAAAATCCACTGTACCCTGACAGAGAGCAGCCATGTGGATACTGGGTATATGGGAAGGACATAAGGAGGCGGCACTGGCAAGCCACAGCTGGGAAAATCATCAACAGGCTAGATAGTCAAACCCACGATAAAAAGATGGGATTAAAGAAAATGCCTAAGATTTTTTCCCCAAACATGATGTTTATGGGTGAGCATATACATGTATTCTCCAAGGGAACTTCATGGGCAGATGTTGTACCATGGAGCATGCTCTTGTCACAGCAGAAATAGTACTTGTACTAGCATGAACCAGACTTACTGCTTTAGGTAAAAACATGCTGAATAGCCCCTTAGCCTGAACCTGACTCTAGGGGAATTGAACATACGTTGAACTCAATAGAGTTTGGGTATTTTGTTTGCAGTTTACCTTTACGACAGCTGAAGGGCGACTGCGCTACTTTAACTTTGCAGATATTCTCACTTTGCACACCTGATCTACAAGAGCGGATAGAAGCGCTCAACCATGTAAGTTAAAAAGCAGGGCTGAAAATGAAGCTCAGCTACGTAGAGATCAGGCCCAGAAAACAGAGAGACAGAGGGATCTGAGCATCGTTAACCCAGAAAGGAAATATAGCTACTTTTACTTAGTTCAGGAAGAGCTAGAAACTGATTTAAAGCAAAATGGTTATGCCCATGGCTAAACTATAATTTGGTTGGAAGAAGTAATCCAATCTAGGGGAAATTACTAGCTATACTTTGTGGAAAAGCCCAAAGCAAAACTGATCATTTTTGACAAATTTTGTGAATTTTGTAATATTTTTAAATAATGTATCCACTTTGCATGGGTATAACAAAATGCTTGCTTCATCTGCACAGACCTTGATTCAATGGTGCAAATTTTGCTTAATCATGAGCTCCAAAACTCATGACAAAAATTAAATTACCGAGATTTTTGTTTGACTGTTTATTTTATAGGGGTGGGGTTTTTGCTGGTTTTTGGTTTGGGGGTTTTGTTTGTTTGTTTTTCTTTTGAGCGCCAAAGAATAGCTGCAACTATGATCTTACTCCTGGGTGTTCATCACTGAAGCAGAGAACACTGGGAATCAAAAAGAAGTGCCACCCAAAGCAAAACTCAGCATCAGTCCTCAAAAACCATAAGTGGAAATTATCGTTTTGCCTTTAGTGCTTCCCCCCGTGATCACATGGGTTTCATAAGAGAAAAGTCCTTTCCACAGAGGGGGAAAACAAGTGAATTCAAAATGACACACCCTAGCTTACGGGAAAATGGTAAATTTTTCCTTAGTTCATTAGCATAAGCTTCCCATGAGAACATGGGTATTCCCCTTTGCAGGCCTTCACCTGTCCTGTTAAATCTACATATGCCCATTCATTTAACTGGAAGTGGTGATCTAGATTGAGAGCCAAATTATGTTTCTTCAAACACAGGCACATATGGTGAGAGGTAGGGACATCTTTTCTCGTCCAGAAAGCTGCAGTCAGTGTTCCTGCAATCTAAACTGAAGGCTGACTGGTGTGGCTGGTGGCAGTGTATGCCACAAAGGAAGAGTGACTTATATGAGCTTTGAGCATGGCTAGGGCACCACAGCTCCCTCTCTCTTCCCATGCTCAGTGGCTGGTGAGCATGTGCAGTGATCCTTTTAAAGGCACAGAAAGAGTGGATTCTGGATCTGCTCAACCCCGTCGATCCCCACAGTCATTCCACCGGCTTCCACTCAGTGCTAACAGAATGGGTCCACCAATTCCCCCAGAGCCCTACAAATCTCGTATCCCCTATCCCTAGTGCTCCCTTGCCTTGAGCCATCCTCCACTGCAATCACCGGCTGTCTTTCCATTGACTTCAGTGGCAGCTAGAGTCAAATCCCGCCAGCTATTGTATGTTTGTTAGTAATGAACATTTTGTTTTCCATTTTTAAGGTCTGAATTTTCTAGTATTAAAAAGTAATGAGTGTGCTGCACATACTATTTGCTGCTGAACAGTAATAGCATTCAGAAGTGTTACACCTCGGACTAAGGATACAGAACTCATTTATAACAACCAAAGGCATATTTAAATACTTTACTACTAGTGGAGGAGCTTCTCTCATTGAGATAACAGGGGTGGGGAGGAGGGCACCGCCCCCACTCTGAAAAATAAGACAGTACTTCCAGAGTAACATACATGTACTTTCATTCCAACACCGTTCACCATTCATAGCTGTTCATTTAACAAAATGGCTCTTCTAGATGAATAGCCCATACAGCAGTGGCCGCTCTCTTGGCATAGGCTGGACACCGCACATGTGCACATTCTATCAGGGAAATGCAAAGCAGCAGCTAAGAGACTTCAGTGAACAGCCGGTCAGTCACAACACAGCATTGAGGATGTTACTTATCTCTCTAGGTTCTTACTTCATTGTAATATTTGCCTACCTTTAATTAATGAGCATATACAGGCTAAGGCAAAGTCTGATAGTCCTAGAATAAGCACTGAACTCCAGCTTCTTTCCCAGTGCTTTGTATGTCATAGTTGATATGTGAAGTGTGCTGATCTGAACTTTGATACTGAGGGGGTACATGGTTTTGGACAGAAGTCCATTAGGCCAGCAACACAATCCAATCTTCTTTTTTTCGTATGGCTGGCGTAGAGCGGCAACTACAGTTTCACCTGAAGTTGATTGAGCCAAATGGCTACCTCAAGAATAGCAGAATTTATTACAGTCATGCCTCCTTCAGATTTATAAATTGGGCAGCAGGTAGCGATATGTTCGATGGTCTGTCATGGGGAACCACACTTGCATGCCAGGGAGTGCTTGATTTTCCATTTGTGCATTAGATGTACACATCTACTATGGTTGGTTCGGATTCGGTTCAGAGTTGCCCAAGATGACCGTGGAAGGTCAAACCCATGAACCTTCTGTGAGAATTCACAACTAATGCCATCAACTCAGCAACCCAACATCACTCAGCGATCTCCCGGCCATCAGAGCAGCAACTCAACTCAATCCAATCCAATGATTGGAAAGTATAATCTCTCTAGAATCCAATTGTTTCCATTAATCTTAAAAGATGGAGTATTGAAGCAGGACTCCCACTCTGACGTGAGCAGATAGGACCTGATCTTAGTCTAAAGGAGACAATAATGTGAACCTGACAACTGTTATCACTACACTCCCTACATCTATTCAGACATGGATGATCAAATTCAAGTGTGTCAACATACATGAGTAGAACCCGCAGCTATCTGGAATCTTGCTCTGGTTGTCCTGGAGGCCATGCAAGCCCAAGCCAGTGGTCAAGTATCTTTGTCATTACCAAACTGTGCAGAAGAAGTAGTCAGATGACTTCCAGTTCCAATAGGTCAGTCAACTTGGCCAGGAATTTAGGGAATCAGCTGGATGTCTGGATGCTATTAGAGTTTCTAAATTATTTTTATCCTAGGAACCTACCTATATGAGGAACTCTGCACCTTGAAAAAGGATCTTCCCTAGGCTCATGCTGACCCAAATACTTTGACAGAGTAGTGTAAAATTGAAGTCACTGAATAGTCCACACAGATCTTAGTTATGCAAATGAGGTTTGGATTCATTGCATAAATTATTATTTCCTCCCATTCAAGGAGGAAAGGTCTTCTCTCAGTTACCTTGGGCACAATTCTTGACCAATAAACTGACAAATTCACTTCCCTAATACACCCCCAGAGATAGACATCATCAGAATTTAATTCTGCAACCTTTTTAACCTCCATAGGTGAGGAGCTTTTTACTGTGCACATGGTGATTGAAGGATTGTTCATTTGCCCCCAGGGCAGGCAAATGCTGTCCCCTCCTTTTTAAGGTTCATAAGGGGCTTCTGGGAAGGGGCTGATCAAAACATTTTCACTAATCCCTTCCAGCCCTCCTCATCTTCTGGAGAAGACTCAGAGGCTATGTTGTCTTCAGTATCCTGGTGAGATGAAGCTACATGGCTGACTCCAGTGATGCAGTGAAATGGAACACCCTATGTCTACTGACAATTTAGGATGGGATGAGAGCTATCAGGCTTGTTTATTGGAAATTAGTCTTCATTTCAGTTAGATAACCAAAGGACTGGTGGAGTCCTCTTGATCTGGTGATTGAGTACCAAGAGTCTCAGGCCTGTAGGGTTTCTTGTGTGTCCTGTCTACAGTAGAAGAGCCTATGTTTTCACCCTCTTTAGGAACCAGGCATCTGAGCATGGGATGACATCCTTAGGCATAATATGGATTCCCACCAGTTGAGATGTTCGGCCTTTGCTGAACACAGCAAATCATCGCTGCTATTCTATTGGATTTCTGAGTAAGGATTGCTATTCTCCCACCTTGCAACATCCCTGGCATTACGGGATGAGGGCATCAAGATTTACAACTCTTTTTACTGGAGATATATTAACATTCCCTTGTCCTTACCCTGCCCATGCTTCTCTCTCATCTCCACTAATCAAAAGTGCTAGATAGGTCGTGGTGTGGTGTGGTTTGTCTTTTAGCACAATTCACACAGGCAACAACTGCAGCCATGGCACGGAATCTCTTCAGGAGACAATGAAGTAAAGGTCACAAAAGAATAAAACTTGAACCTTCCTGTGTTCTACCTCACCTTGTCAGTAAACGACAGTCTGTGTATGTGTGTGTATGGAGAGGAGGGAGGGAAGGGGATGTTAAACTGCAGGCTTCAAACTGAGCTAGATGAAACATTTAAAGTGAAATGAAGAGCGAGAATTTCTGTTGGTACCTTTGCTTTCTGGGAGCTTGGTTGTTCCTGACAATGTGCAACAGATGTTCTTGATAGGTCCATTACAGCCATGAACATATAAATGTGAATAAAGTTTGTGCTTTGCTTCCTACTGTTTGCTGAATACGTAGACTAGGCTGATCAGACCTTCAGTCAAATAAAATCCAACAACATATCAACGCTTTCAGGAAGAGAAAGTTTTAAATAGAGCAGAGTATCCCATTATCCTAAATTCTGACCAGATAATGATCAATTCTTTCTCTGAATGACACACGTAAGCAAAATAGTGCCAGATTCTGACAGTGTTTAACCCAGTCAGAAATATGTGGCAAGTGACTCAAGATATCCTAAGTGCCAACAACAATCCAGGAGAGTAGTACTTACTGGGGCTGTCACTGATGCCTTCCTTCACCACCTTTCTAACAGCACATGTTTGAGTGAGGCACAACTTCACAAGATGGAGATGGATGTAAGCAGAGCAGAAGAAACAGGCGTCCAGTATTGTGAGTACACAAGGATAGGTCCCCCAATTGTCCACAGACCAGTGTCAGCACATGCAAAAAGATTTAATGCACATGGGCTTACATTAAAGTAAGAAGGCTATACCAAAAGAAATACCCATTTATCATTGGCTTTTGGCTGTTTGACTGAATTTTAGTTTATTCAAATAAAATACATAGGAAGAAATGTTAATGTCATTCAAAAACCCAGCAGCTGAGTTTATTTTGACTGAATAATCTTCAAGCATGAAGCACCATTTGAAATAATGTCAGCAAGGGGAAAATATGTTTACATGCCTACTATATTGACCCGTGCATATTGACCCGTGCATGAAAAGATCCAATTCTAAAGATAATGATAAATGATCTTCCATTTATATGGCTCCTTTCATCCAAATTAATCCTAGTGTTTTGCAAACTATACAGAGATAAATTCAGCTACCACTGTAATTCAGCCACTCCTTGAGTGAAAAAAGGCAACAGCGCGCAAAAGTAAGTGAAAAATATCTTATCCCCATTTAAAATGCAGTGGAATTTAGGGAGGCAGAATGTAATTCACAAAATTTGACTTCTGGCATTGTGACTGATACCCTTCTCTTACAAAAAGTGCCATGTATCTTTAATGACCACAAGCTATCAGAACCTTAGTTTTATAGCCCACCTCCAGCAGCTCAGCCTTCCCTAACCCCATGCGCTGGTATTCAGTACAGAGTCATAGGGGGAAATGGCAAACTATTAAAACAGCAGCCCATTTCCTATCAGGCCTAGAGGTTCCAATCGAAATACTGACAGTAGCTCATGCTTTCTTATCTTGGGAGATATAATGGGATCATAGCAAAAAGTGACATAGCTGTAGGTGTCTGCACCCTGACTGGCAAATACCATGCTCCTGTCAAATACATCTTTCATTTGTGCCCAAACCCATACCAGGGCACAGAAGGGCTCTTCTCAGCTGGTGGAGAATCAGAAAATACCTGCTTAGCTAACCCACAAAGTCAAATTGTGCTTGACTTTGAGGATTCCTGTCTACAGTCAGCCTACCTCCATCAGTTAGCCTTCATGAGCCTTCTGCACTGTGTTCACATGGTTCTTGCAGAGAAGGCACAGTTTAGATTTTAGCACATCGTTCACATGAGACCATTCTGTCCGTGGACATGGGGAAAATAAGTCTTCACATTCCAAACCAGTTACCATCTAGCAACTAATGCCGGCAAGAGGCGAAGGCTTTTTCCCCAGAATCAGCATTGGACTCCACAGGTAGAAGAAGCCCACAGAGCCTATGCAGCAATCAAGATTTTTGCTGAATAAGGTAGTATTACTGACAGGACTGTCTGAAAAGCAGATGTAATAAAACAAGGGCTAATAGACCAGTGAACCTATTCATGTTTTATTCTGTTACAATAATAAAAGAATTTAAAATATTAATTTATGTGCATTTAAAAGGCTATGGCTAGGAGATGGAGGCTGTAGGGTAAGCTTGATTTCCACACATCTGAAATAATATCCATCTAAAAACAAATTCATATTTATTAGTGGAGTAAATCCTTAAAATTCCTTCAAAATGGCTTATCAAACTAAATTGTGTCCCACCCCAACAAATAGAATTAGAAACCCATGTCAGGGAAGGCTGCTAAAAGTGTTATTAAAGTGATCTGCATTTATTCTCCTCATTTCTGTGGGGAAAAAAAATCTCTTTTCATACATTTTATCAAATGCTGCCCTCTAGCGAACAAACTCCTTTTAAATGAACATTGCATACATACAGGATAAATGAAAACTTAACCAAAATAATAAAAATATGCATCAAATGAGGAAAACAGAAGTCTGGATGATAAAAAGCACATCAATAATGATAAATTCCCACATTTTGTTTCATCCTTGGTTGCTAATATTTTTCTTCAAGTACATTTTAACAGGATGGATTACATACAGGTGACTGACTAGAATATGATTCAAAGCTAATACATCTTCTAGCAACTTGCCACGTTTCTGTTCTTCGGACTCTTTGCCAACATCTATTAAATTGTGCTTCAGCTAATGATAATATCCAACACTAAATTAACTCAAAAGATAAAACAAGAATAGCATTCCATAGCTACCTGGGCTTCGTGGGGGGCAGCGAGCAGCAGCACTGGCTTTAATAATCTCAGCCAATTCATTTGATTAGTATTAGGAGAAAAAAAATTTCATGTTTTTCCTTATGAAGGGGAGATAGCATGATATATTTTGTTTATACCAGATTTCAGACATCGCAGCTTACACTTAGATGGAGTGGCAGAAGAAAGAGGAGACAAATACATCCCAGACCAAACATGAACGTTTTTGGAGATTAATTCTCATTCAGATGCATCAGTGAAAAGGCCAGTACAGACTAATCCTCTCCAACTACCACATTGGCATGCTTTTAATACATTCCAACTATTGAACATTTACAGGTGCTCAGTGTTCTCATAGTATTACTTTTATTTCTCGATCACATAGCAATTTCCCCCATTACGTTGGAATTAGTTGCTTTATAGTTTCTGAGTAACGCTTATGCATTTCTTTCCATAGATAATTTTCCTATAAGCACACTTTTGTATTAAGCACTAAAGGACAGTCTTGCTGCTTATCTAATTCTAAATGTACTGTATATATTCCAGCACTTTCAACATTAAAAGAACGATCCATCATTTATCATCTCAGACCAAACACACTTGTGGAACAGGGACCCAAGGGGGAAAAAAGCATGTATTTAAAGCCATGCCCCAGCATTATTTTACTTTAATAAAGCCGACTGTTGTCATTGATTAAAAATGTATGAGCCAAAATAACACAGTTCTTTAAAAAAAAAAAAAAACATACAATAATTGAAAGTGCCAAATATGCATCAGACTATTGCAGACGGTGGGCATTCACATGAACTAATTTAGAGTCTTTGCAGTAATGCCATATTTAGTAACATCTAGATCCTTGTTCTATGCCTGTGAAGCAGCCACTTTCTAAGTTGATAGCAAATTTGAATTTTTTCATTCCATCCTACATGAAAGGGCCTGAACATTTTTATTTTAAAACAAAGTTGGCTAAAACTTTCAAAAGAGGCTTGCAATTCTGAGTGCCCCAATTTTTGGGTGCCCAACCTAAGACACCTTTCAGCCTTCCGGAACATGCTGAGCAGCCATCCTCAAAAGTCAGGCTCCCACAAAATGTAGACACTCAAAATTGTGAGCCTCTTTTGGGTTCATGTCCTTTGGGAATTTCCACAAGAGTGCCAAAAAGACAGAAACAGGAAAAGTTTCCAAAAATGTCAAGAAAATGTGAAAGTTTCAGCCCATTATTAGTATTTACTGCTAAGCTTTAAGCCCTGCCATGACAAATTCTCTTGCTGATATGTTGGAATCAAAGGGTTTTGCTTTATGTGGTATGACCAGCTCATGACTTTGAAGGGGTTAATACAGAAATGCTGTACTGCATCAGATTGGACACTTCAATTACTATTCATTCATAGGCCTATGTGGGCAGCTCAATTATGTAGATGTGTGACATGACACCATCAGGTAAATTTTCATTGGGGTGTGCAGAGATTTAGCTGCATGACTTGTATTAAAGTCAATGGGAGACATATGGCTAAATATCCTCCTATTGCTGAAAATTAAGGGGAATGTGTTCTGTTCCTACAAGGGAGCTACATAAAATGCAGGTATCATTTTCAGTTATGACAAAGGATAAATTCATCTTCATATTATCTCACCTCCTATGCTGCAAGATTGCTTTTCACAACATACTACACCAGAAACACCAGCTTAAAGGAATCTATATACAATGCTGTATATTTAAATTGTCTTTATTATGGCTTATGAAGATTAATGAACCATGCAGGCTGTTTGGTGTCATACAGCGCTACAGAAAGCATTCACATACTGCAGAACCAAATCCCCCAAACCAGAGCAAATCCATATGCAAAGTGCTTTGCTCCGAGAGAAACACACTGAAAACACAGGAAGGATGAGGGGAAGGAATCCTCAGCCCTTACATATGCTACATTGCCTTCTTACCTCTATGGTCAGCTGTGTCAAGCCAGATACTGCAGAGCGTGGAAGGGCACTAGTCAGTGTTGCCAATGAGCTTTTCTCACAAGTCTTGTGATCTTTGGTGTTTTCCCTGAAATAGGGTTGCCAACCCTCCCGGTTTCGCTGAGAGTCTCCTAGAATTGGACTCTGTCTCCCAGAAGCTACTGAAGGAAAACTGGGAGATTTTAGGCCGCTAAAAGTCTGGCTGCACAGCAGGGCGAAGGCAGGTTCCCTGCCTGCCTGGCCCCGCACCGCTCCCGGAAGTGGCTGGCACGTCCCTGCGGCCCTGGCCGTGGGAGGGGTCTCCATGTGCTGCCTGTGCTCTGAGCGCCGATTCCACAGCTCCCATTGGCCGGGAACTGCGGGCAATAGGAGTTGTGGGGTTGGTGCCTGCAGGCAGGGGCAGCACACTCTCTGAACCCCTTGGCGCCAGCCCAGAGCCCACAAACCCTCCCCCTGCCCCTGTCCAGTGAAAGTGAGGTTGGGGGGGAGCGAGCAACAGAGGGAGGGGGGATGGAGTGAGTGGAGTGGGGCCTTGGAGAAGCGGCATGGTAGGGGCAGGGCCTCAGGGAAGAGGCAAAGGTGTTTGGGTTTGTGAGATTAGACAGTTGGCAACCCTACCCTGAAGTCCAAGCTCCTGGAGACATGTGATTACAAAAAAACCCTCAACTTTCATTTAAAATAAATAAAGTAGATAGAATAAAGAAGAATCTAGCCATCTGGTCCCAGAGAAAAATTGAAAATGTGACCCAAGTACGCTTTAAAGGATTAAAAACTGGAAGGGAAATAAAAAGAACCTAAAATGCATTATTATTAATTATTATTTTAGTCTCAGGAATTTAAAGACATTATCATGATTTTATGGGGCCTGGCTCATTATTTTTGAACATGTGGGATTGGCAATACTGAATAGCAGTTGTAGGCCACAGATGCCTTCCAATCTAGTGTGGGGTACTTGTGGATTCAGACTGTGCCAACACCATCTACCAACTCCGACACCTGCCCAGTTCCCCATTCCTTTCTCTCGTGCCATGTGGAGAGTTACAGTGAGGACTCCTCACTATATAGGTGTTCTTCTTGTCAACTGTTAGAAATGGGTTTTTTTTTTCTCCTGCTGATAATAGCGCACCTTAATGGATCACTCTCATTATAGTGGGTATGGCAACACCCATTTTTTCATGTTCTCTGTGTGTATATATATCTATATCTTCCTACTGTATTTTCCACTGCATGCATCCAATGAAGTGGGTTTTAGCCCATGAAAGCTTATGCTCAAATAAATTTGTTAATCTCTAAGGTGCCACAAGTACTCCTCGATCTTTTTAGTAAATAGTCTGTTAGAGCATCTGTTCTGGCAGTTGCACTGTGTCTTTTTCTCTCTCTACAGCCTCCTCTTTGTGACTCGCCAGGTCACTACATGATTTCTCCTCCTGTGGGAGGGAGTGAATTTAAGTCTCTTCTCACCTGCAGTCTCAGGCAGTCTCCCCATTCACTGCCCCATGGTGCCACTCCCTCAATGGCTGGTAGAAGAACCCAGGCCCACCCTCTACTCCGGATTCCAGCTCAGGGACCCTCTAATCAGCAGCACAGGTCTGTTCCTCCTGGACCCCGCTGCCTTCCTTGAGCTCTCTCCTACCTTCTTCAGGGTCTGCCAACCCAAACTCCCAGGGAGTGACTGTAACCCACCTTGGTTCTGTAGCCCCAGCCCTCACCCACCTCCCTTCTCTCAGGGACTGACCGTAGACTAATTCCCTACAGCTCTACTAAGGGGGCTGTTTCCAGCCTTCTGGCTTTGTAGAAGCCCTGACTGATCCGCACAGGTGAGCTTCCTTCTAAATAGCCTCCTCTGGCCTAAATCTTTCCCATTTGCAGCCTAATTGGCTGATTGGGCCACCTGGCCTAATTCAGCACTTGCAGGATCAGTGTAGGGAGTGCCCCCTGCAAATCTTTGTCCTTGTTGCAGACCTGACACACTCCTTCCCTGGCTCACTCTGTACCTTGCCTCCAAACTCCCTGGGCTCACCAGGAGCCCATATGGAGCTCCCTAGTGCAGCTGCTGTCTGTTATTTACAATGGAAAGCCATGATATACTTCTTATATCAGCAGCGCTGAGGAGCATTCTGGCAGGTATTGGACATCCTTGTGGTAGATCTGCTCCCATCCATTAGAGGCATATGTCATTCTACATGTTAATTTACATGCACATTATATATCCTATGTGCTTTGGGTTTTACAGGTTAAATGTATCCAAATAGTTAAGTATTTCTTTATCCAGTAAACATTTAAATGCCTAGCTAAACAATTATATGTTTAGGAGAATACTAAGCAATATAAAATCCTCAGGGCAAAATAATTACCAACCACAAGACCCAATCCTGATCCCACCGAAGACAGGGACAAGCCTCCATTGATTTCAGTGGGAGAAGAATCTGGCCCATAGAAGTCAGGAGTTTTTCTATGTGGGCTATCTTGTTTATTTTTGTGCAAAATACTAGCAATAACTAGACCCTGTTACGGATTAATCACATTGCACACTTTATTATTCAAAGCTTTTTTTGGAGTCATCGCCAGGGAAATAAAAGCTTTCAAAGGCAATAGCCTTTTGTTGACACTTTTACAGTTTTTAAAATGACACAATACAGATTTTTTTTTGAAATTTTACTTTAAAAAAAAAAAAGTGCTCCCAGGTTAAGACCCTGTATGCCAAGTTTCAACCCAGAGCACATTTTTATGGCCGAGTTATAAACCCCTGAAAATAGGAAACTAATACTGCAAGGATTTAAAATAATAGAAAATGTTTCACATAATATAAATCCATAAGCAGTGTATTATATTTTAGTCTTAATATCTACATACTTGGATTATCTTATATCTTGACAATCATACAAAGTAATCTTGCCTTCTCTCCCCCTTTCTTTGATTCAGTGTTTCATTCCTATGCATTAACAATGCTCTGGGCCATAAAATACTGTATTAATATTAGTTTGTCACAGTAGACTAAATTTAGAACAACTCATTAATATGGGAGAGTAAAAGGCATTCTGCCAGGAGTGTGAGTGACTCCATAAGCTCTTAAGGCTATAAGTTATGCAGATATGCCACTTGAACTAGAGAGCTAGCAATTCTTTTTGTTACTAATAAGAGATTCTATTAGTTGAAGCTGATTCCAATTCTAATTAAAAAATGTGGAAAAAGGCAATTTTGCCATTGGATGCATCTCTGATATGTAACTGGAATAAGCCACATATCATCTCTCTCTGCTTTCTGGTCAGCTAGGATTAGTAGCACATACACAGAATGAATTTTCCCTGCAGTATACAGGATAAACAACTCTATTGTAGTATCTTCTGTGGTACAGTTATGATCTGTATATCCAGAATATAGTCCAATAATCAGAGCTATTTCAAAGAAAAACCTTGTGGTGTTTTATATTGCCCCAGTGAAGTAAAAAGTTTTCATTTTTCACAAATAAAATCTTTCATATATGTAGCTTCATGCCAGTAATGCCTTCTCAAAGGTTCTCAAATATTAATTTTTTTAAATTTAGTCCCTTGCTAAGCTACAAATATTCATGTTTAACACCAAGTAGCAGTTCAGGGGCTGACAACAGTATGTACCTTTTGAATGATGCATAGAAAGCAGCAGTTATCACAAAGACAAAGCCACCAGATTGGTCTCAGGGAAACCCAGTGTCTGAATTTTTCATGACTCCTCTAGCACTTAAAGAATAAGAAACTGGCTACTACTGTTGGGAGATAAGCACTGTGAAGGTCAGAGCCCAAAAACATGCAAGAGAATCAGGTTTTGCCTGGGGAAAGTGAAAAGGGATTTAAGCTGCTTAAGAGAATTATAAAGATTTTTTTTTTTTGTATTTTACAAACACTAGCAGCTAAACAATAGCTATAAAAATGAGTAGAGTCATATCCATCTAGTGCTCATTGCTTGAAAGTCTCAAAAGACAGAGAAAACTAACCTTTTCCTTATGTCTGAAGCCTTATAGTTAAACTTCCTGAGATCACTCCTTTTCTTATAGACTTTCCAATATCCTTCCTTTGCCTTTTAAGAACTGAAACTACTTCAGAAGGCAATTGATACATGGAAAGTGTAAAATAACTTCAATAATTCCTCTTGTATGTTTACAAATATTCAACTGGGAAGAAAGTGATATCTTAATTACTCTGTAGCCCAGTGGCTCACATGTGTGTTTATTTTCCATAGCAGACAAACTTTACTTGATCCCATAATGATTTCTAGAAAGTATAAATTGATTCCGGGGGGGCTGGGGGAGAGGGGAAGAGTAACTGCTTAGAAAAACATTACAGTGTTTAAGCAACTGATGGCTTCACCTGTCATCATCTAGTTAAGCTCTTAATGAGTTCTTTTCTATTCTTGGTCACATCTGACATTTTTTTTTTTTTTTTGGTAATATAAGTCCCTTTGAACAGCTGGGAGTTAGAGCATCCTTTGATCACAGAATTCTTCTGAATTTTCAGTCAAAATGAGGACATTTTTGTCCTGACTTGGGCTATTTTTATTGGTATATTTCCCCTAGTATGTTTCTGGGCATTATTTTGCAGGCATACAAGAACCTGAACAATTAATGTATACATTTTTACATAAATGTTTATAAATTTAGCAAAGGGAGAGAGCTTTGCCACGAGAAACCTCAGCTCTTTGAAGGCAGTTTTCTAATGATGACCCTTGGCATGCTGGCCCACATGGGACTCCTCCGAGAAGAGTCTGATGAAAATTAGTCTATTCTCATTTCAAACAGAATTTTGCTGAAGTCCTGATCAGAGCATCAGCATGGAGTCCAGGGAGACAACACACGCTACTTGATTCACTCTGCAGCCTCCCTCTCCCGGTAATTGTTGCAGGAACACATAGTGACAAGACTATAGGATGTGAGGGGTCTGGATGTACTCAGGCTGTTACTCTGTGTTTAAAGATTTAAACCATCAGGGTATGATAAGGCTTTTTGATGTTCATTGAACATGGAGCTTGGGTACAGAAGAAGGGGAAAGGGCTTCACCAGAAGGTAATCATCTTTCAGAGCCACAGTCAGACTGCGAGAGGTGGGAAAATCTCAGTCTCAGCATAGACAGGGAACAAAGGGAGATGAAAGGGCTAGGGTGAAGAAGGGGCCAGATCTGGCTGTGAGGCAGAACTTGCACTAAAATATAGTTTGATGCTATAAAACGCAGGAAAACCATTTAGTGTTCTTGTTCCATTAACACACACTTATTGGCTCACATTTCACCATTCTGCACATTTTTACAGTTTATGTTGACACTCGGTTGAAACAATGTCCGTGGCTTATTTTGAAATTATTTAATGCATTTACTTTGTCAGATGAATGTTATTTCCTAATTATACTGAAAAGTATTCGATGATGAGCTATTTTAGAGAATGGATACAATATTGTCCTCTCCCAAGAGTCAAACTGTCAACATACACTAGGTATATACACTGCTGTATAACGTAGAGAGCAACTGCATGGGGGGAAGGGAAATGTTATTCACCTTTGTAAAGCGCTTTGCATCTGAGGATGTAAAGCCCGATAACTAGCATGAAGTGTTGTTATAATCAAGTAATACTGAAAACCTCCATTTCGGCTCCCTTGATAAAATGCCCATTTTCAATGAATAATTAAAGGGCCCAATTCTAGAAGATGAGGAGCACCTTCAACACCTATTATATTTAATGGAGGTGAAAGTACTCAGCATCTCACAGGATCAGTAGCTAAAGCAGGAAGAGAACAGTTCTGCATATTTAAGAAGTTGGGCTGCCCTGTTTCTTTTCTATATATGAAGGAAAGGAAAGCTAGTTTGATGTGGGCATCACTTCCACGCTCTGGGAGTTTCATAGCACCAACAGAGGGTAGTACTGCAACATTTTAGGTCCAACAGTCATTTGCTGGCATTAGCTACTCTGAAGAAATAAAGAAAGTAAAGGATTCACAAAGAAATCTGAGTGTTAAGCTGATCAAAGTTTGGGTTATTGAGATTTAGATGCCGCTTTCCAACTAAGCTACAGAAATCTACTTTTTTACACCAATCTCAGTGGGCCAGATTCATCCCTGGTGCAACTCCATTGACATCAACGGTTACAGCAGGGATATGTTGGGCTTGGTATGTCTGTGATGTTTTTGTAATTTGCATGTCTCTATCTACGCACAGGGCTGCATGATTCCACAGTCACTGACACCTGATTTTGATGGGCAAGAGCTGAATCAAACCCAGAATGTGAGTTTTGCAAAGATTTATTCCAGTATTGTCATTGGTGTTCTTGACAAATTGTCAATGGAATCATTAATTACCACATTAAATGTAAAGTCTGTAGTCAGCTTCCCCGGGACTAAGAATTGTTGTATGAGCCATTGTTGAGCTCTATGCACAACCCACTTTATGTGAAACTGTTTAGCTTATATGGAAAGCACAATTAGCACTCAAGGCTGGGATTTTTAAAGGTGCCTATTGGAGTCAGGAGCCCAGGGTAGAATCTATGTGATTTAGGAGCATCTGTGATTTAGGAGCCCATCTCCTATTGAAAGTCAATGGGGCGTGTGCTCCTAAGTCATGTAAGCATTTCTTGAAAAATTCCACTCTCAAATGCTTTTGACTTTCAAAGGGAGTTTGCCACCTGTCTGCTCTTTGTGCCTTTGAAAATCTACCCCCAAAATAGCAATGGACAATAAACTAACAAAATAAAAGCAATGAGTTCTATAAATCAACTGATATTGTGCATGAGTCACTTTGAAAATAAGGAGGTATCCAAAAGAGTGATGATGTGCAGTGCACACTACCCCTGGAATAAACATTCTAATTAACATGCAGAAAAGTATGTTCTCGTTATTGCACAGCACTCATTCCCCGTGTGTACAGTACACATAGGACCCAGTCCTGCTCCCACTGAAGTAACTCACTTCAGTCAGATCAGGACTGGGTTTACTTGATTGGGCTTACTTTAATAATACTATCCACAGCGGCATACGTCCAAACTTGTCCATGATTTCCTATGATGATTTGGTATGAAAGCCTCAATAAATCCTGAAAGAAAAAACCCCCACAATTCTCCCCCTTGTGTCTTTGCTTTGAACAGTGTGAATTAAACAGTAAACCTAAGTACCTGGTCGGAAGTTATAAATAAGAGCAGAGAAGTCTCTGTGCCATTCAAGTCTCTACAGGCAGATTTGATGTGGTGTTTACGTAATAGCAGTTGCAGGAAACAGAAGTTTAAGAATAGTTTTTCTTTTATGGAAAGCATATTCCCTTCCTTCAGTTGCTGCCACTCCACACATTCATCTGTAGCCATCAAAGAAATTATGCATTGAGTGGCGCCCCTCACCCAACCCCTTGGGGCCTCTGCTGACACTTCAGAAGTTAGGATCCTAACTGTAGTCCCAGAACTTGGGTGTCCTAGTTTTCCACTCAGCATTCCTACCTCAGATAAGTTTCAAAAGCAACTTTGTATGAAGTGACACGCAACAGTGCTGAAAAAGGCCAGTGCTGGCAGAATTCCTTTCAGTCAGCGCATGTGCAAAACTAAGTGTGTCACCACTGTGACAGGGTCGGGCCAGATGGCTACGGGAGAGTAATAGAAGGCATCTATATTAGCCCCAGGTTAAGTAGGTCCCTTTTCCCCGGGTAAGGTAACAGGGAAGGTTCCAGAACAATCAGGAATCTTCTGGAGACAATTAAGACAGACAGGCTGATTAGAACACCTGCAGCCAATCAAGAAGCTGCTAGAATCAATTAAGGCAGGCTAATCAAGGCACCTGGGTTTTAAAAAGGAGCTCACTTCAGTTTGTGGTGTGCGTGTAAGGAGCTGGGAGCAAGAGTCGCTAGGAGCTGAGAGTGAGAACGCGGACTGTTGGAGGACTGAGGAGTACAAGCATTATCAGACACAAGGAGGAAGGTCCTATGATGAAGATAAAGAAGGTGTTGGGAGGAGGCCATGGGGAAGTAGCCCAGGGAGTTGTAGCTGTCGCACAGCTGTTCCAGGAGGCACTCTAGACAGCTGCATTCCACAGGGCCCTGGGCTGGAACCCAGAGTATAGGGCAGGCCCGGATTCCCCCCTAAACCTCCCAACTCCTGGTCATACACAGAAGGAGTTGACCTGGACTGTGGGTTCACGAAAACGGCCAAACTGAGGGCTTCCGTGAAGCTCCAAGGAGAGCAAATCTGCCAATAAGCGCAAGACCCACCAAGGTAGAGGAGGAAATTTGTCACACCGCTAACACAAAAGGCAGCTGCTGGATTGGCTACCTATGCCCAGTAATGGACAAAGAAAGTTTTTAGAAACAAACTGATTGGAAATATAAATGTAATACCTTCTTATGAATTCTTGTGACAGAATCAATGGGCTGTCGGTGCAATAAAAGACATACTATAGAAAGAAGAAAAATTGCACCAGTTGCTTTTGTTTTATTATACTTCTGGGTGCTCTAAGAAAACCTCTCCCCAGAAAAATCAATAAAGCAGATTTTGCCCAGCAGTCACCCATTACAGAATTAAATCTGTATGCCAACACAAAACAATGAAGAAAACAAAACTAACAAGGGATCCATTTGGCTTTGTTTGACTTTGCCTGTCAGAAAATGACAATGCAAGGCTGGGTGTAATATAATGCAAACCTTGGCCTATCCTGGTCATGCATATGACTGACCCTCAGGGCAAGACCATCAATTTTCTATTAAAGATCAGAGAGTTGACATATCAAAGTCAACATCTAGCTGAATAACTGCAGTAACTTGATCATAATTCTTTTGTGGATTTCAGAGTGGCTTTTCAGTAAAGTATCAGAAAGGTAGCAGTTTTCAATCCTGACCCAACAAGATCTGAATATGAAATAAAGGATTTGAGCTTGATCTCCCCATGATGTGAGGATGAATGTTCTGGTAAATGTTAACTTAGTGCTCTGAATAGCTCAGTAATAGATGGGTTTAGGCAGTAATAGGTTTAAAATGTCAATTTATTTAATAATAATTTCATATTGTACAAATACAATGTGTAAAAAGAGATTTGTTTGCAAATTTTGAAATAAATGAATGGATTTGTGGTGTCCTTCACCGTCTCACTGTTCTAGTCAGAATGTTATAAAAGAACAGAAGTTAGTTTTGCTTTAATAATATCCCTTCTTGTTTCCCAGCATTATTCTGAGCATATGTTTATCTCATCTTCATAAATGATGAGATAAACATCTTTATCTTCATAAATGATCTGGAGGATGGTGTGGATTGCACTCTCAGCAAATTTGCGGATGATACTAAACTGGGAGGAGTGGTAGATACGCTGGAGGGGAGGGATAGGATACAGAAGGACCTAGACAAATTGGAGGATTGGGCCAAAAGAAATCTGATGAGGTTCAATAAGGATAAGTGCAGGGTCCTGCACTTAGGACGGAAGAACCCAATGCACAGCTACAGACTAGGGACCGAATGGCTAGGCAGCAGTTCTGCGGAAAAGGACCTAGGAGTGACAGTGGACGAGAAGCTGGATATGAGTCAGCAGTGTGCCCTTGTTGCCAAGAAGGCCAATGGCATTTTGGGATATATAAGTAGGGGCATAGCAAGCAGATCGAGGGACGTGATCGTTCCCCTCTATTCGACATTGGTGAGGCCTCATCTGGAGTACTGTGTCCAGTTTTGGGCCTCACACTTCAAGAAGGATGTGGATAAATTGGAGAGAGTCCAGCGAAGGGCAACAAAAATGATTAGGGGACTGGAACACATGAGTTATGAGGAGAGGCTGAGGGAGCTGGGATTGTTTAGCCTGCAGAAGAGAAGAATGAGGGGGGATTTGATAGCTGCTTTCAACTACCTGAAAGGGGGTTCCAAAGAGGATGGCTCTAGACTGTTCTCAATGGTAGCAGATGACAGAACGAGGAGTAATGGTCTCAAGTTGCAGTGGGGGAGGTTTAGATTGGATATTAGGAAAAACTTTTTCACTAAGAGGGTGGTGAAACACTGGAATGCGTTACCTAGGGAGGTGGTAGAATCTCCTTCCTTAGAGGTTTTTAAGGTCAGGCTTGACAAAGCCCTGGCTGGGATGATGTAACTGGGAATTGGTCCTGCTTCGAGCAGGGGGTTGGACTAGATGACCTTCTGGGGTCCCTTCCAACCCTGATATTCTATGATTCTATGATTCTATGTCAAAATTCACATGCCTTGTTTAGTTTCTGCCCTTAGACAGCCTCATGTGTATTTCTGTGCCCCTGACAAGGATGATAATTATTTGCTGTTTCGCTTCACATATCTACAAGCTTGTCTACACATAGTTTTTACTCTTAACTCCCTTGTGTGGACATACTGCTATCAATTTCAAAGTGTTTATATCAGTTTAGCTTGCACCGTTTTTAAACCAATTTTCATTAAATTGGTGAAAAACTGTAGGCAGAGCAGCCCAAGCACCCTCTTGCTCCTGACAGGCCCTGAAAGCATTAGTAAATCTTTAACCTATTAATCGAGGACCAGTGATGTAAACTGAAGCAAAACACTTTATAGGCTTATGCTTTAGGATTCAGAAAGGGACAAGATAATGAAGGGTGGGGTGAGTTATCTAAGCTTGTCTATTCCCTTCTATTTCCCCCACAATGAGACACAATAGCCACACTGCTTATCCCCTAGGGAGAACCTGTGCAGTTGACAATGCTGGTTTTCAGACTAGATGTCCTTTCCAGTTGTGTACATTCATTCCACAGCACTTTTTATAAGCACAGTGTTACACAATCAGGCATCTTGGACAAATTAAATAATAATAAGCAAGATTTAGATAGAGATTTTCACCTCCAGAGTTTCACATGTTTTATAAAGCTGGTCAAGTATCAATGTCCCTATTTTACACACAGTGGACTGAATGATGGAAAAGTCAAGTGACAGGGACATTGTTTTAAACATGGAGCTTTTCTTCAGTTCCGGTTCCAACACTCCTGTGTAGTGCTCCAATAAATAATTGCCATGTTTTACCCTAGAGGAAGCTGAATTTCACCAGTGGCTAACATAAAAGTGGTGCTACTGTGTATAACCTCTAAAGCATTCAATTCTATAAAGTGCTTTTCACCTTGGGGAAAGAACAATGGGCTTGATTTTCGGAACTGTTGAGTGTCACAACACCAATGTGGAAGTCAATGGGAGTTGTGGGCTCTCAGTACCTCTGAAAATCAGACCCTATATAAATGAATGTTGCAACTATACAAATAATTTCTCGGGGAACAGACTGGGATGTCATGATACAAAAGATTCTGACTTCACCATAGAATCAAGCTTATACATCAAGGGAGAGGCAGGACGGTGGACAGCAGTGCTTCCTCCTATACAAATATCTTAAACAACAACAAAGGGATTATGGAAAATCACAAGCAAAGTAAACTGCTTTCTGGATAAGTATTTTCCCCTTACAAGGCTGCTCCAGAGCAAAAGTTGCTCTTTAAACAGAATTAGATTTTTAAGGACAAATTTACAATTACAATGAGTTGTAATGAGCAGCCAAGCCCAGAGGGAGGTCTGGGTTTAGGCCTTAAGCTCTGTCCCTCATGCTTTGGCAGCAATATCAGGGCAGCATAGAGCTTGCGGGGAAACGGCGCAGCCTGCAGACAACTCATAGGTAGTGCTGACTGAGGGAACCCTTTTTGACTAGGATGAGGTAGTTGAATGGGGATCTTTGTTGAGACAAATTAAAGAAACAAATAGGAGGCATCACAGAGCTGAACCACCCCCAAAAGAAATGAGTGGTGTAGAACTATATTAAATGTGATTACGCTGAACCCCTACAGTGTTTTTGCTTCTCTTTTTTCCTACCAGTTCTGCTGAATTTTTCTTTAAAAAATGTTTTATTTAGTTTTGAACTCAGAAAAGAAGCCTGGGGTGGGGGCACAACTCTGAGATAAGATAAGATTATCTCAGCCCAAGATGTGCCAACCTCTGCCTTAAAGGAGGATCCTGCAAAGAGCAGGCAGATGGTAAAGGAGCCCTATAGGTAAATGCAGCAGGAATCTACCACTGGGAAGGGCTATGGCTGATTAGTGTCATTGGCATGGAGAGAATTCAGCAGTCAGACTACTCAAGTAAGACACAGTCATGCCAGCGAGCAGGATTTTTGTGGGGTTATATTTTACTATCACCCCTTTCCCAGACTTCATAGCTAGCTTTTATTGCCTGCATTTATTAAATGCTAAGACCTGGGGGCCCATACAATGGAGCCTGTCACCCGCAGACCACACCTTCAAGCATGACTCAGCTCTGTGGAAATACAACGTGGTTTTAAGCTGTAGAACAGAAGTGACTGAACTACGTCTCTGTAACTGGGTTAAAGCCTTGGACATTCCAGGGATTTTTAAATCCAGTTACAGGGACACAGGTAAGTCCCACCTACACCACAATTTTCAAAGTGTAATTATCAGGTCAGGAGACAACTGTATTGTAATCAAGCCCCACACACACACGGCTTACAATTACAGCACCAACAGGTTCTCACTTATGGCCAAACCAAGTGCTATGTGTGACCAAATTGTATAACAAACAAGTAAAAATCCATGCACTAACAGAGCGTAGGACCTAGGTTGGCACTGGTTATCCAACCATGTTAGAATTGGTATGACCACAATCAGGCTTAAACTGTGCTGAAAAATGGTGTTCAGAGTCCGTTGTAAGCCTAAAGGAAGACCAGGAAAGAGAAAGCATAACTCTGAGGGAAAATCTAGAATGAAAAACACCAGCCTACCAACCAACAAAAACCACCCCACATCTCTTGGGTTCAACCTCTTGAACTTGATCTTTTGTATCACTAATCAAATAAATACCAAGGCTAATATTTTTAAAAAGTTAGCATTTCATGTCCATAATTCAGGACCTAAAAAAAGTGTCCTGATTTTCATAGGGAGTAAGCACCAATAATTTCCACTGAAGGCAACCTTCCCATTTGGATCCCATCCCATAAACTTCAAGACTCTTCCTTTTTAGTTTCCTCCTCTACTAAAAATTTTGGGCCAAACTTTTCAAGCTTTATTTTGTTGCCTCATCACAGCATGTAAGAATTTACATATGTAACCTCCATTGCATGAGAAAAAACATCTTAATACTTTAGTATTTTGGATTGGGTACATTGTTATACAAAAATAAAGTAAATAATGGAAATTTTATTTTTGTTCCTAACATTAAGCACTCAAGGCTGAAAAGTTTGGCCCAAGATTTTTACTTAGAAAATGTGTAAAAAAACCCAAACCTAAAACACAAAACAATCCTGAAATTTACAGGATCCAATATATATTTTATCCCTTAGCAATTTAAGGAATTTCTTGAATAACATTGAAACAAAGTAAAGTACATTATGGTAATGGACACTTCCAATAGGAGCAGCATTTATTCAAACCTACTACAATGTTCAGTTTTTCATTTTTAATGACTACCACAAATCAAACATTGCTTTCTACTCTACTTAGAAGGCTGAAATATATGTTGTATTCATACCAGAATAAGTACTTGCTTGCAAAGTTTGTTCAGGGAACTCTCACCATGAGAATAATTCTGGCATGGGTTTCCATTGGTTATTCAATTCAATTCAATTTTTTTTAAATGTGCCAAATTCAATGTACTGAGGTTTATTCTCATCTTGAAGCAAAGAAAGTTACATGTATAAATTACTAGAGGGTGAGATAAGAATAAGAGTCTAAAAATATTATATGCTCGAATAACCACATGCTTGTAGCATGCCATCTGCAAACCCCTCATCTCTGGGTGCAGTCGTGAGCAGTAAAAGGAGGCACACTGAAGCAGAAAAGAAGAAATGGGGATGCTCATGCACCAAACATTTTCTCCCATTAAAAGCGATTCAATGAACCTTTCTGAGTAAGTCCAGTCTTTGACAAGTAATAATTGCCCCTGAGCAGTTCTGATGAGCAGGAACTTAGAGGTTGCAATGTCATGGTCTTCCTATATGGCACATTTCAGGGTTCAAATCTTGGCCCTCTGGTCTTTTCTATATACTTCCATCATCTTGGTCATCTTTACCACTAGCTATAACATACATTCAGGGAACATGACTGCACTCAACACCTTCAGTGAATCCTTTCTGTCTGCTTTGCCTAAATTAATTTGTGGCTTTGATTCAACTCTATTCAGACAAATGTCTCAAAAATCTTCAGTGCTATTCCTATGCAAAAGGAACATTCTCAAAACACAGATCCCTCATTTCCTTATGACCTCCCATCTGAGGCCTTCCATTTGCTTCCACTGTCCGTAACCTGTATGTCTCCTTTGACTCTGAACTCTCCTCTTCCCACAGCTCCCATTTTGAAAGCTGCCTGTTCCCATCCCCACAACATTGCCCATGTCCAATACTCTCAAATCCATTCTGTTGACTTCTTCAACCGTATCATCCTCCATGTGCTCCCCAGTCCCTGCATGTACAGAATGCAGCTGTCCACCTTCTCATAGGCACATCTTCCTGAAATATCTCCACTGCCTCCCCGTTCATACCAGAATGTAGCTCAATGTAGAATGTAGCCTTGGTTTCTAAAAACCTACTGTAGATTTGCTCAAAGCCTCTCCTACAAACCCTCATCTTACTATTTCCTTCCCTATCCCCTCCTCACGTCTAGCAGTGGCCTCTTTTCTCTCTCTGCACACACATTCCCCACATATGGTGCATGAGCCGTCTCCTGGTCTTGTGTCCGAAATAGCCCTTAGCTATCACATCTTTGACTATTCATCTCATTTCAGTTCTCAGCTATAAACATTTTCCCCTTGCTTATAGTTATTTCGTCTCCCCCTTTGCTGCTATTCGTTATTTTACTCTGTACTTTTGGCTAGCTAGTCCTTCACTTACTGTTTCATTTCTGACTTTTGTTGTATTGTGCATAGATGCCTACTGGTAGAGGCTTTGAGAATGTCTTAAATAATAATGCAAACCATATCCCAAAATGATTTAATTACTGTAAATAATTTTGTTACAAACAAATAAATAAAACTAAAATATCTATCACAGACAAATCTGATAGCCCACTGATGAGCCACACTGCCAGACAAAAGGGTAATACAAAGAATAAAGATGAAAAACTAGGTAACAAATGAAAAAGAAAATAAAAACAGATGAGGGCATAGTTCCCTCACTATAAAAATGGAAAAGCAAGGGGGCTGGATCCGCCAGTTCATCGAGTTCACTTTGTGCCACTTACATAGCACAAAGTCAACTTAAAACATTTAGATCTTTGGTCACTTTCACTAACAAGTGGAAACCCTAACACTACTTTATGGAGGTGCCTATTGGCTGTGATTTTGCATGACATATTATAGATGAAGAATGAGCGAGATACAGATTAAATAAAGATTAAATTGCTGGGTACTTGAAACTTGCCACTCAGTGGGAATAATCTGGACAGCATTCAGATAAAGAAAGGGATCTGAAAAAGAAAGAGACAGAAGTGGGCCCAAGGAACAGTCATGGATGAGCCTGCCTTAGGGTGACCAGATGTTCCAATTTTATAGGGACAGTCCCGATATTCGGGGCTTTGTTTTATATAGGCGCCTGTTACCCCCCACCCTATCCCAATTTTTCACACTTGCTATCTGGTCACCCTAGCCTGCCTAAATAAATGAAATTTGCCTCATACCCCAAAGGTACCCAGTACGAAATTCTGACAAGTCCTCCGGGAATCAGTTCCATGGTTGGGAAAGCCTGCCCCTCCCCCATTCTGACTGTGCTTGGGGGCTGAAAAGAGAATCCACCCCGGCCAAAGGTGAATGAGTGGCAGGGGACAGGGTAATGGGCAATTGCTCAAGTATTTCACTTACATGATAAAAGGCTCTACACATTAATGCAAAAGTAGCTATGCATTAATATCCTGATGCTAAAAATCACACGTGAGGATCTTTGCAGGAGGAGTACTTCTGTGGACGCTAATGGGACTGTTCATGGCATTTAGCACTCCAACTGATACTGCCTATGGGGTGGGGTCCTAAAATGTAGTGCGATGCAATTACCAGAGGTGGAATTCTGCTAAAACACCCTTATGAAAATCCATTCATCTGCAGGCAGGCAAAGTTAGGGGTTTTGTTTCAATCATCATACTGGGAAAGGGTGAGCAAGTTGAATTAGTCTAGGGGCTGGTACATTTTTAATGACAGTTTGGCAAGGCTGCTCAGTGCAGGGAGAAAAAATTGACTTTAGAACATCAACAAGATCATGGAATTAGGTTCTTTCTTAAAGAAAGATTTTTAAAATTCTTTTCAGGGTTTTCTTATTTTTTGTGTTAAAATGTGTTTGACTGTATTTGGTAAGGAAAAGAAGAGAAAAGAAGGAGAAAAGAACCTAATGCCATGATCTCGGTGATGTTCTCAAGTCAAGAAGGAGAAAAGAAAAAGAAGTTTTCCAAGTGCTAGAAATGACACCTACCAAATTAAAAAATGAAACAAAACAAATGTGGATCTCTCTTTTTAGCATAGTACGTCACATGAGATACACATTGCTATTAGTTTTCCTCTGTACTAACTGTGTGCCTCTTATTTTGAGGCAGGATCTTGCTCTTAATCATGTTAAATACAAAGACATTTTCTAGAATAAAGCTTTACTTGTCATCGGGGAGAAGCAATGCCTCCAATGTCATCTCCTTGCCTCCATTTGCCATAGGCAGAGTCTGAGGCATCACTGAAGTGAGTCAGGGATCCTGCTCCGTGAATGAACAGCACCTCTGCAGAAATGGGCTCCCCCTCAGGATCTGTGTAAGCCTTCCTGGGTACAGGTTGTGTACATCTGGCTGAGCCCCAGGCCATTGGAGCTACAGTCCAGGATTTGGTCCATTACTTTTGACATACTGTATACCTTAAATAATATTAAGACTTCATACAAAGGTAGTTGTCATACAAAGTAACATTGTATGTTACATATAAATATAACCTAGAGAGTATAGAATAGAGAATTATACATTTATTTTCTATATTATATACAGATATACATATTAAGCAACCAAAACCATGAAATCATATTTTAATTGTTAAACCAACATTCATTTGCCTCCACTAAAATATTTCATTCTCTTTGATTAACAAATCTTTCTTAAATGAGATTCAAATTTACACAAATTTAAAATAGATACGTATTTTTGAAAGCACTGATATGGACTTGCATTTTAGCACATCAAAATGTCCATACGACAGTATTAATGGTAAGGGCTCAGAGCTTCCAGAAATAAATCTATAATATTTGGCTTCTGTGTTGGTTTTGTGGGGTATACGAAAGTACCTCAAAAATGTAGATGAACCAAGGATTCATATGTACCCTAAGAAGCACAGCATTCATGCTGGTTTATACCAGTTTATTCAGTTAGTACATATCCATGATTTATTTGCAAACAAATTAATTAATGTTTCCGCAGCTGTTTGCAGCCAGTCTGTGATCTAGTTTTAACACAGATGACACTTTTTTTCCTTTTATTCCACCGGGGCAATTTCAAGTACTCTTAGACTATATTTTTACTATCAGTTCAAATGATAAAAGAGTAGTGAATCCTGAAACAGCATAGCTGACTTTATAAGATCACTCTGCTTCCACATACCCAGTTATTCCCTAATGCCATCTTTCCTGTGTTATCTTTTAATTAAAGCTGCATAATGCCAGTTTATAAACAAATCTCTAAGATAGATCAAAACCTGACATATTTTAAATGTTTTTCATTCTCTCATTTGTGGTCTCCTGGGGGTGTTATTCTAAAATGTACATCTCTGTATGAAATGGCTTTTTTTATCACATTGTGTATAATGAAAAGAAATGTTTGAATATTGTTCTGTAACCTGACAATGAACAAACAAATGAAAGAACAAGTGTTGGGTAGTGTTAAAGATAAGTATAGTATACAGTGGATAGATCACTGCAGACAACATTAGTATTAGTAAAACTTGTGATTTTACTTCTGTTGTTTTAAAAAAAAAAAAACAAGGAACAGTAAAGACTACAAGACAAAATCCCCAAAGCCTCACTAGGCTAAATTTCCTTATTCTTCTTTGAACAGACTACACAGATTTTGTTGACTAATTGAGATCAATCCCAGTTGTAAATCGCCTAGCTATCCTACAGCTTTAATTAAGCTACCAGAGGGAGCTGCTTATCAATTAACACTTGTTACAAATTATTAGTAATTATATGGACTTTGTGTATATACTTCAGCCTGCAAGACCAAACTGTACTTCCTTGTAATAGAAGCAAATTCAAACACATATTATACAATTTGTATTACTAAAGAAACCAATCATCACAAAAAATAGAGAAATTACTTTGCAATAGAAAGATTTATAGTAATCCATGGTATAACCTTTAACTAAATGCAACAAATTTTTAATATATCTTGTGCATATACAATAGTAACTTCTACCAGGTCATGAAGTTAGTCAAACTTTTTTAAACCAATAATGACTTTCCATAATGAGCTGCATGTATTTCCCTTTCTGAGTAACAAACATCCTAAGTAAGGAGCATTAGCTAAAAGTTTATCATGTATTCAAACATTAAAGCTACCTATTCCTGTGCGCACTACATTCTGTGATAGTTTTAATTGGCTTAATTGAGATGCACAAGTCTGATTAATGTTTAATTCCTTTATATTAAAAAAAAAGAGAGAGTCAAGTAGTTCGACATTTCTTCAATTATGTGAGATCTTTCTAGACTTCAAAGGAATGCTACATAAGACAGCTAGATACTGGATGAACTGATTAAAGAATAAAGACTGCTCATTATAATCTAAGAGTACAAAATTGGTTTGTGTAGCCTTTGAAAGTTGAAATTAAGGGCTCTTGAGCTAAAATTTGAGCTAGAGCAATTAACCCAACTTAAAGTCATTCTAGTTTACCTGGCTGTCCGAGATTAGTAGTTTATGATCTACTAGATCCACTGATGATCTACTAGATTCACTGGCACATTTTATGGCCAGGAAGTGTGTTTTCTCACCTACTTAGTACTTCATTTATGAGACTCATGTTTATTGCCTTCACTTGACAAAAAATAATAAAAAATTTACTTAGCATTGAACCTTGCAAATTCACACTAACAGTTGGAAAACCCATTTGAAATTACTGATTTTTTCCAATTAGTAAGCAAATAAACAATAAAATGCAAGGTAGCACAAAATGTATTTGAATTACACAAGAGTTGCTTATTTAGAATTACTGCAAATATTTCACAGTATATGAATAAATTTTATGTAGTAAATTTTATATAAATAATTAAGTGTTAGAACACAAGACCTCACTACTGCCCTCTGGTATTAAATCTTTATTGGCATGTGGGAAGATTGCATTTTTTTCCCTTTTGCATGAAAACTATGGGCCCATGTGCATTAATGAAGTAGTTTCCACAGAGCATTGCTCTTTTAAGATTTCTGAAAGCATTCTCCACACCTCATCCCTCTCAGATTTTAGAAGGCACTTCAGATTCTTAAATCTTGGGTCCAGTGCTGTAGCTCTCTTTAGAAATTTCACACTGGTATCTTCTTTGCATCTTGTCAAATTTGCGGTGAAAGTTCTTGAAATGAACAACATGTGCTGGGTCATCATCTGAGACTGCTATAACGTGAAATATATGGCAGAATGTGGGGAAAACAGAGCAGGAGACATACAATTATCCCCCAAGCAGTTCAGTCACAAATTTAATTAACATTATTTTTAACGAGCATCATCAGCATGGAAGCATGTCCTCTGGAATGATGGCCGAAGCATGAAGAGGCATATGAATCTTTAGCATATCTGGCATGTAAATATCTTGCAATGCCAACTATAATAATGCCATGCAAACAGCTGTTCTTACTTTCAGGCGACGTAATTAAGAAGAGGGAAGCATTATCTCCCGTAAATGTAAACAAACCTGTTTCACTTAGCAATTGGCTGAACAAGACATAGGACTGAGTGGACTTGTAGGCTCTAAAGTTTTACATAACTGCACTCAAAAGCAAAACACTGTAACAAAAAAACCCTCTACATTTGTAAGTTGCACTTTCATGATAAAGAGATTGCACTACAGTCTTCGTATGAGGTAAATATTATTTCTTTTGTTTTTTACAGTGCAAATATTTGTAACAATCATATAAAGCAAGCACTGTACACTTTGTATTCTGTGTTATAACTGAAATCCATATATTTGAAAACATAGAAAAACATTCAAAAATATTTAATAAATTTCAATTGGTATTCTATTGTTTAATGGTATGATTAATCATAATTAATTTTTAATCACGATTTTGTGCATGTGTTAATCACGTGAGTTAACTGTGATTAATCAACAGCCCTAGTTTTAAGGGATTCACTGTGCTGCTGAAGGTGTTTTTTGAACATAAAACTGAGTAAAAGGATGTTAAGAATCCTTCCCAGTTTCAATTACACAAGACATTTTTCTTTGCCACCTCTAACCCATGCATATTAATGTTTGCTGTTAAAAAGCTACCATCTTTAATCTTATTTCATGAAATCTAATATATTATGTTTTAAAGAATTTGGACTCCCTTGGAATGCAAATTTATCACCATGCTTCCTAGTTCTGCTATTGTCTTATGTACCAAATTACATGTTGCAATAGCAGAGGAAGACCAGCCTACAAAACTGTTCCTATCTGTCTGCTTACATACTTATAGCGGGAAGCCCCTGGAGCAATGGGAATGGTCACTTGGATAAATAACAGAGAGCAGACAACTTTGACTGCAGTTTTTGTATTCACCTACCGGCAGCAGGGAGATGCTGCAGATTTCATTTCTAATTGTGAAGTTTCCTTATCTCAATTGTGTGTTCCTGAACTATAGTACTTTTGAAGTTTCTTAGTAGGCTGGCACTGACAAAATTCTCAGTATCACATCTCTCTCTCACTCACCTCAAACAGATCTTGTTAGCGCAGATTAGAACTTGTTAAAGATTAATTCTTAAAGCATCCTCAAGCTTTCTTTTCCAACAAAGAAAACATCAATTATAGGCTCACACATAAACTTTGCCCCTTTCTTGAACACTTGCTGCCCTTTATAAATCTTAGATTTCTTCCCCTTGAGTGTGTTCAAAGGAGAGATTTTATTGCCCCCAGGGGTTGTTAAACTGATTGCAATACCACGTATTTAGAGTAGTTCAGTGGGAATTAAGCTGGTTCAATGCTGTCAGACCTAGAATATAGCTGTCAAATAGCATTACAAGTAAAACACCCTTGATAAGAAATAATGACCAAATGTCAATCTGTTTTTCCACCAGCAGTACTATAGACTTAGCCTACCAATGAAAAATGCAATAGTTTACCCATTATGGTCGCCATGCCTTTGTGACACAAAAGTTAAGGATGTATTGGTGTTTCAGATTAACATATTTTAGGCAGTGTAAACTGATCATAAGAATTTTATCTCAGGACAACCCTTCATTTAAAGAATTGAAGCTCAAAAGCCTGTTTTCCCTCCCCACTTTATTTATATATATATATATAAAATTTAGTTTAGTTTAATTTTATTTTTATTTACAAATCGGCCATTTTCCCCAAATCACAACCAACCATAAATTAAAATAGACTACCTGACCTGGGTGCTGTTTCATGCTATTATGGGTTTTAAGATTTCTGTTTGGGAAACTCATGATTTCTTACTGCACTATAATCCAGTTTCAAAGGATATTTTTCAGATACTCAAGACTTTCAATTTTTTTAAATGGCTTCAATGTGTACAAAGTAACTACGAATTTTTCTGCAACTAATGTGTGTTTTCCAAATATCTTCTCCTCTAAATATAAAATTAATATGCCTTTTAAAATAAATATGTTAATACTTAGCTCACAGGCAGCTGAGATCCTTAGGTATGATATACCTTTTATAAACGTGTGTTTATTTGATAAAAGTAGGAGCACTCATTCCAAACTGTTCCCATGTATGATGAGCTTTAAAAAACTGGTCAAATACAGTTTAAACCTCATTTATCCAAATGAGATGGATATTAAAGTAATACGGATAAACATGGTTTTGGACAAATTGGAGATTTTTCAATGTATTTGATGCATGTTGGGGTTACAGCCTTACCCAGAATATGTGAGGTTTTTCAGATCAATAAGGGGGGGACAGGGAAGCTCTGGGGTATTGAAGCAAGTCTAAATACAGAATGTATTTACCCAAGAGCCATTCATGTCTCATGAGTAAATGGATTATTAAAAAAACACCAAGAAGATTAACAAAAAACGTGGGGCTGAAGCCTGCTCTCAATTGCACTCACAGGGGACTGCTGTCGGTTGTAGGGGAAGCCACCAGCAAGTATATGAGGCCAAATGTGGCTCAATACGTTTAAAATACTATTAATCTTGTGACACAGGCCAACAAAAAACAAAGAAATGAAAGTGGGGCTTAAAGTATCTCCCTAATTCTAACTGCTACATTTTGTTTCATCACCTCTTGAAAACAAACTGTCATCCTTAAGTTTGAATTTCTGGGCTTTGTCAGTTTGACACTGAACTTTTACATTATTTAAGCTTTTTTCTGCCTTTAATTAAATCATCATGAACAAAAAAAAAAGCAAGTAACTACATAAAGAATACTTGGGGGAAATGTTCATACAGTACTGAGGTTTGCTTTTTGAGCACATACAGCATGCAGATGATGTAACTGAACATTCACTCCTGAGCTCAGATCTCACAATATAAAATATGAAGTTTTACAGTTATATGTACTTACACCCAAGGCAATCTTATTATTTTCAGTGGATCTGCATGATGCAAAAGTCAGCACAAGATTTGGGCCATAATGTTTAAGCAGAGTAATAATCTTTAACCATATTTGTGCAAGAATTCAAACTCACATTAACACACTGATGTCTCCAAATTAGAATGCTGTTCTTCACTAGCTATATTGGGATATGCACTCAAGTTTTCTAACGATTAGTTGTATACAATACTTTGGTACTAGTGCAAGCAAACACAACCAGTTAAATAATAAAGCATTACAATCACTCTGTTAGAAAAATAAATGTTCCAATGTATTTAATGAAGCAAATTCTACTCTCTGCATAAATGATTAGCATTCATTATTAATGGCTATAATACTGCAAGGAGTATTCCCTTTTGGATAAAATCATAAGCTTCCACTTACACTTGTGCTTTGCTTTAGCACTTTTTCAGTTCCTCTTGCAGAATGTTTACAATTTAGGCACAGATGCTGGAGGAGTAACTGTTTTTAAACTTGGTGCCATTATTTCATAACTGCACTTAAGAGATGACTGGGGAATAGAATGCCATCACTGAATAATTTCACACTGCTAGATAAATAAAGCGAAAATAGGGCATTTATCCCAAAATCAATCCATACCCACAGGCAATGCTTTCTTTCCTTCTTTCTTTTTTAAACAAAGTGGGAGATATTTATGCAGCAATGATGATTTCATAACTTTATTTGCATTATATACCATTCAATATGTAGCAATTACAGAGACTGGTGTAGAACTGTACAAGTTTCTCACAAATGAGGTTGAAAAGCTGCCCTCTAATTGGCTTTGTGAATGGATGTGTGTGTGTGTCACTGCTACTTGACAACCAGTTTAATCACACCGTGAGATCGGTGTTTTAAGTTTCTTGTGTTTTTATGAAGATGATGTTTTCCTGATTGACGTTTTTATTCTGTTAATTTTTAATCAGTAAAGAAGCGAGCCAGCCATTCATCAAATTGACAGAGGCTTCATTAATTTAATAAGAAACAAAATCCCCTTTTATGGATAAAGAGTTTAAACTTTATTTAAAAACGTGGCTTTGCTGCCCTCTACCTGTCAATTTTCAGACAACTTGGACAGAGGATAAAGAATTGAAAATGCTCACTGAGTCATCAAACATTGATGGACTTCCATCAAACATTAAAAAGAATGCTGAAGGAGACAGGATTTAGCTGCAGATTACATGGTTTGTCTTCATGGGGAGCTCCAATAAAATTATATTCATTCTGTTCCCACTTAAGCTTGTTTGTGTCTTTTTTAAATAAAAAAGAGGACACATTATAAAGCTATTCGGAGAGTTTAAATACATAGTTAAGGTGTAAAAACAAACAATCTCTCACGGAGTCTCCTTGTCCAGCATACGGAGACTGACTTCTACAAACTATAATGTGCAGTGTGACTGTCCACATCTAGTCAGAGGAAACATCACGTCTACTTGTGTTCAGGTGGCAGTCACTGCCCTGGACAGTAACTTCAGTGGGTTAAGCCAACAATATGACTCCTTCAGGGCAAAGTGATTTCCTGCCCAATGTCTATTGAGCTTTGTGCTTGCTGTATGCTGGGAGGACGGGACAGAATTATTTGGGCGTGTTGCCCTTTTTATTGTAGATCATAGGTTTTTTGTTTGTTTGTTAAAAGATGAACTGCAGATAATTTTTAAAAAAGAATTAGGCTCAAGCCCCTTCTTGTTTCTTTTTGATATGATAAAGGCCTGAAAGTCTCTAACTTCCACCTACCAATAAGACATGTTGGTTTTCTTTATTTTTCCATTAGAAATTCAAGTCTAGTCTATGCCAGGAGACTGTGGTGCCTGAAGAACTGGTATGGTCATTATGTTACGACAAGTAATCTGAACAAGACAACCCTTTTTAGTTAGATGGGAACTGAGTTTTACTCTGCCTTGTAAAAACTATGGTTTGTTGGCTGTTTTTTGTTAATGCATATTTAATTAAAAAGCACAGGAGAAAAGATGTCTTTGAATCTTCAGCAGCGCCCCATCCCTTCAAACAAAAGCTCTGAAAGATTCTAATACACACCTCCTAAATCCCCAATGAGTCCAGCAAAACCAGAGAAGCCCAAACAATGTTAGTAATACTACAAAGGTTAAAAACAAGAAAAAACAAATCTTTTGTTAAGGAAACCCACTAAACAAGCAAAAATGTCCAACTCATTTTCCTCTCCTTTGCAAGTTACCTTTCAGTTGCCCATGGCCATCAGATAAGAGGAACTTGCTTGTTGGTCCTGTTCAGAATGTCAACCATAAGTTCACCTAGAAACATTTCCTTTTCGACCAATCCATGACAGTATGGAGACCCATGTTTCTTCTGGAGTGTGCCCAAGCTGCTGAGGTGCAGTGGCCAGTTGAGGAACCTGCAAACAGTGTGTTATTGTCTCAATAATTCACAGAGGGTTCAGTACATGAGCACTGGAAAAATCCTTGTGGAATCTCATGGCCAGAAATTAATACTTTGTAAAACTGAATTTCCACATATTGTGAGAGGAGTGTTTCAGATCACAAAAGCTCCAAGGATACGACGGGGTTAAACTGCAGTGGGAAAAGTGCACAGAAATGGCAAGTTAAAAACCACAATTGGTTTAGTTTAGAAATTGCAGACCACACAGGGCTTTGTGGGAGGGTGTGAACCATGGCTTACTACATAAACCCTTTCTAGCATTTCAGGCATTCCACATTTTGGAGGACATAATTCTTGGGGTTTCAGAATAGAAAATGGATATTTTATCCCAAGCTGCCAGTGGCAAGCCAGCCAGGTATGCCACAGAAGTTTTCAAATGTATGGTGACTGAACAGCACATCTATGAGTGGGGTGGGCTCATCGCATTCTGAAGTGGCCCCCAAAAACACACCCTTCCCCAAAATGCATCTACCTATCTGGAAGTCCTGTTATGGGAAAAGTTTGCAGCCATCAGCACCCAGGACTGGGTCAAAATTCATGGGGCAATCAGTAGAATGCGGTGTTATCATCTGCATGGATTACTGGCTGCCCCGGCTTCTAATACAACCTGTTACGCATCCAAATACACCCACCAATGTAGACTTTTGCAAATAACTCCACAGTCACTTCTCCCACCCAGGCACATTTCTGGATTGCATTCAAACTCTTAGGTGTATTTCAAGCAAGTGGTTTCGTCACCCATCGACTCCAGTTAGCTTCAGTGAACTACATTTGTAAAAAGACTACATTCCAGCCTGAGCCCTACCCCAGGCTGGTACGAAGCAGAGCAGTAACAGAGAAGTTCACGTAAGGTTCAGATTTTGAACACCCCAGCACATGGTAGAAAGAATGTGTGAGGTTTCTATTAAAATTCCACGTAATGCTGCTGGTGGGTGGGCAGGGGGACACTCAACTACTGGCACGTAATTCACCATTAGCAGATACGTGCAGTTACACACAGCTGTAATAATTTTTCCATTGGTTCATAGACTGGAAATCCCTCCCCATTAACCACAAACATGGAGCCAGAAACTTGCCAGGCTCTATGGCAACTTCTGCCTCTTCTGTTTCTGACTGCATCAAAAAGCTCCACCTAGTAGGGACCCATGATGTGCTGCAGCTGCTTCCTCGGGGACTGGTTTCAGTACTAGCCTCATCAAGCGCCTGCTGGCTCCCTCCACTCCTCTACTAGATTCATGGATGAGAAGGTTAGTGCCCCGGCTGGCCAGGCTGTCGTGAAGTGCGGGTGGCTCGGTGCTCGGCACAGTACCCAGTACTTGGTCTAACTCCTCATAAAAGGTGCAGTGTGACAGCAAGTTCCCAGAGGTGTGGTTCTCATCCCTGGCTTTCCAATCGTCAGGCTTGAGCCACTTACTCCTCTCTCTGCACCAGGCACTGGCCTGGTGAATCCCCAGTGCTACCAGCTTCTTCGCTATTTCCTGGTATGCATGGTCATTCCTAGACTTCTGCTAAAATCAAATTTCTTGCTCGCCTCGCCCCACAGATTCACCAAAATCTGGCTGTGCTCCCCTAACAAGGAGGTGGCATACTTGGCAAAGGACTACTTTTTGTTGGTGGCCATAGCTAATGCAAGACATAGTTCACTCTGTTTGTAGCTCAGCAGTCAGGGCTGCTTCTGCTTCCTTGGAGTTGATTGTTCCCTTTATCCCAAGAGTTACTAAAGAACACTGGCCCATGGGATTGTGGGATAGTGTTGGTGGACTCTCTGGCCCCCACTGCAAAATGATGGCGTTTGAGCCCAAGCTCCCACAGGACCCAGCTCAAACCCTCTCCCCCCTGCAGGGCCTGGACCCAAGTCAGACAGAATTGTGTGTAGATGGAAGAAGGGGGTGAGCCTGAGTCTGAGCCCAGGCTTACATTGCAGTGAATACTAGTGGTGCAAGTAAGCCGGTACAGACAGGTATGCTGTACCATTAAGACATTTATAGCCGGTATGCCATATTGGAAAGACATTTTCAAGAATGAATTGTAGAGCCCTGCGTGGATACAAATTTATATCCATGGATGTGGATATCCACGGATATAAATCGGTGCCCACTGAACCGCAGGGCTCTTCTGGGAACCACAGCAGCCAAAGGAACAGAACTTGGGGCTGCCGCTCCCAGGGGCCAGAGCCCTGCGCCAGCAGCTCCTCTGGTGCAGCTGTACCGCCCCCAGCCCTGTCATCCGGCAGGGCTGTAAAAACTCCAGGCAGGAGAGACAGCTGCATGGAAGGTCTGGGGGCAGTACAGATACACCGGAGGAGCTGCCAGTGCACAGCGCTGGCTCCTGGTGGCGGTGGCCCCATGTTCTGCTCCTTTCACCACTGCGGTTCCCGGGAGAGCCCTGCAGTTCAGGGGACACCGACTTCTATCTGCGGAAATCCACATCTGTAGGTATAAATTTGTATCCACACAGGGCTCTAGTCATGGAGCATATATTGTGAAGGGGGGTGGGGGAGGGTGGTATTGCACCAGTAAGAGTTAAAATCTACTTGCACCACTGGTGGATACATACCCTATGACTTCATTAGAGGGGAAATCAGAGAATATGAATGGTAGATTGACCACAGTGGAAAAAACTAGAAAAAAACATAGTGGAAAAAACAGAAAGCAAACCAATCTTAACTGAAGATAATATTAACAATCAAACTCTAAGTATTAACCTCTGGTTAAAAGTAATGCTTTACTTGGGACAGGAAGAATGATTAGAAAGCCAGGTGTGTTCCCAGAATGTATGCATTCTGGGCACTCCAGCAGAGAAGGAAAATCTGGACCCTGAAGCATTTATGGAAAAGCTGCTGCCCAAATTGCTTAACTTGAACACAAGTGGAAAAAAGCAACTGAATACCTGTGAAGAAGCAGAATGAAAGCAATAACTTGGTACCATTAGAGCACTTTTCATGCACTTGAGACATGTAAAGAGCCCTGGATGCAGCAGAAAAAGGAGGAAAATAAATCCTATGGAAGGGAAGGAATCTGGCCTTCACCAATTCTACTTGTGCTACTTGGGGCAAGAAGAAAAGGATCTTAGAGAAATTGACTATTTCATGGCACAGGTAGTGGAACTAAGTGTATGAAACCCAAAACCCAGATAAACACTAGGCACAATTTTAAATCTGGAAAATACACACACACCCCTTGACATTTTCTGCAATATCTTTAATCAATGTTTTATATTGAATTGGTTTTCAAAATCATTGTTGAAATTTGTTTACCATAAACCACATTTTCTTATTAAAAATGGTAAATGAAAAAATTTCAAACATTTTAAAATTACTTCAAGTTTGGTTTACAAACTCTGGTAAAAATATTACAGCAATGTTTACAAAACAGCTGAAAATTGGTGCATTTCAAACACTGAAAAATAGTAACAATTTAATATTACTGGCAAAATCTTTAGGTTGTAGATCCTTGACAATGCGTTGGAGAGGTTTTAGTTGGGGGCTGAAGGTGACGGCTAGTGGCATTCTGTTATTTTCTTTGTTGGGCCTGTCCTGTAGTAGGTGACTTCTGGGTACTCTTCTGGCTCTGTCAATCTGTTTCTTCACTTCAGCAGGTGGGTACTGTAGTTGTAAGAATGCTTGATAGAGATCTTGTAGGTGTTTGTCTCTGTCTGAGGGGTTGGAGCAAATGCGGTTGTAACGTAGAGCTTGGCTGTAGACAATGGATCGTGTGGTGTGGTCTGGGTGAAAGCTGGAGGCATGTAGGTAGGAATAATTATCATGATTATCATACACATTGTAAGGAGAGTGATCACTTTAGATAAGCTATTACCAGCAGGTGAGTAGGGTGGGCGGAGGTATTTTTTCATGCTTTGTGTGTATAAAAAGATCTTCTACACTTTCCACAGTATGCATCCGATGAAGTGAGCTGTAACTCACGAAAGCTTATGCTCAAATAAATTGGTTAGTCTCTAAGGTGCCACAAGTACTCCTTTTCTTTTTGTGAATACAGACTAACACGGCTGTTACTCTGAAACCTGTAGGTAGGAATAGCGGTCAGTAGGTTTCCGGTATAGGGTGGTATTTATGTGACCATCGCTTATTAGCACTATAGTGTCCAGGAAGTGGATCTCTTGTGTGGACTGGTCCAGGCTGAGGTTGATGGTGGGATGGAAATTGTTGAAATCAAGGATCTACAACCTATCCTGAAGGATGACCCAACACTCTCACAAACCTTGGGAGACAGGCCAGTCCTTGCCTACAGACAGCCCCCCAACCTGAAGCAAATACTCACCAGCAACCACATACCACACAACAGAACCACTAACCCAGGAACCTATCCTTGCAACAAAGCCCGTTGCCAACTGTGCCCACATATCTATTCAGGGGACACCATCACAGGGCCTAATAACATCAGCCACACTATCAGAGGCTCGTTCACCTGCACATCCACCAATGTGATATATGCCAACATGTGCCAGCAATGCCCCTCTGCCATGTACATTGGTCAAACTGGACAGTCTCTACGTAAAAGAATAAATGGACACAAATCAGATGTCAAGAATTATAACATTCATAAACCAGTCGGAGAACACTTCAATCTCTCTGGTCACTCGATTTCTGACCTCAGAGTGACTATCCTTCAACAAAAAAACTTCGAAAACAGACTCCAATGAGAGACTGCTGAATTGGAATTAATTTGCAAATTGGATACAATTAACTTAGGCTTGAAGAGAGACTGGAAGTGGTTGAGTCATTATACTAAGTGAAACTATTTTCCCTTGTTTATTCCTCCTTCCCCCCCCCACAATCCCCCAGTTCCTCAGATGTTCTTGTTAACTCCTGGAAATGTGCTGGAAATGGCCCACCTTGATTATCACTTCAAAAGGTTTTCTCTCCCCCCACCCCATTCTCCTGCTGGTAATAGCTCATCTTAAGTGATCACTCTCCTTACAATGTATATTTTTTTCATGGTCTGTGTGCATATATAAAATCTCCTCACTGTACTTTCCACTTTATGCATCCGATGAAGTGAGCTGTAGCTCATGAAAGCTTATGCTCAAATAAATTGGTTAGTCTCTAAGGTGCCACAAATACTCCTTTACATGTTACTCTCTTCCTCCACCCCAAAAAGATTATGGTAGTTTAATACTCCATAAATACTCCTTTATATCTGGTTACTTTCCTTCTGTAATCTCTTATTTTCTGTTTCTTTCTTCCAGGGTGGATTGATTTAAAACAAAGTGATTTAAAACATGGATTTTAATCATGATTTAAACCTTCAAGCAGGAAACCTTAATTTAAATAATTGATTTTAATTGCATCTTGCATTTGTACTTTTTAGTCATTTTCCTAAAGAAGCATTGATTTTCAGTGGTTGATAACTATTAAAACATGTTGATTTACAACTAAATATAGCCTTTACACAAAATGTGATGCTTATTTTTGGTAACCAGAGGATACACTGTACTTATACACATATATTTAAATAATTATATAGCTTAACTTACATTTATTGAGAGTCTCAATTTTTACATTTTGTATTAAGTTCAGAAATAGTGAATCATGTTTTCTTATTTACTAGGTGATGATTAATTTACTTGTGATTTGTGTCAAGCTCTATTTGGATGGAAATTCAAATTCAATTAAAAATGCACAAAAACAGCATTTTATGTATGTATTTATTTTATAAATAAAACTACTTTAAATATGCTGGAAACAAAAATTTTAACATAGTTTATCAAAATATGTTTTGCATTTAAAACTGATTAATTAACAAAGGAAGTATAATCTGCACCTAATTAATTAAATTGATTATCTCTGGTCACCATGTCCTTCAAGATTTTAGAACTAGTGGAGCTCATCCTTTCACACCTAGTTATAATTCATAGTTTGGTAGAGCAAAAATCAAGCTTTCCAGTTTTTCCATCTCCCAAATGGTTTCTTAACTTTGAATGAACTAGTCATTGAACTGAAACAGTTGAATAAACTGAAGTGAAAAAATATTCTCTTTGTACCTGCAGAAGAGGCTACTGCTGTCTAAAGCAGATTCAGCATCAATACACTCCGGTTCTAGGTGCTTAGCCAGAGACTTCAACTAGTTCAGTGGTTTGACTTCCTTTAAAGCTTGCTAGCAAATGTGTACCATTTAATATTTTTTGTGTTTAGTTTAAATGATTTAATAGATAATATGTTTAGGCTTTAACATACATTATCAATTTCAAATTTATTTGTAAATACATTTTTTAAAATAAACCTGTATTTAAAAAATCCAAAGTAAGTTTAAAAATCTGATTTTTTAAAATTGATTTTTATCCACCTTGCTTTCTTCTTTCCTTACACAGGTGCATGAAGGTTACTATTTTTCTAGTAGAAAGAGTAGAACAGTTGTTTTCTGCTCTGCACAAGATCCCACAGTGAACAAAACTAAAAAGCTTAAAAATAGGTAGCTTGTGGTACTATGATAGTAACTATGATATCAGTTACTGTAGGATAGTAACTATGCAGCTCTTGCTTTCCTTTCAGAACATGTTGAATTCTATGACTCACTATATCTTTTTTCTTAATAAATATTATACATTGCTTCAGTTTGCTGCAGTACAGTATTGATTTTACTGGGGATGGATTTATGCACTTTCCAAATTAAATGTGAGCAAGGTAATGCTTCGTTTAAAATAACACAGGCTGCAGGGGACATAGATTCCTTTTCTAACTTTTATACAGGATTTCCTCTTCTACCCCACCTCAACTCTCTTTGTGAAAGAGGACAGATTGATGGTTATGAACATACCCATCTTTAATGTGGGAGAGTGAAATACAAGCCAAAGATGCCTATTTGGATTTCCCTTTTTGTTTGTTCTCTGGAGCCTGGATTTAACTGTGCCTGTTTGTTCTGACAGCCAGGCCGCGCAGTGACTTTAAGGAAGAGTTGGATCTATCTCATACATAGTAGTGTATAAAATGTAAAAGTTAATAACTAATTTTTAAAAATATGTAGGCCACTAGAATGAAATGACATGAAGTAGTAAGGAAGGAAGGAATCTGATAATGCTTTTATAATTGTGGATTAGCCTTCTTACAGTATGTGTGTAAAGAAATTCCTAAAGTATCAGTCATTCTATTCTTGCTTTTTGTAGACTTTTTGTGGTGAAAGTAGCTAGGCACTTTATCAGTATTTTAAACACACAGGGTGAAATCCCAGCCCCACAGAAATCCATCGGCATTTTGCCATTGACTTCAGTGCAGCCAGGATTTCACCCATGCCATTCTTCTTGTACAAATGTTTTGCTCTTCATTTAACCAAAAATATTTTACAATATTTTTTCTGGCAAATATTAAATCCCTAGAACTGAACATTGTTAATTGTTTTAAAATTGCCATCTGCAATAAAATTATGCTAACATCTAACATGACTCCCCAAACTCCAAGAATTGAATCAGTACTAACTCTGCATAGTTGAGCCAAGTGCAGTTACAGTTAATAACATAAGATACCCCCTTGATAAGATTTTTTTTTAAAAAAGGCAAATATATAAAGGCTATATTTTTTAACATTTTAAAATATATAGCACTCTTTACATGTTGTTTCATCCTAAAATTTACAGTAGATATGTAACATTTATGAAAAGCTGAATGTTAGTCTCTAGATATGTCCATTTGTCTCCACAAACCTTTTAAAATGTGCTACAATTAAAATACACAAGACACTTAAAAACATTATACAGATATGAAAGTCACACCACCAATCCACCCATTCCCCCCAACGAGCATGAATACAGTTAGAGGTTAAAATGATTGCACGGTCTTTGGGGCAGGAACCTTGCTTTTCTATCTGCACTCTGAAGCGTTTGGCATGCTTTTGGGTGTTGTGAAATAAACACCTCTAGAATCACATTTCCACAAGATAAATCCAAAATAATAAAATAAAAGCTAGTTTTTCAAACTGTGCTCTTCACAACATTCCATAAGGAACGACATGGTGATATTTCACATTAGTACTTTGAAAACAGCCCAGTTAGTTTGAACAGACAATTTTGTAATTTTGAATCAAATTAAATAAAAAGAAATTCCTATAATTAGACATTTCAGAGAGATACTCTCTTTGAATTTACGAATGCCATATTTAAATGCAGATACTGATTTTAGTAATCATTCTACAGAGCTGGAACAGTGTATGCAGCCTTAAATGGTGTTTAGATTTAGTGCATTCCTTTTCACTTAGGAGGTACATTCTGTCAGATTTTAGGCACACTTTTATTAAGATGTACTCAATCTCTAGTGGGAGTTTATACCTTGCACACTGGACAATTCTCTGAGTGAAAAACAGTCCAGCATGAAGAAGAGTTTCATGTAGAATACAAATAGGAAGCATTAGATGACTACCTCTGGGGGATACAGGGTTCTCCAGGCTTCATCACTAACTGACGTAGAGGCTCAGGATTGGTCAATCTGTTCACCCTCAGGGGCTGTCTGGCATTATAGATCAGGGACCTTATTGCCATACCCCAGCTGCTGCACAAAGACACTAGAAGAAAGGAGATTTACGAGTATTTCAGCAGCACTGAACCAGGGATACAGAAGTTATACAACAGGGAGTACAGTGACTCTAAATCTGTAGGCATTATGCAAAAAGAAAACACAGAGTTTGGTGTCAAGGGAGCTCTCCAGAAGCAATAGGACATTTTTGTAAAATCTCTAAAGAATAAATTTAACAGTTATTAAAGAACAACACCCTGTTATTGCAGTCACTGAACTTTACATCACAAGGAAAGATGCAAGGGATTTTCAGGAAGACATCTGTCATTTAACAGTGACAGTGACCTCGGCACTGCCAAGCAATTCAAATCCCCAGTGATGGAAACACATTAATCCTTTGGTAAAGGGTGGGTTGAGACCTCTAGCATTAAGGCTGCTGCATGGTACCTCAGCTTTTAGCCTCAGAATAATAATAAAATAATAATAAAGTGTTAGAATATAATTTAATTATTCATATATTAATTTAACTTCACTTATACAAAATGGACAGCCCGATAAAGGGGCATTAGGATTTGATGGGCAGCATTAGGTTCCTCATTCAAACATTTTTATAAATGTGCTACTAATAAAACCTGGACATGCACATGAAGGGACTGAACTCCTACATTAATGTTAGCTGTTCAAAAATAAAAGGCAACTATTTGTTAGACCAATCTGGAATTCAGCCAATCAGATGCAGTATGGGGATGCTCTATAGATCCTGACGGACAGCTGCACAGGTTTTTCATCAGTAAAGGCTAAGATCCAGTGCTGCAGTCTGATTGGCGCAAACTAACCCTTACACTCATGCCAAGTCCCACTGAAATCAATGGGGCTCTGCACAGGCATGGAAGCCTGCTCAGAAGTACCACACACTTGATGGATGTGCCAGGAAGGAACCCTTTCACATGCCATGAAGGCTACCCTAACCCAATGACTCAAGTAGCCTCAGTAAGCCTTTGCAGGGAAGGGCAAGAGGATTTGGGCAGTGATGGAACCTCTTGCCCTGCCTTGCCCTGCCCTCCCCAGGCCCACTCTCTATGCACTATCACACAGGGAGCTAGCATAGACTGGAGCACCATGGAAGGTATGCATCCTCAAATCCAACCCCTTTCCCCTCTTTAGGCAGCAGAATCATGCCACTTCTACAACCAAAGGGGCGTCCACAGCCAAAGAGGGGACTACATTTTTCCCATAGTGAATTCTGTTGTAAAACTTAATAATGTGCAATTGTATAGTGCTTTCCTTCTAGAGATTTTAATGCACTTCATAAACATTGAGTTAACTTCACAACACCCCTACGAGCCTATGGTTGAGTCAGGACTGGAACACAAGAATCACTAAATGAAAGTCTACAGTTTGTGTTATGCAGGAGGTCAGACTAGATAATCATAGTGGTTCCTTCTGGACTTATGAATCTATGAATTTAGAGTAATCTGTCACATGCTAAAATCTAGGGCACCCTGCCTATACCCTACCCAGGGCTCAAGGCGTGACCCAATCAATTTAGGCACCCCCACCCTTTCCCTTCCAACGGCTCAGGGTCTCATGTTGGGTTCCAGGAAGTGCCCAGCCTGTGCCCACCCACCGCTAAAGGACCCTCTCCCAGCCTATGGGGACGATCCACTAGACCTGGGACTCAAATAATGACGTGGGACAATAGAAAAAACAACAGGGACAAGTTGTGAGAGTCAAAGGGTCAAAAGTAGGAAACCTTTAGGGGATACCAAGCAGAGAACCCTGGACAGTGCCCGCTGCTCCTCAAAGGTGGCAAGGGAGCCAATGGACGCTGCCCAAAGAAACTCTGCCCTGATGCGTGAACAGAGGGAGGATCGGAAGTAGGCCCCACAGTCACAGGAAACCCTGTAAGCCAACCTCCTCTCCCTGGTCTTATAGATGACCACTTTAGCCATCGCTAGGAGAAGGTTGACAAGGAGGTCCCGCGACTTTGTGGGGCCACGGATAGGGTATGAGTATAGAAGAAAGTGGGGTGAAAAGTGCAGCCAAAAATGTCAAAGGATATACAGGAGGAGCCAGAATAGGGGCTGCAACCTGGCGCATTCAAGGTATACGTGCGCCAGGGTCTCCCTCATGCCGCAAAAGAAGTAGGTGTCGGGGACAGAGTGAACCGCGCCAAGTACACACCCAGGCTAACGGCTCCGTGGAGGAGCCACCAACTGATATTCCCGGTTGAGGGCTCAGGAAGAAACCTGGTCAATTTAAGTACCTGCCCTTTCCCTCAGAGCTTAGGGCTCTACAGGTCTGTGGAACCTTTTCCCAGTGAAAGAGCCTTACACAGTTGTGCTCTGAACATCTATTTATTAGCAACACACGCAGAATATGTATACCAAGCAAATATCTTATGCTCACCACTCCCAATATACAGACAAATTTCACCCAACGGCCAGTGAGGATCCACTCACCTGGGGGTTCCCAGCGATGCCTCTGCACATCACGGTCATGCAGAGGGTCAGAGTTCCAGCAGCTTGAAGTTGAACTGCAGTCTTGAAATGGTTCCCAAAGAGCATAGTTTTATCTATATAATGTAAATGAAAAACAATCTTCCCTCCTCCAAATTTACTGAACTTATCACACTATCCCACACTCCTAAACAACAAAAATTTTAACCAATTACACACCGGCACCTATGCGTCTTCCTTCCTACCCAAGTTTCTTACATTTTATATTTCATGCCCAAATTGTAAATAGTCATGACCTTCTCTTTTTATGCCAATAGTCAGCATAAAAACACTAGGTAGAGCTTATCTTACCATTTATTGAGTCTCTCTCCGTATCCTCCCTAATTTCCCAGCACCTGGGTGTCTCTACTTTACAACCTTGGTGGTTATAACTCTTGTTCGGGATATTCCTGAGGTGTGCGTATCGGGGGGAGCGGGGTGCTTTATCAACAGCAGAACATTCTTTTTTTAGTTTTGGTGATGAATTCCCTGAGTTTCACACAAGGCTGGTTTGGGGAGGGGGAACTGATCTGGTCTCAGGCCTACAAATCCATGTGAGGGCTTACCATTATATACATAATGGTACCATATTTTCAGTGCAATTTTTCATCCCATTGCTTACTGCATCATAACCTTGTTTACTTTATTGGCCATCACTACACATTGAGCAGATGTTTTCATTCCTCTGCCCACAGCACTGCCCAGATCTTTTCCTAAGTTGTTTTAGTTCATTTAGAACCCAGGAAGCTGTACGAATAGCTCAAATTATTCATTCTAATGCACATTACCTTTCATTTAACCACCCTGAATTTTATCTGCCATTGTATTCTCCATCCCCCTAGCTTTGTCAGGTGCCTCTGAAGTTCCTCAGAGTCTTCTCCAATCTTGATTAACACCACAGAGAAGCCAATGAATAAAAAAAGAAATCAAAGGCTATGAAGTTACATGACCAAGAGCCTTCTCCACCCAAGGAGGAGAAATCTTTCTTTCCTGGCATTGGAAAGAAGAGTCCCCAGAATGAGAGACACATGCTTAGCATGAAAAATCAAGTTGCAGTGTAATGAAAATCTTAATACTAGGGGGCTGTGAACGGAAGTGGGGAACTATCCCCAAATTGTTAGTGTACTTGTACACTGTAAAAGCCCATTGAATGGTTACTGTGGTCCTCTGAGGCGCCCAAGCAAACAGTCCTCTGGCTTAAACCAGAAAGAACTGGGGGCAGGCTGTTCTAGGGGAGGAGGACTTCGACAGTGGGATGATTTTTTTCCTTTTTCTACGAAGCCGATTTGGTGACCTGACCCACAAGTCCCACTTCGGAAGTTTGCTCAGGCATTTTGCGGGGGTAAGTTGAATGGACAAGAGAGCGAGATCGGAGAGTGCTTTTGTGGAGGGAAATAAGACACTTTTTGATTTTAGGCATTAGGCCAATTTGTTATATTTTTATTATTATTTATATATGAAGAAATTTACCCCATGCTCTATGTGCACTTGACTGTATTTTAAAACATTCAGAATCTTATTTAAATTGGACCATCTTGAGCTGTAGATGCTCAGCTCCTCTAAAAATAGAATTACTTTTATTTATCTTACTGCGTATGACTTGAGATGCCTAGAATTTTAGGCACTCACGGCTGAAATGTATTACAATTCTTATGACTTAAGACTCCATCTGCTTCACCTAACTCCCCTGACCCACAATGACCAAGCAAAAAACAATCCCTTTCTGTCATAGAATCTACCTGTTGCCAAAGAATTGTGCTCCAGTACCCAAGCTAAGCTTTTATTTTAAAAAGTTTACAGTCTACAGGGTCGTGAAGGTAACCTTGAAAACAGTAGTGCAAACCAACACTGTGTTGTCTTCCTAAGTCTGCAGACAGTCTGAAACAAATGCTCAGAGGTATGACCATCATGAGACCATTAATGTCCATGAGTTGTTGTCTCAAGCCTAATGACAATTAAAATGTTAATATTAACCATTTCATTCCTGTTTCAAGAGAAACATTCACCTAATGTGGTTATCCTACAACGCCAACATAAAAAAACCCAGATTGTCCCCAAGTCAGCTCCCAAAATCTCCAGTTTCCCCCGCATCTTTTACAATGCAATTATGCATGGTCAGAACAAAAGCCTGTATGTGCAACACTGAAAACTGAAAATGACAAAAAAATTAAAAATGAATTTAATATCAGAATAAACAGGAGCTACTATACCACTATGTAGAATATAAATTATTCATTCATTTTCATATTTAATTCATGACAAATCTCCATTTTTATTTAAATTAATCTGCTGCAGAATTTCAAGTCTGCTACACCAGCGAGCCACAAAAATTCAAAGGCTCACTACAGAGAACACAGGGACTTACCTATGGCCTGGTTTCTGCCTTCCCTTGCTCTAAGACCGGAAAAGAGACTCTGCTTCTGGCTGGTATGGAATCTTTTCTGATAAAGGTTTTCCCTAGAGTTCTAACAACTGCAGTGTGCAAAGACTACATTTAGGTGGAGCAAACCTATCTGAAGAGAGGCTGTGTTACTCATATCCTAGGGTCACTTACAAAGAATATGCAGTAACAGGACAATGTCTAAGGCTTGCTCATCAAATTTTCACATATTGGCTTCTAGAAAATACTGGAAGAATAGACTGATATTTGAAGCAGAATTGAATTTTGCTGAGCCTTTCCTTACCTTCTGGCTCTCCCTACTTCCCTGGGTTTCCCAACCTCACACTCCCTCCTCACAGGGAGTAACTGTAGGCTACTTCCCTTTGTAGCCCCCAACACACCTCCCTTCTCCCATGGAGTGACTGCAAACTACTGAACCATGAAGCCTCAGCTGCTCTCAGCTCCTCCTGGGCTTTATAGAGCCCCTCATGTTCCTGTCCAGCTAAGCCTCATCTAATTAATCTCTGCTCCCTGGTTCTTTCTCCAGGTGCAGTCTTGGCAGTTAGTTGGCCCACCTAGCCACCTTAACCCCTTCAGGCTTTATCTGGGGTGGATACCCCCATCACAAGGATCCTCTTGCTTCATTTGTTGCAGAAGTGAGGTGTGTAGTGAATGAGACAAGGGATTGCAGGAAAAGACAGGGTGGTCTCATGATTCAGACAGATGAATGCAACCTTGGAAAACTGGTTTCCACCCCATCTTTGTCAGAGTCCATGTGTGATGCTTCACAAGTGACTTAAACAAAACTTTTCATGGGTGGTCACTGTGTGTTCCTCATTTTTTCGGTGCCCAACTTGAGACCCTAGGGTCTGACTCACAGAAGTGCTGAGCACTCAGCTGCAACTGGAGTAAGTGGGAACTGTTTTGAACATATGCTATCAAAATGGCAAGTACTTTGAAAAATCAGGTTCCAGGTATCTCAAGTTGGGAACCCAAAATTAGTGGACACTTGACACTTTTGGCTTTATTCTCTGTCTCAGTCTCTTCATCTATAAATGGTGATAATGCCAACACCTCATGGGACAGTGCTGTTGTGAAAATAAATTCATGAATGTTTGGGAAGGACTCAGATACATTAGTGATGAGTGACATAGAAAAGCCTATTAGGAATTTAACAGTGCTGCATTTAGCACACTGTGTTGATGGAGAACAGTAAATAAAGCATGGGGCCACACAATCAATGAAGATAAAAAGAAATATTGAATAGCCACACATTCAGTGAGCACCATCTATCCTTCAAGTATCTCCACGTACCCTGGGCAGTCATCTCTTGCTATTCAGTTGCTATACTGTGAGAGATCAGGCTTGTGTCTAATAGGAAGTCGAATTGCTTGGACTAGGTGTGTGCATGGGGATGTGGATGGCATCATATTTAAACTAATAATTCTTGCCCACTCCCAGCACAAATCTTCTAAATTGCCCTAAACCAGAAAAGTATTGGAGAAAATAAAGAAAGCATCTTAATTCACATTGCAACATCTTGTCCACCATGCCTGCTTCTCTTGTCCCTCTAAAGCTGCAAATCTGTCTTGCCGTTGTTTCTAATGCAAACTGATCGACCTGTAGTTTTCCAATCTCGGATACTATCGATTGGAAGACCCAAGTGGCTTTTCTGGGTGTTTTGTCTTTCAGCTGAGGCACAAAGGGAACTATGTCGTAAGTTCTGGTGCAGCTTGGTTCCCTTTGTGCCTCCTTGCCTCGTGGGAGGTAGGTTGTTATGGTGCATCACACAGTAGTGGCTGTCTTGTTGACCTGAATTTGATGGGTTAGTTGTGGTGGCTCGCCACTGATCGCACCCAACCAGAAGATTTATATGTTCTTATCCAATTCAGACAACAGAGTTTAAGAACTCAGAGTTCTATATTGGGAGAGGATTCTCGGGGTGCTTGGCAAGAACAAGTACACGGAGGACAATACTAAATTGATAAAGCCTTATTGAAATTAACATAAAAATAACAAACTGCCAAACAGTAAAAGAATTCCAAAACTCTTGGTGGTACCATTTCTATTATACCTTAACCTAACATACTCACATCCTTCCTTGAGAACCCAGTAATAGGAGGTGAAGCACCAGCCTCACTCCTGGCATGCCCGATTACATGATGGTGCTGGCTTCCCCAATGGTTAGGAATGTTGAGTAGTTATACTATACTCACAAGCTAAGCTATAGATAGAGGTCAGAACTTAGAAGAGCTGAACTTAGCAGAACCAAACTGCACTGAACTAACTAAAAAACTAACCGAACTCTCTTACAAAGTATTTTATAGGATCCTGACCTATGTAATTCAGGCCCAACCTACTATACCCAAATCTTATTTCCGTACCCTAAGAAATCTATGGGTACCCTTCTCCTATAGGTTAGAATTATGACACTTACTTTCTAAACATATTAATAAAGATTATCTCATTCCAAAACTGCCAACCTAGCCTCACTTGATGACCTCCAAGTTGTGGTGTACCCTGCAGTTACCAACCAGTTGTAAAAGCCAGATAACCTGTAATGTGATGTGGATAGTTCCTCCCTTTGGTTCCCTAAAGTTCAGTGACCATTCAGTTGAGTTATTTCTCTTTCTTAACTGATCTAACTCCCACCATGTGAACTGCTTGAAGCAGTACAATTGCCCTTTTGGAAACTGATGGTAAAGCCATGTTTCAGAAGTGCTCACAGTTCTTTGGCTAGCATCTCCTAATAGTTGACATCTCATATGTCATTTAGAAATGACTCCAAGGGGCTGGTACACTCATTGGTCTCACAGTGAGCAGGACATTTGTGAATGGCTGAGCTTTGACACAGAATATGGAAGTAAACCCAAAGAGCTTCCTGTGGCTTTTTGATAGGGAAATGCATACAAGCCTTCCTGGTAAGTGTGTAAGTACTTGTGATGTATTCTAGGGTTGTGTCAGCATCTCCATCCCAAACTCCCTAGGGTCATTAGGTTTATTTTTGTTGAGATTCTAGAAGTAAGCAGATTTCAGATTGGCACTCTTGGGTAGGTGTGTAATCATACCAGCAATTTGCATCTTCTGGAGAAGGGGAGCCTGAAGTCACATTCTGTCTCTGATGTTCCTACTGCCATACTTTTCTTCTGGATGGTGGAAGATCCTTTTGATTGAATCAGATGAAACCGATACAAAAAGGATTCCTGGTTTTTATGGAAGAGCAGGTGGCAGAGCCCACTTTTCTTTCTTTGCATTACATCTGCCATGACATTGTTGAGCTTTCTGAAGTTGGGTTGAGGCTGCCACTTAGTGTGCCTCGTAATTGTTTTCCATATGCTGTCCCCCAGTTGTCTCCCAGGTACTTCAATTGCCACGAAGTTCAAAGATGCAAAGAGATCCTTAGAGTTTGTAGTGGCAGTGGCAACTAAGGAGAAAGATATTGAGAGTTTGTTTAGAAGGGCTTATGAATGCTAACCCTATAACAGGAGCAGCTTCTTGACCTTTCTGAACCAGGCTAAGAATACATGTGCAAAGCACATGGCAGAAGATGCTTACAGAAATCTATCAGCAGCACAATGCCTCAGTTTTCTCATCAACTATCTGAGGAATGGGTTTTGACATGCTGCCACAGTTCCTGTTAGTTTCCACCATTCCTGCTAAAGATTATTGTTGGAGCCTTTTACCAGGAGCCAAATTCTTCTTTGATTTGCCTGTTGATCCCACTTAAGCAGGGCCACTGGCTTGCAAGCAAAAAAAAAGAGTTACCTACCTTTCGTAACTGTTCTTCGAGATGCATTGCTCACGTTCATTTCAAGTAGGCGTGTGCACACTGTGTGCACAGTCGCCGGAAGGTTTTTCCCCTTGCAGTACCCGCCGGGTCAATTATGGAACCCCCTGGAGCTGCGCCTTAATGGAGGTATATATAACTCCCTGACAACCCGCCACCTCTTCAATTCCTTCTTGCCAGATACACCAACAGAGGGAAGGTGGGTGGGTCTTGGAATGGACATGAGCAACACATCTCGAAAAACAACAGTTACAAAAGGTAACAATTTTTTCTTCGCGTGATTGCTCATGTCGATTCCAAGTAGGTGACTCCCAAACAGTCCCTAGGAGAAAGGGTTGGAATTTACCGAGTCACAGACTGTAGCACTGCTCTGACAAATGCGATATCATCTCTAGCCTGCTGTGTAATGGCATAGTGTGACATAAAGGCGTGAATAGATGACCACATCGCCGCCCTGCAGACGTCTTGAATAGGAACCTGTGCCAGACACGTTGCAGACGAAGCTTTCACTCTTGTGGAGTGCACATTAATACTGGGGCCAGTACCTTTGCTAGGTTGCAGCACACCCTGATACATGCCATGATCCATGTAGAGATCCTTTGGGATGACACTGGGAGCCCCTTCATCTGCTCAGTAATTGCAATAAAGAGCTGTGTCGATTTCCGAAATGGCTTTATCCGCTCAATGTACAAAGCTAATACTCGTCTGACATCTAGAGAATGGAGCATCCATTCCCAGTTATTAGCATGTGGCTTAGGGAAGAATACTAGAAGAAAAATGTTCTGGTTCGTGTGAAACTGTGAGACCAACTTCGGGAGGGAAGCTGGGTGCGGCCGCAACTGCACCTTGTCTTTATAAGACTCAGTGTAAGGGGGCTTGGACGTCAAGGACTTGAGTTATAGCCACTAGGAATGTCACCTTCCGAGAAAGGTAAAAGAGAGAGCATGTTGCTAGGGGCTCAAAGGCCTTCAGCCTCAAGAGCATCAGGTTGAGATTCCATGGGGGAATCTGTTGCCTTACTTGTGGCTACAGTCTATCTAGCCCTTTGAGGAAGCAGCCAACCATGGGGTTAGCGAATACTGACCATCCAGTTGAGCCGGGATGGAAAGCCAAAATAGCGGCCAGGTGCACCTTTATCAACGATACCACCAGGACCTGCTGCTTTAGGTGAAGTAAATAGTCCAGGGTGAAGGGAATCGATGACTGCAACAGAGGAGTGCCCTTCAGCAGAGACCAAATTGAAAACCTCTTCCACTTAGCCAGATAAGTGGCCCAAATGGATGGCTTTCTGAGGCTAAGGAGAACCTCCTTAACCAAGTCTGAGCATGCAAGCTCTAACAGGTTTAGCCATGGAGTGCCACACTGTGAGGTGAAGAGACTCTAGATTGGGATGCTGGAGGTGACCATGGTTCTGTGTTATCAAGCCTGGGACCATGAGCAGAGTTATAGACATCTAGCAGACTGACAGGTCTAGCAGCTGACGTGGCCACGCTGATGCTATCAAGATTATTGATGCTTCCTCTCATCAGACCTTGAGGAGGACCTTGTGGATGAGCGGGAAAGGTGGAAATGCATACAGCAGGCGCCCCTTCCAAGGAAAGGCATCCGCAAGCGAGCGTGGGCTATGAATCAAGAAAGAGCAGAATTGCTGACACTTCCTGTTGCACTGTATCACAAACAGGTCTATCTGGGGAAATCCCCACCTTTGAAAAATGTTGATTGAGTCATCAGGGCAGAGAGACTACTCGGGGTCATGAAAAGACCTGCTGGGGTGATTGGCCAGTTCGTTCTGCGAGCCTGGAAGGTACAATGCCTTCAAATATATCCAGTGGGCAATGCAGAAGTCCCACAGCTTGAGGGCTTCCTGACCCAGGGGAGAGGAGCGAGCACCACCCTGTCTGTTTATACAGAACATTGCTGTGGTATTGTCTGTAAATACCAATACACATCTGCCCTGTAGATGGGTTTGGAGCGTCTGGCAAGCAAGACGCACCACACACAGCTCCCTGACATTGATGTGCAGAGCGAAAGTTCTGCCTGAGACCAAAGACCTTGAGTCCTGAGTTTTCCCAGATGTGCCCCCTGATCCCATCAACAATGCATCAGTGACTAGGGACAGCAATGGCTGAAGTCTGGAAAAGGGTATTCCCACACATACTGTTTGCAGGTCAAGCCCGAGGGACTCGAGGACCTGAGGAGTGAGTGTGACCAGTGTAGGTGGTCCCAGTTCGGCCTGTACATCCAGGCTAGCCAAGCCTGAAGGGGCCGGATTCACAGCCTGGCATGCTGTACCACATACATGCAAGCAGCAATATGCCCAAGTAGTCTCAGGCAATTCTGCGTTGTAGTGGTAGGAATTCTTCTGAGATCCTCTATGATGGCGCTCATGGCAAGGAAGCGAGATTCCGGGAGGAATGCTCTCGCCTGACTGGAACCCAGGAGGGCTCCGATGAACTCTATCCTTTGAGTGGGGTTATGGTTGACTGCCACATTCAGAATGAGGCTGAGCCTGTGGAACATTGTCCGCTCCAGGCTCATGTGGTCCTCCACTTGTGCCCAGCAGCGGCCCTTGATTAGCCAGTTGTCTAGGTACAGGAATACTTGCACCTGCCGCTTCTGCAGGAAGGCTGCCACGACGGCCATGCACTCGATGAACACCCGAGGGGCCACCTCAAGGCCAAAGGGGAGAGCTGTGAACTGACAGTGGGTGTTGCTGACCACAAATTGAGGATCCGTCTGTGGCACGGAATTATGGACACGTGAAAGTACATGTCCTTAAAGTCGAAGGCGGTGTACCAGTCCCCTGGATCCAGGAAGGGAATGATGAAAGCCAGGGAGACCATGTGGAACTTTAACTTCTTCATGAATCTGTTTAGGTTTCGCAGGTTTAAAATAGGCCTGAGCCCAGCCTTGGCCTCAGGGAGTAGAACCTCCTGCCCCTGAACTCCAGAGGAACCTCCTCTACTGTCCTGAATTGTGGAGGTTACTTGTGAGAGGGGTCCCTGAAGAGGGATGGGGAGGGCGGGTGGGAAGGCAGGAGGGAACAGAATTGGAGAGAGAATATCCTAATTCTACCATGCTCAAGACCCATCAATCGGAGGTTATTTGAGCCCAGGCACAGTAGAAATGGGATAGAGGATTCACAAAGGGAGGGAAAGGATCCGGGATTTGAATTGGTGTGTTGCCCCCGGGCGCAACTTTAAAAGTTTGGCTTAGCAGCAGAGGGCTGCTTTGCTGTGCCCTGGCCTTGACCAGAGGAGGACTGAGGGGACCTCCTCCTGTTATTCCTGACCCGCTTACTGTTACAGTCCTGCCTGGGAGGAGCTGAGTAGAAGCGAGGGGCAGGTTATGGTTTGAATGGCTTTCTCTGGAGGGCTGGCATATGCAGACCCAGGGACTTAAGGGTTGCCTGCAAGTCCTTCAGGCTATGGAGCCTAGTGTCTGTTTGCTCTGCAAAGAGTCCTGAATAGTCAAAAGGCAAGTCCTGAATGGTGTTCTGGACTTCATGCAGGAGTCCCAAGACTTGAAGCCATGAGCTGCACCTCATGGCTATCGCGGTTACCATAGTCCGAGTCACTGAGTGCAGGAAGGCCTGTAAGGAGGTCCTTGTGACTACCTTGCCCTCCTCCAGAACCACCACAAATTTGGAGTGGGATTCTGACAGTAGCAGTTCCTGGAACTTGGACAATGTGTTCCAGGAATTGTAGCTAGGACCACCTGCTGGTTGGCAATGTGAAGCTGGAGCCCTCCGGTAGAATACACCTTTCTACCGAAGAGATCCAGCCTCTTTGTCTCTTTAGACTTAAAGGTCAGCCCCAGCTCTCCATCTCTTTCTGGTTGGCCAACTCCACCACCAGAGTACCCGGTTGAGAGTGGGTAAACAGGTGCTCATACCCTCTGGATGGCATGAAATATTTCAGCTCTACCCCTTTTACCGCGGGGGGGAAGAGAGGTGAGTGTTTCCCATAGCACCTTAATGGTGCTAACTAGTGGCAAAGCCACCCTTCAAGGTCCCCTTAGGGACCAGAATGTCCACCATAGGGTCCGTCTCCATCTGCATGTTGAGATTTTGAGCCACCCTCCTGAGCAGCTCCTGGTGTGCCCTAGTGTCCATGGCAGGCAGTGGTGGTGGAACTGCCCATCACCACTTCATCCCCCCCGTCAAGACACCTTGTGCGGTGCCGGTGCTGGTTCCCGGGCCTGGGCCTGCGTCTGCCTCGGTCCCAGAACCCGCACTGGTATCAGTGCCAACCTGCGTGCCCATCTCCTGCCCTCACAGAGGTTCCCGGGCTACTGAAGTAGCTGATGGAGGGACCCAAGCCTCCAAAGCCACCGACAGGGATCTGGATCCCAGTTCTTGGGCTTGGTGGTAGGTCCACGGTGTCCAGAAGGGCCATTGAGCCGGCGCCTGCCACTGCGGAGGCCAAGATATCACGGGAAGCGGCTGCCCTTTTTCCTGCCTCGAGTGGTGCTGGGAGCAGTGCCGGCTGCTCCTAGAGGCATACGACTCCACCTCAGAGTCTGATGAATAGTCTGACCTTGGCGACCAGGATGGTGTGGACCCAGACGGTGCCGGGCAGCAGTGCTGCAGCAAGGGCAAGAGGTGCTGCATCAGTCAGCTTGCCTCTCGAGGGCATGGAGCCTCTCTGCGGCACCGGTGCCGTGCAGGGGACTGCACCATCATCGCAATAAGGCCCCAAGCCACCTCAAAAGGTGTCCGGTGTGGAAGGGAGGTCTATGTCCTCCTCCTGAATCTCCCACACCAGGGAGTCCACAAGAACTACACTCGACGGACCTTCCTGCAAGGCGGGAGTCAATGATGCCAGCAGAGTCACAGCCAGAGTACGGTGTCCTGACGTGGGACACACCCCTCTGGCACCAGCTCACTCCACTACTTTAGTGGGAGATTTCAGAGCAACAGCCGTGTTAGTCTGTATTCGAAAAAGAAAAGGAGTACTTGTGGCACCTTAGAGACTAACCAATTTATTTGAGCATAAGCTTTCGTGAGCTACAGCTCACTTCATCGGATGCATACTGTGGAAAATGTAGATCTTTTTATATACACACAAAGCATGAAAAAATACCTCCTCCCACCCCACTCTCCCGCTGCTAATAGCTTATCTAAAGTGATCACTCTCCATACAATGTGTATGATAATCAAGTTGGGCCATTTCCAGCACAAATCCAGGTTTTCACACACCCCAACCCCCCCCCCCCACACACACACACAAACCCACTCTCCTGCTGGCAATAGCTTATCTAAAGTGACCACTCTCCTTACAATGTGTATGATAATCAAGGTGGGCCATTTCCAGCACAAATCCAAGGTTTAACAAGAACGTCTGAGGAGGGCGGGGGGGTAGGAAAAAACAAGGGGAAATAGGTTACCTTGCATAATGACTTAGCCACTCCCAGTCTCTATTCAAGCCTAAGTTAATTGTATCAAATTTGCAAATGAATTCCAATTCAACAGTTTCTCGCTGGAGTCTGGTTTTGAAGTTTTTTTGTTGTAATATCACAACTTTCATGTCTGTAATCGCATGACCAGAGAGATTGAAGTGTTCTCCGACTGGTTTATGAATGTTATAATTCTTGACATCTGATTTGTGTCCATTTATTCTTTACGTAGAGACTGTCCAGTTTGACCAATGTACATGGCAGAGGGGCATTGCTGGCACATGATGGCATATATCACATTGGTGGATATGCAGGTGAACGAGCCTCTGATAGTGTGGCTGATGTTATTAGGCCCTGGTGTCCCCTGAATAGATATGTGGGCACAGTTGGCAACGGGCTTTGTTGCAAGGATAGGTTCTTGGGTTAGTGGTTCTGTTGTGTGGTATGTGGTTGCTGGTGAGTATTTGCTTCAGGTTGGGGGGCTGTCTGTAGGCAAGGACTGGCCTGTCTCCCAAGGTTTGTGAGAGTGTTGGGTCATCCTTCAGGATAGGTTGTAGATCCTTAATAATGCGTTGGAGGGGTTTTAGTTGGGGGCTGAAGGTGACGGCTAGCGGTATTCTGTTATTTTCTTTGTTAGGCCTGTCCTGTAGTAGGAGACTTCTGGGAACTCTTCTGGCTCTATCAATCTGTTTCTTCACTTCCGCAGGTGGGTATTGTAGTTGTAAGAATGCTTGATAGAGCTCTTGTAGGTGTTTGTCTCTGTCTGAGGGGTTGGAGCAAATGTAGTTGTATCGCAGAGCTTGGCTGCAGACGACGGATCGTGTGGTGTGGTCAGGGTGAAAGCTGGAGGCATGTAGGTAGGAATAGCAGTCAGTAGGTTTCCGGTACAGGGTGGTGTTTATGTGACCATCGTTTATTAGCACTGTAGTGTCCAGGAAGTGGATCTCTTGTGTGGACTGGACCAGGCTGAGGTTGATGGTGGGATGGAAATTGTTGAAATCATGGTGGAATTCCTCAAGGGCTTCTTTTCCATGGGTCCAGATGATGAAGATGTCATCAATATAGCGCAAGTAGAGTGGGGGCGTTTGGGGATGAGAGCTGAGGAAGCATTGTTCTAAGTCAGCCATAAAAATGTTGGCATACTGTGGGGCCATGCAGGTACCCATAGCAGTGCCACTGATCTGAAGGTATACATTGTCCCCAAATGTAAAATAGTTATGGGTAAGGACAAAGTCACAAAGTTCAGCCACCAGGTTAGCCGTGACATTATCGAGGATAGTGTTCTTGACGGCTTGTAGTCCATCTTTGTGTGAAATGTTGGTGTAGAGGGCTTCTACATCCACAGTGGCCAGGATGGTGTTATCAGGAAGATCACTGATGCATTGTAGTTTTCTCAGGAAATCAGTGGTGTCTCAAAGGTAGCTGGGAGTGCTGGTAGCATAGGGCCTGAGGAGGGAGTCTACATAGCCAGACAATCCTGCTGTCAGGGTGCCAATGCCTGAGATGATGGAGCGCCCAGGATTTCCAGGTTTATGGATCTTGGGTAGTAGATAGAATATCCCAGATCGGGGTTCCAGAGGTGTGTCTGTGCGGATTTGTGGTCACTTTAGATAAGCTATTACCAGCAGGAGAGTGGGTTTGGGGGGGGGGAGTGTGTGTGTGAGAAAACCTGGATTTGTGCTGGAAATGGCCCAACTTGATTATCATACACATTGTATGGAGAGTGATCACCTTAGATAAGCTATTAGCAGCAGGAGCGTGGGGTGGGAGGAGGTATTTTTTCATGCTTTGTGTGTATATAAAAAGATCATCTACACTTTCCACAGCATGCATCCGATGAAGTGAGCTGTAGCTCACGAAAGCTTATGCTCAAATAAATTAGTTAGTCTCTAAAGTGCCACAAGTACTCCTTTTCTTTTTAGTGGGAGAGCGACCTTTGTCCGTTCTCTTCTGCTGGTGCGGCACCGGAAGAGGTCTTTGGCACCGGAGAATGTCAGTACTGAGGGTCCCTGGAGCGTGAGTCCTTTCTCAGCGTCGCAGCCACCTCACATCAAAGTGCTGGGCTTGGGGTTGGACGCCGCCTGGGCTGGCTGGGGACAAAGGGCTGACTCCATGAGCAGCAGTTTCAGCCTAAAGTCCCTCTCTTTTTTGGTCCTCGATCGGAAGCCTCTGCAGATCTTGCACTTATCTGTTTGGTGTGCCTCTCACAGGCACTTCAGAAAGGAGTCATGTGGCTCTCCCTTTGGCATGGGCATCAGACAGGACCCGCACTGTTTGAAACCCTGAGACAGAGGTATGCCCCGGTTCCCGGGAGGGGAAACATGATGGGGATGGGGGAAAAACCCATCTAAACTCACTATACTATTTACACTAACTGTAAGATTTTAACTATTTACAGGACACACTGAACAAGTCAACTAAGGGATTGCTTGCTCTTTGCAAGAGAGAAGCTGCTCCAACAAGCGTCACTGGCAGTAAAAAGGAACTGAAGAGGTGGCAGGTTGGCAGGGACCTAGATACACAGCCACGAAGGCGCGACTCCAGGGAGCTTCGCAGCTGACTCGACAGGTACCATTAGGGGAAAATCCTTCCGGCGACTGGTGTGGGGGTGTGGGAATGAAAACTTGCAAGCCAAAGTAAAAGATATATCTTGGCATCAAAATAGAAAAGGTACATGAATGGTCATTCTGTTACAAAATAATTTTACTTCCACACCAGTGCAATTCCAGCACCAACCCAAATCCAGAATGTGGTCACCTATATTTATTGAGAATGGGATAAAAAGCATGGTCCTATAACCAAGGCACTGGACTAGGATACAGGTGACCTGGATTTAATTCTTGGCTAAACCACAGAATTCCTCACAAATCTCTCTGTGTCTCAATTTCCTCATCTGTTTAAATGGGAATACTTCCCTAGCTCACAGAGGTACAGAGAGGATAAAGTAATTAATGTTTGAAATACTCAAACTACAGTAATGGGGACCACGTGTACCTAGATAGCCAGAAATCACCCTTCCCTATTAAACACCTGTCTTATGATTGCCATGAAAGCCAAGCGATCCCACGCTAACCCTGAAGGGCTGTTCATTCAGACATTAAAGTTGGCCAGAACAATCAGGCTCTGCAACAATCATCCCAGAAAGGAACTCTGCCAGCTCACATGAGGCTATGAAGTGCAATGGGATGAACAATCTCCCAATACCACATTCCATCTTAACTCCATTACAGGACTTTCACAAAATGGACACACTCGACCAAATCCAGCTTTGGAAAAGGAGGTTTGCAATTCAGATTGGTGCAACAATTATAGCCATGCCTGCCTTTATTTTCCCTCAGTTCAAACTGCCCCTTGTACCTGATGAGATACTTGGGCCAATAGCAGCTTAGACATATCTCAGTAATACATGCATTCAGGGACCATATCTGTGACAGGTTGTCCCCCTTAGGATGTCACCTGATGTGCTGAGATACTGCTGAGCCCGCCTATTATGCCAGCCTGGGCACCCTTTTTACCTGTCTTGATGAGCCAAGCTATTAAGCCTCCTCCAGCACACACACACAGGCAGGGCCACTCCCAACTGCAGAACGAAACAGACACAGAACAGTTCTGGGAAAGCTCAGCTTAAGGGACTTGCCCCAGCACTCAGGTATCCACCTCCCTTGGGGTGCAGACCCAAAGATAAATTATGAAATCTGCCTCCTCCCTCAATGTGGAGGAAGGTATACACAGCCTCCGCCCTTTGCCCCCCCCCCACCCCGCACTGTGAATTGTACTAACAGGATTATATTATAAACAAGAAATAAGCTTAACTACAAAAAGTGAATTTTAAGTAAATATGAGATAACAGAACAAAGCAGATTACTGAGCAAATAAAACAAAATATGCAAGTTAAGCTAAATATACTTAAGAAGCAGGTTACAAAATATAATTGCTTACCCTAAATGTTATTTTAGGCAGGTTGCAAAATTTCTGTGGTTTAGAGCTTGTTATATTTCTTTTCAGTCTGGACTCCCCCCTTGCCTTCCCTTCAGGTGTCTTTAGCAGTCTTTCTTCTTGGGCATTTGCCTTCCTCCCCACCCTTAAATAAGATTTACATAAGGCGGGAATCCTTTGTTTCCTAAACTTGACCTCCCTTCCCTCTAAGGTGCCACAAGCACTCCTCGTTGTTTTTGCTGATATAGACTAACATGGCTACCACTCTGAGATAATCAGGTGACAAGACCACCTGACCTAGTAGTGTCACAGTTACGTCCCCAGACACCTCCCAAGAGGGAGAGAGATCAGTATCTTCATGGTTTTGTTGTTCCTTCCTGATGGCCCATCAAATTTGATGGCCTGTCGTCGGGTGGGTGTCTTCCCATTACACACCCAGTTGTAATGGTTACATAGTCCATATTCCTAACCTTAGGTACAGAAATGATACATACATATGAATTGGATAATCACATTCAGTAAATCATAACCTTTCCAATGATACCTTACAAGACCCATCTTGCATAAAGTATATCTGTCATATTCATATTTTAAGCATATTTTCATAAAGACTATGGAGCACAGTGTCAGTGTCAATGATCACATCTTGAATATGTTTTAGTCTCACAGACCACCTACCTTATATTTCGCAAGAAGTAAAATTCTCTTTCAGCCAACCCCTGCTCACCCTTTCACTCCGGATCAGCGGGTAGAGATTGATCTATCGGGGATCGATTTATCGCATCTCGTCTAAAATGCGATAATCGATCCCCGAACGCACTCCCTGTTGACTCCAGAACTCTAGCTCACAAGAGGCTGAAGCGGTGTTGACGGGGGAGCGGCAGCAGTCTACTCGCCACCGTCCTCACGGCCAGGTAAGTCGATCTATTCGTGTTGACTGAAGTTGCGTATCTTAGGTCGACCCCCCCCTAGCGTAGACCAGGGTTTAGTTTCCACCACAACTACTTTCCTCCCTCCTCCCCCTAGCCCTTGCTCCTTTATCTCAACCCTCTCTGTAATATAAAAATGGCAGTGAAATAGCTACAAATTAACAGTTTGTTAATGTGTTTTGATTAATCTAGTTCAAAAGAGGACTAGATCAAAGCATATTAAATGTTAATGCACGTCACCAAGGGTCCACAAGGACAGATATTCCACAGCAGGCTAGCACAGGGCTTTCACACCCCAACTGGATAGAACTGTATGCAGAGTGTGCACAAACGCACACACACTCCCCATGTGCACCTACAAAGCAGGTGGAAGCATGGAATGCATATTGATAGGTGGGGACTGAAACTTTGAAGCATCAAACAATAAAGGGTGCTGTGTCAATCACTGAACTGCAAATGGAATAATAGGTTTGCAAATTGGGTTAGTGGGATTTATATTTGAATTTTTACTTACAGACATTTCTTCACAACTGAAAAAAATTAATTTTTGCTAGTATTTAACTACAAAAAATAAGAACACCGATGTTTCTAAAACATTTTATTACTACAAACTGGTACATTTTATCACAAAAAGCTACAAGGCCTGTTTAGAACATGTACACTACTATACAGTGTGCGATACACTCCAAAAAAATAGCCACACTCACAGCACAATTTTTAAATTTATGCATCGTAGCCCTAAGGGGTAAATATTATGAGCTGCATAATGTATTATGTCACACAGCACTTGGAATATTTACCCTCAAACTACCTTTTTCAAATGATTAGAACAAACACTAATAATATAGCCAATTTTCAACACCAAAAAAAGAAAAAGGAAGCTTAAAAAAATATACAACACAAAATGTTTTAATCAGCTCTAACAGTTTGGTTGCTATAAAAGCTCAACTAAAATGGTCTTAATGTCATTTTAAACAAATGGGAAACACAGAAATTATATAAACAAGTTATCTGCATAATGGCATGCATGCATAGGGTGGGGATGTTACACAAGTCTCATCTGTGAAACTATTACAAAATCTTGCATTGAGCCACTTTAGAACAGAAGTAAAAAGGTGTTTTTCAACTTCAATTTTTTCATTTTCATGCATTTAGTTATCTTCAGTTTGGTCAAGGGTGAAGTCAGTTTGTTCTTCTGTTTCTTCTTCCTCCTCTTCCTCTTCTTCTTCCTCTTCAGCAGGCTCATCAGCCTTGTCTTCTTCTTCTTCTTCTTCTTCTTCCTCCCCTGCCTGCTGATCCTGAGATTGATCAGTAATTTCAAAAGGATTTTCACCCTAAAATAGAGAAATTAAACTGTTCAAATATTTTGAAATCTAAGACATTAAAAATGAAACCTTAATTTTATTTAGCAGAAACATGCACTGTCAAGTCATGTAAGAGAAAAAACTGTTGAAATAATGCTGGAATTTGTTACAACATTTCTGGGGCAACACATGGAGATCAAAAAATGGATTTTCAAGGTTCATGATGAGCTACATCTAATTTTTATATTTTAAACAGCCACCTCATGAGTATAAAGTGAGAAACAGAAGTACAAATCTCTATATGTTAGAAATCATGATCTCAATATTTGACTCTAATGAAATCAGAACTGGCACTTAACAGTTTGAGTTGATGCAGACTGAAAGCACCCATGTGTTAGATATGCAGATAAAACCTCAGTATCACTTCAGCATTAACAACTCAATAGATAAAACAGCATGCTTAAACTTCGCAAAAAAGCAATTCTTCATGTAGCTCCAAGAGCTTTGCTTCCTGGATTGAAAGGTGAATTTGAAAAAACTGGTTTCCTTCTACCTTCTCTTATTCACACTAAGGGCATGGCTACACTTGCTAGATAGAGCGCATTAATGCAGCCCAGTGCGCTCTAACTCACAACGCGTCCACACTGGCAAGGCGCATAGAGCGCTGCTGGTACTCCACCTCGGCGAGTGGAATAATGTTTGATGCGCCCCCACTGGAGCGCCGCAGTGCCAGTGTGGATGCCATGGTCTGCTAATGCGCTCTGATCAGCCTCCAGAAGTGTCCCACAATGCCTGTTCTAGCCACTCTGGTCATCACTTTGAACTCTACTGCCCTGCCCTCAAGTGACCAACCATCAGACCAGCCCTTTAAATTCTCTGGGAATTTTGAAAATCCCCTTCCTGTTTGCTCAGCCAGGTGTGGAGTGCTCTCAGCGAATCTTTCCAGATTACCAGGCCTCCACGTGCCAGGCGATCCCAAGTATGGAGCAATGGTGAGGTGCTGGACCTCATCAGTGTTTGGGGGGAGGAAGCTGTCCAGTCCCAGTTGCGCTCCAGCTGTAGAAATTACAATATCTTCGGGCAGATATCAAGGGACATGATGGAAAGGGGCCATGACCGGGATGCTCTGCAGGGTTAAAGTGAAAGAGCTGCAGAATGCCTACCACGAAGCCTACGAAGCAAACAGCCGCTCCAGTGCTGCACCCATGACCTGCCATTTTTACAAAGAGTGGGACACGATACTTGGGGGCGACCCCACTTCCACTCCAAGTACCACCGTGAACACTTCAGAGCACAGTCCAACAAGGCAGGAGGAGGAGGAGCAAAGCGGGAGCGAGGGTGCTGAGGAGGAGGATGACACCCCGGCATCCCTAGATGCACGCATCCAGGAGCTGTTCTCAAGCCAGGAGGAAGGTGGCCGGTGCTTGGGGAAGGACAACCACCAGAGGAGGTTCCCGGTAAGTGGCTTTTATTTTGGGAAGGAAGTTATTCAGTGTGGGCTCTTGGGACGAGGAGGGTTATGGCTGCATGCATGCCTAGATGCAAGATAGGGCGCTGATGTGCTCTCTCACATCGTGGTAATCAGCCTCAGTGATCTCTTCAAAGCTCTCATCCAGAACTTGGGCAATGTGGTTGCATAGGTTTTGTGGGAGAGCCACTGTGGTCCTTAACCCAGTCAGTCTAACATGTCCACACCACTGTGCCATGAGGTGCGGGGAGACCATTGCTGCATACAGGCAAGCTGCATATGGGCCAGGGCGGAAGCTGCATTGTAGTAGAAGACCCTCCCTTGCTTCTCAGGTCACCCTCAGCAGCAAGATATCTCCCAGGACGAACTCCTATTGAAAATGTGGGAACAGTGTTCAGTATAGGGGCCCCCTGCAGCTATTGACTCTCCCCAAGGCACAGAAACCCAGAGGACAGTACAGCCATGAAAGAATCAGTCCCCCCTGACCCTGTGCTTACTCACCATTCTGGGGCTCCTGGGGGTTGTGCGCGCTCGCTTTGGGACAGGCAAATTATGAGACTGTGCTCACCCTCCTTAAGTACGGGGGAATCACTGCTCTGTCTGGTGTGAACAATGCTGCCCCTGTTAAGTGTTGCATTTTGCCTTTACAGATGCAACCTTGAGATCTCAGCCGTCCGTGTTATCACCGACCGAGAGGCTGCAAAGAATCAGGAAGAGGCCACATAGAAGCAAAGAGGACATGCTGCATGAAGTCATGCAGAACTCCCTTAATAAAAATCAAAAAGTGCAGGAGTGGTGGGAGAGTGAAAGGAGGGTCCGCCACCAGAATGCATATCGCCAGCACCAAAGCACAGAGCAGCTGATAAGCATCATGGGGCGCCAAGCAGACTCGATCCAGGTGCTCGTAGCCATGCAGGCAGAGTACTACCACCCTCTTTCCCCCACCCCCCCGGCAGCCCTCATCCCAAAACTCTTTCCCTTGTGCCCCATGTCACCTCCAACCCACTTTCTCCAACATCCGGGTTCTTACTGCAACCAGCTGCCTCCAACACCTGTAGCTTCACCACCCAGCCCTGAAAACTATGACCCTTACCCACTGCACTCAACCCCCATCACCATGCAGTGTAGCCATCCTGAAGTGCAGCACTCATTGCACAGCACTCCGAACAGGAAGGCTTGAGTATGATAACAGAACATACTAAAACCTGTGATTGTACCGTTCCCCACCCCACCTCCTTGCCCTTGTGTTTCCCAAGCAGTTGTATTTCTTTTCAATAAATGCATTTTCTTTTCATTAAATAGATTTTTTTTGCTTTGAAAACATTATTTATTATTGCATAAAGTAAAAGATACCTTAGTCCAGGAAAGCAACAGGTACTGCAAGTCAGTGTATCATACGTAGCGAACACAAATTCCTACTAACATTGGAACCACTGCACTTCACTCCCGTGCAGGGCACCAGACACTACTGGTGGCTTTCAGCCTCAAATTGCTCCCTCAACGCATCCCTAATCCTTGCAACCCCACGCTGGGCCCCTCTAATAGCCCTGCTCTCTGGCTCTTCAAATTCAGCCTCCAGGTGTTGAACCTCCGAGTTCCATGCCTGAGTGAAGCTTTCACCCTTCCCTTCACAAAAGTTATGGCGGGTACAGCAAACGGATATAACTGTGGGGATGCAGTCATCGACCAGGTCCAGCTTCCCATACAGAGAGCGCCAGCGGCCCTTTAAACAGCTAAAAGCACACTCCACAATCATTCTGCACCAGCTCAGCCTGTTGTTGAATCACTCCTTGCTGCTGTCAAGGCTCCCCGTATATGGTTTCATGAGCCATGGCATTAAAGGGTAAGTGGGGTCTCCAAGGATCAGAATGGGCATTTCCACTTCCCCTACGGTGATCTTCTGGTCTGGGAAAAAAGTCCCAGCTTGCAGCTTCCTGAACAGGCCAGTGTTCCGAAAGATGTGTGCATCATGCACCTTTCCGGGCCAGCCTGCGTTAATGTCAATGAAACGCCCACGGTGATCCACAAGCACCTGGAGAACCATAGAGAAATACCCCTTGCAATTAACGTACTCAGAGGCTAGGTGGACTGATGTCAGAATTGGAATATGCGTGCCATCTATCGCCCCTCTGCAGTTAGGAAAACCTATTTGTGCAAAGCCAGCCATAACATCATGCACATTACCCGGAGTCACAGTTCTTCTGAGCAGGATGCGATTAATGGCCCTACAAACTTGCATCAACACGATTCCAACAGTCAATTTCCCCACTCCAAACTGGTTAGCGACCGATCGGTAGCTGTCTGGAGTTGCCAGCTTCCAGATTGCAATAGCCACCATCTTCTCCACCATGAGGGCAACTCTCAATCTCGTGTTCTTGCGCCGCAGGGTGAGGGTGAGCTCCTCACACAGTCCCATGAAAGTGGCTTTTCGCATCCAAAAGTTCTGCAGCCACTGCTAGTCATCCCAGACTTGTATGACGATGTGATCCCAGCACTCAGTGCTTGTTTCCCGAGCCCAGAAGCAGCGTTCCATGGTGGTGAGCATGTCCGTGAATGCCACAAGCAATCTCATATCTTATGTGTTACTCGTGTCGATATTATTGGAGTCCTCACTGTCGCTTTGGATCTTAAGGAGTAACTCGACTGCCAAATGTGATGTGCTGGCTAGACTCATCAGCATATTCCTCAGCAGTTCGGGCTCCACTCCCACAGACCGAAAGGGGAGAGAGAGTGCGCAGTACAAAAAATGTCGAAAGATAGCGCCAATTGTGGATGGAAGCAGAGGGACTGCTGGGATGCGAACCGATGCATCATGGGGCGTGGAGACAGGACCCAGAATGCCCCGCACTCCCTGCCCCCTTCCCACAAGCCACAGCACCAGAATGGGAAGAGGTGTTCTGTGGGATAGCTGCCCACAATGCACTGCTCCAAATGCTGCTGCAAGTGCTGCAAATGTGGACATGCCAGTGCACTTGCAGCAGTCAGTGTGGACAGACTGCAGCGCTTTCCCTACTGCGCTCTACGAAGGCTGGTTTAACTCAAAGGACTCTACATTTGCAAGTGTAGCCATGCCCTAAGTCAGTCTATTCATCCTCAAGAAGACAATTCTATTTTAAAGGTGAACTGTAAGGCAAAATTAAAACAAGTTAGACCCAGAATTATAAATCTTTTAATGGTCACTGAAATTGTCTGATCTGAAATTCATATTCTTGGTTATCCTTACTGAACCAGGAAGTAGCAAGCAGATTTCAGACAGAAGTTTATTTTAAATAGATTAGTCAAAACTTAATTTTCTCATGAATGCTCTCCCTGTTTAGTAGGGACATTCAATACAGAACATTTTTGTTTTGCTGTACACCTTTAAGAACTGTGTATTAATAGTAAGTAAAAACAATGGAATTACATGAAATGTAGACAGCTGTTTTGCACAGGCTGCTAATTAAAGCACAGCTAGTTTTCCAAGAGTATTACTTAAAGGTGATCTGAAAAGGAAAAAATATTGGGCTTCTGCCTTTTTTGCTTATGATGTGCAAAGAAAGTCATGTAAGTTTTGGAGTTTATTTTTTAAGATTTTTTCAAGCACCACGGTGTTATTCAAGGTCGACTTAGGAGGACTACAACACCAGACATGACTGGAACTTGATAACCTCAATATTTCTTAGGTTAAAAAAGCAACACTTAAATCTGGATTTATGCCCTCTTTTGAGATACACACACACAGCCTGAAACCAGAGGTTACTGACCTTACGGTAACTGGAGTTCAAGATGCTTTTGTCCACATGGATCCCAATGCAGACACATGCACCTAAGGCATGCAAGTGTCCACTGGGGTTATGAATTCACCCTGTGTACCTTTACGGATGTTTCTTACAGGAAAGGTATAGAGCAGCTCAAACTTCCAGTCAGTTCTTTCAATAATTCAGAAATCCAAAAATTCAGAAATCCAAGAACTCTGTATCAGTGGGGAAGGCGGGTGCATCCTGGGATCCATGTGGACAAAAACATCTTGAAGAACTCCAGTTACTGTAACATAAGTAACCTCTCTTTATCCACATGGATCCAACTATAGAACTAGCAATTATCCTTCAAAGAGGTGGGTGATAGAGTCCTATCTAAATGGCGACTGTAGAACAGCATTACCTAACTTGGCATCTGATCTAGAACCTATCACAATGAAGCAGTGATTGGTAAACATATGAACAGAACTCCAAGTAGCTGCTCTACAAATTTCAGAAATAGGAAGCCCTCTGAAAGAAGCCACAGATATCAACTGGATCCTAGAAGAGTGTATCCTAACTTGAGGGGGAACAGGTAGTTTATTCAAAAGAACAGGAAATTTTAATACAGTCTGTAACCTATTTACAGAGTCTGAGAGGATACAGCCTACCCCTCAGCTTTACTACCAAAGCTACAAAAAAAAGTCTAGATGATTTACAAAAAGGCTTCGTTGTGAAAAGATAAAAGGGCATATCCCTAAGAACATCTACGTGTGTGGAGTTTAGTCTCCACAGAAGAGAGCCATGAGACTTAAGAAAAAATACCAGTAAGGGAAGAAACTGATTTACATGAAGTCCAAAACTACTTTTGGTAAAAATCCTGGATGAAGCCCGAGTGTAACTTTGTCCTTATGAAACAGCATATGGAGGGCCAGACATCAAAATTTGAATTTCGCTCATCTTGTGTGCTGAGGTGATGGCTACCAAAAACATCACTTTAAACAGAGAGGTGATACAAAAAACATGACAAGTTCAAATGGAGGGTCCGTCAGACTTAAGGACCACGCGCAAGTCCCAGGTAGCAAATGGTTCCTTAATATTGGTGGAAATATGTGAATTAAGCCTTTTAAAAACCTACATAACATAGGGTGATAGGAAAATCTAATGACCATCAACATATGGATTATATGCTGATCTGCGGCCAGATGGACCCTAACAGAGCTAACTAAAAGCCCTGAGTATTTAAAAGACAGTAAGTATTCCATAACATAATTAATTACAAACCCAAAGTAACGTATTATAAAATTTTATTTATTTTGGTCTTGATCATGTTTAGGCATCAATGAGGAGACAAAGATACACACACACACACAGCCTACTAATACAGTACCAACTGGTACCAATACAGTACTAATACAGTACCAACTGGTACCAATACAGTACTAATACAGTACCAACTGGTACCAATACAGTACTAATACAGTACCAACTAGTAGCTGAATCTTTGCAGAATCCTACCACAGAAATTAGGTTAGGTTTAACCAAAAATAAGACTGTGGGGGAGATATGATTGCTCTCTATGAATAAATCAGAGGGATAAATACCAGGAAGGAGAAGCATTATTTAAGTTGAAGGTCACAAGAACAAATAGAAAAGGAGTACTTGTGGCACCTTAGAGACTAACCAATTTATTTGAGCATGAGCTTTCGTGAGCTACAGCTCACTTCATCGGATGCATACTGTGGAAACTGCAGCAGACTTTATATACACACAGAGAATATGAAACAATACCTCCTCCCACCCCACTGTCCTGCTGGTAATAGCTTATCTAAAGTGATCATCAGGTTGGGCCATTTCCAGCACAAATCCAGGTTTTCTCACCCTCCACCCCCCCACACAAATTCACTCTCCTGCTGGTGATAGCCCATCCAAAGTGACAACTCTCTACACAATGTGCATGATAATCAAGGTGGGCCATTTCCTGCACAAATCCAGGTTCTCTCACCCCCTCACCCCCCTCCCAAAGACCACACACACAAACTCACTATCCTGCTGGTAATAGCTCATCCAAAGTGACCATTCTCCCTACAATGTGTATGATAATCAAGGTGGGCCATTTCCAGCACAAATCCAGGTTCTCTCACATCCCCCCCACCCCCATACACACACAAACTCACTCCTCTGCTGGTAATAGCTCAAACTGACCACTCTCCAAGTTTAAATCCAAGTTAAACCAGAACATCTGGGGGGGGGGGTAGGAAAAAACAAGAGGAAATAGGCTACCTTGCATAATGACTTAGCCACTCCCAGTCTCTATTTAAGCCTAAATTAATAGTATCCAATTTGCAAATGAATTCCAATTCAGCAGTTTCTCGCTGGAATCTGGATTTGAAGTTTTTTTGTTTTAAGATAGCGAGGGGGTGAGAGAACCTGGATTTGTGCAGGAAATGGCCCAAGCCTTAGAGTACAAGTACAAGTACTCCTTTTCTTTTTGCGAATACAGACTAACACGGCTGTTACTCTGAAACAAGAACAAATGGATATAAACTGGCCGTGAACAAGTTTAGGCTTGAAATTAGATGGAAGTTTCTAACCATCAAAGTGAAGTGAAGTTCTGGAACAGCCTTCCACAGGAGCAGTAGGGGCAAAAAACCTAACTTGCTTCAAGACTGAGCTTGATAAGTTTATGAAAGGGATGGTATGATGAAATTGCCTACAATGGCATGTAGCTCAGGGATGGCCAACATGAGCCTGAGAAGGACTCAAGTTGGCCACCCAACTCACAACCACAGGCAGTAAGAAGGAACTGAGTGGCAGATGGTGCTTCTCTGCCTTTTATACCCTTGCTGTGAGAGGTGCAAACGTACACCAGTTGCCTGTGCAGCCCAAAGGGACACTTATGGCTAAAAGATTTCAGGTTTATGTGCACACACCTATGGTGGGATCCGTGTATATGAATTCTCAAACTATAGTTTGTTTATTTTTGACACTTTGCAGGTCAATTGTAGGTTGCTATTATGTCCAGGTACAATCACAACTTGCCTTTGGTAGTAGCGAAATGAATATTTAACAAATCAATAAGTGTGAAGTGTATATAACTCAAAATTCCAAACCTTCTTTAAATTGTTGTATATGTTCAATCTTACATCTGCAACTTCAGGGAAAGACATTTTAAACTATCAGCTTTAAGAACTAAATGCAAGAAAACCAGGAAATTCCAAGTATAGAAATGCACTTTTAAAGTCACCTAAACAAATTTACCTCTATTCTCTTCTCTCCTCCTCACCCCCAACTACCTTAGCTTGCAAGCTAGAAATGTTTTGCTAAGGATATTGAACTATAAGTCCAAATTCTGTATATTTGTAGAATTTAATTAAAGACTCAAGAGGCTAGAGCTCATGGCTTCAACTGATGCATCTATGCTAAATCTTACAGGATGAGAACAATTTGAGATTTTAAATCCTGGTTATTTGGCACATTGATTGCAATCTTGTAATTTTTCCTGAAGACTTTACTCTTGTCAGTATAGATTGAAAAATCTGTATTATTTTGACACCCTATGTATGGACAAAATTATGGCTATTTTGACACCTACTTATAGTTACTCTCACTACAGTTTAAATATCAAAGCATGGTTATTTAGTTGATCCAGAAAATTGTGCATTATACATGAAACTGCATTCACAGGCATCCCAACAGATGTCCTGCTCAAGGGTTGCAAAGGTTCTTTAATTCTAAGTTTATGGTAGCATAGACTGCTATTGGCAATGCTGATTTATTTGGACACTGAAATAAACGATATCAGACTAGTCATTTTCTTCTGCAGCAAACAGAAGTGGAATAATCAAGTGGTCTGTGGACATACTAGCAATTTAGTATGACAGTTATGAGATGTGTAATGGAATCTTTGCATTTATGTTACTGATGAAGGAGGATATTTCAGCAAAAAGATTACCGCAGCTTTAATACAAAGTCACAGGATTTGCAACCTCTGCAAGAGTCAGTGTCATACATACTGTTATTTACTAATAAAGCATCAACAATGCACCTAATTTACAAACTCAACATGAGTCTCTGCTTAAAAAGTAAAAAGGACACACAAGACTGGACAAACTAGGACACCCCAAAATGGGAATACAAAAGGATTTAAAAAAAAAAAAAACCAACATGTTAATAGCTGACTTATTAGCATCACAAAATTTTTGTAAGGTACTTAAAAGAGGGTAGAGAGGTGGCTCAGTGAATAAAGATGGAAGGGTATTCCATGCATTGGGGTGGTCTGTAAGAAGGCAGAGGAGACAAACATGCACTGAGATTAGCATCAATGGGGAATGTAGAAGGAACAGGGTGACACCATAAACAAGATCAGAGATGACAGTATCATTTTTTCCTTTCATATCTTACCTTGACATACAGCTCATATCGTGCCTTCACTATTGGGTTATTCAGGATGCTGGTAGCAGTCAGTACACTCTCCCTTTTTATTTGTTCTCTGTAGGCCTATGAAATGGATTTAATTGTAACTATTACAAACCTGATCTATTTAAATAGTTGTGTGATACAAATTTAATTCATGCTCTATTGGTTAAGGCTGCTACATTAGAGCTGTTACACATTTACTTGTCAAAGCAGGAAATACTAACTCTTGGCATAAAAGGTCCAACCTACATAATAAATGAAATAAGAGGAACTGGGTACAACACAGCTGTATCTGTATTTGGGCGAGTGGACTGGCCCCTGGCTTTAGCCTTGTCTAGGGATACAGTTAAGCCCTCATCTACATTACAAACTGCAACCATGTAACTGGTTTCTCTGAATGTATTTAATGTACATTTAAACTTACACTGGCCGCTAATGCAAAAAAGTTCTCTGACTTACCATCTTATCAGAGCAGATTGCCCTGCATATCATTTTCTATAATTATTGAAAATATACAAAATCTCAGTAACTGTATAATGGACAAGGAATGTCCAAACTACTGCAGATTTATATTATTCTCCAAGCCACACTCACCAGCTACCACCGTTTTTCAAGTCATGTTCCTCTTTCAACCAATCACTTTAGTAGATTAGCTAAATTAAAAATGCAGCATTTTAAATTGCAATGGAAATTTTGTTTCTGTATATCACTACTACTTCTCAACTGTTCTAATTCTTTCTATATAAGACTTTTCCTTCTGATTAAAAAAGTGCTTAACAATCAGAACACACACCTTGGCTTTAAACATCAGTGAGGTGGCATGCGTATGTGTACATGAAACCAGCAGAGGAAATGATGGCAGCAGCACCACCCAAAATATATGAATTTAGGCCTTGCACTAGGTATACATTAAAGTCTGATACAGACAGGAAAGGACAATGAACTATTGCAATATCACTATAAATAAGTACCTAAATCAATGCTCTAAACTCCTATTTATAGACTTAAATAACTATTGTTCCAACAATTCCTTTCATTTATCTCATGCATTCAACCAAGAACAGTATTTAGTACTACTTAATATTTAATGCAGTAAGTTTTCTTACTAGTTTCAATTTCTAATAGAGCGAGGAATTTAACAGAGAAGTATGTCACCACTGATTTTCTTTTGATCCTTATTGGCAGCCATAAAGCACATTATTAATGTATACACTGTTACTGGAAAGTTGAACCTTCAGAAACCATTACTTTCACTAGAAAACTAGCATATCAGAGTGTATACTCATTAGTCAGAATATAAATCTCTCATCAAATCGCAACTTAAAATGATTGTTCCATTTAGTAACATAAACCTAAATCTTACACTGAATCACAAGAAAACTATAAAACCCCATAGCAACAGATCACAATGTAAGCTGTCTATTTGATAAGACGGCTGAATTTATTGCTCCTCATTAGATGCCCAGTATCAAAACAGAAGATTCTAAAGTTAAAAAGGAAACCTGCATTCTATTTTCTGTTCAGATTAGACTGTACCTTCAGCAGTTCACAGAACAAGTAATTACGAACATTTATAAAATACTAAATCTTACTTGCTTTCCCTTTGTGTGATCAGGAGATTTTAAGTGCTGTTGAACAGAACTGTGTAGTGCAGGAACATACACACTGCAAGCACTGCAGTGAACAGTCTCAACTTTCATCATGTGGTCATCAGCAGTAACGCCTAGCAAAGAAAACAAGACATTACCACAATTATGAGGCTCTATTGTCTATATCAGTGGTCTCCAAAGTGGGGTGCACAAGACAATCGATTGGGGGGTGCAACAGGAGGAGAGCCGCCGGAGGGAAAAAAAAGGGGGGCAGGGGTGGCCCTGAGTCCTCCGGCCCGTGGAGGAGCAGGGGCAGCCATGCAGCCAGCGGCCAGAAAAAAGCAGCACTTTCCCCTTCAAAGTCGGCCTGAGAGAAGCGGTGCTTTGAACGGGAAAGCGCCACTTCTCTCCAGCCGCTGGCTGCGCAGCTGCCCCTGCTCCTCCTGAGTCCTCCGGCCCGTGTTCGCAGGGCCGCATTCCGAAAGGGGCTTTAGAGCTGCAGGCCAGGGCCCCCTTAGCCCAGGGCCCTGAAGCCCCCGCGTTCCGGGTGGCCCTGCCTGCTGGGGGGGGGCAGCTCCCAGAATCGTGGCCATGGGGGTGGTGCTGTGCTGCACAGAGCCACCTGCACACCCCTGCACCAAATAGGATCTGCCCCAGGTAAGTGCGCTGCACCTCCTGCCTGCCCCTGTCCTGAGCCTCCTCCCACAGTCCCACCCTGAGCGCCCTCCCACACCCTAACTCCCTCCCAGACCCCGCACCCCACTCTGAACACCCGCTGTATCACAAAGTGTTAAACCAAGATTTTCAAAAATAATAAAGCATATTCAATCACATTGCTCTCACTAAAAATATTAATAATAATTATTTTTAGGGAGAGCAAAAAGGTTTTTTGTACCGTTAATAAAATAAAAAAAATTTAAAATATTGTTTATTTCATCTTTATCTCATTGTTTTTTAATTTCTATTTTTTGTGTGTTTTATAATTTACATAATATATTAGTACAGTAATACATGTATATAATTTATAATTTATACATATATTGGGGGTCCGTGCTCAAAATTTTTTTACTGATGGGGTGCACGATCAAAAAAAGAGGAGACCACTGGTCTATACCAATCATACACAAGCAAACATTTACAAAGCTCAGTTCACGCTAATTAAATTGGTCAAAGACAGACACAGTTGCTTAACTGAAAGAAGTCAAAGATGCTCCTGGGAAATAAATCAAACCCACTTTAATATCAAAGATATGATTCATTTAAAAAAAACAAAAAACACCAAAGACTCAGGTCTAGAACTCTTAAATGGAGCTGGTGGATGACAGTCTTTATGTTTAGAAATCGGAACCGAAGACAGTCCTGACAGATCCTTTTTCTTATGCATTTTAACCACCTGCCCGGGGGTCTTATGTGGTCCTGAGCCCTTCAGAATTGCGAGCGAAGGCTCACCTGACCTTGGCAGAGTCAGGGAGGGGTCTCTTCTTTTAGGAGTAGACCTGGATGGGGATCTGTCCTTGTATCAATGAGTGCACCCCTCCCGTGCAAAGCCCATGGTGACAATTCCTTGGGCTTAGCAGCTCTAGGCTCCACTCTCAAGCTCATCCTTAGAGGGTAACTGCTCGTCAGTTAAGGTCACTGTACAGGGGAGTCTCCCTTGCCTGAATCCAAGCGAGATCTCATGGCTTTCTCCATAAGGTGCTTCCCAAGCTGAACATCATGAACTTCACATATTCATGGGGGAAACAAACTGTAAATACTGCACTTTGCTGAGATATGCATCTTACCCAGACAGCAGTGGCAGCACAGATGCTAACTGCTCATGGAGAAAGAGAGAGGCCAAGATATGCAGTTCTTGAACCCTAGGACACCAGGCCTAGTCCCAATCCACAGGGAGGGACTCCCTACAATGGGAAAAACTAAGCCGAACTAGCTATATTATCGCAAAACTTTAACTATGCTAAATATTAAAACTATTTACAATATATATTTACAGGTTGATGAGAAAGAAGCTGGGGAAAACTGTGGACCCAGAGGATTCTGAGTAAGGCCATGTAGTAGTAAGAAAGAATGGGAGAGGTGTCAGCCTGCACTGCCTCTTATGCCCTCGGTCTGCAGCACAAGGACAGCGACTGCACAAGTGAAGGCCACCAGACACTGCTTACTAAGAATTTCCAGACTCGGGCACACGGCATGCATTGGTACCCATGTGTGGAATACACATACGGACCAGCACTCACAGAAGAACCTAATTTTATTTAGGGTACTTAGATATTTTTAAAGTAAAATAAATAAATAAATGAATAAATAAACCCCCCCCAAAAAACCCAAGTATTTTCTATAGGACTGATCCTATTGTAGTAGCTGTATGAATTGCCACTCTGCCCTACTTAAGGACATATGAATTTTTTTTCCCCCAGACAGGAAAAGTTGCAGGACTCAAATTCTACTTAAAAACTTACAATATTTGCATTCAAGGTTTTTTGTTAACAAGCTAACATGAAAAGATTTTCCTATACACACACACACACACACAAGAATTTAAGGGGATGACTTTTTAGAACTGCTGTAAATAGTTTAATTTAAACTATTTAACATGTTTTATAGTACACTGTATTTTACACCGCATTTAGCAGATATGACATCCACTGGACCAAAGGTCTAAGGGCTTACTTACACATGAAGCGTGTGGATCTCTTATCTAATAAGTGCTATGCTAATTAACACCGTACAAAGATCAAGGATAAGTTCCTGGCCACTATATGCTCTATAAAAGGGTCAGAGTAGCAGGAGGGAGGATTCTTCTTAGTGCACACACTCTGGAAAACAGCCACAATGCTGCCTCCTGAAAACCCCTTGTAAGACCCAGCATAGAAGCTCCACCTGGACAGAGAGGGGTGTTGGGGCAGGGCTGCTTACACAGTACTGCAGCTCATAAGGCAGGGAGGACACTGCCATTCAGAAAAGTCTCTAGGGCTAAGTTACACCAAGGGCTTCTCCAGCCCCAGGACAGCCCCAGAATGGCTACAACAGTGGCTTAAAAGTCATTTTAGCCCCACCACCTCCCCAAGTTGCGAGTTTAGTGCTGCACTTCTTAAAGGCCCAGAACAGAATCTCATCCCAAAATAGGAAGGGTGTGGAAAAAGTGATATGTAATCTGACTCAAAATCTTAGTAGTAATACCTATTCTTGGAAAGTTTTGAGACCACTAACACTACAGATGCACTGGAGACCAGAACTGTAGAACTAAAAGGAGGAGACTTGCCTTTGGAGTAAATAGCTTTTAAAGAGAGTCTTAAGAGTCCAACAGATATTATAAAGTGCACTGGAACTGATTTTAATCCAAACATCAGATCAGCATGTTCAAATGAAATGAAAAGAAAAGAAAAAAAAAAAAAAAAAAGACATGGATATTCCCAAAACATGCACTTTCACATGGAGTCTGTTACTTGCCTTCCATTACATCTTTTTCAACAACTTGGACATTTTCAGTTTGGTTGTTGGTCTGCTGCTTGCGCATAGCTGTCTTCTTGAATTTATTCACCATACACTCCTTGAATGCAGGAAACAGAATATCAATTTTAAATGACTGACGTATTTCTCCACCCATACAGCACCCCAAATCAGAAACATACTAAATTTTGAAAGTTACCCAGCTCTTTCTATTCTTGATTATTAGATTTGTTTGTATCAACTATTATTAGTTCCAAGGGAATTTTCTGGCATAATGACTAACAAAGACATTCAAAGCTATTAACTTCAATAATGGCGTATTTTGTTACCTAGCTATGAAGCAATGCTACTTTTCAAAAATTCTGAACTTGCCTTTCTGTTCAGTAGTGTTTACTGTGAACAACCCTTTTCCTAAGTGAAATGATCTAATGAAAAATTAAGTACATGTTTTGAAGACGATAAATGGTACAATTTAAACTCCAATATGCAAGTGACCTACAAATCAAGGTTTCAGAGTAACAGCCGTATTAGTCTGTATTCGCAAAAAGAAAAGGAGTACTTGTGGCACCTGAGAGACTAACCAATTTATTTGAGCATAAGCTTTCATGAGCTACAGCTCACTTCATCGGATGCATACTGTGGAAAGTGTAGAAGATCTTTTTATACACACGAAGCATGAAAAAATACCTCCTCCCACCCCACTCTCCTGCTGGTAATAGCTTATCTAAAGTGATCACTCTCCTTACAATGTGTATGATGATCAAGTTGGGCCATTTCCAGCACAGATCCAAGTTTTCTTCCCCCCGCCCACCCCGCAAACACACACACACACACACAAACATTGTAAGGAGTGCTGTAGCTCACGAAAGCTTATGCTCAAATAAATTGGTTAGTCTCTCAGGTGCCACAAGTACTCCTTTTCTTTCTACAAATCAAGATAATTTAGATGTATTCAAGTTAGCAAGGCCTGACAAAATTCATCCACAGGTCTTTAAGGAACTAGCTGAAGCAATCTCAGAACCATTAACAATTATCTGCAAGAAATCATGGAAGACAGGTGAGGTCCCACAGCACTGGAGAAGGACAAATATAGTACCTATCTTCAAAATGGGGAACAGATGACCCAACGAATTATAGACCAGTCAGCCTAACTTTGATACCTGGAAAGATACTGGAACAAGTTATTGAACAATTAATATGTAAAACCTAGAGAACAATAGGGTTATATAGAATAACCAATATGGATTTGTCAAGGACAAATCCAGCCAAGCCAACAATTTCCTTCTTTGTCAGGGTTACTGTCCTAGTGGGTAGAGGGGAGCACTAGATGAGATATATCTGATTTTAGTAAGGCTTTTGAAACAGTCCCACTTGACATTCTCATAAGCAAATTAGGGAAATGCAGTAAAAGGTTTAGAAAGCCTGACCTATGGAGAAAGGTTAAAAAAACTGGGCATATTTAGTCTTGAAAAAAGAAAAATATGGGGGATCTGAAAACAGACTTCAAATATGTTAAGGGCTGTTACAGCTTATGTCAACACTTACAACAACATGTAAAGTACAGGCACTACACATGTAGCTACATGCCGCAGTGAAAGGCAGGTTTACAGATATACACAGCAATGAAAGGCTCCAGCAGCCCTCCCCGACCCACCACCAAAGCCTTTCCCCGCTGCCTCCTCCTTTCCTCACTACCTCCCTTTTTCCCGACACCTGCCACCGCCAGAGCCTTTCCCCACTACCACCCCGCTCCCTTCCCCTCCCACCACCAGCCTTTCCCTCCCTCCCCTCCAGCCGCCAGAGCCTTTTCCCAACTATCTCTCCTGCTCCCTCCCCCTCCACCACCAGAGACTTTCCCCACTTCCTCCCCTGCTCCCTTCCCCCACACCATCAGAGCCTTTCTCTGCTCCTTCCCCTGCCCAAGCCTTTCCCCACTGCCTCCTCTCCTCCACCATGGGAAAAGGCTTTGGCAGTGGGGAGACAGCTGGGCACTACACTACTAAAAATTGCAGCGTAGACATGGGAGGCACAGTTTCAGCATGTAGAGAGCCATGTAGGGTATATACCCTAGGGGTTCAGGGTACAGGGCACAATCTATTCTACTTAAGCCATGACTCACTGTATACACTGTATTTATACTGGTGCTAGCTTTGCATGCCATGACTGAACTCTACACACCACCATCAGTGCACCTATAAAGAGGACCATACTTAATTGTTCTCCATGTCCACTGAAGAGAGGACAAGAAATAATGGGCTTACTCTAGAGCAAGCAGAGAAATTTAGGTCAGATGTTAACAAAAATGTTCTAACTGTAAGGGTAGTTAAATTCTGGAATAGCCTTAGGTTGTAGAAGACTCACTGGAGGCTTTCAAGAACAGGTTGGACTAACATCTGTCAGTGATGGTCTGGGTTTACCTGGTCATGCCTCAGCACTTGAGGCTGTACTAGATGATCTCTTGGGGTTCCTTCCAGCCCTACATTTCTATGATTCTATGAACATTATGACTTACGTGCAGAAATTCCATCACTACTTTGTCAAATTTGGTTTGCTTCTGAATATGATCCAATGTTTCCTGGTGAGCAGCACTTTCCAAATGAGCTTCAATGTCTTTCTCTTCAAAGGTTCGAAATTTACAAAATGAGCAAGTGAATGCCATTCTAGCAGGAGAAACACGTATGTTAAAGGTGTTACTGTTCAATAAGTTTCTGTTTGTTTTTTTAAGTCACTGTTTTTCAAAAATTACCTACATGGCTTATGTGGGGACATGTTAAATCCAGTCATCTGTGGCAAGTAGGAAAGCTTTCCCTAGTAAGTGTAGAACATTAAGCCAACTTTTTCTATAATTTTTATTAATGACATTTACATAAAAGAAAGCTAAATTTGCAGTGCTATGGTTCTGAAGGTAAGGGCCAAAAGTGAGCCGAATACAAACCCAGCTACTGAATTTTCAAATAGGCATGTACTGAACTGTCACTTAACATTTTGTAAACTGTAGAATGAAACAGCTTGGTTAATTTTATTGCTGATATTCAAAAACACTGTCAGTGTTTAGCAATAGTGAAACTGTCAAGTGTGTCAATCTCATATTGGTGGGGAAAGGTACTAACAGCAGGAACAGGAAAGAGGGCCAAAAAAAAATGGAGACTGTTTGAGGAACAGATGTAGCTCAAGAGTGCTTCTTTCCCTCCACCCATATAATACGTAATCCTATATAATCACAAAACTACCAAAAAAAACCCCACTTCAGGACGAGATCACATCAGGGAGATCTCAATTTATTTTTACTACAAAGTTGAAGTCTTACATCAAAATTCCCCTTGCACTCTGGAGAGTCTGAGATCACGGTATAATCTTAATGAATCCATTTTCCTGGGGCACAGTTTAGTGGAATATACTTGAAACTGAATACTCCTCTTATTTACAAAAGTATTGCCTTTTTGTGTGAAAATCAGGTCTCCCACATAATTTGGCACTTTTGTAATACTTAAAATGGAGACACATGAAACACAGAATAAGATCAATTCCTATCCTCAGGAGCTTAGGAAGGATAGCAGGAATACCCTTTCAGCATGTAGATTCATCTAATTGTACTATAAACACATGGCGTAGTACTGGAAGATGGTACCACTATAAAAGATAATTATTTGAACATCTCATGAGCGTAGTGGTGTGCACAAATATATTTTCAGAAATATTAATGCTACTATATCTCAAAATGTTTCAAGTTCTCTGGTTGAGCAATCTCCTCTCCTCCAAGACAAAACCGTTTGTTTTTTTTTAAAAAAAAACACTGTTGTATACCTAGCACCCTTTCATGTATTCCTCTATAGAGAGTACTGGGACCAGCAAAAGGTGCTAGGGAATGATGACAGATGTTAAGTAGAAAAAAACAACAGCACAAACCTGTATCCATCACCATATTTTTCACTGTTTTTCTCCCTTCTACGCCTCTGTTTCTCTCTTCTTGCCTCAATTCGACGTTTTTCCTCCTCTTCACTTTTGACCTCTGGTTTGGTACCTTAACACATAGTGAATTGGGTTAAACACTTTATATCTCCAAAATCCAGAGTGTAGAAAGTGTAATGCTTGACTTCCCCTACCTCTTTCACAACCATCTTTTCTAGTCCCAAAATGTAAAATAAATTCAAGTCATAGTGTTTCAATGGCATCTAAAAGTTTTGGGTATTTTTAATTTAAAAAAATCAGTAAACATTAATATTTCAATGCAAGTTTAGTGGTTAAGGCCCTGACTAAAAATCTCAAAAGTGAGGAAATTCAGAGTTAAAGCCAACCCAACCACATTACTAAGGCATTTCCAAGTAAGTGACCAGGAGGGACACTGGAAAAATCGCAATTATTCAAACACCCCACAATTTTAGTGTTTCACTGCAATATTTGCTGTTGCATAAAACATAATTTATTAAAAAGAAATCAGTCTCTAGCCACCCTTTTTGTTGTGAAGATAGCTTATACAATGGAAACGAATACAAAGATAATCTACAAGGAAAAAAGACAATTGTTAATGCTTCTTTTTGATTATTTATGATGTATAGGCACTGAATGTCAAATTTGAAATCCTCCCACACACTTTTGGCTTATAGCTTAAAGATAAATAATAGATCTTCCTGGTTTTTGCTAGAGGGCTAGAGTAGTGGAGGACCAATTTTCTTAGCAGGGATAGTAGAATCTTAAAGAAATTCTGTCAAGTGTTTCTCAGGCATTTGAATAAGAATATGTTGACAAGAAACTAAGTTTTAAAATGTCTGACTAAAAATCCCTTCCTTTCTAAACTGCTCAGTTTTCAGTCTTATCAATCACAATAGTTCTATATTTCTGCTCTAGAATTCTATGAACATGTAAAAAAAAAGTCATTCAGGCCACCGTTCACAAGAAGTAAGGTGGTATAATTTGTTTTTTCTTTTTGCAGGTCAACTTTAAAGAAAGGTCATTTCCCCTGAAATGTGTGTCCAGCCAAACAATAGCAGAAAATGTGTACACACTCCCATGACAAACTCATCCCAGTGAAGAGAATTTCAAAAAGGTTGCTGGGCCCAGAAGTATTATTAAGTGTTCAAAACATTCATAATTACTTTAGAAGAGCTGTGCTTCCCTATTGGCCTCCAAAGACTTTTTGTATTTTATTTTGTGGAATAGGCTCTTCACCCTTCATGTAGGGCCTGAATACTACTCTGCTCCTGCGGGAAAGAGAGTATCCTCCCCCCATATCGTTCTTTTTTTACATTTCCCAATAAAGCCTTCCAGAGTTAAAATTTTCAATGCGGCGCCTTACCTTCAACCCAGAAAATGGGCAAAGGATTCCTTGTTTAACTGCTGCATAAATCATCTGGTATGGAGTTTTGTGGAGTGAAATGGCCTGAGCAGCTTACCCTCAAGATCAGTAGATACCTTGAAAATGCCCAGCCTCTACCAGACCAGGGGAATGAAAGCCTCAGTCCAGATATGGACTTGTGTCTCCCACTTTCCTGCATGACATTGCATTCATTTTAAAAGCTGCATAAATTTTCATATGCATTTGCTAAAGTGGCATTATTGATGGATCCATAGATTTGCAATGTTTCATACAGACCGCATTAGAAAAGCACACCTGCAAAATAGGTTAACTAGCAGTCCATTCTTCACAATTTACTATTTAAAGTTAATGACTTGCAGTATTTTGCAATTACTGAGTGAAAGTCTCAGAAACTGTTCTGCAGATTTCAGTTGGTCCTGTAAGCAGAGTAACCACACAAACAAAAAGTGTTATAGTTTAATGGAAAGTCCATTACACAGCATCTTATAGGCATCAATATTTTTCTATCTTTACCCCAAACAGACAGTTTCCACAATACTGGAAAGAAAGTCATGAAAATTGCAAAGTACCATTTTGAAGTAAACGTCCATACTGTGTAATTTATTTTCAATTACATTGTTACACACCTTTTAATTTCAAAACTTCACAATTCCTGCTTAGAGCACCCTCCAGATTATGTCCCAATGATTTGTATTTTGCCACACAGAAAATTAAGTGGTACTTCCCACCCTCCCCATAACCTTAGGGCAGGCAGACTAAGGGCCTGTCTACAGCATGCAGCAGTGTGTGCTATGGGAGTGTGAATTCTAAAGCACACCAATATGATACGCACTAACTGGCCCATATAGACCCTGCTGGTTGTAGCCAGACAGCCAGCCCCCCCCCCCCCCCCCCTCAGACCAGCATTGCTGGAAACACAGGAGGAAGCAGGAACAGGGCACTTAACATATATTCCAGCACAGCCTTTGAAGCTGTGAAAGCACAGGTGTGCTGCTACAATGTGCCTCTGGGAACAGATACAAGGATTAAGCTCACAGCAGGCAGAGGCCCTGTGACAGACATGGCTCTTAGCCCCAACTAAATAGCGTGATGCACACACACCAACATCCTAGTTGGGAAAATATTTACCCTGATAAAAGAAATGTCCAGTAGTCGACACTTATTGTTTCTCTCCTTTGCAAGTGTAAACTACTCTTGCGAAAGCTGGCGTCACCCCGACAGACCAGCCTCAATTTGGCATAAGAAAGGAGAAAGAGAATAAAGGAGTACAGAGGTATAAGTAGGGGACCTACAGCACCATGATTTTTGAGTGCTTTTCACTATCTATCTGCTGGTCAGATAAGTGACAGCCTCCCAAGGCTTCTGCAGCTAAGAGGGTCCCTACGCCTTGTCCCTTATTCGTCTTTCCGCGGAATTGAGTGACCGATCCTGGCTTGGCACCGCTGGAATCGAGAGATGCAAGGAGGGTAAGAAGCACCCACACCTGATCTCCTATCTTTAGTGTACACATATTTTGAAATAGAGCTCTATACTTTGTTTTCTTTCTTTGGGATTGTGGCTTCAGTTTTGTAACTTGTTTGTGTGTGTAACATCTCTACATTTAAATAAGTAGGCACTAGCAATTTTGTAACCACATGATTAGAATCTAGCTTAATAAATTTTGGTAACCATTTATGCATAAGCCTGACTTGTTTTCTCTGGTTTACTGTAAAGCAGCCAACACAATTAAAGAACCTCAGCCGTTTTGGCTCTAAAGCCTGGCCATTAGGTGAGAGTACTAAGAGCCTAGCGTTGAGTTGTGCCGCCTCCACGGGGCAAACTCTTGGGGCACCTGTCAGTCAATCCTGGCTGCCCGCTGCGAAGGAGCTCTGAGCTCTAGCAGTTAAAGTCACGGGTGTGGAGAGGCTCTTAGTGCTGCCATTGGGGCACCTGTCAGTCAGTATTGACTGCCCGCTGCGAAGGAGCTCTGAGCTCTAGCAGTTAAAGTCACGGGTGGTTAGGACCTTGGGGCATCCGTCAGCCTAGCCCGGGCTGCCCGCCGCGAAGGGACAGTGCGTCCTAGCGGTTAAAGTCACGGATGGTATAAACGGGCATAGCTGGCACCTCACCAAACATCCTTGGCCGTCGGCTAACACTGGTGCATATTGAAAGTCTGTGCACAAAGCACCAATGAGCACCAATAGGCTCCACGTTGGGCAGTTAGTGTGCAGCACACTAGTGCGCTTCAGAATTCATACTCCCAGAGCACACATTGCCACACAATGTAGACAAGCCCTCAAACTCCATTCTGAGAAGCACTGTCCTCCAGTACTTTAGGAAGTGCATTAAGCCATTTCAATATACTATTAGTCTACAAAGATCAGGGGGAAAACAACATGTTCTGGACATGGCTTTGTCCTGAGGGGATCTGCCAAGGCGAAGGTACCTCTCAACAAGGTGAACAACACCATAAGGCAGTGAATGAAGAAGTGGATGTTTCTTCCTGAGACGACCAGTAATGAACTGATGCACATCCTGCACAAGCAGGGCGGCGCCAACATCCCTTGAATGGGTGATCTGTGTCATGTTGCAATGATCACTCATGCATTCCACCTTCTAACATGCACAGACGTACAAGGAACATTGTGGAGAGTGCTATGCATGATGCCATCAGTAAACGAATCGCCAGGACCCCCTCCAACCAATATGTCGCCACCCAGCTCCCTGGAAGGCAAATTTGGATGAGATGGGGGAAACTTTGCTTCACTTTGGACTTGTGCCCACAATGTTATGCAAAAGCTGGAGAAGAGAGTCAGCTACCACTGAACATGGTGTGAGGAACATCAGGAGTTGGGAGAGCGAGAACTATGCTGGAGACGACCCTGAAGGATGCCAACCATTGCCAGTATGTGGAAAAACCTGAGACGGAAGGCCTTTGAGGTGACGTGCAAGTGGGACACCAGCAACCACTCCCTCCCTAGGGGCAGTTTCACCCCACTTGCTGACTGGAGATTCATTCACAGGGCCTGGCTCGACTGTGTCCCGCTGAACAGAGCTGTCCGCCACAGGAATCAAAACAAGCAATGCAAAAAGTGCAGCTATGCCAATGAGAGACTATCCCACGACTTCTGTAGCTGCTAGCCCCATTCCAGAGCCTATCAGCTGTGCCACAATGTCATCCAAGATCGCCTAGTCAAAGTCATCCTGCCACCCATGGGGAAAGTTGGCGTGAACTCCACTATCCCTGGAATGAACAGTCAACTGCGACCGAACATCATCATCAACACTAAAGAGGAACCTAAGACGACTGTCATGGTGGACATCACAGTTCCCTTTAAGAACAGGACCCCGGCCTTCTGCGACGCATGAGCTCAAAAGTGGAAAAATAGGCCCCTCAGGCTGATGCCTTGAGAGCTAGGGGTATGAAGTTCAAACACACACTCTGATCACTGGAAGTCTGGACGCATGGGACCCCAGTAATGAGCAAGTGTTGCGACAACATGGAATCGATCAGCGCTATGCTTGGATGATGTGGCAACTTATGGTGTCAGACACCATCGGGTGGTCAAGGGACATCTGATGTTGCCTATATCTGGTGAGATGTTCTAAATAAGAGAGATGAGCTGGAGTGCTGCTGAGAAGTGAAGTCAGGAAAGATAACTGAAATACTTCTCTGATGGACTGTACTTACTGAGGGACAACCTATCCTAAATCATTGAGGGACAATCTACACTCATTGCTACATTTGCTTCCCACAAGCTACTCTTAGTATAACTTTTTATGAGTGATGTACCCAAATATTTGGATACCAGTATTTTAACTGTACCATTAAATATATTAACCTTAATTTGGGATACTTCAGATTATGTACTATATGTATTTTATGGCTTTTAAACCAAACTTTGTACTTTCGGATAATTTAAGCATTATACCCAGATGTATAGAAACTCTTTCCTTAACTTGTGTATTAGATAATTTTAACATTAGCTTTAATAAAAAAAATCTGCCTCTTTATAAGGGGTGTGGGAAGAAGAGTAACTGTCCAGGGCTGTGGAGGAAAAGACTGAGGCAGATATACTCCAGACCTATTTTTGTATGACAGTGTTGTTTCTTAACTCCATCTCCTGACTGCCTCTCATTTCAATCTCTTTCAAATTAATAGAATCTCTGCTCTCTCGAATTTCTGTAATGATGCCAGCAGCAGAGTAAAAATGGTTAGGGCTGCTCAACTTTATCTTTGCAATCCTGTTGCCAGCACCACTGACAGAAGATTTATTATGCAGATATGATCACAGGGATCACATCTTTAACCTGAATAAATGGAAAACATAAAAGCAGACACAAGGAAATGTGGGCTCAGTAACCTATTTGAACACCTGGAAGTAAAGAGGTAGCAAGCTACAATGGGGGCAATTTTAAAATTTAAAATATGTTCTGACATTTATAAATGAGATTAACCAAATACAGTATCTGGTGCTTGATGCAATAAGTTTCAATTTGCAGCAACTAAGACTTTTCCATTGTACTCATGAGAAAGGTTCCCCTACCCGCACCCCCAACTGGATAAATTACACTAAAGACACTTAAATTAAATATGAAAGATTGAATTTTGAGGCTATGACTAATACAGGGAAAGTAAAGATCTCTCTTAAAATGTGCCCTGGAAACAGTCAGCTGGAGAAAGACCCACAGGGATTTGTGACAAGAAAACACTTTTCCCTACAAAAGGAATAGCAACATTTTGAATATGGCAAGTATACCTAAGTATCTGAATATGGCATAAAAGAACAGTAATTAAGGGAAATGGATATCTTAGAATAGTGTTAATGAACAGGTCATAACTTAGGGTCAATGGCTTGACTGTCACTACTAACCTATCCAGTTACTTGATGGATGTGGCCTATGTAAAGTAAGTTTGGGGATCTCTAGTTCCAGATGATTAAGTCTTCACATTACAATTGTTACTTTTTAGTGATCCCAAAAGGAGATCACAAACTGAATGATCAGAGAGAACGAATGACTATCCAACCTCGAGATAAAAGTCCTTCAAGGTCAAAATACCATGGCAGGGCCAGTGTTTGTGCATGCACGTATAAGCTTTCAATGCTGCTGTTGTACCTGTTCTTGAAATAGTGCACTTCACTTTTCTAGTTCAGTCAATATAGTATCTCTCAAAACACTAGACTTACTTATTTTTGTATGTTTTAAAAAAAAGAACGCTTTATCATTCTTACAGTGCCACTTACCCAGGAATGAGATGAATAGAAATTTCTAGAATCGAGTCACCTCCACAAACACCAGCTTAGCACAACTGGGCTACGCAGCTCCAAAGACAAATTAGGAGATCTTTAAGATGTACTGCACAGCTTGGAAGTATCTGGATGTGTATTTTACAGACCTGTTCTGTCACACCAACTCTGGACAAGTCAAGCAACACTGTTTCCTATGTAATGTGTATAGGAATATTTCCTCAGCACCCACTGCAATTAGTCCATGAAAAGTTTAACAGCACTCCTGAAGCGAAAGGCAAGGGGACAAATATCTGTAATTCCCAGTTGTCCATCCAGAGCTGTGCAATTCACAGTATTATTACAAGGTCGATATATTAGACAATGGCTTGCATGTGGAAGTTTCTCCAAAATCTGCATATTAACTTTACTTCACAAGTTTATAAGACAATTTTTAAACTTATTTTGCAGGTGTAGTTTGAAAACAGGATTTACAGAAAACATTGCAGATCCATCAACAACACGAAATTAGCAAGGATACAACAACAGGTATGCAATTAGGACTTAAAGTTCTGGTGTAAGAAAAGTGACTGCTAGACATACAACTTAAGATTTTTGATCCTTAAATTCATGTACTGCAAAAACAAACAATTAAGTCAAGTTCCATTAACAACTTTCTGTCATTACCTTGTTCCAGTAACTTCAAAATTTCTGGAGAAATGAACTGCTAAAAATGAACAAGTATAAAAATAAGTTTCACTAAACCAGCTGCTATACATGTTGTCTTTTCTTGCTTGGGTCTCTCCTTTCTTCTTTCCAATTTCTGCTTTTTGCCACTCTTTTTTTTCCTTCACTCGTCTCCTTTTCCTTCATTAATGAATTTCTTCTTTTATAAGCCACAAACATCTTCCCTTCCCATTTACCTTTTAATGACTTTCATTACTTCCTCACTCCCTCGGTTTCCCCTTCCCTCTTCCTCCCCACCCATCACCTCTGCCACTCTTTCAGTTGTACTATAGATAAGTTTCTTGTGGTGTGAACAAAAGGGATACTCAGGAGTTGCTAACGAGGTAGGGATAGAGCAGGGGTTCTCAAACTGGGGGTCGTGACCCATCAGGGGGTTGCAAGGTTATTACGTGGGGGGTCATGAGCTGTCAGCCTCCACCCCAAACCCTGCTTTACCTCCAGCATTTATAATGGTATTAAATATATTTAGAAGTGTTTTTAATTTATAAGGAGAGTTGCACTCAGAGGCTTGCTGTATGAAAGGAGTCCCCAGTACAAAAGTTTGAGAACCACTCTGATGGAGCACTGTAGTAAAGAACCAGTGGGACTTGGTTTACAGAAAAGCAGAAGGAAACTGCTTTCATCCTTGTCAAGTACATTAAAAAAAACAAAAAAAAGAGGACACCCAGTTATGGCAACTGACAAGAACTAAAACACAGTAGAAAAATTCATGACAGGAGTCAAGTTTCCATTCCTCTGGCTTATACAACAATGCACTTTTTAGGACTTGGCAAGTCTCAACAGCTACAATACAAAATACTATGGAACAGCAAGCACTTATCATGCATCTTTACTGAACTCAGCATCTGCGCAGGCACTCATGCGTCACACTGCAGTTTTTCCACAGAGGATTGGTATACTGGGAATACATTTTAACACAGCAAGGATAAAGGTATGCACAATCCCATTCTTACAGCCTCAGAGCCAAGCATGGAAAAGAAACCTGAAGTAAGGTTCAATACTTAAAAAGAGTGCCCACGTTCAAGCTGAATGTCAGACTTCCAGGTTTAATATTTGCATTTGCACCCTAAGATCTGAAATTACTTTAAATAATGAAGGGGAATTATTTAATCACAAATTTGCTGTGATACTGTTTGCTTAGAGACAGTCTTCTGCCATACTTATTTAACACACCATCACGACACTTGTTCTCATTTGATAAGCTATCTTCACAATAAAAGAGCAAGAAAGTTTATTTAAATAAACAATTTGTTGGAGAAAAAAAAGATACACCTGAAGGGACTTACCTTCTACCCTTATGCATTTCTAACATGCCCATAATATCTACACACCAAGGTGACTATCTGATCTATAGTTTTTAAAGCCCCTAGTTAATAAAGTTTTGACTTGTGCCAACACCAAGCCCTAGTAGAGTACTTCAGTGCTGAAGAATGAAGAATTGCAAAACATCACAAACGCCTGTGTCTAAAAAAAGGAAATTAAACAATGCCATTTGTATTATTTTTCATTTAATTACTTACTAGGTAGTTTATTCTGGTTCATCATAATAGGTTTTGTCAGTTTGGGTTTCTTGATAAATGTCCCACCAGGTTTGTTATATGGCTGCTGTATAATTTTTCTCTTTATTCCTCTTGCAGCAACTGCTGCAGAACTGGGTTTGTTATGATAGTCAACAACAATTCCAGGTCTATGCATCCCTCCAAAGTCTCCCATATGCTGGAAATTTGTGAAATCAAGAAAAAGTATTAGTATATGAAATCAACAGAAACAACACAATTGCTACATGTAAATATTTATAAATACATTTAAGCAGATAAAAATCTGCATTCTGGAACAAAACACTGCTAAAATAAAACACATCAAAATTGGGTGCTTAATGACTTTGTTGATGCTTCACTAATAGATTAAATGTGCACCTATGAACTGGGTTTCTGCTTATTCAGAACCATTAGTCCAGGCTATGAGTATGCCTATCAGAATTCATAGCTCAGTACACTTCAGCTCCTTCTCTTTAGATTCTCTAGTTGATATGTCTGTTCTTTTTTCTGGCGAGAAAGCCATCCAAGTTCTTTAGAACTCATCTGACAGTCAGAAAATAAGTTTTCTTTGTGGGTTTAGGACAAGGAAATAGAGATGACCATCAAGATTTTTCTATTTTGATGGCAACCTTAAAGCATAGAAGTTGTCCGGTGTGGACCACTGACTACTGGAGAACACCCAACATACTCTAGTAACTTTATCCTGTCAAGAGGATTTAAGACAGTGAACCCAGTGAATTTAGGACTTCTTTAAAAAATTGCTTTTAGGGGCAAAAACATCCATGCAAAGCAGAACAAGTCAGCAACAGGGACAAGGAATTGGGCTAGATGACAAGTCCGTTAATTCCTTTCTGTCTTGTCTTTGAAAGAGACTGTATAATGTACAGACATCTGGGGAGTTGTATCTGTGACAGTCAATTCTTTGGAGGCAATGGAGTAATCTGAAGAGGAGGAACCAAGGCGTAACAGCACAAAACTGATCTCCTATTTGCTCATTTACTTGATTAACAGAGGGTAGACAGGAAAGCCCACCTGACTGGACGGATGAATCAGATAAGCAGAAATACCTGTAATGTCACGAAAACAAAACTAATGTTTTACTACTCAAATTAAGAGTACCTTACAATCATTTAGTATAACGTACTATATGAAAAAAAATATACTCATAAACAGTGAATATATTTTAAACACACACGGCTGGAGTATAGTACGTATTTTAAATAGGTATATTTACAGTTTTAAAAACATAAAAGTCCATGCACAAATTCTCAAGTAATTCCAATTTATCTATTTAATTATCAAGGTACTACTACAAAGGTATCTAGCACATGTGTTCATACTGCATGTATTTAAATTTGATGTGAAGTACACACTTGAATAAACAGTCTTTCCAGGTGATCCACATTTTTAAAAGCAAATATTTCCATCGTCTATTAAAGGTGCAATGCATTTTACATATGGAAAGTTGTTTAGCTTTTATATTGTCCTCAAATAATTCCTTTATGAAGGGTAAAACTGATAACATTAATTTTTAAGAAAAATTTTAGATAAAAGTACTCTACTATATTTTTAGACAGAACTTTTAGCTCGGAAACAATTCTAAAAGGAGGGCATCTGAATTTAAAACCCCACCACTTTCAGTTTGACAAACAGAGGGATATAAAAATTAGACTCTCTTTCAATTAAGCTACCTGTTAGTTAGCAGCTATGTGTAAGTTTTCTGTGCTAAATTGATTGTGGCAGCTATATTACTTAAGAATATTGGGTAAGTAATCCTTTTTAACAAAAACAAAAAACAAAAAACACACAGGCATTTAGAAGACCCAATACAAATTATTCTCATCTACATTTTAAGCTACAAACAAGCTATATAGTTTACTATAACAAAACTGCTTCATAAAGAAACATGGTATGTTTACAAATTTTATAAGATAGTAAGATACCTCTAAGGTATAGGCAAAAAATGTTCAGTAAGTGAACTATTTGCACGAAAAAAAATCAAAGATGGAATTATAAAATTAAATTAAAGAGACACCATCAACTTAAATATCAATTCTGTCTGGATATTTTTCCCTACTGTTATAACATCTCAGATTTAACAAACTGAAAAATCTAGAGTTGTTTCTCCAATCTTTCAGCTTTTGTACTTTGTGCAGTCAGTTTCCCTATTTCCTATTTGCCTGGCTCTTTTACATAACATGGGAAATGTGTAAGTACAACAAAATTGGCAGAGGTAGTGGATAAGTAGATGTCGTATATGAAACTCATTTTAATTCCTTTTAAGATGACTAGATTTCAAGTTGATGACATCCTTTTAAACAATACTTTAAATTTAAGGAAAACCACTATAACTGCTTGCCACCTACCTTTGACATTTCCGCCCCTTTCCCCAGATACAAGTTAGAGTAAGAACTAAGTTAAAAATGAGACCTCCTGTTTGGTCAAGCATGTGTTTAATAAAGAATTAGCTAAAATTTCACCTGCCCATATGAAGACAAAAAAAAAAAAACAGTTTTATGGCATACACAGCCTAACATTTTATTTTTACATATACATTGCACCTTTAACCTACTCAAAACTTCAAAAAGGTTCAAGTTAACCTTTTATAATTATCCAAGAACTTTCCCACCAGCAAATATGCTAGTGTTTACAAGGAAAAAGGCAACTCCTTTTAACCCCTTTTAGACCAAACCTAGTACTTTTATCTTCACCTTTCAAACAAAAGGAGAGATTTAACAAAACCTTATCAACTAATCTTATATTGCTCTTTACTTCCAAAACAGAGGGTCTCCGTACTTCTTCATAAATCAACTTCAAAGGGATTACCAGGCTGATCAACTATGACAGTTTGCTTGGTCAGAAGTACACTGCGATGAACAGTGTATTAGTTTTAAAGCTGTGGTCTTGAAAGGGTTTAAAAGAGTGACTAGTGAAAAGAATCTGAAAAGATTCTGTACTTACTCCTCGGCCTCGGCCTCTGCCTGTTGATGGTCCTCCAAAAGCATCATAGCTTCTGCTTCCAAATCCACTTTCAGGATAAGCAGGCGTTCCTCTCCCCCGAGAGCCTACAGGTGCAGGCTTCATATGGGGTGAAGAAAAACTGCTGTAGGAAGAGTAACTCTCTCTTCCTCTGTCCTCCATAAACCCAGGCCTCAATTTTGAACGTGAGTAAGGTGCTTCCCAGCTAGACCCGCCCTGGTTTCTACCTCCGAAAGAGTCAAGGCTATTCCGGTAGGAGCTGTCAAATCGACCACCATAACTACCTCCGAAGCGGCTTTGTTCGGGTTCATTATAACCATAGCCAGATCTGTACAGATCTCGCCCACCCAGAGAAGACCCGGAGTCATAAGACTCATAAGGTCCAAACCTGGAAAAGTTGCACAGTGAGGGAAAAAAAAAAAAGTAAGCTTACTAGTGTTATACATTTCAAAAGACAAGTTATCAGTTGACATTTATCAACTAAAATCAATTTATACTATACTGGTTTGTACGGTTGTGTTACTGTTTTTATCTTGATTAGGGCTGGGCAATTCAAGCTGTGACCAGATAGAACACTATCTGAGCCATTTTCTGTACAAACAATTCTAAAGTTCAGTATGTCTGAACTTTGTTCAATTTAATTTCTCAGCAGTATTTACTAAACATTATTTGAGCCCAGCCCTAGTCTCAGGAAAATAATCACCTGCAGAAGCTCACAGGGTAGTCAAACTGTTTCTTTTTCAAAGTCATGCCTAACATTTTAACAATTAAACAGCATTTAAAATGGCCTATTTTCCCAATTGAAAATTAAGCTAAAATATATTTAGTATTTATAATACAACAGAGGTGATTTTTACACCCCCATAGTTTTACTTTAAAAAATAGAAAATTAGTGATCTATAGTTCACTTGTATTTTTGGACATTCTTCTTGTAAAATTTAAAATTTTCCAGTCACAGAGATCATGATCACCAATACCCCTTCATCTTTTACTTGTAGACCATTAAGTCTAGCAACTTCAGCATTTGGAAAATCTGTACAAATATGTACACATTACACATGGAGATGGTCCATGGGAATCTCAAGGTAGAGTGATAAGTAGCAGAACTCTTTAGTTATTCACTGGGGTTTGTTTTGTTTTTAGTTTTTTGGGGTTAGGGAGGAGGCGGGGCAAGGAATCATTATCATCTCTAACCACATTGGGAAAGGGAGCTCATTAGTCTCCCCAGAGAATTAAAATAGGGCAATTCCACAGAAACTGGGAAAGGGAAGCCCTTTACTAACAGAAATACAAACTAATAAAATGAACTCAATTGCTTCCCATGTCTATGGTAACATGAATGCCTTCATTTTAAATACATTAGTCTCAGAAGATCCAAAACTACACACAAAAATGACACTATTTACAGAAACAGTCCATGCACAATTGCAAGGTTTTATGGCAATAGACATTTTAATGTGTTCAAGTCTCCTGTCAACCTCAATCATATACAGATTACTAAATGGTAGGTACATCTTATTCCTGGATCTGTGCACAGATTTTAATTGATCATAAGATTTATCATTTGCAAATCCTAATATTCATCAACTAGTAGTCTAACAAAACTGCAAAGTATATTTTCTCTATTCTCCCTACTTGCCTAATGGCATTTTCTCTATCCTCCCACCTGTCCTTTCCCAATGGCACTGCCATGCCTACATACAGTTACCATACAGTAGTCCTGCTACCTCCAGTCGAGGATTCAACTGTGCAAATGAGGACACCAACAAGTTATTTACATTTTCTTGTAGTTTTATTTTGTTCCAGTTGAAACACTGCTCTTAGAAGCAAACTACTCTGCCCAGGATTTTAAAACCTGAAATAAACCAGTTGGTATATACTGTATGTGTAAATTTAGTCTGAAAGAGTATCAGGAACACTTGAGTATTAAATATGCAACACTGCACCAGAAATTTTACTTTTAGATCAATCCATTTTACAAAATAGCCCAGAATACGCAATTTTGGTGTAATTAGTACCTGCCAATAAAATAATCTGGACATGACTTTAAGTCATAATACCAGTGAACATTCTCACAGTTTACATTAGAATTGAAGGGGTAAACATAGATCCTAAATGTTCCTTGGAAATGGAATGCTGATTCCATTCTTAGACTCAATCTAAAGCACTGAACCAATTAAAACATTTTAGCTATAGACTGCTAAATTAAGAGACATTAAACCAGTCTAAATTTACTAATCAGGTACAGACTGCTGAAAGTCACTAAATAAAAAAAGAGCATTGTAAGTTTTAGTTAAAAAAATAAGTATGTCATTATGATTGCAAGAATTATCCACAGAAGTATTGATTTGGACTGTCAAGATGTCATAGCATACGTTTTCCAGTCTTTATTGAACATGAAGACTTATAGAGAATGGAACGCTATATATATATATATATCACACAACATGCCTAAGGAACACTTAAGTTGGAAAAAGATATACTTTAAAATTTTAACTGGATTTTTTAAAGTTCTTGAGACAACTGAATGATTATTTTACCTGTTACCACCTCCTCCTCCTCCTCCACCACCTCCTCCTCCATGACTCTCCATCCCATAAGATTGATTTAGATAAGAGTCCATGGATCTTGGGCCACCATAAGCTCCATGTCCATAGTCACGGTCCATTTCTTAAAAGAACAAGAAAAACATTTAATAGAAGTTCTCGTTTATTTTGAGAAACAGGTAAAGTAAATCTGTGCGATGATATCCATAGAAGATTTGGTAGAGCATGCAGATGACACGCAGCTCTTCAGCTTTTTGATCAACACTGTATTGTGTAGTGTCCTTGCCTGTCAAAGGCTAGTGCTTGCATGACAGTCAGCTAGGTTCACTCTGGGTAAAATGGAATTATTGCTGGCTGTAGAAAATACCTGGAATATGGCAATGACAACCCCATTAAAGGTTGGTCCACCCTCCACTTAGAATTTTTCAAAGGAAAACATTTTACAAAAATCAAAAAGATGTTAACTCTGTGGACCACAAATTTATCCAGCTCTGGGACTAAGAACCTGTTGTCATACGAGTGATTTTTAAACGACATCTAGTTCTATGTTGATTGTTACAGTGACCTCCATATCATATCGTTTGCACACCAAAATTAATTCTTGCTACCTTTGCTGTTCTTTATTTACACACAAATCATTTTGCCTACTTTATTTAAAATCAAGAAGTAATTTAGCTATTAAAATGAAATTTTATTGAACCTTTTCATGTTTACACTTTTTCATTCCTAGTTTGGGTGGGAGGGGGATTTCGGGAGAGTCAAGACCAGGTAAGTACCACTTTGGCTGTTCCCAGCCCTACCACAACAGGGGCAAATGCATAGCTAAGTTCCCTCTAAGCACCGTGCAGGCGCTCAGGGCTGTGGCGGAGAGAGATGCCCCTCCCCAAACCTGCCGCAGTTCCTCTCCCCGGGCCCCGACCCAGCCACAAACCTCCTGCGGCCAGGCGCCCCTCCCCCAGCCCCAACCCAGCCGCCCCTCCCACGGCCCATCTGCCGCGGCTGGGGGAGAGGTGCCTCTCCCCGCCAGCCCAGGTGCTGCTGTGGGAAGAGAGAACTGGAGGGGGGTCCTCTCTCCACAGTCCCCCTGGAGAACCCCACTGCACCCCAAACCCCTCATCCCCAGCCCACCCCAGAGCCCACACCCCCAGCTGGAGTCCTCACCCAACCCTGCACCTCAACCCTCTGCCCCAGGCCTGAGCCCCTCATCCCTGTCCCCACCCCAGAGCCCCTACCCCCCCGCCCTCTGCCCCAGCCCTGAGCCCCCTCTCACACTCTGAACTACTCAACCCCACCCCACCACATGAATTTTGTTATGTGCACCAATATGGAAGTGATGTGTCACACATCACCTCCATATTGGTGCACATAAAATCCATTCTGCAAATGCGTGGGAATAATTAGAGGGAACACTGATGCATGTGTGTGTTAGGGGACAAAGGAGAGAGGGTCAAGCTGAGGCAAAAATCAATTATCACCTCAGCTGCTCCTAGGACAGCACAAGTTATATGTAAACTTTTTTTAAAAGTAAATGAACACCCTACAATAAAGCAATATTCCAGAATACCACTGAAAACAGAATAACATCAGCTCATTCAGATTATTAATTTATTTTAAAGCTCCTTAGAAAAGTTAGCCTTTTAGACATAACACCTGAAAAAAAATACCTAAAAATAAGTTTTAGCTTGAAATTGCTATTGCATTATTTTCTGGTTTGGTTTTTTTTTTAAACACATACACAAAAACACCTACAAATCTGCTGAGCTAATAAAAAGCTCAAGAGTTCGCGAATGCCTAACTGACGTCATCCCTAATGGAGGCCTGCCCTTTCAAGGCATTCAACATAAAATTAGGGAGTACTATAAATATATTTAGAACCAAAAGGACGAGCATCATTTTCATGCACAGATAACTGTGAAGAATAAAGCCAAAAGAAGCAGGGACAGAAAAAGAAAGTTCTTGCTACTAATTTGAAACAACTAATGGAAAAGAAGAATCTTTTTGTGAACAATTTCAATGCCATCCTTAAAGAAACTATCCTTTTTTTTTTTAAAGTTTAAAAATCTGAGCTAAGGGACTCCACTTGACTGACAATTCCTGTATGCAGTGTTGTTGTAGCTGTACTGGTCCCAGAATATTAGAGAGGTAAGGTGGATGAGGCAATATCTTTACTGGACCAACTTCTGTCCATTTCAGATGGCAAAAAATTTGATGCCATTTTACAACCAGAATTGCCTATAGTAATCTTAAGTCTTGGTTGTGCAACAGTCAGTCCAATGTTTTCTGGCAAAAATTGTGTGTTAAAGTTGACTTTGTCCCTTTTAAGACCACTGTCCCTCAATTAAATCCAGAAAGTCACACCTCTGTGACTACAGAGCCCCACTCAAGTCAATGCCTCATCCATCCATATGGATGAATTTGTGGAATCAGGGTTTATGTGCACATAAAACATTCAGGAACTGAATGCAGACATGAGCATATTTAATATGTGTAACAGGTAACATTCAGGTATGTTCTAGAACATGTATGCATCTAGTTCCATTTTCTTTCCAGACTAAAATTAAATTGCAGATTACAGCAGTCTATGTATTTACATTAATTTACTATCGTTTTAATTTATTCCACAAACCGCTACAAGTTTTTTTTTACTGTCTCTTCATAATTTCAGACCAGGCTATAGATCCTTGAAGAGTTACAGCAGTCAGTCACCCTTTAAAAAGTGCTTAGAACTGGCTAAAAATATTCCATCAGAAAGAAACTTGCCAAAAGCTCAAACCAGTTTTAATTGTTGAGAAAAAGGAAAAAGTCCATATACTGTACTATATGCCGTTTGTGTCCTCTATTGCCATCTACTGGACATTTGCAATTTAACTTTCAATCCACACTGCTCTGTAGGGTAGAATTGACCCAATCTGGATGCAACCATGGGTCACGCATCCCCTTCTACAGCATACCTAGCAAGGATTAAAATCTGATCCTATACACAAGTCTGTAGCATCACAACTGATTTCTTCTAGTACTTTTTTAAAGTGTTCTGTTTTATTTTAACTAATACAAAGCAAAACCATTTTAGAAGCATGTTAAAGTTAATTCTAATGATATGATATATACAACTTGCCACTATCCCTCATTCAGAGAGAAAACTGATTTTGGATTCACTATAAAAATAATTAAAAAATAAATAAATAAATACCATCCAGATCTTTTATAGCACTTTTCATCAGAGAGGTTTTAGAGCCATCCCACTTGGTTAATGATTTTACTGAATGTTTTAATAAATATTTTAAATGCCCATTTAAAAATTGCATTTTTCTTCCACTGACAATGCACTTTCTACTAAAAAAATGAAAATTACTAAAGATGGGCATTTTAACTTAATATCAAGATGAAAGATTTTAAACTGGTTATTCTGGCTTCTATAAAAGATAATCAAACTCTGGATTTATTGGGAATACATACGTACGTACAGCCAAAGGCTGAAAGACCATACCATAGGAACTGCCACACTGAATCCCAATCTTTTAGTGGATTGTTTATGTACTGAAGCATAAGGATTTAGGAAACCTATATTTTTTTTTTTAAAAAGCCATTCTAATGTAAGGGTGGATATAGTTAATGAGACTATTGATGTCTAATCCTTTTTTGAATCCTTATCTCTTGTCCTTGTACTTCTTGTAGAAATGAATTCCACACATTAATTATGCATAAAGCTGCGAGTCTGTCACAGAGGTCAGGGATTCCATGACTTCCCGGGACCTCCATGACTTCTGCAACTGCCGTGCAGCTGATCCCAGAGCTGCTCGAGCAGCTGGGGCAGCCCAGGGACCAGACACATGGGCTGCTGCTCCTGCAACCCCAAGCAGCTTTCCCCAGGGGATGCCACAGCGGCCCAGAGCAACAACAGTGTCCCCAGGCCGCCCCGCCCCCTAGCAGCCATGAGGCCTCAGGCTGCCCCACCTTTCCCCAGAGCAGGCACAGCGCCCCCCCAGGCCGACGCCCCCTTTCTGCGGAGCAAGCGCGCCCCCCACCCTTTCCCCAGAGCAGGCAAGGCAGCCCCCAGGCCACCCCCACCATTCCTGGAGCAGCCACAGCACCCTGGAGCGCACTAGAAGCACCTAAGAGTTAGTCGGGAGTGTTTATAGTACAAGTCATGAACAGGTCATGAACAGGTCACAGGCTGTGAATTTTTGTTTACTGCCCATGACCTGTCCATGACTTGTACTAAAAATACTTGTGACTAAAACGTAGCCTTAATTGTGCATCCTGTTAACACTTATTACTTTTATCACTTAAATCTGTGGCCCCATTTTTAAAACCCTTTTTCATAATACAAGAACAAGGTGCCTTCTCTGAACCATTTATTATTTCAGATCCCTTTCAAGTCCCCTCTTACTCAAGTCATCTCTAAACTAAACAATCCCAATCTTTACTCATATGGAAGTTTTTTCCATGCCCGTAAAAATGGGATGACAACAAACCCTGCTCTATTTCTACTATATCCTTTGTGATGCAGAGTAACAAGAATTGAGCACAGTATGCCAAGTAATGTCATTCTATTTTTTTCTTTCATTAATTCCCATCCTATTCTTTGAGTATCTCAACATTTTATCCCCACCCCCCCCCCTTTTTTTTTTTTTTGAACGAGCAGAGGTTTGCATTGATATGTCCACGCAGACACTCAACACCTTTTCCTGGCTGATTACAATTAATCTGGATCCCGATCATGTGTACAGCTAGACCGCCTTATACTCATTAAAGCGAATAACCTTGTTATTATCACCAGTGACTTCTCAGCCAGATCGCTTTGGACTGGCTTTGCTGCTCACACCTGAAACTGGCCCGCTGTGTCAATTCACACCATAACTGCAAGGGAATGCCTGGCGAGCCGCAGCTGGGAGCTGGGGCGGGCGGGCCAGTGGGAATGCCCTGAGGCTGGGCTGCCCTGAGGCAGCTACTGCTCCTGTCACAAGCTCGCCCCCAGGGCCCCTCACTCCCCTCCGGCCGCGTGCCGCCCCCTGCACAGAGGCTGCAGGTCCTCAGGGCCCGCTCCCGGCTTCCCGGGCACAGAGGCGGAGCCGGGGGCGCCCGTCGCCGCTGCACGACACAAAGCGGACGCTGCCATTTTGAGATAGAGGCGGGTCCTGAGGAGGAGGCGGCGGCCGGACTCTCCCCTCGCTCCGGGGGGGGGGGGGCGCCCTCACCTTCCCCGTAATCCATGGCAACGGCGGCGGTGCCCTGTGTCGGGATCGGTGGAGGCCTCCTTGGGACCACGACAGCGGCGACCCCAGCTTCTCTCAATGGCGCCTTCGACAACAACGAGGCTGGGCGGGGCACTGGAGCGACCCCACAGAGACGTCGGTCCTCGATTGGTCACGTTAGGGACATCACGTGACGACCCGTGGGCGTAAAGACCATCGAGAGGGCATAGAAATGAAAGGCAACGCGGAGGGGAAGAGCAGTGGGCGCCGCCATGTCTGCTTCGGGCATCGTTCTTTAGGGCCATGTAGGTCACTGGCTGACTAGTCGGCGGCCGTTTTGGCGTCTGGTGGCGGCCATGTTTGAGTCTGGCACATAGCCTAAGAGCAGGCCTTTGTTTATTAAATCACTTTTAAATGCAAAACAATGGCGTGGTTAACTTTTTGTTTTTTAAGGTATCCAGCCCATGGAAGGTAGCTCTATTTAATAAAAAAAAAATACAGTTGTGCCTTTTAACTTCCATCCACATAAAGCTTGACATTAATCACAAGTAAATAATCACTTAATAAACAAGAAGTGCATCAGTCACCATTTTCTAAGGTCACTTACATTAACTCAGATCCTTACATTTGTTAAGTTATATAATTCCTTAAATAAATATACAGTGTATCCTCTTTGTTAGCCAAAAGAAGTACCACATTTAGTGTACAGGCTAGCTTTAGTTGCTAACCAGCAATCAACCATTTTAAAGAAAATGACTAACCAGTACAAATGTAAAACAAGATTAAAACTGATTTAAATAAAATTCCTACTTACTGACTTAAATCAATATATGCTGATTCTCTTGCTCACTCCCTCAAACGGGGAGAAAGTCAGTCCCCTGTTGAAGAAGTGCAGAACTGTTTGCACAGCGGAGTGCTTATTTATCTAATATCTCCATATCATATACTGAACCCAATGTTTTTCAGCACCCACTTGTCTATGAACCCAAGGCAAGTTACTATAGCCTATTACAGGAGAGAGGAACATGAGACTAACCCAGGACCAGGCCCCTTTTTTTGTCCTAAACCAAAACCTAAGTTTTAGAGCAGCTGTAAGTATGTTTTCTACCCTCCATCTCTGCAAGGAGGCAATTGAGAATACTCCTGACCTTGATCTTTGGAAAAGGTAGATTGAGAGGGTCACACACTCTAGCTTTTCTTGTAGAGCAATCCTGTTCTAAAAATCTAACCTCCTATTTCACCCCTGCAGAGGTGTGGCCAGAGGGGATGAAAATTTTCTTCCAAATGGAGCCTTCACCTTGGCTCTAATCACAGAGTTCTCAGCCAAAGATCCATTAGGCTTGGTTACAGCAACAATTTCAAGAGCCAAGTATTCAGCATGTAGTCTGTGCACACACCCCTCTGCACATACAGCCCTATGTAAGCAAAATGTTTGTGTACTATTACTTATGTATGTAAAATTTCAGAGTAACAGCCGTGTTAGTCTGTATTCGCAAAAAGAAAAGGAGTACTTGTGGCACCTTAGAGACTAACCAATTTATTTGAGCATAAACTTAGCTCACGAAAGCTTATGCTCAAATAAATTGGTTAGTCTCTAAGGTGCCACAAGTACTCCTTTTCTTTTTATGTATGTAAAGGACAGAACCCCTTTTCCAATGAGCCTGACTGGGCAATCGGAGGTGCCTATGTAATATCAAAAAAGACATCAAGTAAAAAGTTATGAGGAGGAAGTAACTGCTCGGTTTCGGTAGCTTTATGGTTGCATAATCCAGAAAGGTTGTATAGCTCCTGTCAATCAAAAGATGCAGAGATCATTTCCCTATGAATAAAGTATTTGAGGACTAATTCAACTAAAATAAAGTTTGTAGTTTCCACATGGAAGGGCATAAAATGGACTCCACAGACACCTGATGAAGTGGAAGCAGACTACACAACAGCTTGTTACAATCATTCCTTTACCACTTAATCCTATAGGTTGAAATATTCCATTTAACACCAGACACTGGCCTCTGGACTGGCTGAGCTGTGTTCTGCACAAGTCTGGAAGGAACAGAAATGGGACTAAGGCACCTTTGTGGCTCATCAAATCCTGAGATAAAGTGACCTTGGTACAAGACAGAATAGCTTTTCTGCAGATATTCTCCATTGTTATCTTAAAAGACACTGTCTCTGAACATTCTACTGAAAAACTTATGCGCTAGAATACACTGGAAAATTATCACAAAATGGACACAAACAGTAAAAGCAAATTCTACAAAACATTTATAGAAATAAATTTGTAATATCCACCTAGTTCTATTCTGTCACCTCTTCATTCAACTGTCTAGTCTCCATTGACAAGAGCACATAGTTCTCTGCTGTTTGCTATTGAGATTCATGAGATCCCTATCCAGCATATGAAAATTAAATTCCAAAAGGATAGAAGTAACCCACAGAAACAATCAACATCATACAAAATATGTCTATAGAGCCTGATCCAAAGGCCACTGAAATCAGTAAAAGGATTGCCATTGACTTTGGTGAGCTTTGAATGAGGCCCATTCAAAGAAAGATTAAAGTCCAGCATAATTTAAATATAAAACACAAAGTGCTGACTAGAATTACTGCTATATACATTGGGGTCATTTTACATTATAAAGCAATTACTGACAGATGAAGAGACTGTCTTGGGGACAGTGATATGTCTCATTAGTAACACTGGTATAAAAGGGATGTATGACACAAAAAACAACAAGGAATCCAGTGGCACCTTAAAGACTAACAGATTTATTTGGGCATAAGCTTTTGTGGGTAAAAAACCACTTCTTCAGATGCATGGAGTGAAAATTACAGGCTGAAAGTGTTTTTTTACCCACAAAAGCTTATGCCCAAATAAATCTGTTAGTCTTTAAGGTGCCACCAGACTCCTTGTTGTTTTTGTAGATACAGACTAACATGGCTACCCCCTGATACATGACAAAAAAAAGTGAACACAGAACAGTAACAACGGAGGTGCTTTGGGCACTAAGCATCGCCCCAATAAGCTTGGGACTTACAAAATGATAGAGAGTGATAAGAAACTGGACCTGCAAGCAGATTGAAGGTGCAGCAGGCATATCACATAGGTCTTTCGATTCAAGATAAACAGTCCAATAAAAGTGTATTATTTTAGCCTTAATTATGATCAATTGGCTGCTGTTGGTTTGACCCTTTTTTAAAACAAAAGCTCATTTTTTTACTCCCTGCAGGATTCCCAGAAGTGAAAAACAAAGCAAAGAAAAACAAATGGAGAGACAAATAGGGAGCGAGAATAGAATAGTACTGTGCTTTATCATCCAAAATGTGAACGTTTTGGCTAAGCACAGAATCCCCCTCAGAATGCTCATTCTGCTCTTGAATTCATGTTCTATTGCCTCCTTTATTGTATTGGTGTTTTTGTAAGTTATTTTGAGTAGTCCATGAATAAGAAAACAATTGGTCATCTAGTCAAGCATCAACAGCAGAGAGAGTATTATAAAAATCTCTCTCTTTTGTAGTTTGATAGTATCACTACCCAGATTCTCTCTCTGTTTTGAATGCCATGTTTTCTGTTACTTTCTGTACATTCAGAATATTGTCTAAAAACTGAAGAAAATTTGCAAAAAGTTTCCACGGTTGCTAACAATGGGTCAGCTCCACTGGTATTGGAAATGTTGGGAGCCCTCCTATGGACAAGTCATCAGTGTTTTTAAACATTGTGGGCTTGATTCAAAGCCCAATGAAGACAATGAAAGTCTTTCCACTGATTTTCATGGACTTTGGTTCAAGGCCCTGTGTCTTCTAACCCTATTTAAAGCGGGTTTAATTGACAAAAAGATTCCAGAAGCCTATCTGTATTCCAAGGGACCAATGCTGCTAACACCAGTGGATATGAGCGACATTATTAACACAGGGCTCTATCATTTGACATTTTAGGAGACTAACCACTTGGATTTCTTCTCTCACATTTCAATACAATATTCCATGCGGGAGTGGGGGGAAACCTGGAATCATTCTTATTTCTAGAATTTGAAATCTAATTCCTCCATTTCAATTAGATATAAGCAGACCCTGATTCTTCAAGCAGGCAGACCAACACAACCATCCAGAGCCCACTGACTTCAGTGGGCCCAGATGCACACATGGATCTAATTTCAAGACTGATCAGAACCATAGTCTGGCATTTCCTATACTGCCATATTACTGCCTTTGCGCTACATTCAAAAACTACATCAGACACTAGAGTGGGAGGGAAGGGTCAAACTCATTCTGTGATGGAATGGCCACATGGTACATTCCCACAGTCAAACCCACAGGAGGTAGACAGAGAGCTCAGTAAATTCCATGAGCTTTTCCTTCACATGCTCCCCTGTTGAGGAAAAGGGTTGGGAGTGTAAGACCCACAGAACCCAGGGATCCTCTGGGAACTATTGTACACAGCCCCACAGTTCCTGAAACTTTTGCCCTGCTCCTTCCCTGAGAATATAGCTCCTCAGAAATAAATACATAGCATTCAGAAATCAGAAGAATAATTTGAAAGAACACTTCATTTGACAATAGTGAAATATACTAGGGTGGCAGTCAAACTCATTTTATTCTCCAGTTCAGTTTTGATATGTTTTGCAGTATGTGGCTGGGAATATATACAGAGAGAATGAAGATTTAATAATCTCACCCCCCTAGAGCATGAAGATCTCTGCACAGCAGCATATTAGTAACCAGCAAATTACCAATGAAGTACTCTACTTTTCTTACATCCAAATACCTCATTAAAAAGGCTACAATTTAGTCACAGGTATTTTTAGTAAAAGTCATGGACAGGTCATGGGCAATAAACAAAAATTCACAGATCGTGATCTGTTCATGATTTATACTAAAAATACCTGTGATTAAATCTTGGGAGAGGGTGCTGGGGGGCAGCATCCTGGAGGCTGCTGCTAGGGAGAGACTGAGTGGGGATGCCCAGGGCCAGTGGCACCAGCTGCTGGGGGCTGCGGACCACAGCTACTCCAGCCAGTTGCCCAGGGACCAGTGCTCTGGGCCACGGACTGCGGATGGCCACACAATGACTGCTGCCTGGGGCCATGGACTGCGGCGGCTCCGGCTGCCCCAGGACTACTGCTGGGGGCTACCAGAGCAGCTGCTGGTGTGGCTGTCCCAGAGCCAGCTGCTCAGGTGGCTCTGGGGTCAGCCACCCTGGCCCCTTACATAAGTCTTGGAAGTCACGGAAAGTAACAGAATCCATGACTTCCACAATATTCACGACAGACATGGAGCCCTACTCGTTAACAATTATGCTTACTGCTTTTTAGATTTACAACTGGCCTTCATTTTTTCACAATTTGGATGTCAACTGCAGTTATCTGATCTGTACATCAAAGTGCCATTTCAGATGTACAGGACTCTGGCTGGACTGTATGCCTTGGCTATCTCTTCTCTCCATGGTGGGCAAGGGAGAGAAAAAGGGATCATAGTTGCATTGCTGTCCTAAGCAAATATAGGATTTGGAATCCTGCCATTGCTCCTTATTCTCTTTCTACCAGCCACCCACCCACCAGTGCCTTGTATCATTTCTTCTTCCAGCTTGATGTTACATTTTAATTTTATGCTTAGTCATATGCAGTGGGAGCCTCACTTCCTTCCTAAGAAAAATGCAAGTGGAGAACCAATAAATAAAATGCATTTATAGATATATTACATGGGAATTTTGTGGTTTGTTTATATACTTTTGCCTTTTAAAAAAATTCTTTAAAACAGTGATACTGCTCGGATACAGCTGGGAGTGGTGACAGTAGAGACCAATACACAGGCCAGAGTAAGACCTGAGGGAACGTTTCCCTTTAGTGGCTAGCACCAAGGATACAAGTCTCCTACATACTCATAACTAGGACTCTGTGTTTGTCACAGAGGTCGCGGAAGTCATGGATTCCGTGACTTCCTGCAACCTTCATGACTTCTGCAGTAGCCGCTGTGGCTGACCCCAGAGCCACCTAAGCTCAGGCGGCCCTGGGGACAGCCACACCGGCTGGTACTGGAGGCATTCTGCAGCCAGCCACTCAGGCGGCCTCCCAGCCAGCCACACCTGGAGTGGCCTGGGGCTAGCCACACTGGCTGCTGCTTTGGTGGCCCTGGGCAGCTGGCCCCAGGGACCACCCAAGCAGCAGCCAGTGCGGCTGGCCCCAGAAACCGCCTAAGCAATGGTCCTAGGGGCGGCAGGAGCAGCTGCAGCTTAGTGGCTCCTGGCAGCAGTCCCAGGGTGGCCGGAGCAGTTCCCCCCGCCCAGTGGCGGCCAGAGTGGCAGCGGCCCCCCCAGGGCTTCCTCCCCCCCCCTCCAAGATTCAATCAGGGCTATTTATGGTATAAGTCATGGACAGTTCTTGGGCCATGATTTTTTGTTTCTTGCCTGTGACCTGTCCATGACTTTTGCTAAAAATACTTGTGATTATATCATAGCCTTACTAACAAAGTTATTTGTTTAGCTGAAGTAATAGAGGCTTCTGCTTTTGGTGCTGAAGATCCTGGGTTCCCACCCTGCTGCTGAACATGGTGTCTGTGTATATAAAAAACCTTGGGTTTGTTACAGGAGGACAGAAAGGGAAGCATGCAGCCTTCATTTAGAAAGGTGGCTGTCTCCAGGGGACATGCTACTCAAAAAAATAAAGTCTCTTTCCATACCAGCTGGTGTGGGTGGAGCAGAAGCAAACTATCACAGGCAGCTTTGCTCGATCTATTGTTCTGCCTTTTTTCAGAGTAGCAGCCATGTTAGTCTGTATCTGCAAAAACAAAAGGAGTACTTGTGGCACCTTAGAGACTAAAAAATTTATTTGAGCGTAAGCTTTCATGACGGCATGCATCCGATGAAGTGAGCTGTAGTTCACAAAAGCTTATGCTCAAATAAATTGGTTAGTCTCTAAGGTGCCACAAGTACTCCTTTTCTTTTTGTTCTGCCTTGGTTCTCCACCTATTCAACAGTGCATCACAGTGTCCCTGTTGCGCTCCAATCTGTGTTTTGGAGGGGAGGGAGGGACAGAGGCATTCTTCCTAACTCTGCTCTCTGTTAATCACTTCTCCATTTCAGACTTTTCTCCATATTGACCTTGGTTCAAAAGTAATTGGGATGCAGTACTGCCAACATAAAGCATTCAAGAGTTATGAGTCAGGGTCCTGACAATTATGAAATTGGCTTAAAAACCATGAGATTTTTAAAAATGTTATTTTTATTTGCATTCTAATTTCTAAGCCGTTAGGATGCATTTGAGTGAAATTTTCAAGCTTTTCTCTGCAGCCATCAGGACTATAAACTTTTTTCAGCTGAAATTCTCATTCAGGCTTTGTCCACACTACCAAGTTTTGTCACCCAGCCTAGGGGCCACTGCCAGAGAGGTGTGCGGGGGCTGCTTTCAGGAGCCGCCTGAGGTAAGTGCCACACCCCTCACCCCCTCCCGCATCCCAATCTCCTGCCCCAGCCCAGAGCCTGCACCCCATACCCAAACTCCATCCCAGAGCCCTCACTCCTCACACACCCAAACTCCCTCCCAGAGCTTGCACCTCTCATGCACTCAAACTCCCTCCCAGAGCCTGCACTCCAAACCCCCTCCTGCATCCAAACTCCCTCCCAGAGCCCACACCCCCTCCTGCACCCCAACTCCCTGCCCCAGCCCAGAGCCTGCACCCAGCACCCAAATTCCCTCCCAGAGCCTTTACCCCTCCCGCAGCCAAACTCCCTTCCAGAGCCTTAGGCAGGTGTGGGGGCGGGGGCAGGACTTCGACCTGTTCTGGGCACCACCAAAAATTACACAAACCTGCTGCCCCTGCTGGTAAGTGGCTGTGGCTTTTGTAGGGCAGAGGTGGGTTCAGGGCATAGAAATGTGGGAGGCTGGCTGTGTTTCTGTGGGCTGGACATGTCCCCGTGTAGTACGGCAGAACAGGGTGTTGATGCATGCCGAGATCTCATGGGAATCCTCCAGAGAGATCTCCAAGAAAGTTTCCTGGAGGTACTCAGTAATTCTCTGCCGCATGGTTCTGTGGTATTTCAGCTTTGTTCCTTCCCCCATTGTAGGACACTGTCCCGCACCATTCAGCAATCACTTGGGCAGGAACCAAAGCAGCACATAGGTAAGCTGCATATAGAGCAGGGCGGAAGCCATAAGCATGCAGTAGATATACCCTGGTTTCCCTGCTTACCCTCAGCAGTGAGATGTCTGGTAGAATGATATCTGCCTGTGGAATAGTGTGGGATAATTTTAGAATTATTTACCTGTAAAGCTGCATCGCAACCCCTGCAAAAACTGTATGTTCTTCAGTCCAGGTGCAGCATCCCACCCCACTCACCCCTGCCCAAAACAGCAAGGGTCTGTGAGAAAGTGATTGGTATGTTGCAAAAGGTGCATGTAAGTGAAATGTTTCAGTGATGTGCTTGAATTTAACAATCCCACATCTGTGCATTGTCCCCTGTGCTTCACCAGATGTGGCCATCAGGAAAACCCCATGCACCCCTGGCGACCATCTCTGCCAGATAAGAAAAAGAGGCCAAGATGCAGCAAAGAAGAAATGTTCTTCAGAGCCGGCCCACAACATTTTGACACCTCAGGCGGGGAGCTCAAATGACGCCCCCATGCTCCCTCGCTTGGGCCAAAACTTTGAAAGGTTTCAATTCTGCCTTCTTCCTGTTCTCCTCCTCTCATGGTACTGCTCTGCTACCTACCCCAATAAAGGAGAACTAACAACTTAAAATGCCTTGTTCAAAAATTTTAAGTAACACTTAACTTTCAAACGCCTGAACAGCAAATGTAACTTTTCTTGTCTGCATAGTAAACACTGGCATTTTTATCTGTTTGAATAATCAAAGTGGTGCTTTCCATGCCCTCTTCCATGCAAAGATTTGAACTGCTTCCTGAAGGTCCACAGTCTGGGCCAGCTCATGCTCTATTGAGATGGTTGCAAGGCCACATGTTTCTCTACTGAGATGGCAGCTCTCATTCTGGTGTCCTTGTGCCACAAGTCTGGGGCCAGCTCAGCATACAATTCCAGGAAGGTGGCTTTACGCATCCGAAAGTTCTGTAGCCACTGCTCTTCATCCCACACCTGCATGACAATGCGATCCCACCATTCAGTGCTGGTTTCCCTAGCCCAAAAGTGACGGTTTACCCTATGCAGCTGCTCTGTGAATGCCAAAAGCAATTTAAAGTTGCTGCTATCCATATCATGCAGAATGTCGGGTGCCTGCGAGTCTTCCTCTGTCAGTAATTTCACGATTACCTGCACTGTCATGCACGATGTCCTCATGACATTTAACAGAGCATAGGACAGAAGTGCAGGATCCATCCCTTCTCACTATAGATGCCGGGGTGCACAGCAAAGAATGGCCATTGAAAAAATGGTGCAAAAGAAAGCCAGAAGCCAGTGGAGGGCTGGGACACAAAGAAATGCGTGATGGGACATTTAGCACAGTCCCAAGATGCACCGCGATCGGCCCCGCCTTCCCACAACTCCGAGGGACAAAAGGTGTTGCCCTGCACTGTGAGATACATACCTACAGTGCATTGCTCACACTGTCAATGACGGTGCCCCCAATGTGGACATGATCTGTCACCAGAGGGGGCTAGTGTGAATAAGCTTTTCCAATTTTTATTAAGTCAACTTTTGGCTGTCAATCTAAGTGTAGTCGACAAAACTTGGTAGTGTAGACAAAGCCTGAGCTTCTTGATTCTAGCAGCTAGGGCTTTAAGAAAAGCACTAACTACTGCAAGACTCATGATAAAATTATAAGAGTTGGCAACATGTGAAAGTGCTAATATCTTCAATATTTTTGCTTTTTATTTCCAATTCTCCCTTCGCTGAAGCAATTTCAGACTGGTACCTTGCCTCCAGCCAAGAGAATGCACAGTGTCTCCTTCATTTAATTTAGTGTTACGAGATGCGTGAAACCTTGTTAAGGATTGAGGTGGATAGGTGTGAACTCACTCTTTGACTATCATAACGGTAAGCATATGCCCCACGCCCCACCTAAGAAAAAAGATGTGTGTGAACCCATACAAGAGCTTTTGCTGAGTACTGTTATGGGTGGGGGCGGTGTGCAGGAAGGCATAACACAAAGAAACTCAGAAGGGACAAGAAAGAAGTCTGGGAGAGAGAGAAAGAGCCAAAAGGAGCAGCTGGAAGTACAGTGGCTGACCTCAAAAAAAAAAAAAAAGAGGTTTTGTGTTAGGACTGTAGGCTGAAAAGAGTGCTCTGGGTGTTATGAACAAAAGAAATTGATTCCTTCTGTGTTCAGAGACACAAGATTTTGTACATTCTTTGTAACTAAACAAAATTGCATCTAAGAAATCCCTGACTATCATCATTTTCTACTTCCAACTGGAACATTCAGAGGATCATCATCATATTACAGCCCTGCCAGATACTGCTGCAGGAGGGACTTTTCACAGACCTGGGAGAAACTGCCAGCTGACTTTACCAGGTTTGTTATGTACTGTAGTCCACAGTGCACATATTGAAGATTTTAGGTTGCAATTTTTTGGCAAATCATCTACATTTTACAGACACATTACTACAAATGTAGGCAGAATTCTTTGTAATTTACCATATAAGAAAATAGCTACATTTTTTCCACACCACACACACACACAAGTTTTCTTTTGCTCTGAGGAAGACACAAATTGCAGCAGACAATTTACTATTCAAGAGGATTAAAACCTGCATATACAATACCCATTTCTGAGTTGTTTTTTTCCAGTTGGGGTCTGTTTGTTTAAATTTAATGCTGTTGAATGTAAGAAAGAGAGAAATGTATTTGCATGAATCAGACTAGTTCAAGCATGGACTCTGCAAGCTTAACCACACAGTCCTGCCACAGCAGGTCTGTCCTTAAGTGCCTCACTCCCACTTTTCCAGACTGTCACCTCTCTTAAGGCAGAGACTAGCATGCATGCGTGCAAAAAAGTGGGAATAGGGAGGTGATGTGAACTTCCGTGTGTTGTACCAAGGGCTCTGGGGACAATAGGGAAATCTCAGAATTATAAAAACAGCCACTGTGTGGTGCAACATTCTTGTGGAAATTTGTGCTAAAAAGCAACCTCAGTATGCATAGACACCAACATAACAAAGATTTAAAAGAGCACCCTCCAAAAACCCCAACTCAAAAGCCCAGAAGAAAACAGCATGGTGGTGGTGGGGACAAATCATTCCAGACAATAATATTTCCTTTTCCCCCCCAAAAGAAAAAAGACAAGCCAACAAACCAAATACATCTGGCCTTCTCAAAAAAGCCAAAAAGACAAATGGCAAATTAAAATTTAAACCAAATCCCATATGTAAGAAGAAAACTAAGCACAATAAGTGAATGGAGAACTACCTTGAAATGAACACCACAATCACCAGTTTCCCTTAGTCCCCTCTTTGTCCACAGCACAGCCACGCCAGGTACAGCTATCCAGTTGCAGCTGGTCTAGTTCGAGCACAGTTTCCCAGAGAGGGTATTTGTGTCCATGATGCTAGCTACACCACACTATCGACTAGACCACATAGTAAGCCGTTAGATTAGCTTCACAACAGTATGGTTCCCATACGAAAAGAAGATCCTTGCCCACACTGCTGTGGGAAAGCTGTGCTAGAGACCTACTAGCAACAGCCATTTTTAAAAGCTTGTGTAGCTCACCTAGTTCCTCTGCAATGCATGGACAAGGTCCACATGTGAACTAGCTGTAAAAAAATTGAATTCTATCCTTCTGATTTGACCACCCGACCTGCTTAGAAGCATGGCATAATTAGACAGTGAAGATGAGGGAGGGAATAGGACCTACCGTACCTTGGTGCCTCTGGGCATTTTACCAGCCCAGACTTAACTGCTGCTCTTTTCTCCCATTTCCCTCAAGAAGTTTAGTAGAGAATATTCTGTATGATATGTTATTATATTAGCATAAACACACTTCTTCATTGCCATACGCTGTTCTTATTCCTTTGCAAACCCTTCTGTCTCAAACAAACAGGGCCGGCTCTAGGTTTTTTGCTGCCCCAAGCAAAACATTTGCCGCCCCAAGCTCCGAGAGCACAACTGCCCAAGCAACAACAAACAACAACAACAAAGGGGGGGGGGAGGGGAGGCCAGAATGCCGCCCCTTGAAATGTGCCGCCCCAACCACGTGCTTGGTTTGCTGGTGCCTAGAGCCAGCCCTGTAAATAAAACTATTCCTTATATAGGAATGGGTGTTGCTCTTGGCTACTTTCCTGGTCAGGTGATCATTATCCTGACCAAGCTGAAATGAAACAATTTTTGAAAATATACAAATTGAGCCCATTTCATTGAAATCCTATGGGGGGGTCTTTCTATTGATTTCAGTGGGAATTAGATTGAGCCCACTGTTATTAATGAAGAACATATTAACAAAGTAAAAATGTACATACATAATTACAGCCCTTGGAATTGGGATATATCAGCATGCCTGCCCCAGCCCTTCTCTTCCAAGCTCTGGGTATCTAGGGATGCCTTCATAAATAACACAAATGTGAGTAAGCAATAGAGTGGGTTGACCCATAGTTTGTCCAGTATAGTGTCTGCAGTCAAAGCACTCATGCAGTACTGGTATGCACATCACTGGTATTGGTATGCACATCACTCCTATGGCAAATAACCAACATCTGGTAAAGTGTTAGGCACAAAGATTAGGGACCAGATTCTACATTTCAGGTATATGGGACCACTATGCAATTTGGACAGTCTTCTACTGCATGTGTGCAAACAGGACAACAGTGGTTTATCTGAAAGGGGTATCTTGTGATGTATATCATCTAAGATTAGAACAGAGACCTTTGATTGTATAAAGTCATGCCCCATGCATACACAATTCCTGTGTAACTATCACAGAGATCCTTGGGTAGTTATTACACAGATGAATTATTACATAGTAAAATAAACAGAAAACTCTAATTGACATACCTATAAAACAGAAGAAGGAACTTTTCTTGTGCAGTACTCCTAAAATCAAAATTCAGACTTCTGAACCAAAGGTTGCTCAATACTTTTATAAAAAATCTGTAGTTCCTAAGATGGCATTCCATAGCCTGTCCCCTGGAACACCTCTCTAATATTGCCTTCCTTTTGGAATGCAAGCTTGTAGAAAACTCTCTAGAGATAGCCACGTTGCGGCTACAGTGAAGATTAGGATTTTCCAGTGATGTGCTCGATATGATTGTATTACCATTTGAGGATGTAACTAGACGCTGCTGTAATTTAGATACCTGGAGCTGGATCTTCAGGGAAATTGGTCTCAATTGTTAGTTTTGGAGATTCCCACCTCTTTGTGCTTCATTCCCTTCTCTTTTCTGGACAATGCCTTCTCTCCTCCACCCTTTGCAAAAGTCTGTTAAAACTCTCCAAGATAGACAAAGAAAAACATACCCATGGAAGAGCAAAATAAGATGGTCATCCAAGTTACACAGAAGATTTGCAAAATTCATCTTTGCAAAAGTCTGGGGTATCCAATTGTCAAGAGCAGAAATCCCAATGCGTCTATATAGCCAATCATTATAAACAACAGAAAACTAAATGCTATGAAAGGTGGTCTTGGCTGGCTTAGAGGATTGGTTAGTAGTAGGACTTGGAGTTTTTGGACCAGATCTTCAGGTTTGGTCAAACTATATTTGATACAAAATTTCAGGGGGGACAGGGAAAAAGTGACTTAAAGCCATCTTTGAGAAGCTCTGATCCTGGGGAAGCTGGGGACTAGTTTGGCTTCCAGCATTAATTAAAGAAACTTCAAGGCTGTTCTATCCTAAACTTGCTGTAACACTGCCTCAGGGACCATTCCACAAGCCCTTGATCATCCTTGGCACACTCGTACGTCAGAGGGCTGAACGGGAGTGGCATAGAGCCAGCATATTTATTATTATTAATTAGTAGTATTTATTACTGTAGCACCTAGGAGTCACAATCATGGACCAGAACTCCATTGTACCAGGTGCTGTACAAACAAAGAATAAATATCTCTACATCAACTTGAGATTTCCCTACATAAGGGGAATCACTAGCTACCCATTTAAGGCAGTTTTCTAGACTCTGTGGCTTAAGGGTAGTAAAAAATGGCTAGATGAGGGATCAAGCCCTATCACATCTAAGTCAGTAATGCAGATCGTATCACCAGCTATCACATACTCTTACCATCTAGAAGCTGTTCAATGGACTGCTGGATGTGAAATAAATCGATGGTGTCAGAGCAGTTCCCAACAGGCTGGGGTCACATCACAAAACCTTCGTCATGGATGGCACTAGCTGGAACCCTTCTTGGCAGCTGCAGCAAAAAGGAGTCCATGGGTAGAGGGAATGAACTGTTCTAGGTATGGTCTCTCTGCAGTTCAGAGGTGAGGCCCAATGATGGCACAGCATAAATAGGCTCCCACCATGCCGCACTTGATTTGTGAATAAAAGGGACAATGTTAAATTCATATGTTGTAAACACATTTCTTAGTCTATGTTACTAATTGCACCTTTGGCTTTTTAGAACAGAATAATTTAAAACCCAGATTACAATCAACACTGGGCTTTTTTATTTGCTCTTTGAGTTTCTTGGACAATAAGACTCAGTGAAGTCAGTTTCATTTAGAAAGATGCTGTGCTTGACCAGGAAAGACTGTAGGCAAATGTTTATTTGTTTCACAAACAACAGTCTCCAGTGAAATAAAAAGACAATGGAGACATTTCTATTGATTTTAGGCTTTGTAAAATTTGTTTTTACAGAAGCTATGTGGTAGATTGTACAACTCTTACTCACAATGGTGAACACCTACTCGGGCAAATAATTCCATTGAAGCCAATTTGATGGCTTCCTATTCCCCAGAAAAGTAGACGATAATTAAATCATGGGAATTTTGCCACTTTACCTCAAATTCTAGAACTATGAGATTCCTGAAGCTTCTGATGTAGTCATCTTAGATGTGTGGCAAACTAATTTAGAAAGAAAACTGACATTTTTCCTAGAATCAATATTCACAGAGAGAATTGGAATGATCTCACTGAAGTCAATGAAAATTTAGACTTAGACTGTAGTAGGAGCAGAATCAGACCAAATATTTTCAACTTGTACAGCTCCAAACCAGCAGCAAAGGAGGAAAGGTGTTTTCCCAAGTGATTTATTTGAGCAACCCCAAGATAGCATGTTGTTTCTCACGGAGGAGATAATTGGAATTCAGAAGTATATAAAGGGCCCCTCTAAATGCTTTCTCTTCTTTTGTCTAACAAAAGGTCTCAGAGGCTGGAGTTAACCTGATGTAACGAAGAAATCTTTGCAAGAAAAAACAAAATCACAGTGGGGAAAAATAAAGAGACTTCAGAGAGAGTATTTCAAGTGCTGTCAAACTTTTAGCAGGTTAAAATAGGAACTGCTCTGCACAATGGTTCAAGTGTGCAAATTTCTAAAGAGGCATCTGGAAAAAGACTGGAACCATTTCTTCGGGACTGTAAAGCCACAGGAGCTAGTCTTGGAAACAGGGGGAAAAAAGAAAAGAAAAAAAAGATTAAAAGGGGAAGGGCTGAAATACTTCACCACTGTATCTCAGCTATTGATCAAGTTCTAAGAAACAGCCCAGGTTTCTTAAAAGACTCAGACAATGGTGCTCATTTAACTATATGCCTCATAGGCTAGAGTTCCAACACACTGTGTCAGAGAGAACAGTTAGCACTTTGAATGCCCATGTATTGCAGGACATTTACATTCCTTTGCTTTTCATGATATGTTAGGACTGGTTTCAAGTTCATTGAAAGGTTGGCATCCATGTAAAAAGCCTTAAAAAGAGACATTTTTTTTTATTAGAAACAGTAACTTCTTATAATGAGTATTTATCCACCATATTTTGTGGGTACACTTTGTGTAGTCGGGTAACACAAGAATAGCTTCCCAGACAATAGGGTGCATGTACTTCACTGCCCTCCTCAGTAATCAAGCCAACTTCCCTGGGTGGCAGTGATGCAGAGAGCACCGTTGTACTCAGGGTTCAAGGCATTTTTACCAGCATGTCCCATACACCTGCTCAGAGCAGCTCTAGACAGCGTGATGGCAAAAAAAGTCTAAGCCGACTACACTCGTGCTTCCAGCATCATGCTATGGTAGGAAATTTCCACAGCAATGACAGTGTAGGCATCTTAGAGACTAACCAATTTATTTGAGCATAAGCTTTCGGGATGCATCCAATGAAGTGAGCTGTAGCTCACGAAAACTTATGCTCAAATAAATTGGTTAGTCTCTAAGGTGCCACAAGTACTTCTTTTCTTTTTGCGAATACAGACTAACACGGTTGCTACTCTGAAACCAGTGTAGGCATCATATGGTATCTAATTCTCCAGCTCTTGCACTGAGCACCGTTACTCTCACAAGGAATTCCATTAACTGCTCACATGAGTAAGTGCTACTCAATGCGAGTAAAGGTTAGAGAATTGGGCCACAAGTTAGCACCACCTGCAGGGCCATCTAGACCTGCTCCAGGTTCTCCAATGCATCTGAGCCTGATCCTTCTCTATATATTCAGACTCTAAGTTGCAACAGGGACTTGAGTCTCATACAGTGCTAATCACACTGTCAACATGATAGCAGCAATTTAGGGTCTTAGAATGACTACTCTACAAGCTGAGAAAACTACAACAATTTCTGAATCTCTTAATTCTCTTAATGCTGAATTTTGCAAAAAGTAAAATAGCAGGTTGTTTTATCCTTACACTAGCTTTCAATTATATTGATTCTCCTGCGTGGACTGTCCAATACATTCACAATTGTTCCGTGCTTTACACCTCCTGCTATTGTATCCCACTGAATGAATCAGTAATTAGTAGCCCTTTAGAATGACAGTGAATGTTAAAAACATTCAATTAAACAAATTATTCGTAGGTAAACAAACAGCTAAAGCAAGCCAACAGGAATAGGAAGATAAACAAAGCCACCACAACACTGAGGCCTTGCTTGTGGCATGGCTACACTGGAAACTTCAAAGCACTCTCCCGGGGGCGCTCCCACGGCAGCGCTTTGAAGTGTGAATGTGGTCGCACGTGAGCGCACAGCTCCCAGCGCTCAGAACCTGTTTACACTAACGCTTTATAGCGCTCTGACTTGCTGCGCTCAGGGGGGTGATTTTTCACGCCCCTGAGCCAGCAAGTTAGAGCGCTATAAAATGGAAGTGTAGCCACACCCTTATTAGAAGGGTGCATTGCATTGGTATAGTCCTGGCTACATGAGAAAATGGTACCAATTTAACTAAATTGGTTTAGGGTATGTCTACACTTTAAACACTGCAGCGGCGCCGCTATAGCGCTTCAGTATAGACACGACCTATGCCGACAGGAGGGCTTCTCCCATCGCTATAGTAAATCCACCTCCCTGAGCTAGGTTGATGGAAGAATCTTCCTTTGACTTAGCGCTCTCTACACTGGGGGTTAGGTCAGTATAGCCACACCTTTGAGGGGTGTGGATATTTTACATCTCTGACAGACTAGCTATACTGGTGTAAATTCCTTGTGTAGGCCAGACCTCAGAAACTGATCTAATTATATCAGTGCAATTCCCTTTCATGGGCACTTATGTCTGGTCCACACTAGAAAATTGGGTCGATTTAATTGTGTCACTCAGGGGTGTGAAAAATCCATACCCCTGCAGCATTATTAAGCCAACCTAAGGATATGTCTACACTATGAAATTATGTCGATTTTATAGAAGTCAATTTTTAGAAATCGATTTTATACAGTTGATTGCATATGTCCCCACTAAGCGCATTAAGTCGGCAGTGTGTCCCCTCAATACTGTGGCTAGCATCGACTTATGGAGCGGCGCACTGTGAGTAACTATCCCACAGTCTCTTCTGCCCATTGGAATTCTGGTTTAAGCTCCCAGTGCCTGATGGGGCAAAAACATTGTCGCAGGTGGTTTTGGGTACATGTCATCAGTCTCCCTTCCCTCCCTCCATGAAAGCAACTGCAGGCAATCATTTTCACCTTTTTCCCTTGGTTACCCGTGCAGATGCCATAGCACAGCAAGCATGGAGCCCATTCAGCTCACCACTGCTGTTGTGAGCATTGTAAACACTTTGCGCATTATACTGCAGTATGTGCAGAACCTGGCTAAGAGACGCCAGCACGAGGACGATTGTGATGAGGTCATGGACACAGACATTCCTGAAAGCACGGGCTGTGGCAATTGGGACATCATGGTGGCAGCAGGGCTGATTGATACAGTGGAATGCCGATTCTGGGTCCGGCAAACAAGCACAGATTGGTGGGACCACATAGTGCTGCAAGTATGGGATGATACACAGTGGCTGCGAAACTTTCACATACATAAGGCCACTTTCCTTGGACTTTGTTGCTTTCCCCTGCCCTGGAGCACTGGAATACCAAGATGAGAGCTGCCCTGGCAGTTGAGAAGCAAGTGGCAATAGCCCTGTGAAAACTTGCACCGCCTGACTGCTACCAGTCAGTCGGGGATCAATTTGGAGTGGGCAAGTCTACTGTGAGGACTGCTGCGATCCAAGTAGCCAGTACAATCACTGATGTTCTGCTATCAAGGGTAGTGACTCTGGGAAATGTGCAGGTCATACTGGATGGCTTTGCTGCAATGGGGTTCCCTAACTGTAGTGGGGCAATAGACAGAACACATATCCCTATCTTGGCACCGGACCATCTTGCCAACCAGAATATAATCCGCAAGGGGTACTTCTCAATGGTGCTGCAAGCATTGGTGGATCACAAGGGACGTTCACCGACATCAACGTGGGATGGCCGGGAAAGGTGCATGACGCTCGCATCTTTAGGAACTCAGGGCTGTTTGAGCAGTTGCAAGAAGGGACTTACTTCCCCAACGGTAATTTTCTGGTCTGGGATGTTGAAATGCCAATAGTTATCCTTGGGGACCCAGCCTACCCCTTGTTCCCATGACTCATGAAGCCATACACAGGCAGCCTGGACAGTAGTAAGGAACAGTTCAACTATAGGCTGAGCAAGTGCAGAATGGTGGCAGAATGTGCCTTTGGACATTTAAAAGCTCACTGGCGCTGTCTGCTGACTAGGTTAGGCCTCAGCGCAACCAACATTCCCATCGTTATTACTGCTTGCTGTGTGCTCCATAATATCTGTGAGAGTAAGGGGGAAGACATTTATGGCAGGGTGGGAGGTTGAGGCAAATCCCCTGGAGGCCGATTTTGAGCAGCCAGACACCAGGGCAATTAGAAGAGCACAGGTAAGCATGCTGTGCATCAGAGGGACTTTGAAAACCAGTTTCATGACTGGCCAGGCTACGGTGTGACAGCTGTGTGTGTTTCTCCTTGATGCAAACCTGCCCCCTTTGTTGATTTTAATTCCCTGTAATCCAACCACCCTCCCCCCTTCGATCACAGCTGGCAAAGGAAATAAAGTAACTATTGTTTTGAAACCATGCATTCTTTCTTTATTAATTAAAAAAAAAAGTGAGATAACTGACAAGGTAGTCCGGGTGGGGTGGGGTGCGAGAGGAGGGAAGGATAAGGCCACATTGCTTATTGTAGCCACATTACAAATTAGAACTGTTTGAATGACAGCCTTCTGTTGCTTGGGCCATCCTCTGGAGTAGAGTGGCTAGATGCCCGGAGCCTCCCACCCCGCGTTCTTGGGCGTCTGGGTGAGGAGGATATGGAACTTGGGGAGGAGGGCAGGCGGTTATACAATGGATTCAGCGGGGGGTCTGTGGTCTTGTTGGCTTTCCTGCAGCTACAACAGATGCTTCATCATGTCCGTTTGCTCCCCCATTAGCCTCAGCATCGCCTCCTTCCTCTGCTCTTCGCGCTCACTTAATGCTTTCCTGGCCTCTGCCACTAAATGTCTCCTTGCATTAAGCTATCAGTGTGGGAGGACTGCATGAGGTCGGAAAACATGTCATCGTGAGCGTGTTTTTTTTGCCTTCTAATCTGCGATAACCTCAGGGATGGAGATGATAGGGGGAGCAAAGAAACATTTGCACCTGGGGGGAGATAAAAAGGGAGAGTAAAATTTAAGAGGATACATTTCTGAGAACAAAAAGGAGACTCTTTCAATCAAGTGAATCAAGCAATTCACAGCAGACAGCACATGTGCTTTAGGTACAAGGTCGCATTTTGCCTTTTATATTGAGCGCCTGCCAGTATGGTGACACATCACACATGGCTGGGCAACAGAATTCAGTTTCCAGGCAGGCATGGTAAGCCTTTTGGTATGTGGGGGTGGCTTCTTCCTCTTTCATAACATGTGGGAATGGTTTCAAACTGCAGCGCCATCCTTTCCCACAGCACGCAATGCCAGTTGGGTTTCACATTTAAAAGGAGGGGCTGTGTTTTTTGGGTGGATGTGCAGCACACACCTCCCCCCACCCCACTGCATGGCTATTCTCTGGGATGATCCCTTCACCCCTCCCCCCGCTGCGTGGCTATTCTCCAGGATGATCCCTTTTAGCCAAGCACAAACAACCCAGCATGAACGGGGTCCTTTTACTATTCCTGTACAAAAATTCCCCTATTTCAACCAGGTGACCATGAATGATATCACTCTCCTGAGGCTAACACAGAAAGATGAAGACCAAATGTTGCTTGAATGCAAACAAAACCCAGGACCATTCGCTGCCATGCTTTGTGCTGCAGTGATTCCAGACTACTTGCTACTGGCTTGGTGTGGTAAAGTGTCCTACCGCGGAGGACGAAATAAGGCAGCCCTCCCCAGAAACCTTCTGCAAAGGCTTTCAGAGTACCTCCAGGAGAGCTTCATGGAGATGTCTCTGGAGGATTCCCACTCCATCCCCAGACACGTTAACAGACTTTTCCAGTAGCTGTACTGGCCGTGAATGCATCCCAAGTCTTCAGGGCAAATCAAACATTAAACACTATGGCTTTTAAACCCTGTACTGTAGTTACAAATGTGCACTCACCAGAGGTGCCTTCTCCATCTTCAGGGTCGGGGATCCCACCTTGGGAGGGTATTGGCTCCAGGGCGATGAAAAGGTCCTGACTGCTGGGGAGAGCGGATTCACCCCTTGCCTGCTATGCATTCTCCTCCTCCTCTTCCTCATCCACAAAATCCTCCTCCCTGTTGCATGAGATTCCCCCCTTGCAGGTGTCCACGGACAGTGGTGGGGTAGTGATAGGGTCCGCCCCTAGAATGGCATGCAGATGATCACAGAAGCAGCATGTATGGGGCTCTGACCCAGAGCAATTGTTTGCCTCCTTTGTCTTTTGGTAGGCTTGCCTGAGCTCCTTAACTTTCATGTGGCACTGCTGTGTGTCCCTGTGTGACTCTCTCCACCATGCCCTGTGTGATTTTGGCATACATATTAGCATTTCTTCATTTTGATCAGAGTTCGACCCGCACAGATTCTTCTCCCCTACAGCAATCAGATCCAGTGTCTCCCTTTCAGTCCATGCTGGAGTTCGTTTGCAATTCTGGGGGGACTGCATGGTCACCTGTGCTGCTGAGTTCACCACGCTGACCAAAGAGGAAATGAAATTCAAAATTTCCCAGGGCTTTTACTGTGTACCTGGCTAGTGCATTGGAGTTGAAAGTGCTGTCCAGAGCGCTCACATTGGAGCACTCTGGGACAGCTCCTGGAAGCCAATACCGTTGAATTGTGTCTGCACTACCCCAAATTCGACCCAGCAAGGTCAATTTTAGCGCTACTCCCCTTGCTGGGGAGGAGAATTGAAGTTGATTTTAAGAGCCCTTTAGGTAGACGGAACAGGGTTGGTTGTGTAGACGCATTCATTTTAAAATCGACCCAACACGGCTAAGCTCGACCTAACCCCGTGGTGCAGACCAGGGCTCAGTCTCCACATAGGGCTGGTCTACACTGCAAAGTTGTTGACAAAACTTTTGTCTTTCACAGGCACTTAAAAAAGCCCCCCTCCCCCAGCGAAAGACAAAAGTTTTGCCAACGCAAGTGGCAGTGTGAATGTAGCTTTGTCGACAGGAGCACTCTCCTGCTGACAAAGCTAATGCCGCTCGCAGGGCTGGAAGTATTTTGTTGGCAAAAGTGCCGAGAAAGTACCGAAAAAAAGCGTTTACACACACTGACTTTTGTTTTCACACTTGCTATCTGGTCACCAGGTCAACATTTAGAGGTGTAAGTCACTACACAAAGTGAAAGGCAGTGGGGAGTCAGACCCCCCCCCCGGCTTTTACTCATGCCTTACTCTGGAAAACTCCAATCAACCTTAAAGCAAGTTTGCCAGAGTGACGGCTGAGCAGAAACAGGGGGAGCACTTGACAGTTCAGCCTTTGGGTTTGTGTGGAGCTGCAGCACAAGTCAAGAATGTGTTTGTGATAAATCAGCTGAACATTAATTGGCCAGCAGAGTAGTGTGATGAATCTGCTGCTCTCGCCTCTCTCCTGCCCTGGAGATTCACAGATCAGGAGGGGGAAGGCTCCAGGCAGCTGGAGAGGAGAGTTGGCAAGGAGTGAGTCAGGAAGGCAAAAGATATATTAGTAGCAGAGTCACTATTTTCTGAGCAAACATCCTACTTAAAATAAAGCCCCAATAGCAGGTAACATCCTTTTGTCATTCCCTTTTCAGTCACTCTGTAATCATAAAAGAAATTTTGGATTCTGCTAACTGGGGGATGAGGTCGACAAAGATATGGGCTTCTGCAGGGGCACATGGCTCAAGTCCCAAGGACTTTCAGCCATTTTTCACAATGGTTTCAACACAGGAAGCTGGGTTTTAAGAGGGATGTACTTATCCTGGTATTAAAATGTTGTGCATCACCTTGTGTGTAGCCTGCCAATCAAAGGGTAACAACCATTATGAAACAGAGCTTCCCAAGCTTGGACTTTTTGGCTCCAATGTGGGAAATTTCCCCTTGACTTAAGTTGCCTAAGCACGTGGCAAGGGTGGTAACGATACATGCACTTATTTGTACGATCTCATTGTGTCAATCATTTTAACTGGACCTATTGGGGTGACCATTTAAAAGCACAGATATCTTTGCTGAATATGGTGCTCAGATGGGATTCTGGTAGGGAGCCATATAAATGCCTAGGTAGACAGATACTTTCAGATCTCCAACTGAGAGAAAGAAAGATAAGTCTGAAGTAGAAAGTTGTTTCCATAGAATCCAATATGCCTGGGATTGAGGTCAGGCTCAGGCCTCTCGAAATGGGGTTTTATAATTTACATGCAACTTTATGTTCTTCATGAAACTTCAAAACTTGCCAACAGCACGAACATCCTTTAGGTAGGAAACAGTAAAGTGGCAACTGTATAATCCCTTTCCTATTGTATATTTTCTGTGCCTTATGGTGATTTCTTCTTTGCAAATATACTAGAGTGGCAACAAGTATAAATGAAATTATCTTTACATTATATGTATGGGTGCAGCTTCTCAGGACAGCTCTCAGATACAGTACACTCAGGGCATTAGACAAATATGTCAACCACTACGAGGGGCGATCTAGTAGTGATTGAAATAAGAGCTAAAACACAGGAAAACTCTTCCCCATTCTAAGATCTGCTGGGGAAACTACCCTAAGGGCGATCCTGGGTGTTCTTATCGTTTCAAGTTGCACCATACAGATGTTCACTGAACAGACATTGCATTAAAGTGGCGGGAAGAGATGCTTGTAGAAACGTCTACAATTTTTAAGACCTTAAGAGCAGAGACAAGATAGGTTAGGTAATATCTTTTATTGAACCAACCTCTGTTGGTGAGAGAGACAAGCTTTCGAGCTTACACAGAGCTCTTCTTCGAGTCTGGGAAACTTAGAATGTCACAGCTAAATATAAGATGGAACAGATAGTTTAGCAGGAGCAGATAACACACAAACACACAGAATTGGTTGTTGACAGATGACTCACCTGTGCACATTTATTTGCAATACAAATTCAGGTAGAAAAAAATCTCAACTAAAGCTTTTTTGTTTGTGTGTACAACTTGTTGCATCGATTTCAAGTTAAGCAGAACCAGACTTGATCTGTGCTTGAATGAGACCTGCTGCAGAACATTGTGGAGGTGATTTAGCTGGTGGCATTCTTCCCAATCAGTCATTACTAAACCAATCACTCAGCATTACCCAAGGTATCAAGGGGCAATGTGACGTTGGAGACATCCACTTTACATAAGACAGAAAACTGGGGTCCTGACCCCTTGTAGTTATTAAAGATCTTCAGCCCTAAGGGGAATGGATGCAGCCTGGCTGAATTCCAGTTTGCTTAATTATATTCTCACTGCCTAAGATTCCACCTGTGGTTATAAACAGATATTGGCTCTTCAACTCCTGTCCTAAAGAATTGTGTAGTGATGGTGTACTGCACATGGTCAATTGCCAAAATTACATCCCAGAGTTGGTTGCATTTCATTAACAAGAAGGCAAGGGGGTATTCCTTTAGATGTGTTGTATATCCACCCTTTTCCCTGGAATATATACATGGCTGTAAATTGTCTTTTTGCAAATCTATTTGTGAGTTTAGTTCTAAAGCTCCACCTATGCTACAAATACAGCCATTACAGGGAATGTCGTTAAACCATAGGGATCCCTCAACATGGTTAAAGGGAGGCTGACTAGCTGTGCAAATGCCAGTTTGCAATTCCAGCCTGCTCATATGTCACATTAATGTACATACTCAGTTTCAGCAGAATTCAGAAATGTTTTGTTCCCTTAGTTTAAGAACTCAAGAGAGATCTGTATAACTACATTTATCCAGTATCAACTGGTCACTGTTCTGTAGCATTAAAATACCTAATGGGTTGCAAAGAATTTCCTAAGCTGAATGTTAACTGTGCCATTTACATTGGCTACCATTGTGGACTAAAAAAAAACAAACTAGGAAAAATTTGAGTTCGTGCCCCCCTTAATCTTTCAATTCTGGTAATCTTAAGGATTACTCGTAACAAAAGTTTGCACAACATTTTTAATTAGACAACGTCTATTTAAATAAAAGGACCTAGACTGACTTTTTGTTGGGCAAGTGCCAGTTTTGCAGTTTAAACCTGCCTGTAGGCTGTAGTAATCTGTGCACCCAGTTTGAGCAAGATCTGTAAACATGCCGCTCCCTTGAAGTACTCAAAACAGAACTGTGTAACTGCTTTCATGCAGTATCAACTGGGAAATCTTCTGTCCTTCTATTGCACCAAGATTCTAATTGCTTGGAATGGGATGGCCCAAGCCAAATGTTAGGAAGACAGCAATCTATTATGAGCTATGACTATGCTACTTTATTATCTAAATCAAATAGTTTCTTTACTTGCGCACAAGAATAGGACTTGGCATCGCCTACACTGCAAATACAACTATGTCAATGGACTCTGTTGTCTATCTGCAGCTAGCAAGAAAACTCTTGCATTTCTATTTATACAGGTACTTATATGTCCTCACTGCCATAGTATCTGAACATGTCACATTCATTAATAGATTTTACCTTTACGGCAGACTGGTGTGTTAGGGAAGTACTATCTCCATTTTATAGATGGGGAACTCAGGTAGAGGAAAACATACATGATTTTCTCAAGGTCAGACAAAGTCTGTGCCTAAACTAGGAAATGAACCCAGATCTCCTAAGTGCTAAATCCAATGCTTTATCCACTAAGCCATCCTTCTTACCTGGTTCTAGACTTCCCCATAATGATCCACATATGAATGCCCCCCACCCCCAGGTTAATTATTGTATTTCTTTGTACTTAGGCAACCTGATATAGTTGGTTCAGAACAGCAACCCATAAGTTCAGCAACATAGCTGATGCCCCATAGCTCTACATTTTGCACTGGATTACCAGGTCAAATTCAAGATTTCAGTCCTCCTCTTCAAAACCCTCCATGGGATTGTCCCAAGTGACCTGAGGGACTGTTGCGTTCTGCACAATCCTGGCTTCCTGCAACAGCTACATTCCACCAGACCCATGGAATAGCTATCCTCAAATATTAAACTCTGGCACATGAGTGCTATTTTCCTGGTGATTGAGGATTGAAATCTGGAACTCACTCCTACAAGAGATTCGGATGACTACTAACCCCAGAATTTTCAGAAGTAAATACAAATGCCATTGCTTTGACCCACTATTCTGGCAGTAATACCACATTAAAAATAAAACCCCGAAAATGAGAAAACTAACAAACACACACATAAAACCCCCCAAAACCCCAACACCAAGTAAACAAAGCCCAGTTGCTCTCTGTATACGTATGCTATATAATTTTGGCAGGTGCTCAGCTACCAGTGATGGAGGCCCTACTGAAACCTATCCAGACAGTGACTGACCATTGCTAGGTGTAGCCCAGGCTAGGGCTCTTAAGGTTCCCTGAGATTTTTGTGACCAACTGAACAAAAAAACCACTCGACATTGTTGCATGGATCAGAGCCTCCCCTCTCAACACAGGAGCAGATCACATGAGACTGGAAAACCAGCTGGTTGTAATTAATACAGCAGCCAAACACCATTTTCATGATTACTACGATTTTAAATTTTGAAATGCTCAATTTTTGACATTAATAAATGAAAAGAGGAAAAGGTTAATTAGATTAAATCTTGTGATGTATTTCTGGCAGGGTATTCCACTTGGAAAATAAAATTGTTTTAACATGAACATATTATAGTGACTTAGTGAACACAATGGGTAATATTTCCCTCTTCAAACAAAGATACACATGACTGATGATGAAGATAATTCAAGAAGTGGAATATGATCTGATTTCCTTGTCTGACACAAAGTCATATACATTTAACAAAATACTGGATATCCTTTCTAGACCAGGGCCAGAACCTTCAGACATGGGGAGTACTGGATCACCAGGGGGCACCATACCCAAGGGCAGGTTGAAACATTAGTGAAATAAGTGGTGCCACCTTACGTAGAATATGACCTGCTTTGTGCTGATTACCCTGTGATGATAACTTGATCATCAAGATGTTTCCTGATTTTTCATGGTGCTGGCTGCTGGCAGGGGTACATTACAGTTCCCCACTTCCTCTTATTTCCTTCCTTCCCCAACAGCAAATGTCTATCTGGCCTTCTCCTGAGTCCCCTTGCAAAGACCTTGTCAGGGTTCCCGCTCTGCTCTGAACTCTAGGGTACAGATGTGGGGACCCCCCATGAAAGACCTCCTAAGCTTATTTCTATCAGCTTAGGTTAAAACTCCCCCAAGGCACAAATTATTTGCCCTTGGATGGTACGCTGCCACTACCAAGTGATTTAACAAAGAATCAGGACCACTTGGAGTTCCTATTCCCCCAAAATATCACCCCAAGCCCTTACACCCCCCTTTCTGAGGAGGCTTGAGAATAATATCCTAACCAATTGTTTACAAAGTGATCACAGACCCAAACCCCTGGGTCTCAGGACAATAGAGAAATCAGTCAGGTTCTTAAAAGAAGGATTTTATTTTTAAAAAAGATAAAAATCACCTTTGTAAAATCAGGATGGAAAATAACTTTACAGGGTAACAAAAGATTCAAAAACACAACAGAACTTCCTCTAGGCTTAGTTTCAAAGTTACAAAAAACAGGAATAAACCTCCCTCCAGCAAAGTAAAAATTCACAAGCAGAACAAAAGATAATCGAACACGCCTTGCCTGGCTTTTACGTACAATTTTTGTAATATGAGAGACTTTTAGGATGGTTTATAGGAGAAGGAGTTTTCTGACCTGATGCTTCTCTGCTTCCCAAGAGAACACACAAAACAAAGCCTTCTCCACCCCCAAGATTGGAAAGTATCTTCTTTCCCCATTGGTCCTTTTGGTCAGGTGCCAACCAGGTTATTTGAGCTTCTTAACCCCTTACAGGTAAGGAGGAATTCTAAGCTACCCTAGCTGTATGGTGATGACAGACCTACACTAGCTCTGGATATTGTCCCTTTTCCCCCTGAAGAGCCCACCCCTCCAAGGGAGTGGCAGAGCAATTTGGGCAGGGGGAAACTTAGGTGGAGTAGTGGCTTGGAAGTATACATCCTGAACCTCTGGCTTTACTGCAAGGGAGACAGTCAACTAGTTTGTAAAGAGCATGACCTCTGCTTGAACTGGCCTCTCTCTAGGCAACCTGTTACATTTGTAGTGGGATGTTTGCATGTCCAGCAAAGAAGTTGGAAACAGAGTAAAAATTCCAGACAAGTTACATTTATAGATCTTTAAAGAATTTTGTAAATCCTTTAGGTGATGAGCACTGTCTTAATTTTATAGCATTAAGATGCTCATTTTAGAAGACCTGGTGAATTGACTGCCAAACTCTATAAAAGGCAAACATATCCTAGAGAATCTCCCTCTGGAATGCACAGGATTTGAGGAAGAAAATAATTCCTCTAGCCAAATGAAAGGGGCTCCCAGTGACAAAAATTTGTATATGGCAATGGGAAAGTTATCATCAAAAAGTATTCCTGTATACACTAGTTTTCCCCCCACCTAATCCTTAGAGGACTACACAGCCTCATTTACTATTGTACAGCAAGAGGCCATGTTCAAGTCTACCCTACCCTAGTAAAGAACTCTCCACACCTGTTTATTTTTAGAAACACCAAAACATTCTCTAGGGTTGGAATTCCTGAAACTGGGGATTTGACTGCGTAATAGAACAGATAGGGAGAGGGTTTGTAATATTTTCTCCTAAAAAAAAAAAAAAAAAAGTACGTGTCTTTTGAAGTCTTATTTTGGAAGAGGGATGGCTTCAAGGCTTTAAACAGGACATAGTCAGATTAGAAACGGGAAAATAATGGGGAAAACTAACCACTTCATGTATGATGAGGAAGACTACCTTTTCCTCCCCTTCTGAAAAGGTTCTCTTTGAATTAAGAACTGCTGCTATGCTAAGTAAAGGTCAGGATTGAAATCACCTCCTCACTAAAGAAAAAATTTGAGTGTTTCAGAGGAAGCTGAGTGACAAGGCTCAGTTGGCTGAAAGAATTAGCCCTCAAGGTCAAGGCAATGGTCTAGTTCTACAGAACCAAGTTATGGGGGTTTTTAACTGTAAGCTGGAGCAGTGGGAATATGGACTACTTGCAACTGGCAGTGGTGAACTTCCAGAAGGTGATTGATGGCCACGTGCTTTGCTATGCTGAGGGAAGCTCTCATGTAGGAGGTCTGCTGCTCCAGGGTGAGCTCTGCTCAGGTTTTTAGGAAAGTGGCATTTTCCTCCTTAAGTTCTGCTGCCACTACTGGTCATCCCAAGCCTGTAGCACTATCCTGTCCCATCGGTCCATGCCTGTTGGTCAAGCCCAGAAAAAGCAGCAGTCCACTGAATGAAGCATTCCATGTAAAGGTCTAGGAGAAGTGTCTGCTCAATGTGAGCCTCATCCCTTGGTGCCTTACTGCCTGGTTGTGAGGTCATTGCACAACTGTACACAGACCTGTAGTGGCCTGTTTATAGTCATCACCATGATTGCAGAGCTCACCAGTGCTTCATGCTGCCTCACAGAGCTTTAAAGAAGGCATTGGCTTGCAAAGCCCAATGTATGATGGGGTGAAAGGAGAGGAATCATGGCAAATACATAGTTTGACCCAAGCCTCAGAATTCTAGTGCCTTTCCGTAGGTATCCCCATGACGATCAGGGTACAGATACCCCCAGGGATATGACTCCAAAGAATAAATAACTGAATCAACTGGTTGTATATAATGTTATTATGTATAAAAATATGTTGAGTAAGGTCTTTTATGGAAGCTTGTAATGTTCTGAGCTTGATGGTCATCACAAGATATGTATAGACATAGTGGTTATGAATTTATGTATATAGAGAACTGGGTTCTTAAAGCTTTACCTCCATCTCACAGCAGGGGAGTGGTCAGCCAAGCAAGAAAGGGCTGCTTCCTGACCCAATGAGACTAGCCCCAAACACTTAGCATTGTTCAACCCAGAAAAAGACAAATGATGGGCCGCAAAGTTAATGGGAGAACACAGACACCCCGGCTAGAATTTCCCCACCCACATAACCATGGTCACCATGCCAGGAGGAAAAAAAGGAAAAAAGTCTTTTTGAAAAGGAGGCTTGAAACTGAGCTCTTGATCCAGAACTGGAGGAACAGTCTTGAAGGTTGGGAGGAGATAGTGGCTGCCTGTCAATGCTGGATCCCCTGTATGGAGGTGGTCATGCTGGGAAATTGTTCAATGGCAGTAGGTAACTTGTGTTAGAAAAGGAAATTTATATAATATAGAAGTGCAAAGCTTGAAGTTGTGTCTTTATGTTTATTTTCTCTGTAACTGGTGTTTGCTTTCCCTTATTATTTCATCTTTGAATCAGTGATTTTTCTATTAAATAAACTTCTTTATTTTTACCCCAAGGCAGTCTCTGGTGTACAAACTGTGTGGAGTGTGTGTGCCCAAATAAGCTGGTGTTGGGGGTCAGGTTTCATACCTTTGGAGTGATGAACCAGAGGGGGAAGTCTGAGTGTCTGGTAGACAAGAACTCAGGGTGGACGGATTTGGGAACTCTTAGGTTTGGAAGGGCCATCAGGTGACAAGGGCCATCAGGTGACACCAGCCTGCAAGTGACAACGAGGCTGGTACAGGCCAGGTTGAGACCTTTATGCTTGGGGGTGGGCTACTGGTGCCAGGGTTCTGAGCCATAGCAGCACAGCATTATGGCACCCGAAGTTCCAAGATGGGCACTGACAGAGCACCTTACTGGCCTGAGCGATCCTCAAAATGTCACAGTCCCATAATGCAAACACTCCCAGAAAGCACTGAGCACAGAAGCAGAGCAATGCACCATGGGATGCCTGACCAGAATGCTGAATGCTTGTTTCAAAACACTGCTGTGCTCTATGGTAGAACTGATATAAGGCAAAACCTACCTTAATCACGAGGTAATAATGTCATGCGTCTGAACCGCTCATGCAACACTTGTTGCAGATCACTTAACACAGATACACAAAACCGGAAGCAAGTTTCAAATGCAGACATGCCCTTATTTACAGTGACATGAATCGGGAGTAGCTCTACAGAAGTCAGTGGAGTTCCACCACAGCAGCACTGGTGCATGAGGAGAATCAGGCCCTTGGATTTTAGTAAGGCTGTAGCACAGTTCAGTACCCAACCACTCTTCAGTAGAGAACTGTTTTAGCCATTACAGGAGTCTAACTTGTAATCAGATCTCCCAGCACAGTAATTATTTCCATGTAGATGGCACTTAAGTGGACAAGCTTTGCAGCAGGTGATTTTGCAGATTAACAGTTTACACTTCTGCATTTACTTCTGTAGTGATTCAGGCAATGCTAAGTCAATTGAAAAACAATACACTCTGCTGGCTGCTTTTTCTCAATTTATTTCATGCCTCATCTGGCAGTGTTTATAGATTCCTGTGCTAACATTTTCAATGCTTAAATGACCCCAAAATTGGATTTGTTTGGAGGAAGGATTATCTTGCGGCTAAAAGCACAGACTGTCAGGCCTCCTGTGTGCACCTGGGCAAGTCATAGCCTTTTTGTGTCTCACATTCCACAATTGAGAAATAGGGCTGATTCCCACCTCCTTTGCGCAGGTGTTGTAAGACAAAACATTCATTAGTACTTCTAGAGCATGGTGAGATTTCTGGATGGAAGGCTCTGCAGAGGAGTAAAGCAGCAGTAGTAAAACCACTGTATCTTTATCTAAAGACCTTCCACCATCACCTTGCAAAACAATTCAAAATGATGAAGTTCAGTACCTGTCCTAGGGCCAATCCAACAGTTTAGTTGTAGAGATCTACATTTGACCATCTATCACCACTCCAGTTAGCAGTATCTGGGAGCACAGTGGGGCAACACAAATCAGTTCTGAAATGGGGAAAGGCCTTCACTGCTTAGCAGAAATTGCACTGTGTGCAAAGGACGAGGGCTCTAGTACTGGTGGATTATGATGGGAATCCCATCCAAAAAATCAGGCCTTGTTGGTGAGGGATGTGGAGAGCTTTGGTCCCACAAGCAAATCACATACCCCTTTGTAAAACAATTGGAAGTTTTGCAGCAGTTCACAACATCAAATGCAGACATACGTCCTCAGTTAGTGAGGCAGCAGCTACAAAGATTAGTTTCCTTAAAAATGTATGAGAATTAACACTACATTACACACCAATGTGCATTGCAAGTGCTTTTAGGATAATACTGTAGTAGAAACCACTTACTTTTGTGCATTATTGGGGGGGGTGGGGGAAATAAAGTCCAGACATTAAAGAATAACTTATATAGTAAGAAAAAGGTCATCAATTTAATCCATCATTTACTTTAAGCAGGCAAGCAATTTGTAAACATTCAAAAGCGGCAGCATCCAAGTTACAAACAATTTAAAAGAAAAAGAATTGAGATTAAGGGTTTTTTCTTTCAAAAAAATTGGAAATGATCATTTAAAATGCTACAAACACTGAACACTCAGTTACATCACCTATCATCCTGCTAATAGTTCTTTCTTATAAAGATTCCAGTATTTCTAAAATTCATGATCTTGTAATAACTTGTACATTAGCATTTGCTGCTTGGAAGTCAGTTGCTTGAGGATTACACCTGTTTTTAAATTCCATTAGCAAAGGTGATGCTTGTGTCTTGATTCAATACTTCTTTAACTTCTGAAGGCAAAGTGTCAAAGAGGTGATCTTCCACAACAAGCCCGCTTTTCCTGAGAAGCCGACATTGTCCTAGCATAGCTGGTAGCCGATCTAAGCAGTTTCCCTTCAGTTCCAGGTGAGTTAGCTGCACGAGCTGACCAATTTTATCTGGGATCGAGGTAATACAGTTTTGCCCCAGACTCAAAGTCCTTAATTTCACACATTTAAACAACTGTTTTGGCAAAATATCCACTTTGTTTCCTGTGATATGCAAATGCTGCAGATTTTGAAGCAATCCAATTTCCATTGGAATTGCTGCAATTGAGTTGTAGCTTACATCTAAGCATCTGAGTTTCTGTAAACTGAACACTGCGACTGGCAAGGATTCGAGTTTGTTATTGGAGAGATAAAGTGACTCCAAGTTCTTTACATGGGTAATGGAGGAAGGAATGTTGACTATTTTATTGTGCCACAACTTTAAGCAAGTAAGTCTTTTTAAGTGCTGGAAGCTGATGACTTCTTCAATTGTGCGTATGCTATTTGATTTTAAATCCAGATCCTGTAAATTAGACAGACTGAAAATGGCATGTGGAATTCTCTCCAGTTCACAGTTCTGTAGTTCTAACTCAGCTACATTCATCATTTTCTTAAGGCTATTCAGTACCACAAGCTTGGTGCCATCATTGTGAATTACTAGTTTTGTTAGATGCGGTGCCACATCTGTGATATTGGTGGGGACTTTGGTCAAATTGCTCTTCACATGGAGAATTTTAAGGTGTCTTAACTCTCTGAGAGATTCAAGCCCTATCATCTTATTGTTTTCAGAATTCAAGTTGCCTATCAAGTATAACTCACGGAGATTTTTGAGCAAATACACCCAAGCAGGAATTTCTGCAACATCTGTGAATTTCACGTGAAGGCATCTCAAGTTGTCACGGAGGAAGCTGAAAGCAGTCTGCTCAACCTTTGCAGGGCAGTGACAGAGATGAAGCTCTTGAAGGTTGGTCATCTGGGAGATTTTAGCTGGGATTTTTGCTTCAGGAATCAGCTCAAGTTTCAGCACATCCAGGTCTGTCAGATCAAACACTGCATCAGGGACCCCTGATAGCATGAAGAGATGCAGCTCTTGCTTATCCTGTGCATTGCGGGAGACATGCTGCCGAAGTTTTTCAAATGTCCACTCGTGGTTTAAACTAATTTCACGCAGCTTGTTTTCACTTACCTCTGACAAGAAGACACCAAATCTCTTGGAGTACAACTGGTCATACTGATCTACCATGTGCAAAAGAAATGCAAAATCGTTTTTGACATCAGGAATATCACTGAAGCTGCTCTCTTCTCTGACCTTCTCAAAGGAATATTCTTTTAAGGGTATTCTAAACAACCAGAAGAGTGTGTACAGACAGACAAAACCATACACACAAATGAGAGAAATGTAGCTGATAAGCAGCTTTTTCAACATGTAAGCCATATTGTGTGTACACTCAAATTCCTTATAGCCAGTCAAATGCTCCACTTTTGGCTTGCAGTTGTGCTCAAAACTAATCTCGTTTACAAAGTTAGCTGTGTAGCAAAGAATAAATATGAACTTGACTGTCTTGATGACTGTCTGGACAACATAGAGTTTATAAATCAAGTCACTGTCCTCCACATGGGCTCGGAATTTTCGAACTTTTTCAAACAGGGCTTTGGCTTGTTCTCCATCTTTTTTATCTAAAATAGTCATGCTGGGAACCTCAATAACTGGCTTTTCAGCTGAAAACTTGAAGCCAGTCTTGGTTATCATGGGCGTACTAGCACTTGGGCTTCCTTCATCACTGCTAGTGGAAACGTGCTTTGGCAGGGATTGGGCACCCGTTAGTCTCTGTTTGTTCTCCTCAGAGTCCTCACATGCTGTTTCAGATAATGCTTTTGTAGTCCAAGGGGATTCAAAACACTTTCCTAATATAGACACAAAATGTTCAATTTTTGAGCATGTTTTGGGATATTTAAACCAAAAATTGCTACTGACCATTAAAATAATAGTATGTATGAGAGCAAGATAGGGAAAATACTTTGAATACCAAGGAAGAGCCAAATGATAGCACATCTGGTTAATAAATATATATTGCTGATAATCCAAATTGGTTTTTCGGCCTGAAGAATCCTGTTTCTCATTCTTCGGCTCCTGATTTGATACAGTAGATTGCAACTGAGAATAGGTCGTTCTGCTTAGTGGTATGTCTGGTGTTATGGTAGGTGCACTTTCAAAGGAAACTGTTCTCATTGCCATTCCTTTATCTTGATCAGTGGTTGTTTCAAATCCTGGTGTAACATCAGCATTCCCTGATATGCTGGGTTGTGCTTTTGAATTTACAGCAGACTGCAATACTGGCAAGCAGACCACCTGATCTTTGGTCAGCTGCATGGTTCCAGCAAAGATGGCAACCATTAGCATAACAACAGCAAGATAATCCATAAATACATCCCACCATGGTTTCAGGATGCGATAAGTTGGCTGAATGTCATTAAGTGATGCAACTTCTGCAAGGGTAAACATTCCTGAAACAAAACAAAACATACGTTACTATCATTTGTTGTTGACAGACTGGTATAATTTTTTTTCTGTTGAACAGCATAACATCACAAGATATGTAGAATCTGAAAAAGTTTTCCACTGCTCTTTGTATTTTGTTGAATTGTACGCTATTGTCCACCACCCCATAAAATGGAAGCAAGCCAGGCAGGATCCTTTCAAGGGTGTACGGTGTCTCTAGAATAATAAAAACAACAACAAAATCTCTCTCTTTACTTACTGTCAAATTATACTTAGAGAGAGCCACCACTTAATATTACAAGAGTGAAAGGTTTGCACTGTATGATATAACTATCTGGACTGTTAAGAGCTGTCGTTGATATATTTTAAAAACGTGACTAGCAAATAGAATATACCTTGTGAAAATCAGTTTCTGTAAAAGTGATTGGACTGTGTACTTTGAATATGCACTATATTAGTGTTAATTAAAAATATTTTAAATAATAAAAAATAGAAAACATTTTGCAAAACACTCTGCACTCTCTTATAACAATATGACAAAACCTCTCATTTCCAATTCATTCAAATAAGCTAAAAAAAAAAATCAATAAATTTCATTCCTTTGCTATCCGATCCTTTTCCTTAGGTATCACCACTCATGTCTTAGCAATGTTAATGTTTCAACTATTATATAAAAATACTACACTAAAAGAGCTGCTTTCAATATTTTTATTTATTTTATAGCAAGATATTCAAACTATTTAAAATAGTCTGGAAAATGGATATTTCTCAGTTAATGAAAATTAAAAAAAAGACAATCTGGAAATCAGTTTAGATAGCAAACTAGTTGCAAGACTTATTTTTCCAATTAAATTTTATCCATTGCTACCTGGAACTGTAAATCTGATTTGGATTCCCACCCAGTCCTTGTTGTAGCATAGTTTACTGCCCATCAAATAGGCTGTTTCCTTTTATTATTATGCAGTCTGGAGGGTTGAACTTATCTGTGCAAAGAATAAACTTCCCTTGCAACCAGGATGTGGTTTAACTGTTTTATTCATGACTAAAATTTGTAATTTCTACTGTAATTGTGTAGTGCATGTGTCACATGCATCACATAGACCCACACAAGCGGCGGGGAGGGGGGGGAGAGGAGAGGAAGGGAAATCTGTATCACATAGTCAGTTTAACATAGTAGGAGTAGCTAATGGTGAGAATGGCCAGTCAGGATACTAGGAGAATCCAAAGCAGACAGGCCTAGGATGGACCAGCTGGGTTAATTATTTTAACAGTGTGGCAGTTCAGATCTATGCACAAGTACACCTCAGTTTGCTGTTTGTTACTTAGGGGGTACAGTCACAGGTGTACATGCACAGCATGTGATCACTTGGTTATTTCTAATCCATATTTCTTCATACTTGTCAAGTAAGCTTGGACGGAGTTTATAGCAGGACTGTATTTTAAGACACTGAATATCTGCAAGCCAAATAGTGTAATTAATAGTTGCCTCTTGCTCACATCAGTGTGCAGAACTCAAACTGGCCACATTCCATTTGGCCAACTTCTTACAAAAAGAGTTCACCTTTAGGCTGAGAATGAGCAGGTGACATTTCAGCCAAAGCCAAATTTTAGTCAGAAAGTTATAGGCACCTGAAAATAGGGGCCCAGAATGGAAGAGTCAGAGGCATCATGCTGCTACAACTACCTACACTGTAGCCAGAACACGAAAGCCAGGGCCCACATCATCACCTCCTGTGGGGAAACTCTCAGGAAGCAGCTTTGTGGGAGGCAGTCTTCCATGAGGATCTGTACGAGGGGATGAGGACAGCATGTTCCTTTCTCCTTCCCTCTTTCTGTCAAAACAAGGTGTGGGGGCCACCCACAAACCTGGTGGATCTAGTCATCTGCTTAGCGACCCAGTACCTCCAGACTGATGCTGGCCTTCACTGACACCATCCACTCAACGTGGCTTCCTGGAGCCATTTTACCAAGGATTCCTGCACCCATGAATGCTTTGGGGGAATCCCAAAGCAAACAGCCTCCACAGTAAAGAGAATACATCCCCAGGCTGGAAAGGCCCACTACTGCTCCAACTGAAGTCAATGACAAAACTCCTACTGACTTCAATGGGACCAGAACCAGGCACTGTATGTTAGTCATTTGTAATTTATATAGATAGATAAACATATAATGATCCTCCCCATCCCTCACGGCTGAGGTCACAGGTGGCACAATGGCCATCCCACCCAGCACGGGAAAGGAAAAGAATATTAATAATGTTTTTTCCTGTACAGATCTTTCAAAGGGGCTTTGAAATGAGGCTTCTGATGGTCTCAGATACTTTCTGCAAGGTCTGGTCTACACTAGAATTTTTATAAAATTTCTCCACCATGAACGGTAGCAGTGGTGAGACAGCTAGCAAAGACGGGCCACCAACAGCTACTGGTGCTTTGCCCATTGTCAGCTAGACCTACACTGAGCATGGTCAGCCGATGCAGAAGGCAGAGAACTAGCTGCCAGTCTATTCTACCATTCCCACCATTGTACTACTGCTACTGGGGGTAGTACAATAGCAGCATTTTTCTCAAAACCTTCCTTTTGTAGACACAGGCTAACTATGCTGAAAATGGTTTCATTCAGTCTATACTAGCAGAAGCCATTTTCAGATTAGGGGAACCTATTCCTAAAACCACTGCCACCAAGGGCTTAATTTCACAGTGTAGAAAGGATGCCACGAGAACATTTGTATAACACGGAAAACTGGCCACCATCAGCAAGTTAAGAGTCATCCAGGGAGCTGGGGGAGAAATGAGTAAAATAGAGACAGAGCACAAGAGTTCAAGTTGTTGTTTTTTTTTTAAATAATTATAGACTTTGTCCTATGCACAAAATTATTTCAAAAATTTCAGTAAACTTGATAGTTGCTGTAATCCTCTTACTGTAGGCTGCAGCCAGTGTGATGTAACAAGAGCTTTACACAAGAACAGCATTCAGCTCTCTGAACAGCTCTCTTTTCTTTCAAGTTACTGAAACCCACAGAAGAACTGCTAAAAGTGGCAATACTTCAACAACAAAACTTCAAAAACAGACTCCAAGGAGAGACTGCTGAATTGGAATTAATTTGCAAACTGGATACAATTAACTTAGGCTTGAATAGAGACTGGGAGTGGATGGGTCATTACACAAAGTAAAACTATTTCCCCATGTTTATCCCATCCCCCACTGTTCCTCAGACGTTCTTGTCAACTGCTGGAAATGGCCCACCTTGATTATCACTACAAAAGGTCCTCCTCCCCCGGCTCTCGTGCTGGTAATAGCTCACCTTAAGTGACGACTCTGGTTACAGTGTGTATGGTAACACCCATTGTTTCATGTTCTCTATGTACATAAATCTCCCCACTGTATTTTCCACTGAATGCATCCGATGAAGTGAGCTGTAGCTCACGGAATCTTATGCTCAAATAAATTTGTTGGTCTCTAAGGTGCCACAAGTACTCCTTTTCTTTTTGCGAATACACACTAACACGGCTGCTAATCTGAAAGAAGAGCTGCTGTTTCAACAGAGATTAGCAGTTATGAAACATGGAAAATGATGTTATTTTACAATCTAAAATTCAGAATGTCATAAAAAGAGAGGCAGACAGTTTCTACCTAGTATTGTTGCGTCTAGGAACTGAAAACCAGCTCTCCTTTCCCCACCTCTAAAATATACACCTGAAAGGCGCCCTGAGTTAAAAACAAAAACAAAATAAAAAACCCACACAGTTCATAAGTCACATTCTGACAAGCCGCAAGTGAAGTTGATATATTCCACAACAAGTCTTCACTCTCCTCTTTCAGTTTCACTGAACTAAAACCATAAAAGTTGAACTCATACTTCAATGCTAATTTTTTACATTCCATCTATTGCAGATTTGGAGGATTTGAGACTTAAATTGAAGTCAGGACAGTAAGTTTGCCAAATACAACCCACTGTTTTTATGATTATTTTACTAAAAAGGCCAGCTTTAAGTACTTGTACAGTTTTAACATGTTTTTGTTCTATAGTTTGTAAATACCCTTTCATAAGCTGGAAAGCAATTTCTTTCACAACCATTTTTCATCTTCATTTTGGGGATAGGGATTAGGTTTGATGTTAATCTAAAATAGGAATATCAGACTCACTCTGCATTGGGGGACAAACTATAGTATAAATTTGGATCTGAGGCCTGGAGTTAGAAAACCAGGGGCATAAACAACACTTTGGCTATAGTAGGCTTCCTGTTGAAGTCAATGGGTGTTCTGTGCAAAGATCCAGGGCAGCCTATTCTGTAGGTTGGCATCTTAGAACATTGGAGAACACATACCATTTCATTGGAAAGCCAAGAACCAGATTTCTTGTGGTTAAATAAACCATCTACTTCTTGCCCTTGTGGTTCATCAGACACTGAATGGTAAACAGGCCTCCAGTCTCCCAGTCGAAGCACTGCTTTTTTGACACCATAGTCCAGGACTGAACTAGAAAGTCCTGGTTCCCGAAGATGTTTTTCAGTGATTTTCAATCCCTAGCACAGAGTTTAGAGGGCAGACACTTACTTTAAGCATGTGTCGTTAAGTTCAGTTTTGATGTAAAACTAGTCATTTCAATTACTGCTATTACAACATGACAGCTTAATGCTACATACATAACTGGAATATACAAGAAAGCTATCTACAGGAAATCTTTGTATTTTGATGAATAACCTCCTCTCCTTACCTAAACCTTCCAACAAAATACTCATTAACTTGGCCAATCTAAATAGTCAAGATGATAGAATTTTATCTTAGCCCTGGCCTACACTATGAGTTTAGGTCGAATTAGCAGCATTAGATCGATTTAACCCTGCACCCGTCCACACAATGAAGCCATTTACTTCGACTTAAAGGGCTCTTAAAATCGATTTCTGTATTCCTCCCCCGATGAGGGGAGTAGCGCTGAAATTGACCTTGCCAGGCCAAATTTGGGGTAGTGTGGTTGCAATTTGACGGTATTGGCCTCTGGGAGCTAACCCAGAGTGCTCCATTGTGACCGCTCTGGCCATGCTCTCAACTCAGATGCACTGGCCAAGTAGACAGGAAAAGGCCCGCAAACTTTTGAATCTCATTTCCTGTTTGGCCAGTGTGGCAAGCTGCAGGTGAGTGCAGATCTCATCAGCAGAGGTGACCATGATGAAGTCCCAGAATTGCAAAAGAGCTCCAGCATGGACCAAACAGGAGGTACGGGATCTGATCGCTGTATGGGGAGATGCATATGTGCTATCAGAACTCCGTTCCAAAAGATGAAATGCCCAAACATTTGAAAAAAAATCTCCAAGGGCATGAAGGACAGAGGCTATAACAGGGACCCACAGCAGTGCTGCGTGAAACTTAAGGAGCTCAGGAAAGCCTACCAAAAAAAGAGAGAGGCAAATGGCCGCTCGGGGTCAGAGCCCCAGACGTTGCCACTTCTATGATGAGCTGCATGCCATTCTAAGGGGTGTAGCCACCACTACCCCACCCCTGTGCTTTGACTCCATCAATGGATTGTGCATTTTGGGGATGAGGAAGATGAGGAGGAGGAGGTTGAAGATAGCGCACAGCAAGTAAGCGGAGAAACCGTTTTCCCTGAGAGCCAGGAACTGTTTCTCAGCCTGGATCTGGAGCCAGTACCCCCGAACCCACCCAAGGCGGGCTCCCAGACCCGCCAGGTGGAGAAGGGACCTCTGGTGAGTGTACCTTTGTAAATATAATACAAAAGCAGGCATGTTTAAAAGCAAGCATGTTTAATGATTGATTTGCGGCCAGTACAGCTACTGGAAAAGTCTGTTAACATGTCTGGGGATGGAGTGGAAATCCTCCAGGGACATCTCCATAAAGCTCTCCTGGATGTACTCCCAAAGCCTTTGCAAAAGGTTTCTGGAGAGGGCAGCCTTATTTCGACCTCCATGGTAGGACACTTTACCATGCCAGGCCAGTAGCACGTAGTCTGGTATCATTGCATGACAAAGCATGGTAGCGCATGGTCCCAGTGTTTGCTGGCATTCAAGCAACATCCGTTCTTTATCTCTCTGTGTTATCCTCAGGACAGTGATATCATTCATGATCACCTGGTTGAAATAGGGTAATTTTATTAAGGGGACATTCAGAGGTGGCCATTCCTGCTGGGCTGTTTGCCTGTGACTGAACAGAAATCTTCCCCGCTGTTAGCCACGCAGTGGGGGGAGGGGTGAAGCGATCATCCCAGAGAATTGGGTGGTGGGGTTTAGTTGGGTTTGTGCTGCATGTTAACCTGAAAACCACAGCCCCTCCTTTTAAATTGCCAACCCATTTTAAATGGCCAACCCAATGGCTGTTTGGTATGGGAAATGAGGGCGCTGCTGTTTGAAACCATTCCCACATGTTATGAAGGTTAAAGACGCCAAAAGATTGTGGCTTATCATGGCTGCCTGCAAGCTGAATTCTTTTGCCCGCCGGCCCTGCATGTGTGATCTCTCACACCAAACTGGCAGGCCCCCAATATAAGAGGCAAAATGCGACCTTGTACCGAATGCACATGTGCTATGTAATGTTAACAGCAAGGTTCACCCTGAAAGAGTCTACCCATTGTTCTCTAAAATGTGTCTTTTTAACTACTACTCTCCCTTTTTTTTTCCTCCCGCAGCTGCAAATGTTTCAATGCTCACACTATCATCTCCTTCCCAGAGGCTAGCGAAGATCAGAAGGCGAGAAAAAAGCAGTCGCGATGAAATGTTCTCTGAGCTCATGCAGCCCTCCCACACTGAAAGAGCCCAGCAGAACGCGTGGAGGCAGACAACGTTAGAGTCCAGGAAAGCACAATATGAACGCGAGGACAGGTGGCTGGTGGAAGATAATAAGTGGCTGGCTGAAGATGATAAGTGGCATCAGCTTGCTGACAGAAGGCAGGAGTCAATGCTGAGGCTACTGGAGGATCAAACGGATATGCTCCGGCTATGGTTGAGATGCAGGAAAGGCAGCATGAGCACAGACCGCCGCTACAGCTCCTGTGTAACCAACCGCCCTCCTCCCCAAGTTCCATAGCCTCCTCACCCATACTCCCAAGAATGCAGTGGGGGGCCTCCGGGCACCCAACCACTCCACCCCAGAGGACTGCCCAAGTAACAGAAAGCTGGCATTCAATAAGTTTTAAAGTGCAGTGTGGCCTTGTCCTTCCCTCCTCCACCACCCCTCCCGGGCTACCTTGGCAGTTATCCCCCCTATTTGTGTGATGAATTAATAAAGAATGCATGAATTTGAAGCAACAATTACTTTATTGCCTCTGCAAGCAGTGATCAAAGGGGGAGGGGAGGGAAGGGTGGTTAGCTTACAGGGAAGTAGAGTGAACCAAGGAGTGGGGGTTTTCATCAAGGAGAAACAAACAGAACTTTCACACCGTAGCCTGGCCAGTCATGAAACTGGTTTTCAAAGCTTCTCTGATGTGCACTGCGCCCTCCTGTAGTCTTCTAACTGCCCTGATTTCTGGCTGCGCGTAATCAGCGGCCAGGCGATTTGCCTCAACCTCCCAGCCCACCATAAATATCTCCTCCTTACTCTCACAGATATTGTGGAGCACACAGCAAGCAGTAATAACAGTGGGAATATTGGTTTCGCTGAGGTCTAACCGAGTCAGTAAACTGTGCCAGCATGCTTTTAAAGGTCCAAATGCTCATTCTACCACCATTCTGCACTTGCTCAGCCTATAATTGAACAGCTCCTTACTACTGTCCAGGCTGCCTGTGTATGGCTTCATGAGCCATGGCATTAAGGGGTAGGCTGGGTCCCCAAGGATAACTATAGGCATTTCCATATCCCCAACCGTTATTTTCTGGTCTAGGAAGAAAGTCCCTTGCTGCAACTGTTGAAACAGACCAGAGTTCCTGAAGATGCGAGCGTCATGTACCTTTCCCTGCCATCCCACGTTGATGTTGATGAAACGTCCCTTGTGATCCACCAGTGCTTGCAACACCATTGAAAAGTACCCCTTTTGGTTTATGTACTCAATGCCTTTGTGCTCCGGTGCCAAGATAGGGATATGGGTTCCGTCTATCACCCACCACAGTTAGGGAATCCCATTACAGCAAAGCCATCCACTATGACCTGCACATTTCCCAGAGTCACTACCCTTGGTAGCAGTAGCTCAGTGATTGCACTGGCTACTTGGATCACAGCAGCCCCCACAGTAGATTTGCCCACTCCAAATTGATTCCCGACTGACCAGTAGCTGTCTGGCATTGCAAGCTTCCACAGTGCTATCGCCACTCGCTTGTGAACTGTGAGGGCTGCTCTCATCTTGGTATTCTGGCACTTCAGAGCAGGGGAAAGCAAGTCACAAAGTTCCATGAAAGTGCCCTTATGCATGCGAAAGTTTCGCAGCCATTGGGAATCGTCCCAGACTTGCAGCACTATGCGGTCCCACCAGTCTGTGCTTGTTTCCCAGGCCAAGAATCAGCGTTCCACAGCATGAACCTGCCCCATTACCACCATGATGTCCACATTGCCAGGGCCCATACTTTGATAGAAGTCTGTGTCCATATCCTCATCACTCTCCTCATCACGCTGCTGTCACCTACTTGCCTGCTTTTGCAGGTTCTGGTTCTGCATATGCTGCTGGACAACGCGCATGGTATTTAGAACGGTCATAACTGCTGCAGTGATCCGAGTGGGCTCCATGCTTGCCGTGGTATGGCGTCTGCAGGAGAGCAGAGTGGCAGCAGAAGCGGAGAGAGGATGCCGATGCTGACAGCAATATGGCGCCTGCACGGAAAAAGGCGCGAAACAATTGTCAGCCGTTGCTTTCACGGAGGGAGGAAGGGGTAGGCTGGCAGCAGACGGTGCAGTACGACTGTTAGCCGTTGTTGTCTCCTGGGTGCTTGCCAGCAGACAGTGCAGTACAACTGCTAGCTGTCATCGTCTCCTGGGTGCTCGCGATGCAACCCTGGGTTTAGCAGGCCAAGGCTCAAACCACTGAGCTATCCCTCTGCCAATATTCCAGGCAGGACTGAATCTCCATTAGACAAAACTTAAAGAAGAGAATGATCTTAGTCACTCCCATTTATGTCCAGGCGCCCCTGACAGACCTCATCGAGATCTGCCAGGAGCACCCATGTCTGCCCAGGAGCCCCTGACAGACTTCACTGAGGTCGGCCAAGAGCACCCAGGAGATGACAAGGACGGCTACCAGTCCTAATGCACCACCTGCTGCCACAAGGCAATGAGCTGCTGCTGTGTAGCAATGCAGTCCCGCATCTGCCAGCACCCAGGAGACGTACGGTGATGGTGAGCTGAGGGGGCTCCATGCTTGCCGTGGTATGGCATCTGCAGGGGTAACCCAGGAAAAAAGGAGTGAAACGATTGTCTGCCGTTGCTTTCACCGGGGGGGAGGGGGGCGGGGGGGGCCTGATAACATGTACCCAGAACCACCCGCGACTATGTTTTTTGCTTCATCAGGCATTGGGATCTCAACCCAGAATTCCAATGGGTGGCGGAGACTGCGGGAAGTGTGGGCTAGCTACCCACAGTGCAATGCTCCGGAAGTCGATGCTAGCCTTGTTACTGTGGACGCACTCTGCCGACTTAATGGTCTTAAGTGGGGACACACATAATCAACTGTATAAAATCAATTTCTAAAAAATCGACTTCTATAAATTCAACCTAATTTCGTAGTGTAGACAGAGCCTGAATCTCTCTTTGAATCATTATTTATCAGCAATGACACGTCCCAATTTAGAAAGCCATTTTCTGTGAGAATTCTCTCTTCTTCTGATAAATTATGGTTAGCTAGGTTAGGAACCTCAGTTTTGCTCTCATCTCCTCCTAAAATCTTAGGAAGAACCTTCAAAGTCCTGGCAGCATGAGTGCACCAACTCCCCTTTCATTGTGAAGGTGACTTGGGAGGTCTAGAATTGAAAATATTCTAATTTATTCTATTATATAGGTAGATATCAGGGCAATTTAATGATTCCTAAAAGCTCCAACCTAATCTGAGTATAATGTACCTGTACTTTTATTGAAAAAGAAAATATTCTCCATAAAGTCGTACTTAGATGTGATTGTAAAAAACCAAATAAATTACTTGCAGTTAAAACAATCAGAGCAGAATGAGAACTGCTGGCAATTACATATGCACAGATAGAAAGATAATACTACTACTGATCTAAATTACAGGCTTCAGATAAATCAACAACTGTAACCATTATTACATAAATTGTGTTGCCTATCCAATTAAATTCCCTTTAATTAGTTTTTGAAAAGTAAGTATTAGCACAGCCCCTAAGAGATGTGATTAACAGCTCAGGAGTTTTGTTGGCAGACCTCAGAAAGCAACTACTCAAACAAACAGTGAGTGGACATGTTGGGATATTTCTTACTGGGGTCACAAATTAAATTATTCTACTTGTAAATAAGATCAGTTTAAAATCTAAAGGAATCATTGGAATAGAAAGCAGCATCTTGGTTTGCATTCTTTATGTTTATTTACATCTCACTGCTTCCTGTATTCATTGATCAAAAATTAATCTGGCTGTCTCTGTACAGGCCCTATTTGATAAATCATTTCATATTTTCAATAATTTCACAGGAGGCGGGGGGAAAACAAACAAACAAAACAACCCCACCCATTTTACTTTCAGGTTCCCAACAACTAAAATGAGCCCACCTGTCTTTGTACCCCTCTGAAAATGGAAAGATGACTTAATCAATGTCGTTCACTGGAGTTGGTCAAATATTTCTGCCAAAACTTTTCCAACAAAAAAATCCTTGTTTGAACTAAATGAGTATTTTCCCCCAAGGCTCACTCACTCTCTCACTTATTCACACACACTTTATTCTCCCCTTGTCCCCCACACCTTTTTTGGACCAGCCCTACCCATTAGTCATCACCTTCAGAAAGGTAAGATAGTCCCAATATATTTATTCTTTGCTCATATGGAAGTCTTTCCATGCCTCTCTGATCATTGCCACTGCTGTTCTCTAGAGCTTTTCTGTTTGTGCTATACCCTATAGAAGATGGGGTGACTAGAAGTGAACTTAATATAGTGGATGATGAGATTGATACTTGCAGTGTCTTACTGGTGTACGAGGTATTACAGTTGTTCCACACTTCCGCAGAGAGATCTCAGAGAAGGGTATTGAGAGCACCTTCTCTTCTTCCCAAGGAACCTAATGCAAGGGGCCAGAGGATTTGATCTTTTCTTCCCTCTTGGATAATGTGTATACAGAGAACCTGGGAGAGATTACGAGGCAGTATGGGACCCAGTGGCACCATCATACAGATGACTTTTACCTCTATGCCTCATTTTCACCAAACTTGGAGTACAGGGTTACCGAACCTAGTGGAAGTTCAAATCTGGATGGGAGCAAACTTCCTGAAGTTTAACCTAGACAAGGCATAATCAATGCCAGAAGACAGATTCATTTCAGAGGAGACTGCGCCTGGAACTTTACTTGGGTGTGTAGCATCACCCTTTCCTAGCATGGTTTAAAGTTTCCTGTCACATTGGATCACTCGCTGCTTCTAGTTTTTCACAGAAGCAGTGTCAACCTACCAATATCGTCTCCCATTGAAGAGAAATAGGATGGATAAATAGTTATAAGCACATGACAATTGTGCTTTGGTACCTATTCCATTCCAGTACAATTCGAAGTGCTGGAGACGATTATCTTTGTAAGTGACCTACAAATCAAAACTGATAATTCATCAAACTGCAGATTTCTATGCTGAGTGCTCTTACTCAGCACATTTTATATATACACATATACACATTTTAAAGAACTATTTTAAATGTTTCTCAGTTCTGCTTTTTGATACTTTTTGGGTGACAGAATATATCATCATCTCACAGCAAAGCTGTGAGTGAAAGAGCTGCAACGAGATTTCTGCTACTTGTGATGTCACTCACAATTCCTGCCTTTGAAACTATCTTCCTTAAGAGCCATTAGAACTTAAATTTCACAAGGTTTGGGTTTGATTGTTTTTTAAATTTTTTTAATTTAGTCTTTTAACTTAGCATATGTTATCATTTTCATTTATTAGATATTTTAGGCTAGGCAATCTTATGAAGGATGGAATTTTGTTCTTCATTTGATTTCAGTATATTTAAAGTAATTTATTCTACAGTACTAAAATTACTGTACAGCAGGGTAGGCACTTCTCTGAGACCTGCTATCTTGTAAAGCATGAGATATTAATTCAGAAAAACAACTGGGGCCAAATGGACAAGGAAAATATTGGTTCAGGAAAGTTGAAGGAGAAATTCCAAACAAAGAGAAATAAAAAAATTAGGAATGAGAGTTTCACTCTAGCCTTAAAAAAGGAAAGAAATTACACTATTGCCCAATGCCATATTTACAACTTGTACCTGAAGATTAAAGAAGAGAAAAAGAATCATGTTAATTAATCATAACCCATTAAGTGAATCAAAAGATAACTGCACAGCTATAGGGCTGGATCTTCTCACAGCATATCACTGGGTCTGAAAAATATCCTCTGTCTGGATTAGACTATACATAAATGCCTCAAAGCCATTATCTTCCTCTTTCCATACAGCACTGAGCATGCTGATAGTGTGCAATAAATGACTACCAACTAACCCACCCTCGTCTACTATTCCTTATATATGTTGGGTATGTAAACTTTGTGCTTCATTAGCTTTGTGTCAAAAATGGGATTCCTGTTTTTATAAACAAACAATGTCAGACTATTGCTCAATATTTTTCTTAAAAAAATCCTATAAAACCCCTCTCTTCTCCCCCTCAAAAGTTTTTGGTACTTCACAACTAGACTTTTTCTGGTTATGTAAGACTTTGTAACTTAACTTTCAATCCTGCTGTTTTACTGTTTACTTTCTATAATCCCTGCATACCACCCATTTACTTAATAATTGCTTTAATGTACTGAGATATAAATCGACCATACACAGATGTGTGGTCTAATCAGTGTTGCTTATGCTTCGAGCAGTAAAATTATCTCTCACACCAGAGGGGAATGTTACAGGGCCAAAAAAAAAAAAAAAGTTTCCGAACATTTCTATTCATGCTGGTCCAAAACAGGCTTCAAGGGGAGCTGCAGGTGCTCAGCACCTCTCAGGTTTTGGCCCATTAGGGTTAAACTATTTAACAGTTTTCTTTTGATTTATGAACAACAATTCAGAGAACGCCTATGAGCCTGATTCTCAGTTACACTAAAGGTCCCTTTCTGCTGGTCTAACTGTCACTGTCTCTGCCTTCTCCCCAGTCGCAGCAGCAAATCAATGGAATGTCAGGCCAGATGGGCAGCATACATCTGAAAGAGTGACCCCTTCACATGGGGAGAGTTGTACAACCAGAGGTACATGAGGCAGGGTTTCAAATAGTATTCCAATTGCAATTGCCATGTGCACACATGCCTCTGTATCTTTGGCCCCCTCCTATCCCCAGTTGGGTCATAAAAGGTGCCAAGGCAGTGGTGGGTGGGGAATAGGAATCTCAGAGTAGGAAGAAAGCACAAGCTTTGAAGAACAGGAGTATAAGGGAGCGGAAAGCCTGAGCAGAGGTCACAATGGTAGAGCTGCAGGAAGCCAATAAATGAGGTCATGAAGAACAAAGGAAAAGGTAGAGATTCAGGTTCATTAACAGGACTCTCAATAGTAGTTTCATACTAGTCAGTGTTCACTGTTCCCATTCATGCACAACCCCAACAGCTAATCAAGAGAGGGTAATAAAGAATAGAGAGGGGAGGGAGCAGAAAGCATTTCCTGTTGCAGTTGTTATAATGCCTGTGGTATATATCCACAGCATTAGCACTGTCTTTACTGCAGACTCCCATTGCTTTGCTAAATGTTATTAACTATGATAGCACCTAGAACTCCAGTCACAGGCCCCTATTGTGCTGTACAAGCATAGAACAAAAGCTTACAATCTAAGTAGGAGCTTAGAGTCAGTGTTTTAAAAGCCATTCATGCCTCACCACCTAGGAAAGGAGGACACACAAAATTAAGGGATATTGTTAATGGAACTAAGCCACACAATGATCTTGTGTACTGACCTTTCACCGCTGCATATCTGGAATTAAATGCTAGCTTCAGTCACCAGGAAACAAATTTGATGGATTGATTCTAATTCCTGCTCATGCACAACATGAAACATTCACAATGATCAAACTGGCACAGTTTTTCGTGTCTACCAAATAAGTATCCTAGAATACTGTTTTCTCAACCTTTTTGATACCAGGGACTGGCTTGCTACCTTCCTAAACTGTGTCAGGGAGATCTCAGGGACCATCGCCCAACCTACACAAGAACAATACTTGGTGCTGCAGGTCAAGACTGACAGTGCACCAGAGCTATGCACAAACAGCTTCAGACTAGTGCTAAAATGTCCCTCATTTACATGAGTACCAGATTAACTCACATTTTACAAGAGAAAAAGATCTGAGCAGAGACAATAGAAGTAGCATTGATTTCAGGTAAAATGACAGCATCACAAGTGAGCGTGTGTTTCTTATGCAGTAATTAGTAGCTTGACATTATCTATAATTAGACTACATTGAGATTGTGGATAGACAGAGTATGTCTACACTGCACAGCACTGACAGTGGGATGTAGGGTATGTATAGCCACAGTGAAAAGCAGGCTGCATCCACACTACATTGTGTAGCTACACGCGGCAGTGAAAAGCTCTTGTGGGGGAACCAGTGGGACACCACATTGCTAAAAATAGCAGTGTAGACGGAGAAGACCTGCTTGGGTGTGTAGAGAGCTGTGAAGAGTCCATAAAGATTCAGGTGCATGTTTACCTCTGGTAAGACCATTTACATTACTATTTATGCCTGTGCTAGGGGGACGTGCAGGGTATGTATGCGACAGGCCACCATAAGGAGTGTGCAGTGTAGATATACCCAAAGTTCACATCCCATTCCAGAGAATTTTTAAGATATGCCAGCACAGGCGCCAACTCTTCCTGGCGCCGGTAGGTGCTCGACCCCCCGCAGCCCCGCCTCACCCCCACCCCTGCCCCGCCCCCATTCCAACCCCTTCCCCAAAGTCCCCACCCCAACTCCGCCCCCTCCCTGACCCTATTGGACTCCTTCCCCAAATCTCTGGCCCTGCCTCTTCCCTGAGCGCACCGCGTCCCTGTTTCTCCTCCTCCCTCCCCGCGCTTGCCGCCACAAAACAGCAGTTTTGCGGTGGCAAGCGCTGGGAGTGAGTAGGAGAAGTGGGGACGTGGCATGCTCAGGGGAGGAGGCAGAGGCGGAGGCAAGCTGGGGCGGGGAGCTGCCATTGAGTGCAGAGCACCCACCAATATTTCCCTGTGGGTGCTCCAGCCCCGGAGCACCCACGGAGTCAACACCTATGTATGCCACAACCAGCAATACTGATAAAGATACAGAATGGATTTGTGTACACAAGACCGACAGAAAATATGGCAAAACAACTTCTTGTTAATTACCCAAGTAAAGGCACCACTAAATACAACTGCTCTTCGTTTAACCTGGTCTGACTGGGCATATTATATGATCACGTAACGTTATGGCAGTCTATAATCCATGTATGTGGGTTGAGAGGCAGGCAATATTTAAATATTTCATCCATTTTCAAAATGCACTATTTCTCTCTTTTTGACAGTGAAATTTCTGCAGGGTGTGTCCCCCCGTCTGTCCAGAGCAACAGATTGTAAACATCATACATACAGCCTGCTGCCTCGCCAAGAACCACTATGTCTTTGGTTTCCAGTGAAGTGCCTGTGGTTCTACATACGCACCATTTTCCTTCATTTGTTTCTCCACCATTAAAACAGAGGCTCATTTAAAGAAACTGTAGGATAAAGAAACTCCTCCCCCCCTTGTAATCACTTTAGACATCTAAAAAACACGGAAGCCCCTAGGATATTTAGGACCTTAATCCCTGATGTGTTTGCTGAATTTACTTTTATTTTCAGCCCATGTGGTCATGACAGCCCAACAGCTGGAAGTCTTTGTGACCTCTCTCCTCTATTCAAAACGTGTGTGTGTATGAATGCAGAGACTGGAAGATCCAGTCAGTAGCAGATACCTCTGATCTCATCCGTGTCTGCCCTCATCATACAAGGAAGCTATCCAGATCATGGCCTATGTCAAATAGTGGGTGCAGATCACTGTTGCCCCTCCCCACACACTCTGCTGAACACCACTGGTTTTATTGCCAGAGGACCCTCTGAATCCGGACTTCTTTGGGGGGGGGGGGAAGAAGGGGGAAGCTGTTTTTGTATTTAAACTTAGTAGATTTATTCTCTTACAAATATAACATGTTCTTTCTATCAGACATTGACCCAGCACAATAACTGTTGGGTGCACTAGGTGTGCTTTATTCTCAGTACTCATGAATAAATAAAATACACCCACACTATACATATGCCTAGAGACTGTATTTTTATCTTGGGATTCTGCTGACATGCACAGACGATTAACTGTATTTTATGATATACTTCTTCAAAAACCTGCACAAAATGATGAAGTAAAACAACACGAAGAAAACTGCTCTGACAGACTTGTTCTCTTCTAGGTCTGCAGCCTCCTTGCTCACTAAACCCTGCTTTAAAAAGCAACATCCTTATCCCCGCCAATAAGTTTCACAAGGGCCCATGACACCACAACTGGTGCTGGCAAATGAACCAATCAGAACACAGGTAATGGTGATCTTATGCTACAGAAGTAACATTAGCATTCAGAGTATTTTCCTCAGTGATTTTCCAACTTTCTGATTCAGTGGGATCCCAAGTTAAAGTCAGTAGTGGCGGCAGTAAATCTTTATATTATGGTTTTGCTCAAAGGCCTTAATTGGGATTATGGCTTTATTGTGATGGGTGCGGTACAAACCAGACAATTCCTGCTCTAGAGCTCTAACAATCTAAAAATGATCATTTATTAGGCACTGCTGCTGTTGGCTGCTGTTCAAGACAAAGACAGACAGGATTTATCACAGACTACAACAGAAAAAAAGCTCTGGGATAACATATTGTATGCTTAATCACTCTAATTCATCCTTCCTCTAGGCAGTCATCTTTGAAAAGGGTTAGCAAAGTGTCTTTGTAAATCCCTTTACAGTACAACATTCCTATATGCTTAGCCACATTCTTTCCACTGCTTTTAGAATGATACTATCTCAAAAATAAGGCACATGGAAACAAACAAGCTCTACCTTCTTTAAAACTTCCTTTTCTAGTCAAGTTTGTTTTAACAGAGTTAATGAAGCATTCTAAATATTTGCGTTAGTTCAGACCATGAAGAAATAAGACACATGGATGCATGGAGAAAAAGTCTTATTTAATCTCACTTCCAGACAGACTCTCATCCCCCCTAGCATTAAACCCAGTTTGATGCTCTACTCAGCAGTGACTGAAAAATAGGAAACTCATGCCTGTAGAATTTCCCCATTGGCACTGCTAGACTTGTTCCAGATTTTTATTGCTAGAGTCATGATTATCAGAGCCCTAACCTGATGCACTAAAAAAACCTTTCCAACAGGCATTGTCAGAGGTACCCACTATTGTTCCATTTCATTGTCTGGATTTTACAACCAATATGGAGACTATTTAGTTAGCCAGGCAAAGAATCAACTCAGAGACAGAACATTTACTTTTTCCCCAGGCACTTCCACGCCCCACTCATCCAATAACATGTTTTCCATTTGAATTTGTTCCTGCAAGTCCTTTCCACACCATTTAAGACAGCAGAATAATAGTTTCCTAGCTTCTCCAGCAACATAAAGAAGATCTGTCCCTCTCTTTGGAGGAAAACAAATTAAATCAGTTTTTTGTTTCAACATGTAACCAAAAGAAATTTAATCTTCATACATAAAAACAAGCTAAAGTAACACTACCAAAAATGTTTCTACTTTCTTTATAATCTCCAAGTTAAAAAAAAATAATAGACATGAGATGATAATGCAGCAATATCTGAACAACTGGGACAAGAAAGATCACTTTCTTTAGAACCTATTTTCTAGCTTTGTCTCCCATGGAGCATCATTTTGCCAACATGCTCAAATTTTTAAAGGGAAATAAGATACATAAACATATAAGTCTTGACAAAGTACATTGATAAAATGCCACAAATTTCACTGCCACAGCTCTTATTCTGCCCTCAACTATAGGTATTGAGAAGGGCTTCAGAAAGAGATGAGATCTTATGCTCAAATGTATTTGTGGGCTAACACAACAGGACAATGTTAAGATCTGAGACTTAGCCTTCAACTGAATTTTCCTTTTTTTCTTTAATGTTATTTTAGTTATGTTTCTGTATCTGAATTTATTTTGGGCCATATTATTGCCTGTCTCAGACGTGAATGCAGGTGAATAAGGGGCATAAAGTTAATAGATTATAAGGCCAGATCATCTAGGCTAATCTTCTGCATAACACAGGCTATAGGACTTCACTGAATTAGCTCCTCTTTGAACAAGAGCATCTCTTTTAGAAAAAAGAAAATGAGTACTTGTGGCACCTTAGAGACTAACCAATTTATTTGAGCATAAGCTTTCGTGAGCTACAGCTCACTTCGTCGGATGCATACTGTGGAAAGTGTAGAAGATCTTTTTATACACACAAAGCATGAAAAAATACCTGCCCCCACCCCACTCTCCTGCTGGTATTAGCTTATCTAAAGATCACACTTTAGATAAGCTAATACCAGCAGGAGAGTGGGGTGGGGGCAGGTATTTTTTCATGCTTTGTGTGTATAAAAAGATCTTCTACACTTTCCACAGTATGCATCCGACGAAGTGAGCTGTAGCTCACGAAAGCTTATGCTCAAATAAATTGGTTAGTCTCTAAGGTGCCACAAGTACTCCTTTTCTTTTTGCGAACACAGACTAACACAGCTGTTACTCTGAAACCTGTCTTTTAGAAAAACATCCCATCTTTCCTTTAAAATTTCTAGTGATGGAGAATCCACTACAACACTTGGTAAATTGTTCCAATTGTTAATTGCCCTCACTGTTAAAGACTTGCACCTTATTTCTGGTCAGAATTAGTTTAGCTTCAATTTCCAGCTGGATCTTTTTATACCTTTGTAAGACTGAAGAGTCCCTATTATCAAACTCTTGCTCCCCAAGTAGGTATCATTACAGACAGTGATCAAGTCATACCTTCACTTTTTCTTTGTTAAACTAAACAGATTTTGCTCCTGGAGATTATCATTATACGGCATGTTTTCCCAAATCTTAAATCATTCTTGTGGCTTTTCTCTGACCCCTTAACTTGCTTGCACCAGCTACCTACATCCTAGGTAACAATGTAGGGAAGAGAGAAACCTCTTCTGGGCTGCTATGTTTCCCCCCCTCTACAAGTGGGAAGAGCCTTACTCCAACCCCCCAATGCACCGGCTAGTGTAGCTGTACCAGGTATAGTCCTGACAGGGGTACTCTTCCTCCCTTCCCACCCTCACCCCCCCTTGGAACAAGATGGACTATCAAAGGCACGCTGTGATTCTAAGAGTAGCAACCCTGGAAGCTATTGCAAAATTAATTTGAAAGTTATGCCAAGCTCTTGACACCTCCCCCTCCCTCTGTGCCAAAAAAAATAAAGGGGGGATGGATACAAAGTATCAACCTATGTCACAATATAACATCCTATTTCAATCTAGGATACATCGATTTACTTATAAATTAGATAGTCACCTTTTTTGTATGGAGCTAATCTAGAATTCATATTAAGACAGCTAACCAATACATCAATTACTTTCTTATATTACTGTTAGCACAGATGCACAATTTGAACTAGTGCTTGCAAATGTGGGTACACAAAGCTTTTATACATGATTAAATTCCTATAGACCTTCATTTTAAAAGTTTGTCATGATCTAGCAAGACAAACCAAAACAATGACAAAATAGTCTGATTAACTAAAATTTTGCAACAGCTCCTCTCTCTGTGGCTGAGAACTTGCACACCAAATTATGACTCAAGCAAATTTTTATAGCAGCAGATTTATCAAACCCCAGAAAGCAATACCTGGTATAATCTCTAGACTCAGGAGAGCAAGACAGCAACACTGATCTAATTCTACACTACCCAATGCCTAGTTACATCACCACTGTCTTATTTACTCGAAAATAAAGTCACCAAACTGTTTTGTATGATCAAGATCTGGTGAGATTATTTATCCAAGTCTTTATCTGGGTAATGATTTAAGTGGTGTTTCTTACTGTGAAGTTCTACTCACAACATAACTTAGTAAAAGTAACAGTGGAATTTCCCATTTTATTGGGTTTCATTATTTCCATATACATGCATAGTTTAGAAGTAAAATTTTTTTTTCTAACTGCCAGCCCTTTAAACTCTCCCTGGGATCTGAAAGTCAAGCTGGGTGCTTTCCTTATGCATCTTCACCAATAATAAAGGGTCATTGGCTAAATCAGACCCTCAACTGACACCAGTGCAATTTCATCTTGATTGGAACTTAACAAACAGATTTGCTGGCAATGCAAGAAAACTAACGGAATCCAGCTCTTAACTGTGTTGGCTCTGCAGAGGCAACAGTAAAGACTCATTTTGATCACTAAAGTGAGAAGATGGGAATGTTTACATACAAAGAGCAAATATGAGTAATCGAGTGGCTTTAAAAAAATCACAACACTTTAATGAAGGTAAAGTCCACATTCATACAAATAAAAGCAAATAATGCAATTTTTGTTTAACTAATAAAAACTCTTTACTGCCTACAGTGAATAAACTAACTCACTTGATGATCAGGCTCTCATGATGAAAGCCAGTTTCCAGTCACACAAAACTAAGTCTTCCTAATGATTCGCTGGTTACACCTGATTGTGATTTGAAAAGAGAACCAGGATTAATATTTTTTCAATATAATTTATTATAAATCAAAATTAAAGCGATGTAGTGTTCCAAAAGCTTATCAGGGACAGGTAAACAAACTGATATGGATAATGGAAGACGCTTCAACTGTAACAATCAGATTAAGAAAAAAATGTCTGTTTATTTTTTTATTTTTTAATTCTAGGAAGGAATGTAACCTCTTCCCACACACTTCAGGACATATGACAACCACTAATCGACAGCAGTGAATTAGGAATTTCCCCTTCTGGCCAGGTTATTCTGTAACTGTCCACTGCAGGGTTTCTTTAACCTTCCTCTGAAATAGGACAATGGCCAAGGTGGATCACTGGTCTGATCCAGTTCAGCAACAGCAATGTTGAGTTCCCACCCTGCTCCAAACACTCTAGATACCTTCCAAATTACTCCAGTTCTTTGGTTTGAGTTTACTGTTAAGCTACACAACAACAGGACATAAACCCAAGTCTAAGCCTTCTCTCAAACTTGGCAGTGCTTAAGGTTGTTTCTACAGTGCCCCTCTGTTCCGGACCCTATTTCCTCTTCTTCACAGAAGCTAGGATTCTCTTACTGCCCCATCCCTGCCAGCAAGTGTTGGAATGCTGCAGATTAATTACTGCTTATTCACTAGGGCAGGCATGACTCCTTAAACTCCACCCTGCATAGAAAAGAGGTGGGAATACCCTTCAGAAAGGGAACGTGATTCTGGGACAAGCTGGTCCGCAGAGTAGGAACCCTAGGCAGAGCTAAGCCTGGGGAAAAGGCTTTAGGCTGCAGTTATCCAATATTACCTTTAGAATTACCTTTGTTAATAAAATCAGGCCACAAGAAGGGTGACTTTTGGACTCTACAACTAGTATGTATTTTGTGTCTGTGACCTGGCGGAAGTCCCTGTCCAGCTCCAGAGACATTTAAACACTTTTATGCTCCTAGGTTCAAGCTGGACTGGCTTCCAGAAGGAGTCAGCAGGAAAAAACAAAGCAAAAATCTGACACTTTATATAGGGTCTCAGCATCTGATCCCCCTTCAGAAAAGGTTCAGCCATAAGAACCTGAACACCCTTTTACTCTGGCATAGACCTCTGTGATGGGGTTTGGGGTGCAATCCACACCAGGAGGGGTTGAGTCACCATATGCCCTGTAACCCTGGGTCCCTCACACTTTTTTGCCACTCTACTTCCCAACCTGGGATGCTCACAACCAGGGTACAAGCATGCAAGTCATTCACTCTATATACACTTTTATAATACAGTACTATTGTATTCAATCAGTTGATTCAGTTGCGTATCACTTGATGTTCAGTCACTTGTCTTTACAGACCAGTAAACCCTTGATATACGTTCTTCTGAGGGTTACCCCTCAAATTAAAGTTTATTCAAGCAGTGAGAAAGGGCACACAGAGTCTGGTGGTGATGGAAGCTTCATGCTCTTTCCCCCCCCAAGTTAGCTTACATACAGATTGTTGTTTCCTGCCCTCTCCTCCCACTGCTGTCTTGATGGTCTTGCTGTTTGCTGCTTATATGTAAATAGGGACCGATAGGTGTCGGAACTAGCAGTGCTGGGGGTGCGGCCGCACCTCCTGGCTTGAAATGGTTTCCATCGTATACAGCAGGGGCAGGCAAACTTTTTGGCCTGAGGCCACATCGGGTTTCAGAAATTGTATGGAGGGCCAGTTAGGGGAGGCTGTGCTAGGCTGTGCCCCTGCCCCCATCCGCCCCCCCTTTGCTTCTCACCCCCTGACGGCCACCCCCCGGGACTGCTGCCCCATTCAACCCCCCCGTTCCCTGACGGCCCCCCCCAGGACCCCATCCCATCCACCGTCCCCCCCCGGCTCCCTGTCCCCTGACTACCCCCAGAACCCTTGCCCCTGACTGCCCCCCACTGCCCCATCCAACCTCCCCTCCTTCCTGAATGCCCCCCTGGGAACCCCTGCCCCATTCAACCCCTCTCCCCCGTTCCCCACCCTCTGATAGCCCCGACCCCATCCACACCCCTTCCCCCTGCCCACCACCCTGAACTCCCCTGCCCTCTGTCCAACCTCCCCTGCTCCCTGCCCCCTTACCACGCAGCACAGAGCACCGGTGGCTGGTGGCATTACAGCCACACCACCCAGAGCATTGCCCAGCCACCCAGAGCATTGTGTCAGTGTAGTGTAGTAAATTGCTCTCCAGAACTGCTACCAGTGGCACATTCCAATGCGGAGCAGTTTAATACATGACACTGGCAGCATGGCGTGCTGAGGCTGCAGGGGAGGGGGAACGAGGGGCGAGCCTCAAAGGCCAGGAGCTCAGGGGCCAGGCAGGAGAGGCCTGCGGGCCGGATGTGGCCCGCGGGCTGTAGTTTTCCCACCTCTGATATACAGGGTTTACAGTTTGGTTCAATGGCTCTCAGCACCCCCGCTATACGAATTGTTCCAGCACTCCTGTATGGACTTTCATTGACTTTGCCTGAAGATCAGGCTGGTCAGAGAATCAAATCCACATTCCTTTGTCAAAGGCAGTTATGTTTACTAACTTCCCCTGACATGCCTGGTTTAAACATACTTTAGTCAGAATTCTAGCATATATGCATAACTCTTAATACCTAGAGCCCAGCAAATCTGTAGATATCCCTGCTTTATATCCACGGACCATGTTTGAGGACTACAGAGGGATGCGGATCCAAAATTTATATCTAGAGCCCTGCAAATCTGCAGATATCCGCTTTATATCTGTGGACCATGTTTGCGGATCACAGATCAGATGAGGATACAAATGTTGTATACACGCAGGGCTCTAGAAATACCCATTACATACATACATCACACAAGGATATTAATGATCAGTGAACTATTAGTTTTCATATGCCATCCCAGAAGATACATTTTGTACAAAAATGATTACAACAGTCTGAAGGGTGTGAATACAGGGGTGTTTAGTGTCACAGTGATACATCACTATTGCCCAGACACTATTGAAATTAGTCCCACAGTTCGAACACCTTTTCCAAGAGCAGTAAAACAGGGCTTTACATACACTCTGCTTTGCCATTCCACAGGAATCAGGACAGGTAATAAACCCTTTGGAACAAGGCACTCAGCATTTTTAAATACTGACACAATAGAGCAGTAACTGTCAACATTGTTAAAAAAAAATCATTGAAACATTCAATTTAACTGAGAGACAAAGCTCAAGCAAGAGCTAACTGGGGGCTAACATTTCCATAATCTGTAACTATAGCTCACAATATGCTACAAGTGAAATTAACATAGGAGTTTAGTATATTAAGATTTTACAGAATTATAGGATAGAAAATTATGAAATTATTGCACTATCACAACCATATAATGCCAATTTAAGGTAACAAACTAACTTTAATCATTTGTATAGAAAAAAACTGCAATGGGTCTATGCTTTTCTTTTTTGGTTAGTTTTTATTGCATGGATTGCTTTAAAGCACAAATTCAAAATCCCAGCAATGTGCTCCTTGGTAGAAGCACACAGATCACTTCTACATCTCAGCAGTCATGCTGTCTTCTAATGCATGCGTGTCATTACTTAGTTCATTGTACTTTCCCCAAATGAAGAATGAAAGCAGCAACACTTTCCCCTGTATTGTTCTATGATCTCTTTCAGTTCCTGGGACTCCTGTGGGCAGACAAGAATACCAAGAACTATGAATGCAGTTTATATTTGGGATTGGTCAATTAACTAAATGTCCTTAACGTGTGACTTACTCTTTAATTATTTTTTCTTTTAAAAGCCTCTACTAAACAAAACATATTACCACTGTTTAACAAGTGAACTAATTAATTAAGTACACATGCACTCTCAGTCCAGGTCATATGCACTGCAAACCATCATGCAAGCAGCAGTATATTTGGATGTATCGATGAACTGAGAAACTCATTTAACAAATACAATTTCTCTTGCACCTAGTGTTGTAGGAACCTTTTTGCCTCATATATTCTTCATGTCTCAAAATCAACACTCCTCCCTTTTCAGAACTGCGACTTGCGCCACTGTGACTGAACACACTGCAAATTACAAAGGTGCAGCATACATACTATACACTAGCTAACCTATTCCAGGTGCTCTGCCTCCACACACAACAATTCTGGCAAATGTTACTAGGCCAGTGTGTTGTTGCACCTCTCCCACAATCCCTAGCACAGCTCCTTGGAGCAGATGCATAGGGTCTATGGCATTGGTCCCCAAACTGGGGTGAGGGGGGCACTGCCCGGCCCTTGAGCTCCCAGCCGGGGAGGCTAGCCCCCGCCCCTCCCATCCCCTCCAGTCCACCCTCCCCTGAAGCCACGTCGCCGTGCTGGCCGCGCGGCTTGCATCCGCCCACCTCTCAGGCTTTCCAATAAGCCAGTCCTGCCGTGGTAAGGGGGTGGCGAGAAGGGGGGCGGGATTGGATAAGGGCAGGAGGTCCTGGGGGGGCAGTCAGGAGACAGGGAGCGGTTGGATGGGGCACAGGTTCTTTGGGGGGAGCGGTCAGGAAACAGGGAGGATTGGATAGGCATGGGAGTCCCGGGGGGCCTGTCAGGGGGCAGAGGTGTGGATAGGGGTCAGGGCTGTCAGGAGACAGGAAGCAGGGGGGGTTGGATAGGGGGTGGGGTCCCAGGAGGGGGTAGTCAGGGGACAGGGAGCAGGGGGGGTTGAATAGGGAGTGGGGTCCCGGGGGGGGCATTAGGGGTGGGGGTGATGGGAGGGGGGGTCAGAGGACAAGAATCAGGGGGCGTGATGCCGACAAGTTTGGGAACCACTGGTCTATGGTTTTAGTGTGACATTTGCACCTGTTCACAGTTTTCGGCATGTCCTGTTGGATTCTTTGGCTGGTTCTGTGAGGCATGTAGATAGGCACCTGAGTCACGAAAGGGTAGGTACTATGCCCTGCTACAGCTACACTCTCAGACTTGCAGATGTCACGGCAGAGAGCCACCAGTCTCTCCTCAAACTCTGCTGAATCCATTGTGGGCCTGGAGTCACAGACTCTGATAACCCTGACACCTATGGGTGGTGGGCCTGAGAAACTAAGGAGCCTGAGTTTATGCTTAGTTTTCATTAATTCAATACTTATGAATTTAGTTTTGTTGCATTATTTTATGTTCTTGTTTGGGTAAAATTTGGGGTGTCAAGGAAGAGTTGGAGAAGTAGGGGACCAACCAGCATGTACATCTACCAAGAACCATGCCAGCTGCTCTCACGCCACCATACCGTAGGCTTGACAAGTGTTGCAACTTTGAAATACCACTGAAGGGCAAGCAGAAGGACTGTAGAGTTGCAATGCTGCAATGAGTCCCAGCGCTACCAGAGAGCTTGCATTTCATGTCCATACAGGCAAATCAAATGTGCAGGAAGCCCCAGGGCGGTATGCAATAGGGCTTAGCTTTGCTTATTGCAATGGCAGCATGATTGCTTTTACACCACTGCAAGTAAATGTTATGCAATGTTGCTATGGTAACGCCAAATGCTCTAGGGTAGTAGACAGGGCCTTTCAGGGTGCATCTACAAAGGAAAATTAGGGTTTCTGCACCAGTGTTACCAATGTTGTAAACTGTAGGAAAACATGGTGCAGGTACTGTTACCACCATGTTCTCTAATCCAGTTCAGAGAGCCATAAAGCCCCTATCATGTATACATTAAGATTCTATCCCTCACTCTACAGCTGTCTGTTGTGGAGTAGAGAAGACACACTCACACACAACACCTGGGTTATTTAGCGAAATGCAGCACACATAGCAATGCCTATTAATAAGGTTACCTAACAACTTCCATAGCAACCTTCTGTTTTTAGTAGGTTCTAATGTTGTCAAACAGCAACTTTTGGATCTGAAATTTTCCTTCCTCATCTGTGCCTCAGGTTGAATTTTTTGAAAGTTTGATTAAATATAGTTTAGCAATTTTGGAGAACTGAGTCAGAAAAGGAAAACAAAGCCAGTCTTGTTAGTGTTCCAAGGGGACGGGGAACAGGGGGCTGTTGGATAGGGCAGAGGTTCGGGGGGGGGGCAGTTAGGGGGTGGGGTCCCGGGCAGTGGTTAGGGGTGGGGGTCCCAGGAAGGGGCGGTCAGGGGATAGGGAGCAGGGGAGGTTGGATGGGTCGGAGGTTCTGAGGGGGACAGTCAGGGGGCGGGAAGTGGGAAGGAGCGGATAGGGGGTAGGGGCCAGGCTGTTTGGGGAGGCACAGCCTTCCTTACCCGCCCTCCATACAGTTTTGCATCCTGAAGTGGCCCTCGGACCAAAAAGTTTGCCAACCCTTGCTCTAACAAATCAAGCTAGCCAAGAAGAAAAAGAAAACTTCTACAAACGACTCCAGAACACAGTAAACAAGGTCCTGAATAAGGATGTCCCCCTAGCAACTGGACACATGAATACTGAAGTGGGGAGCAATAATATTGACAGGGAAGTAATTAGGGGGAAGGCCTCAGTGAAATAAAAGGAAATGGTGAAATCTTTGCTGATTTTTGTAGAATGAATGATCCAGTCATTAGAGGTACTATTTTCCATCACCAGACTATTCACAAGGCAACTTGGAGGTCACCAAATGAATCATATTACAATTTGGCACAAATGGAGAACAGTTTTAGAGGATGCACTGTTGTGATAATTGGGCCTACAAATTTACCACACTTGTGAGCTGGACTATAAGAAGTAAGTGTAAGTTTGTAAAATGTCACAATAACCTATAACAATAAATGCTGACAGGAAAAGGTGCAAAGAGAGACAAAAACTGAATTAGTCCAAACAAAAATGCCTACTGATACAACTCAATATAACTGTGTTAATAGAGCCCTGTGTGGATACAAAATTTGTATCCGTATCCGATCTGCAAAAATGGTTTGTGGATATCTGTGGATTTGCAGGGCTTTATGTCTTAAGATCATGCTTGGTAAATAAGAGAATTGTGGAACTGGAAGTCAATGAAACAAAATTGGTGTGATGAAAATTTGGCCTCATTGGTGGACAAAATGATGAAAGGATGCACTGTTCTACCCACCACTCTTTAAAAAAAAAAAAAAAAGATTTTGGAGAGGAAAGCTGGCTATGCTACATTGACTGACTGAAAGGGGAAGGAGCAAGCTTCACTCTCAGGGCTTCCACCCCCACCATGTCCTGGAACCCCAGACCTTCTTCATCCTAATCTTGAAAGACATCCTGACCAGACTATGCCAGAGAGATGGAGCCAGATGACATCACCACCTCCAGCGGCTTCGACTAAATCCCAAACACTACCTAGGATGTGAGACTTCATCCCACTCCCCCCACCTTGTGTCCTTTCCCTTCCCGACCCTATTTCTTTTCTTTCCTATCTCTCTCCTTTAGCCTTCTGTTTAATAAGAGTCTGGCTTAGCCATCCAAGTGTTACACATTTTGTAACACTGCTGTGAACCTGTGACCAGAGAGGAAACTAAAAGCAATGACCTAAACAGCTGGTTGCTTCTACAAGTTTGACAGGTCTCAAGAGTGACTGATAAGACCATGCACCATACTTGTTCTTTTCTATCAGTGAGATTGCAGAGACAGAAGCTACATTTTCTATCTTTACTATTCTTTTCTCTCCTCTTTTGTGTTTGTCTTGTTTTGTCTTCTTCGGAAATGGGATAAGACATTCACAACCGCAACAATAACAATTCCAGCCCATCTCAACTAACTTCTTCTCTTTTCCCCAAAAAGGACAGTTATTGCTATCTCTGATATGGTCTAAAAGACGTCAAACAAGGGAGTTTTTTTCCTTCTAAAAACTCTCCTGCTAAAGGGAACAAGGGATGTTGCTAAAATGAAAGTCTTACTTAATATTTTACATTTCAAATGCTCTGTTTTTTCTTCTTTTGTGTATCTTTACTAAAAGGTGAAATGTTTAATGATTTGTTTGCCATGGTACTAAGCAGGCTGAGGAACCTGTATACCAAACCCTGAACCTTGTTTAAAACTGATGGACAGATAGTGACTGGGTCATGTTAACACCTTAGACTCGTTAGGCCCATATAGTCTATCTATATTAATACAACAGTACGTAGCAGGAATGGGGTTGACATGGGAATGGATCATACATTAGTGGTAGCTGAATTGAGAATAAAAATAAGAACAAAGTAAAGAGAGAACTGGACAGAGACATCTGCACATTATAACATTGCCAGGCTAGAACAAACACCACTAGTGTTTAGAATTGAACTAGAAAATAGATACCAGGCACTTGAAATGAAGACAACAGAACAGCAGAAGGCAAATGGAAACATGTAAAGGAAACTTTCACCAAAACCTGCAAAGAAGTGCGGCGCTTCATGAAGAAACACCACAATGAATGGTTGTCTGAGGATACATGGCAGAAGATAGAAGATGTAAAATTAAACTGAAATTAATTCAAGCAAGAACAAGAACACAAACAGTGACTCCAGGAGGAATATGCCACAAAGAACAAAGAGATCAAAAAGAGTGCCAGGAAACAGAAATAAATTTTATAGGCAAAATGGCAACAGATGCACAGGTTGCCACAGCATAAATGATATGAAGACCCTGTATAACATCACTAGACAGCTGTCAGGGAGAACAAACACCAAGCATCCAAGGCAGTGAAGGTAATGTAACAATAAAAATAACAAAAACTTAAATATATGGAGGCAGGACTTTAGTCAACCCCCTAGACACAGAGGATGGAGAAGCTCTAGATGCCGAACTAGTACTGACCACTAGAAGTGGACGTAGAAGTAGAGAGGGAAGTTAATTGGTTAAAAAATGGAAAGGCACCAGATTTGGACAACATCCCAATGGAGATCCTTAATGACTTGAAGAACAAAGTAGAGATTTTGACAGGCCTCTCACAAAAGATACGGGAAGAAGAAAAAATACTGAATGAGTAGAAAAAGGTCATATAATGAAGGCATCAAAGAAAGGAGAACTCAGACAGTGCAAAAAACTGGAGAGGCATCCAACTTTAATATATTCACATGCATTATCTTAGGCAGACTAAGGAACACAGTAGATTCAAGGCTATGGCAAAACAGGCAGGGTTCAGGCAGGAGAAATCATGCACAGATCAAATTATAACCCTGTGTATCATCACAGAACCATCAATCCAATGGCAGTCCCTGATATACATGAATTTCATAGATTTCCAAAAGCCTTTGACACAGCCGATAGAATAGCCTTTATGAAATGCTGCAGAAATTTGTGAATATTATCCAGAACTTCTATGAAAATATGACATGTCAACTAATACATAGCAACAAATTGACCACATAGCAACAAATTGACCAAGCCATTCGACATAATTACCTGTATCAGACAAGGATGCATGTCGCCCATGACCTTCCTGTTGACTGAGTATTTAGAAAGACCACAGAACAACGAAGGGGTATAACTAAGGCTGCAAGTCTGTCACGGAGGTCACAGATTCCATGACTTTCCATGACCTCCATGACTTCTGCAGTGGCTGGTGCTGGCACAGGGGCTGCCCAAGTTGGGCAGCCCATGGGCCAGCAGCAGCAGTTTGGGTGTGTGGGAGGGGGCTCACAGTGAGGGAGTTGCGGGGGGGGCACTTACCTTGGGGTGGGGAGCTCCCCAGTTCCCACCGGCATGGCCCTGCACCTCCTGGCCAATGGGAGCCGCGCAGCCGGGGCTTGCGGTGGGAGCAGCGCACTGAGCCCCGACCCTCCGCCGCCTAGGGAGCTGCAGGGACACATGGAACCAGGTAGGGAGCCCCTGCCAGCCCCGCCAATGCCTCCCCCGCTCAGCACCAGCGGGGTTCCGAGCCACCTCCCGCAGCATCTGCAACACTCCCAGACCACACCCGCCCCGAGCACCCAGGTCACCCCACCCAAGTTTTAGTTAGAGTAAGGCAGTAAACAAAAATTCATGGCTTGTGACCTGTCCATGACTTTTACTAAAAATACCCATGACTAAAACATAGCCTTAGGAATAACTTTTACACAGAAGCTACAAGACCTCAACTTTGCAGATGGCATCAACCTGCTGTCCTATACCCACAGAGATATGCAAGCTAAAACAAATCATCTCCAGATGTATGCACAGTTAGTAGGGCTGAAAGTCAACACCAAGAAAACTAAACCCATACAACAAGAAAGCCAATCACACTTTCTGGGATTGACATTAAAGAGGTCCTACACTTCACATCTTGACAGCATCATAAGCAACATAGGTGGAAGAGATGAAGGCATTAAAGCCAGAACAACAAAAACCAGACATGCCTTTGCAACCCTAACCCAATATAGAGAAACAGAAACCTTGTCCTCTGAACTAAACTTCAAATATTTAATGTCTTGTAAAGTTTACCTTATTATATGGCACGGAAACATGGAGACTTATCAAGACCTTACCATTTAAGCTCCAAGTTTTATAAACAGCTGCTTTAGACAAATCCTCAATGTCAGATGGACAGAAAAAAATCCAGAGATGAAGAACTCTGCAAGAGGATGAAACAGAAACTGACAGTACAGGACATTATGGAACAAATAAAATAACATAAGACAGGTGTTGGACTGGAATCCCTAGGGCAAGAGGCAATGGGGTAGACCAAGGACAATTTGGAAACTGCAGCAAGAGACCACCAAAGATGGAAGGCAGTAGTGAAGGCCATACGTTCTACATGGAATAGAGGCATAAGACCGTAAGTTGTCCTTGGATGAATGGAGGTCAAGTGTGAGATTTCCTCAGCCTTCAGTTTAAGGGAGGGTGCAGTTTAATCTTAACAAAGGGACCTTTTCTCCCAAATGTTTCTGAGAAGTTAAGTAAAACAGGTGGGCATGAGAGGACTAGTTGAACCATTTCAGTTTGTTTGCAGCCACACTGGTCCGAAGCCAACTCAGAAGGAACCAGTCGTTTAACCAGTTATTACTCTCGCTGACAAGAGAGCTGTTCTGATGATTAAAACACTGCATAGGCTGTTTGAAGTGTTTGTGCTGATGCAAAGTGTTCTATAAATGTACAGGCGGCTTTAACTGGTATAATATCTCTAGTATTAACCAAGTTGTAATGGTATAAGCTCACTAGTTCTCCAGTCCTCCAAGGATTCCTACAGCAAGAAGGAAGATAAGAACATCTACATTAGATAAAACAAGTAGAACCTTTCCCCGCCTCACATCTCCCTCCTCCTGCCACCCCTCCCACCCAAAAGACCCTTTTTTATATATCATGAAGCCACCAAATAAAACCACAGGTTTTTCCCTTTGCAAGTGTGATGGGGTTCCCGGGGTACAACCTGGAACTGGGATACCTCTGTGCCCCCTTAACTCTCCAGCCTGGGCTGTCTCTCACAATGTTTTACAAGTGACAAGCAGCAAACTCCTTCAGGTGCTATTATCACAAAGTACAACAGCATGTGGAGCCCCACACCCAGTTAGGTTGCATAAATGCTCCCAGAGCCAAATCACAAAGAGTAAGGCACCAGCAAATCTCCCAAGCCCACAGCCTTGACCCCAGAACTCTACCATCTTGCCCTGGTCAGAAGCCTGACAAGTGTAAGCTTATTACCCAGTCCGCCCCCCCTCAATGTAGAGAGGAGCCACCCTAGCCTCTGTAAAGTGAGCTGAGATACTTCAAGCAAGACACACTATTTTAAGTAAAATATAAAGCAGATGTATTAACTAAAAAAAGATAGATTTTGAGTGATTATAAGTGATTGGTAACTATCTCTGACCTTTTATGCCTAAGAAAAGGTTAGTGCACAGGCTAAATCTGAAACCATATTAGACTAGGCAGTATTTGGATCAAGCAGTTTTTCTCACCCCACTGGATGTTGCAGGTAAGTTACAGTTCTTAACACACAGGCTTCCCATTTAAGCCTGGGACCAGTTTCCTCAGTTCAAGTCTTTGTCTTCCCTGCATTCCTGGTGCTTCCAGCATAGGTGGGGGAGGAGAAAGGCCAAAACATAATACCACTGTCCCCTATTTTATATCCTCAGTCCATGTGCCTGGAAGACACTAGCCCAGATATATCCTGGTGGGCTTTGCCGAGTCTCAGAGTTGAGCAATCCCAGATGTGTGATGCTTGCCCAGCGTGTGATTTTGCCCAGCTCTCTTACAGCATTGTAAATCCCCTATATACAACTCCCCTGCCAATTAATGGTCATTTACAACCCTCGTGGGTGTGGATCACCTCCTTTGTTGTTACTTTGTTGAGAAAATTGAGTAATTTTATTATGACAAACTTACAGCATATTTCAGCAACAACCATATAGCAAAATATCATAATTTGATGCACACTAACGATATACATATTTTGACAGAACAATGGGTTTCAACAGATCATGACCTTTCATATGATATCTTACATGGCATGCTTTGTATGAAATATATCCTAATTATATGATGGGTGAATACGGGAGTTCCAGGATGCTGTTTTGAGGTACAGAGTGCCACAGCAAGTTACTCTTGGTGTAAAACTTTCCCTATTACTTTTATTCAGGGTCTTTCAAACTGTTGTCCTACACCAAACACATCACATTGTCATCTGAGGTAAACGATCTTGCAACTGGAGGGAGAGGACAAATAATCTTAGCTATCACCAAATTTTTATTATTCATTTCCATATTGTTAAAATGATGCAAAAGGTTACTATGACTTGCACAGACAAAACCAAAAAGTAATAAGTAGTAGATATTCTCTGTGACGTTACTACAGAGATGCTAAAAGTTAATTTACACTATATAAAAGTATAGACTCTCCCTGCAGCAGAAGGTTGATAGATGCAAAGCAACATATAGTTATTCTTCAGTTACTGCCCCAACTGACTGACCCTCCACCCTCTCCTCCTCTGGGCTTTGTCCCTTTCCCGGGCCAGGAGGTCACCTGATTCCTTTGTTCTCCAACCCTTTAGCTATCACCTTGTAGGGGGGAAGGGCCCAGGCCATTAGCTGCCAGGAGACAAGAGTGTCAGCCATTTATGTACACTGGCCCTTTGCTCTGCAACGATTATACCCCTTATCCCACCGCTACCACCATGTCAAGCTTCTGAACTCTGAACTCTAGGGTACAGATGTGGGGACCTGCATGAAAGACCCCCTAAGCTTATTTTTATCAGCTTAGGTTAAAAACTTCCCCAAGGTACAAACTTTGCCTTGTCTTGAACAGTATGCTGCCACCACCAAGCGATTTAAACAAAGAACAGGGAAAGAGACCACTTGGAGACATCTTCCCCCGAAATATCCCCCCAAGCCCTACACCCCCTTTACTGGGGAAGGCTTGATAATAATATCCTCACCAATTGGTACAGGTGAACACAGACCCAAACCCTTGGATCTTAAGAACAATGAAAAAGCAATCAGGTTCTTAAAAGAATTTTATTTAAAGAAAAGGTAAAAGAATCACCTCTATTAAATCAGAATGGTAAATACCTTACAGGGTAACCAGATTCAAAACATAGAGAATCCCTCTAGGCAAAACCTTAAGTTACAAAAAGACACAAAAACAGGAATACACATTCCCTCCAGCACAGCGAATTTTACAAGCCAAAAAACAAAAGAAAATCTAAAGCATTTTCTAGCTAGATTACTTACTAACTTTACAGGAGTTGGAAGGTTTGCATCCTTGATCTGTTCCCGGCAAAGGTATCACACAGACAGCCAAAACCGTTTGTCCCCCCTTCCAGATTTGAAAGAATCTTGTCCCCTCATTGGCCATTTTGGGTAAGGTGCCAGAGGGGTTACCTTAGCTTCTTAACAGGTGAAAGGATTTTGCCTCTGGTCAGGAGGGATTTCATAGCACTGTATACAGAAAGGTGGTTACCCACATTAAAGCGCTGCTGTGGCAGTGCTTCAACATCGGCTGTGTAGACGTACCCTAAGAATGAAATACATTATATTGAAGATCTTGTTTGTTTTGTCATAGTGTTCAAATTAAGAGAAAAATTACAAGGAGAAAATTGAGTAGTTTTATTATGACAAGTAAATACCAAGAACAGAGCTTCCACAGTATTACATTTCTAAAGTTAGTTTATACTGGCTCAGACCCATAAACCATCTGTTCCTATATCCTCTCTTTAACATTAGCCTGTACCAGATGTTTCAGAGGAATGTGCAAGAAGTTCTGTAATAGACAATTATGGAAAAACCTTCCCAACAGGGTCAGTTTCTTCCTGACCCTACAAGTGATTTTAAACCCTGAAGCACAAAGGTTAAATATCCTTTTTATTGCTATCTAACAGAACTCTAGAATTTCTCATCCATTCAAATGTCTAATCCTTTTCTGAATCCTACTAAGCTCTTGACCTCATTGTTAATCTTGTGGTAGTGAACTCCCAAGGTTAATTTTGCATTATGTAGAAAAAATATATATATATATTTTCAATTTTACGTTGGTTGCTTTCCAGGGTATGTCTATACTGCATAGCAAACCCAGGCTCAGACTCAGGTTTAAGCCAAAGTACCTCTATATCAACACACACATCTAATTTGGGCCCACAGACCCGCCCAGGGGTATGGGTCCAAGTCCTGCTATGCTGCAGGTTCAAGCCCAGGCATTTGCAGTGTGGATGAAGCTCAAGCCTGGGTTACCAGACTCATGTCCGAACAGTCCATTAATGCAAACCAACAATCCTTTGAGCCTGTGTTTCCCAGCCCATCCATCCCAAAGCTTCATACTCAATTCCCAGCAACCTCAAGCAACTTCCTGTTTCATACACAGCTGCTCAGCATTTAACCCTTCATTTCCACAGACTGATCAACACAGTTAATCCTCATGTGTGTTAGCTATGGCCAGTACTAATAAGAAATCCTGCATCAAAAGTGCTACTGGCTGGCCACAGGAACAGATTCTGGTTAATCTCTGGTGCATGCCAAGCAAGACATTTGACTTCAACAAGAGCACAAGAAATGATCATGTCTACAAATCTATATCGAGCAGCTGGTGGCATCAGGAATCAACCACACTGGAGTTCAATGCAAAGAGTGAATTAAACGGCTCAAGACAGACTACAACAAAGTCAAAGATGCTAACAGCACCTCTGAAAGCTCCCCATCTGTTTTATCTCTTTTGCAAGAAATTCAACTGGGTGCTAAGGACTTCAGCAAGCACTGAGCCCACCATGGCACAGGACAATCTGCAGAGCAGGAATGGTACCCTGATAACCCCACAGTCACAGGCTCCACTGGAGAAGAGCCAGCAATTGCTGGATGAAGTTAATGAAGTGACTCTGGTGCTAATGCCAGTCCCTGAAAAGGCTATCCTGCCAGAGAAGCAAAAACACATCCCGGGTCCATATTCGAAGGAGGACCTGTTTGGAAATAGCCCTGGAGAGCAGCCCACCGCACAACCCAGAGCAGAAGAAATCTGGAGCCGTAGCCTGGCATGTTTCTGCCATCATGTTTGTTATTAATACATGAATGGGAGGGGTTTCTAGCTTCTGGCCCTCAGAAATGGTTAATACAAGCCAGGAGTTGTAGCGTACTTCCATTCAGGGCAGAACCCATGCCAGTTCCCTAGCACCTCCCCTCCCTTCCCCCGACACCACGTGGGATACAAAATGAACACTGGGAGCCGAGGGGAAAAAGTTAAACAAGCAATTATGAAATTTTTACTAGATACTCACTGATTGTTAGAAAGGTGGGTTGGGGCACTAAAATTATGAGCCTCACATACCCAACCTTGCTAATACAGTATACCTGATAAGTCAGACACACTGCTCTGTCCCAGTGTTGGTGTATTTGGTCCGCAGCTTATTGCACCACTCCCGAGGGGCGGGATCGATTCCCGGCCCTGGGACCAGCCCTGGCTGCACTGGCGGCTCAGCCTGGCAGACACAGTTGACTCCCAGCAGGGCTGGGAGGCAGGGGGTGGGGGAGTGGGTCTGTGGGGAATATGTGGGGGGAGGTGCTAGGCTGTGAAGGGGTGGGGAGGATGTGTGTGTGTTGGGGCACTAGGGAGTGGGGGTTCTGTGGGGGATGCTGGGCAGCTGTGGTGGGGCTGTGGGCAGGGGTGGTGTTGTGCAAGGTGCTGTGCATTTGTGGATGGGTCTGGGGGGGCAATGGGCATAGTAGGTGCTGGGGGGCTCTGGCCATAGGGAGTCGGGGGGTGTTGGGCAGGGGGGCTATGTGGCTTGGCTTGGGCTTGCCCCTGAGGGACCACTGTGCGTCTGGCAACTGCTGGTTTGTAAATAGTGCCCTCACATTGGGCAGAGTGGGGCTTCCCCTGCCATGCCCCATTGCCTCTGGCTGGCCCCTCAGACTGAATTCCCCGCACTATGCTCCATTGCCTCCATGGGGGCCCACAAATATGTTTGGCGCTGGGCCCACAAAAGGTTAATCTGGCCCTGGAAAGGACTGTAAAACCATAGCTAGTAACAGACCCCCTCATATGAACCCCCTTCCCTCTCCACTCTGGGAAAAATGGTAGGGGAATATAGATAACTTTAATTGAATGTGTATATGTATCTTCCTATGATGTGTGATGGTTCTCAGTACTACTCCAAAGGATGTCTGAACTGGCCAGTGGTTTTTGTATGAATATAATAAGACCCAGTGATTAGAAATATCATCTTTTGACCTTGAATTGATGCAGGCCCTTTGAAAGAGCAGAAATGTAATTTTTTATCATGGCCAGATAATAACGTGCTCTTTCATGTTCCTTTCCAAGCTCTTCCACTTCTGCATGGCACACACAAGGGTCCAGAAGCCTGGGGGAAGGAGACTCTTCAATTACAGACAAGGAGGGGGGAAAAAAAGTTAGAGATAAGTCCATGGGGGATACTTCTGAGAAAGCCAATGAGCAGATGAAGTACCAGAGTGATCAGGATGCAAGAAAGGTGGAAAGAGAAAAAGTGCTCAGAGATTGGCAGCCCAGTTCTTGCAAAGCATGACCGCAGGTCAAGGGAGAAAGACAGAGTGCTATAGAAGCAACTGTTTGAGCGGTTGCTTTTGCTTATGGTCACCAGACTGCAGGCTCCAGCACCACTTCCACAGACACCTTCAGCTCCTGCCCCAATCCCTAAGGCCCCCCGCCCCCCCCACCCTATTATGTACTGCATACTACACACCCTTTGGACAATTCAGGGGTAAGCTGGATCATATCACAGGCAATGAACACTAGTACATGGTCAAATGTACCCTGTGCATTTCTCTACTCCAGTCTAGCTGCAAAATGCACCAGACAGGCCATTACAAACAAAAGGGAATAGATAAACTGCTTCAGTGGCTATATACATAGTTGGAGTCATTTGCACTGTTGTCCGTTTCATATTTTAACATGCACTGTTCACTGATTTTGCACTGATTTTGATTATTGTGTAGTACATGGTTTTTACATTGCCACTTTGTATTTAAATAAATGTTTAAAATAAAAATGATGAATTTGCACAAGAGGCTTCATTAAAAAATTTTATTACATTTAATGAAGTCGGAACTTCATCACAGCAATCTGTAAACTTTGGGTTGAAGTACATGGCCAGTCTCAGTAAAAATAATAAAAAATTTCAAAACATTTCATCATAATAATCCATTCGCTGTGGGTTGAAGTACATGGCCAGTTTTTATAAAATGCATAAAAAGTTCCACACATTTCAGCATAGTCAACATTAGCATTGTCCACAAAATTCAAAATACAAATTCATAAAAATGATCTCCCAGAGCTGCCTCATAGCTGGAAACAGCACAATTACAAATTCTATTTAATTCCCTCCATGCCTGGGACTGTGCAAACCTATTATGTAGGCAAACAAAAGCATCCCTGTTTTCCGTTGCACATGTGGATCCAGCCCCAGACTTGCTAACTCCAAACTGGCTAGCTGTTGACCTGTAGCAATCCAGGGTAGCTTCCAGCTGGTTATAAGCAACCAGTTTCTGGGCCAGCACAACTGCCCTCAGGCACGTGTCCTAATGCTGGAGCATCAGAACAAGCTGATCACAAGCGTCTGGGAACATCTGTTTCTTTTTGCAAAAGTTCTGGAACCATTGCTGGTCATCCCAAGGTCCACATGAATACGTGGTCCCACCAGCTTGTGATTGTGGCCCTGCTGCAGAAGTGCTGCTGTACATATGGGGAATGTGCGATTTTGGCAACAGCCATAAGCCGCATTAGCTGGGTTGCAGCTACTATGTCAGTAACACCCTCCAAGAGGCGCTTTTGGTAGGACAAATACCACCACCAAAATGTCCACCAGGCTCCCACGGATGCTCTGCCTGATTCTCAAAATAGGAGCAAAAGAGTGAGCTGGAGAAGTTCCTCCTGGGTTGGGATCCATATTGATAACTCTGGTGCTGGGGACATGCAGACTCAAAAACGGCTCGGCTGAATGCACTGGCAGGCTCAAACCACTTCTGGTCAAGTCCCACAGGATGGATGGACGGACAGACAAGTTACCCACAGTACACAATGAATCAAGTCCTAGAGTGGCCACAATACCAAAGATATTAAGAATCCTGGGACATGCCCCAGAAACAATGAAGTCTGACTCAGATGTGCATAGAGTAGAGTGGATGTGCTGGCATCGGTGAGAGACTCAAATAACAATGTAGTGTGGATGCTCAAGCATGAGCTTCAAAAGAACAGGTCTGAAGGTGCAGTTCACATAGACTTGGGTTTACTATGCAGTGTAGACATATGCTCAGTTTCATCAACATATCTTTATTCCTGTTTTTAAAAAAAGTGATAAATGGGAACACCCGATTCACCGTCTCTTTACCACAGTTCAGAGCAGGGCTTCCAGCTCCCCAGCAGTCACCTCTCTCGGGCAGAGACCTGCATCTCTCTCCCTTCTGACCAGGGTATTTCCAGACTGCACAGCTCCCTGCCTTCTCTGTGTATTTCTCAGCACTGACAGGTTGCCCCAGGACACCTGGTGCTTTCTCTTCAGAGACAGTTAACAGGTGTAATTGCTACAACTATAAGGTACCACACAGTACTTCCTAGGCAAGCCTGCTTTATTCTTAAGGTACAAAAGCATTACAGAGAAAACTTACTCAAAGCAATAGAAGAACCTAACATACACACACTAATAAACTTTCCAAAATTAATCCCAACCCTAACATGGACTCTGGCAGGAGCAGTCCTTTAAACCCCCACCCAAGGGGATTCTTGTGGTTACCAGTTCGTCACAGCTTCAGCTCAGAACAAGCACTCACAGTCCTTCGATCCCTACCCTAAGGATTGGGGCCCTCCATGGACCAGGGGTCTGGTCCGTTTGCTGAATCAGGAAAAAGACCCTGAGCCAGTTTAAAACCTAAAACCCTTTCTTTTTCTGTTGATCCTTGGAGAATCCAATCTGAACTAGTATATGTGTACCAGTCCAGCAGAGTGGATTCAAAGGGTGGTAACAGAAGAAATACATTCGCATCCCCGCTCCCTACTAGAGAAGGTACATTCAATGCCACAGTAACACATACACAATTGCATGTTTAATACAATGAACTGCAAAGATATTAACCCTAATTCAATAAGGTTTTAACTTAGTTCAATAAAGTTTATCTTAATCCCATGAGGTTTGTTCAGGATATTTTCAGTCTGTCACACATGCCTCTATCATATCCACTCTTAGCTGTCCTGGTTTACACTCAGGCCCGGTGTAACCACTAGGCCAACTAGGTGGCCACCTAGGGCGCCAAGATTTGAGGGCGCCAAAAAGCGTTGTCCAAAATGTCTGGGGTGCTCGTCTGGCGCCGGCTAACGTGTAACCCTCTTCCTGCTGCTGTGTGAGGTGTCGCTGTGGCTTTGATGGACTTTGATGGGAAGTGATGTCATTCCTCCTCCGGCTACCGGGGGCGCTGTACTGCGGGAGCCATGTGGGCCACCGCCTGGCCCGGGGCATGGGCCCTCTTGTGCTCGTCCCCCTGGCCTTGGGGCTCCTGCTGCTGCCCCCCGGTGGGTCCCCAGCTGCTCTGCTGGGCCTTGGCTGAGTCCTGCTGCTCAGGCTGCTCCATGTGCTGCTGCCCCGAGATGCTCTCCCCATGAGTAGCCGCCACCCTGCCCACAGCCAGCCCTTACCGCACCCCCTGCCCTGCCCGCACCCAACCCCTGCCGCACCCCCTGCCCAAAGCCAGCCTGTCTCCATCCAGCCCCTTCTTCACCCCCCTGCCCTGCCCGCACCCAACCCCTGCCGCACCCCCTGCCCAAAGCCAGCCTGTCTCCATCCAGCCCCTTCTGCACCCCCTGCCCTGCCTGCACCCAACCCCTGCCGCACCCCATGCCCAAAGCCAGCCTGTCTCCATCCAGCCCCTTCTTCACCCCCCTGCCCTGCCCGCACCCAACCCCTGCCCGAAGCCAGCCCTTACCGCACCCCCTGCCCTGCCCGCACCCAACCCCTGCCGCACCCCCTGCCCAAAGCCAGCCTGTCTCCATCCAGCCCCTTCTTCACCCCCCTGCCCTGCCCGCACCCAACCCCTGCCGCACCCCCTGCCCAAAGCCAGCCTGTCTCCATCCAGCCCCTTCTGCACCCCCTGCCCTGCCTGCACCCAACCCCTGCCGCACCCCATGCCCAAAGCCAGCCTGTCTCCATCCAGCCCTTTCTGCACCCCTCTGCCCTGCCCGCAGCCATCCCCTGCCCGAAGCCAGCCCCTGTCTCCAGCCAGCCCCTGCCGCACCCCCCTGCCCAAAGCCAGACAGCCCCACACCCCCTGTCTCCAGCCAACCTCGCACCCCCTGCCCTGCCCGAAGCCAGCCAGCCCCACACCCTGTCAGGTTATTCATTTATTTTCATTAAATATGTAGACTAAATAATGAAATTAATAAATTTTCAAGCCGAATGTGTATTAATTCTAATGAACAATGCCACAGTATGCAGTATTCATTTTTGAAAGTTTATAATAAGCGATGCTCCGGGGGGAGGGGAGGCACAAGGTGGAAGTTTCGCCTAGGGTGCAAAATATCCTTGCACCAGCCCTGTTTACACTAAACCATCCCAGTCTTTAAAATTGATCAGATGAGATGTATTGTACCTGTGCTGTAACTGTTCTGTATATAAAAATGGAGTTAGCAGCCTTCAGTGTCTATGAGTGTATCTTTCAAAGAGCAATAAACTCACTACACATAATTCTACACAGCAATTAAGAAAAATGTAACAGCCTTGCAGAAGTGGGGGGCCCTGTCAGTAATTTAATGTCAAGTGTAAGCGAACAAGGTAGCTATAATGTGTAAGAGCTATTAACAGTGTTCTATATGAACTCAGAGATACAAACTTATACACACACACAGACACACACACCCCCTACTACAGAATCTATACAGGTTGGCCCTTCCACCTATGCACAGCCCTAAGTCAGTGGCACCTCAGAAGGCACCCAGTTGCAGGATCAAGACCAGAAGTATGTTGTACAAGTTAGTCCCTTTTGGTGAACTTCAGTGAACTAAAAAAAACGCATTGGCTCAACACAGTCTGGTACTTGCTGTTCATCAGGAACTCGGCAACTTTTGTGGGGCGGGGAGGGGAGCACAGTCTTAGAGGATTAAGGGAAATGAACAAAGAAAATCAATATACAATATTTTAGCCATTCAGTTCTTACTTTTAAAAACATTTGTTGGGGATGGGGAGGACAGGCTAGGTTTTTTGTTAATAGATTAAGAGTGAATTTACAGTCATATCCCTGTGTCTCATACGGCACATTACACCTAAATTATGAGACAGGGATCCAGAATTACTAATCTGTTTGCTTACATCTAGTCCAAGGTATACAGTGCTCCTTGCCTAATTTTACACTGTCCCTGCTTTTCAGGTTTTAAAGTGCTACAGATTGTGTTATGTGCTTGAAAAAAAAATTGTAGAAGTTGTCAGGGGAAAGCTGGGTAGCTAAGGCCCTTAGGACCTAGGAACCATGGGAGGTGGTGTTTGACTCGTTAATTTTTTTCAACATATCCAGAAGGCTGTCGGTCCTATCGGGGACGATCCACTGAGCCCTAATTACGGGGGACAACAGAAAAAAACAAGGACAGGACAGGTGTGAAAGCCAAAGGCTCAAAAATACAGGATGGGAAGAATCTGCTTTAGGAGAAGAGATTATGAAGGGTCTGAATTCCTTGTTCGTAGCCCAGCAAACCTTGAAAGCAATGGATTGCTTGCTCTGCTGCACTCCATCCTAATATTTGCCCTATATCCAACTATGAAAGATTAAGCATATTAACCTGATGTTTCTGCTACAATGATCAATAGTGACATAGTTAATGTTGACATTTATAGTTCAGAGTCAACTCACTGGGACAAATAGATCAGTTCACACCCTTCTCAGTGCTATCCTTTCAAGGCAGTTTGATGCTGTAGGCAGATATCAACACATAGGTCCATCAACACAGACTATTCCAAAAGGCTTTCTTCACAACCATAACAGGTTAGAAATTAAAAAAATAAAATAAAAAATAAACTAAGTGAAAGCCTAAATTCTGGTGAGTACTTGGGAAACTTAATGTACAATTTATGTGATCACAGGTTCACATTGTACACTGATCCCAGTTTACAGCTGCAGCAAAAAAACGATTTGAACAGTTGAGATGTTTTAGCAACACCAGGAATGATACAAGAGAGGAGATGGAAACAAGAATTTTATATTTGATTCCACAAAGCAATTGGACTTAATTAAATATTTAATGTCTCCTTGAAATCTCAAGTAGTAATCAACAGAACACGTCCCGGAGGGCAGAAGTGAGCAGGCTACTTATATGGTGCGGGCTCCTCCATGTTGTTTCATTGCAAAAGAAAGCCTGGAGGCTTGTAAAAGCAGCTGGAACCAAGGAGCAGCAGCCTGTGTCTCTGCCTCTGCTACAGACCACTGCCACACAAGAGACACTGTGGTTAATGTTTTTCCAGAGAGAATCACAGACTTCTGACTTTAAAGTCCTTTGGGAAATGCATGACTCTCCTCTTACTTTTCCATGTATGCAACTGCTGTAGCATCCACAGGAACACAGACTGACAGAGAATGGGGACGAGGGTGGGGGGCGGGGGTGTGTGAAAAGAATTCCATGAGACAATTAAAATGTGGTCTATATTATGAAGAAGTTCACTACAGCAACTAGCTGCCCCAAATTGAAGATGCTCTTTCACTTTCCCTTGCCTCAAGCATATTCTGAACACGTAAACAACTCCATTGTATGCACAAATCAAGTCTAGGCTAATCAGTGAAAACTGCATCACAAAGAGAACTATAGAAACTAATACACCTGTTATCTTAATAATTCCTCTGAGAGGGATATTAACTAATCAACTGCAAGTCAACTGATATTAACAGAGAAGCAAGCAGTTTTTACAAAAAGTGAACTCAAAAATGCTGAAGGGAAATAGTTATAAAAATAACATTCTGAGCTAATTTTCCATTTGGCTTTACCACCATGATAATGGAAACACTGTGCAACTGCGTTAGTTTTTACAGGAGTGGGAGGGAAGAAAGTAAGTATTTGAAAATTAGGTCAGGCTCAACGGAATCTCAGCACTTCTTGGTTCATGGAGCCACCACCATGGGAGCAACATGCTCATGCCAACATCGGGAGGCCCATGTGAACAGTTTTCAGTTCCAATTACATTTTTAACAAGTGAGACCTAAGCAGTTGTCACCTATTCAGAGATGTGAATGGTGGTCCAGACTCCACAGAAAGCTTCCCCTTTACTTCCTTCCAAACAGACCAGGGGCCAAGTAAATTATCCCACTGACATCTGCTCACAGAAGAGATATTCTACGTGCAGATCTACTCATTTTATCATGGAAGGGGGAATCCAGCCACCTCCACAGCACCATTGTGGGATCCACAAAGAGCTCTCCACAGGACCAGGAATCTATGCATAGGGAGAATAAAGGGCTGGTGGGAAGGCAGGGACAGGAGAAGACATAAATCATCCCTCTCTGTACCCACCAGGAATCCAACGATGATCCCATAGGACAAAAGATAAATACAGCCTTGAGATGCATTTACTTTTGCTCAGAGCCCTCTGCACAATGAATCCCCTTTTTAGGGCAGTTCCAGGGGCACAAGGAAGCAAAAGGGAAACCCTGAAATAGCGACTACAGTCGAGGCGCACTGTCAGGTATGAGTAGCCAAGAGCTAGCAAGACACAGGGCTTCCTAGTGGCATTTCCACCTGCACAGCACACCCACACAGATTTTCACAACTGGGGTGCAATGCAAGGGCGTCTGAGCCTTCCCAAAAGTAGGAGACATGGGGCCAGAAGCCCCCACCCGAGGCCCCTCCTCATCCCCCAAAGGCCCCGTCCCAACCAAGCCCTGTTCCCCCACTCAGGGTGGGAGTGAGCCCGAAATCAGCCCCCTGCCTGTGTCCCCGCCCCAGGGCTCACCACCCAGGGCAGGTGGAGGGACCCAGGCTCCCCACAGCTGCCCATGCAGCTCCAGCCAGGGGACAGGGCCTCAGAGCCACAGCCTGGCCATGATAAGGGCCACGGTGGACCTGCCACCTGCCTGCAGTTCGGGGGGCCTGCCGAGAGAAGTCCCTGGCCCACGTCCCCACCCCGAGTCCCCAACCCAGGGCAGGTGGCGGGTACGCGGCCCCCCACAGCTGCCCATGCCTGATTCTTACCATGGCCGGCCTGCGGCTCCTGGTACAGCCAGGTTGGGGAGAGCCGCGTGGGCAGCTGTGGCGAGCTGCCACAGAGTGATGGACCCTCCACCTGACCTGGGCCGGGCAGGGAGCCCAGGGAGCGGGGACACAGGCCGTGTCTGCTCTCAGCTCCCCAGCACAGCAGGCAGGTGGAGGGTCTGCACAGCTCCCACGACTACCTGGGCTCCCCGTCCGGGTTCCCCACTGGCCTGGCCGGGGGGTGGGACCTCATGTGGAAGAGGAGGGGAAGGGGGCAGGGTCCACCCTGGCGAAAAGTGGATGGACCAAGCCCATCCACTTTCAAGAAGTGGGAAGGCCCTGGCCCCGTCCTGATCTGGCACCACTGGTGCAATTCAGCCCCTTTCTTCTGCCCACACCTACACAGATCAAGTGGAGTGGGGGGAAATCAACATCACACATCAACCTGACTCACCCGAGCACCCTGCTTTGGCTTATGTTATGTACTCTGATTCACCAGTCTCCCCCTGCAGACCCAATTCCCTTTTTCCCCCAGGGGAAATCACACTGCCCCAGTCATCAACCTGCCCCTCCCAAGCTGACTTCCACAGACGAATATCCCATGGTCTGATCTTCCAACGAGGAAAGTTTGGTTTCTTGGGGTGACAGGCTGGCCATCTCTTCCACCAAATGAGTTTCTTTCTCCATCTCCCAACAAAGGCTTTGAGAGAGGTTTCATTGCTTTCCCTGCAGACTCTACTTATTGAGCACCCAGCACATGCTGTTTACCTGATGGAGTTGTGATGGAGCGGAGCTAAAATGCATGATCCACAAGTGCTGGGTTCAAGTAGGAAACTTCAGTTTCCCTACAGCTAAAATTTGCTTGTACAAAAAGTGGGAAAGACGTTTGCTGTCCTCAGTTTCATTTCATACAAGTGCCAAAAAAAAAGGGCACAAAATTAAAAAGGAACAGCCAAGATTAATTTATATTTTATTAAAGGAGCGATATTATAGCTTTTACACAGCCATCCTGATTTTGACTGTTTTTAGGTTTACAATGATCCTGCATGCTCTCCCCCCTTCTGTTAACACTATCCATAACTGTAGTTCAGCACTACAGCTAAAGAATTCATGCTACACAGCAGCTAAATCTAAAATTGTGATCTAAGATAAATTAAAGGTTAAAGTATGCCAAAATGCACCTCTGTCCCTGAACCAGAAGATTTAGATAACTTCTTACAAGTTTTGGCCTCAAGGAGTACAAGGCTCTGCTGATGCCCCCCTGCACAAACAGCAAAATGGGATGCCATAAATACAAACATCACAAGGCCATAACTACATCACAGTGCCAAATACCTGAGAGCCACCTCCTCTTATCATGAAACTAGCCCAGCCATAATTTAATTTGTGAGTTTGTGTTTCAGGGGCAATTTAAGTAGAAAATATAAACTTCATGTTTAATTACAGAATTTCCCTTTACAATGTCAGGATGACAAGCAACCCCATATTAAAACAGTTACAAATGTTCATTCCCCTTTTACCTCCAGGCTTAAAAACGCAAGAAATGCAAAACATTGGCGTTTTCCAGATTGTCAGCCAAATGAACGTTTGAGAGAAAAAGTGCTTGAGTGTATGTGCGTGATATACCCTACCCACCCCACCCACCCACAGAGTTAATGGTTTAAACAGCTTGTCCATATTCCAGCTACAGCCAGAAAGTAATGAGGGGTTAAAGACTGAAGTATAATGAACCATCTAAAACAGTGCTTCTCAAGCTATCTGATGTCGGGGACCAGCAATTTTTTTTTCCCAATGTGTGTGCAGACCAGCAGCCGATGGCTTGCGGACCACCACCACTTTGAGTAGCACTGATCTAAATCACATGAAAACAACAGTCTCAGACTTTAAGGCCAGAAGGGACCATCGTGATCATCTAGTCTGACCTCCTGCACATTGCAGGCCACAGAACCTCACCCACCCACCCACTCCTGTAATAGCTCCCTAACCTTTGATTGAGTTACTGAAGTCCTCAAATCATGATTTAAAATTTCCACGTTACAGAGAATCCACCTTTTACTCTAACCAGCAAGTGATCCGTGCCCCAAGCTGCAGAGGATGGTGAAAACCCCTCAGGGTCTCTGCCAATCTGATCTGGGGAAAATTCCTTCCCAACCACAAATATGGTGATTAGTTAGACCCTGAGCATGTCAGCGAGACCCATCAGCCAGACACTTGAGAAAGAATTCACTGTAGTAACTCAGAGCCCTCCCTACCTATTGTCCCATCTTCGGCCACACTGGAGATATTTGCTACTAGCAGTCGCAGGTGGGCCACATGTCCTTGTAGAGCAATCTCATCATACCATCTCCTCCATAAACTTATCAAGCTCAGTGTTGAAACAAGTTAGATTTTTTGCCCGCACTGATCTCCTTGGAAGGCTGTTCTAGAACTTCACTCCTCTGATGGTTAGAAACCTTAATCTAATTTCAAGTCTAAAATAAAATGAAAATAATGGCAATACTCAGCTATTTAAGAGTGCTGTAATGTCTTCAAAGCACTGTAAACATTGTGCCCAACATTTATGTCCCTATAAATAACACTTAAACAAATGCAGAGAGGAAGCAGTGTTTGCGGTTTAGGGAGAGACATCAAAATAAACATGTCAGTGCAACTCAAAGAGTAAACTATATGTGAGGACCTGAGGATAATTTGAATGCTTAAATTTGGGACACATCATAAGGGAAGGATTTTTTTTTTTACACATTAATTATTAATTAATCTTTTCATCCATCTTACCTCCTGTGATGAGTGTCTCACTCTCATTGCTAAAGTTAAAGTTGTATAAAAGGGTTATAGTTCAACTAGCATACGACCATGTAATCTGTAATATTTAACCCAGGATGACAAAGGCATCTTAAATGTTTTTCTTAATAAAATTCTGTTTTACCAGTGAACTCTAAGAGAAATTATAATTAGCTATATATATCAAAGCAACACTTGGGATCTATATATTTTTAATAGCAGCAAGAGGAGATAAAACTTTCATCTCTAACAGTCATTCATAATAAAACCACCCATAAGGTAGACAGTTCTGATGATGCTACGGGCCTCGAACAAAGAATATTTTTTGTTCATGTCACCAGATCTTCTTAATTACAGCCTCCGTTTACATGCAATGAAAAGGCCTGATCCTGTTATCCTCACACAGACAATTCCTATTAACGTCAAAGGATTTAACTTTAAGCATGCACTCCTTGTAGGTGTTGATTTATAGAGACTGAAAAACTAACAGTCTGATCCTGCAGCCCATACGTACATGAACGGGGCTTTCAGAGTCTACAGGACTATTTGCATGAATTAAGCTGCAGAATTGGAGCCTAATTTTGGATTCCTACGAAAGCAGTTTGCTCCTTTCCTGCACTAAAATTATTTCAGAATGATGGAACACATTTGCATATCTCCCACCCACACTCTTTTCTTATTTTGTCAACAGTGACAGAAAACCATACAAGACACCTACAAGCCAGGAGTAGACACAAAAGAGGAGGATGGAGGGCTTCACCAACAAGCTCCAGAGGAAACACCCAGATTGAAGTCCACCTACTGCTGCCAACAGCTGCTAGCAGGGATCTGCAATTTCTACCTGGACACAGTCATCCTTCCTAGCCTCCAGCTTTTAAGTGTCAAATATGAAATTCATCAGAGAGCTATCACTGCATTATCTTTCACGTCGGTGGACATTTGGAAAGTTACGTTCACAACCACACATGCGAGGATTTTTATTTAAATGAAAGCTTAACTTCTGCCAGAAGTGACTGTAGGTCCCCTCCCTCACTTGCCATGACAAACTTCCCACTTGGCCCAAGAGAAAGAGACAGGAAATGGAGTGGTCAAGCTTTGTATTGAAGTTTAAAGACTAAAATTATAGGTTTTGATATCAGAAGGTTACTGCCAATCACAGGTATTTACCTTTCACTCAGGGGATCAGGTGTTATCAAACTGTAATTGTTTGATAACATCTGATTAGGTGTTATCAAAACCGTGAAAGTACATTTAAGTGATTTTAAAACCCAGTATTGGAATACTAGTTAAATAATTTAAGATGTGCTATATTAAGAATGGGCACATAGGCACAAGGGGGGTAAAAAAAGGATCAAAGCCATACAAAGTTGAAGCCCTGCTCTTATTTTTCTTTCCCAGCCCTCCTCTTGAAGCTCTCTCCCAACAGTCCAAGCTCCACCACCACGCTACAGCCTCCCCTAAATCACTGCAGCTCAGACATACAGATGCAACTTGATACAGTCAATTAACCAGTGACTCAAGTGATTATCAAATATTTTGCAAATTTGTGCAAGACAATGCACCGGAGAGGCTGAAAACAAGCCCAGAAGAGTCAAACTTTCAAAAAATAAATAAATATGAAAACCATCAATACCAACAAAATAAAACCCCAACATGATATACTTTTCAGAATAAATAGCTGTACAAAAGTGTCCATGCACCATGGTTCACGTTATAAACAGTGGCACAATTAGAAAGGAACAAAGCAACCAAAAATTAACACGCTTGAGAATATATCAAATGAATCTGAGTATAAAAAAAGATTAGATACTACCCAAACAAGCCTGTTTTGACACCAAAGCACTATACAACACAAAGAAAATCTAAGTTAACACGGCCAAAGAAAGGAAAAACAGAACCACATGAAAGAAAGGGCAAGTCTTACAAAAGAGCAGTGAGTCAGCTACTGCAGACTGTTTGACTGCTCTGAAAACAAGATGTGCACTTCTTATGTGCCTTACACAATGCTAAAAAATGAAGTAAGACCCTCTGCATATGTTCTGATACAGTAGATAAACAGATCAAAAGAGACACAAACAATGGTAACAAATGTTATTAAGTCATTCCAATTTTGAGCAACATTTTCAACCAGAATATATGCGCACACAATATTTTAACCCTAGGTACATCAATCCAGCTACATTCCTCCCATCTAATAATCGGTCTTTTTGGCAGCAGATCACTCGGAATGGCTTATCTGAAGGACACCTCCAACTGAAAAGGGTCATCTAGATTATATCTAATAGGTTCCTTTTTTAAAATGCCATGACCTCATACCCTACCTCAGTTCCATCAATGTATTAGAATACTCAAAAAGCCAAGAATAAGCCCCAAGGCATCTTCCTGTGAAGAATCATGTTAAATTCAACTATTCAAAGAAAAGATGGGAGATGTTTTGTTACACAGCACCATCCACATTTATAATATCAGTCTAAAGATTAAAGTTACTGTCAAATTAGTTTTCATAACCTTTCTTCCCTCAGACCATTTATAACAAGTCCTTGGTAACTAGCAACTCTCTCTCCTTGACCACACTATAGCCTGGGGATTTGTGGTTTTGTTTTCAGTCATTGCTCTAAGTTTGCTAAAAGCAGTGTGGCTGATTTTTGTAATAGAACATTGACATAATATATGAAAAACAGACAAAACGATTACTGCAAGATTGTTACTATAGAGAAAAAAGTAGGTCAGATGAGACAAACCAACCCTAATATGCTTCTTTTCTTTCCACTGAATAATTAATAGCAGCTGTGGGGTCTTTAGCAACACATATATTACCATAAAATGGTATTTTGCTGACAAGCACATTTTGAATAGGGAACCTCTTGTCTCAAATTCAAAGGGACCCTATCACCTTGAAATCTAATCAATTTCAAAAGTGAATGAAGTTGTTCAAGCGGCACACTTGCCCACTGAGTCCCTCAGCCAGTTATAGTGGTTTATTATTATTATTAAACATTCATATTGCAGGAGTACCGAGAGGCTTCAACTAGGTCAGGACTCCATTGTGCCAGGCACTGAATAAACACATCATAAATGACAGTCCATGCCTTATCATATTTCCCTATTTGAATGGGTTCTTTCTCCTCTTACCCATGCTGCTGAGTGTAAAAGCTACGTAAGAAGAGAAACTAAACAACCATGCAGACACAATTCAACCATACTCAAAGTGTTGCCAAATGCATCAGGGAAACAGGAGTATTCTTTCTCCCATCTCATTCAGTTGTATAAGATTTAGGTGTTACTTGTAACAATATTAGGTAAAAAAATTCAGGCAGAAGGACGATATTTTTTAAGATGACAGTGTCCCTTTGATAGAAAACAGCAGAAATAGCAGCTGAAGTCAGCTTTGAAATGTTTAATAATAAGAGCTCTCCTTTCCCTGCCTTTCACCTATATATATTATGCCTGTTTTAACAAAGTTCCCTTCAGTTTGAGCTACAGGAGACATACCGAAACAAAGTACTCATCAGAGCTGTAGGCAGGGAGCACACAGAAAGAAAGAGTGTGAAAGGCGATGACTGCACAGAGGACAGAATGCTACATAAATAATGAAGGATGCCCATCAAAAAAAGCAGTGCTCAGCTAAGCATTTCAATTATTGCTGCGAGATGCAGAATCATTCCAAAGCTACAGTGGATTCTCCCCCTTTAAACATGTAGATGATTTCTAGGAGTCTAAAAAACCCTTACATTAGCAAAATAAGTGTTTCAGAAAGCAAACTTTTGTTATAAAATTCTCAACAACATGGGAGCAAGGGGAGGAGTCAGTAAAGAGGTACTGAGCCTCCAGGTCTGCAATGAGCTCTGTGTGGGCAGATCCCAGGGCTCATACAGAGCGCCACAGACCTCTACGTGACTGCAGGAAACAGGTTGCATAGAAATCGTTGAAGAGTATTAGCCTTAGGTTGCAGTGCAACAAGCAATACTTTAAAATAGTATTTACATGCTTTTATAAAAAAAGATATTTCCCGTTCATGTTTAGTATTACATTTAATTTGAAAAAATCTTCTCTTCCCTATTTATTCCTACACACACACACACAGCGCCAGGGATCTGATCCTCCTTATCATTATAGCTATCATTTACATTGCAGTATACATACAAAACAAAATATTACGATCCCGTCCTGGAAAGAAGGACAACAAAAGTTCTGAGTTTTCCTCACTAACTAGTATTTCTGTTTTAAAATAAAATGTATCATACTATTATCTTTAGGCAAGGGCACTGGAAATCCATTTCAGCATTCACCACCAATTGCTGAAGGGGACACTGACTCTAGTTATTCTTTCCATCACCGCCCTATTCTCTGCATAATTCAGATTCTGCACAAAATCTGGAGGCGAAATCCTGGCCCCACTGAAGTCAACTGCAAAACTCCCAATGAGGTCATTAGAGTTTTGCCATTGACTTCAATGGGGCCAGGATTTCAGCCTACATCTTTTAGAGGTTGCCTAATTCACGTAAAACAAGCTGAATTAATCCCTCACTGCAGCTCAGAGCTGGTCTACGCTACAAAGTTACGTCACCTTAACTATGAAAAATTTCACACACTGTGAGATGTAGTTAAGCTGACCGAATGCCCAGTGTAGACACTGTTAGGTCAACAGTAGAATTCTTCCATTGAGCTAGCCACCATCTCTCGGGGAGGTGGATTACCTATGCCAAACAGGAGAAGCGCCTCCTAGCCAGCATACTTAAGTGTCTACACTGAAGCACGACAGCAGCACAGCTGTGTCACTATAGCGTTTTAAGGGCATGGCTACACTTGCAGATGTAGAGCACTGTGAGTGTTCACACTGTCACCTGCAAGCACAGTGGCGTGGCCACATTTGTTGCACTTGCAGCAGCATTGGGAGCGGTGACTTATGGGCAGCTATCCCACAGAGCACCTCTTCCCATTCTGGTGCTGTGGCTGGTGGGAAGGGAGAAGGGGGGCACGGGACATCCTGGGTCCTGTCCCAATATCCCATGATGCATCGCGTCGCATCCCAGCACTTCCTGTGCTTCTGTCCACATTTGGCACCATCTTCCAATGGTTTTTGTACTGCACGCTCTGTCTTCCCTTTCAGTCTGCAGGAATGGATCCCGAACTTGTGAAGAATATGCTGATGAGTCTCGCCAGCACGTCACGAATTGCAGTCGAGTTACTCCTTAAGCTACAAAGTGACAGTGAGGAGTCCGACGATGATGTCGACACGCATAACGCATATGACATAAGTTTGCTTGTGGCATTCACGGACATGCTCACCACAATGGAACGCTGCTTTTGGGCTTGGGAAACAAGCACTGAGAAGTGGGATCACATCGTCATGCAAGTCTGAGATGACTAGCAGTGGCTGCAGAACTTTCAGATGAGGAAAGCCACTTTCATGGGATTGTGTGCTGAGCTTGCCCGCACCCTGCGGAGCAAGGACACAAGACTGAGAGCCGCCCTCATGGTGCAGAAGCGTGTGGCTATTGCCATGTGGAAGCTGGCAACTCCAGACAGCTACCAATTGGTCGCTAACCAGTTCAGAGTGGGAAAGTAGACCGCTGGAATCGTGTTGATGCAAGTGTACAGGGCCATTAATCGCATCCTGCTCAGAAGAATTGTGACTCTGGGCAATGTGCATGACATTGCGGCTGGCTTTGCACAAATGGGTTTCCCTAACTGCAGAGGGGCGATAGATGGCACACATATTCCAATTCTGGCACCAGACCACCTACCCACCGAGTACATAAATCAGAAGAGGTATTTCTTAATGGTTCTCCAGGCACTTGTGGATCACCATGGGCATTTCATGAACATTAACGCAGGCTGGTCAGGAAAGGTGCATGATGCACGCATCCTTCAGAACACAAGCCTGTTTAGGAAGCTGCAAGCTGAGACTTTCTTCCCAGTCCAGAAGATCACCGTAGGGGAAGTGGAAATGCCCATTGTGATCCTTGGAGACCCCGCTTACCCTTTAATGCCATGGCTCATGAAACCATATACAGGGAGCCTTGACAGCAGCAAGGAGTGGTTCAACAACAGTGCAGAATGACTGTGGAGTGTGCTTTTGGCCATTTAAAGGGCTGCTGGCATTGTCTGTATGGGAAGCTGGACCTGGCCAATGACAACATCCCCACGGTTACAGCCGCGTGCTGTACCCTCCATAACATTTGTGAAGGGAAGGGTAAAAGCTTCACTCAGGCATGGACCATGGAGGTTCAACACCTGGAGGCTGAATTTGAAGAGCCAGAGAGCAGGGCTATTAGAGGGGCGCAGCATGGCGCTGTGGATTATGGATGCCTTGAGGGAGAAATTTGATGCTGAAAGCCACCAGTAATGTTTGGTGCCCTGCACAGGAGTGAAGAGCAGTGGTTCCCATACTAGTAGGCATCTGTGTTTGCTACGTATGATGCACTGACTTGCAGTGCCTGTTGCTTTCCTGGGCTACGCTATTTTTTACTTAATGCAATAAAGAATGTTTGCAAAGCTAAAAAATTCATTTACTGAAAAGAAACAGAACTGCTGGGGAAACACACATGGCTTGACACATCTGTGCTGTGTGGGAGGAGGGGGTGAGGCCGGGACAATCACAGATTTACGTATGTCCTGTTATCATATTCAGCCTTCCTGTCTGGAGTGCCGTGCAATAAGTACTGCCTAAAATTCAGGCTGCCTAAAATTCATGGTGATGGGGAGTTGAGTTCCTTGGGTAAGTGTCGTAGTTTGCAGAGCTGGGTGCTGAAGCTACAGGTGTTGGAGGCAGCTGGTGGCAATAAGAAATTGGATGTTGGGAAAAGTGAGTTGACGGTGACATGGGGGCACAAGGGAAAGAGTTTGGGACAAGGGCTGCGGGGGGAAGAGGGCGCGCGGATCTGCTCCATCTGCAGTGCTATGAGTGCCTGCATCGCATCCGCTTGGCACTCCATAATGTTTAGGAGTCACGCCGTGTTTTGTTGCTGGTGATCTGCACTCTCCTAGCGGAGCCTCCTTTCCGTCTCCTGCCACTCCTGTACTTATTGATTTTCAATAAGGGACTGCTGCATGACTTCATGCAGAAAGTCCTCCTTGCTTCTTCGCAGACACTTCCTGATTCTTTGCAGCCTTTCGGACATGGATAACAAGGATGGCTGGGATCTCAAGGTTGCATCTGTAAAGCCAATATGCAACGCTTAACAGAGGCAGCACTGCTCACACGAGACAGAGCAATGATTCAGCCAAACTTAAAGACAAGCACAATGCACACAATAGCAGAAAGTGCCCATCCCAAAGCGAATGCACATAACCCACAAGAGCCCCCAAATGGTGAGTAACCACAGGGGCAAGGGGCATTGATTGTTTCAGGGTGGTACTGTCCTCTGGGGTGCTGTGCCTTGGGGAGAGCCAACAGATGCAGGGGGCCCTTATACTGAACACTCTTCCCACATTTTCCACAGGATGAGTTCGTCCTGGAAGATATCTCGCTGCTGAGGGTGACCTGGGAAGCAAGGGAGGGTCTTCTACTGCAATGCAGTTTCCACCCTGGCCGTTATGCGGCTTTCCTGTGTGCAGCAATGGTCCCCCCTGCCCCACACGGCACACTGGTGCGGACATGTTAGCCTTACTGGGACATTTTTTCATGGTTTATGTGTATAAAAAGATCTTCTGTACTTTCCACAGTATGCATCCGATGAAGTGAACTGTAGCTCACGAAAGCTTATGCGCAAATAAATTGGTTAGTCTCTAAGGTGCCACAAGTACTCCTTTTCTTTTTGTTGGGACAAGGATCACAGTAGCTCTGCCAAGGAACCTGCGCAAGTGGATTGCCCACCTTCTGCGTGAGACCTTTGATGAAATCACTGAGGCTGATTACCGCGATGTGAGAGAGCACATCAACACCCTATTCCACATCTAGGCATGCACGCGGCCCTAACCCTTCTCTCTGCAGCCCTCCTTGCCCCAACAGCCCGCACCGAACAACTTCCTTCCCAAAATAAAAGCCACTTACCGGGCACCTCCTCTGCTGTTTGTTCTTCCACAAGCACTGTCCGCTGCGACTAGCTACCTTCCTCCTGGCTTGAAAACAGCTCCTGGCTGCATGCATCAAGGGATGCCAAGCCGTCCTCTGGCTCTGGGCCCCCCTCCTCCTCAGCACCCTCGCTCCCACTTTCCTCCTCCTGCCTTGTTGCACCCTGGGCTGCCACAGTCTCTGAAGTGTCCATGGTGCTCTTCGGAGTGGAGGTGGGGTTGCCCTCAAGTCTCGTCCAGCTCTTTGTAGAAATGGCAGGTCGCAGGGACAGTACCGGAGTGGTGGTTTGCCTCCCACACTTTGTGGTAGGCATTCCGCAGTTCTTTCACTTTAACCCTGCGCTGCACTGCATCCCGGTTATGGCCCCTTTCTATCATGGCCCTTGATATCTGCCCGAAGGTATCATAATTCCTATGGCTGGAGCACAGCTGGGACTGGACAGCTTCCTCCCCCAAAACACTGATGAGGTCCAGCACCTTGCCACTGCTCCATACTGGGGATCGCCTGGCGATTGGAGGCATGGTCACCTGGAAAGATGCTCTGAGAGCACTCTACGCCAGCCTGAGCAAACAGGAAGGGGAATTTCAAAATTCCCAGAGAATTTAAAGGGTAGGTCTGACGGTTGGTCACTTGAGGGCAGGGCAGTAGAGTTCAAAGTGATGACCAGAGTGGCTAGAACAGGCATTGTGGGACACTTCATGAAGGCTGATCAGAGCGCATTAACAGACCAGGGCGTCCACACTGGCATCACAGCGCAGCAAGCCTTATACTTCTCACAGAGGTGGATTACCAAGGGCGCTTCAGTGACGGAGTCTGGGTGCTCTACGTGCCTTGCCAGTGTGGACACTTCAGGAGTTAGGGCACCCGGGGCTGATTTAATGTGCTCCAACTCACAAGTGTAGCCAAGCCCTTTGTGAAGACAGGCCCCTAGCTAACATCTCTCAGAGTGGTGGATTTACTACAGCAAAGGAAGAAACCCTTCCGCCACTAGAGTAAGTACCTACACTGCAGCAGTGCAGCTGCAGCACTTCTAGTGTAGACATACCCTCAGGAATCACACATGACCTTTAGTTACTGATCATGTGATGGAGAAAAAACACACCAGCCTCTTGTCTTGTTTGCTGATGAAAAGGTATCCGACTAGATGACCTGTGCATGTATGCATCTGAGCTAGTTTTAAGCTCACTGTGTTCAAACCTGCATTGCTGTTTGTTGACTATTTGATAATATTTAAATGCAACCATAAAGATAACCATTGGCATTGGGCATTCTCCTTTGCTACCTAAATGGCCAATTTATTTTTACATTTCACACACTGGCCTAGTGATTTAATATATATTCTGCCTAAAGGGCCAATTTATTTATCTTCATATATAGGCACTTAAAAACCTAAACTCCTTCTGCAAAATGAGATTTAGGTTCCTAAATCAATTAGGTGTTGCAATGCTGGGTGCAGTAATGCCTAAATACCTTTGAAATCTGGTGACTTAACAGATCATTAATATTGCTACAATACCCCAGCAGTATTAAAATGATCCTTCAAAAAGAACTCTGCCAGCCTGCCACTGCCACAAAATCTCTTTTCTACCCCTTCACTGTTTGGGGTTCAGTATTACTGTAGTGTCAATATGTAACCTTTTTGTTAGGAGCATGTGCAAACTTAGCATTCCTAAAGAGCACATATACGGGATGCGCATAAATACATAAGAGTACTGAAGCCTTGGTGAGGCCCCTGTCCTTATTTTGCCCTCAGTTTCAGCAAGGGTTTCACTTTCCCAAGACACACAAGCAGCTGTGGCAGCCCATCAAAACATGCCTCACCCTCCAGTTTTCACTTCTGGCAGGACATTTTTTGATGGGTGGCCCATACTTGATAAAGTGTGCCCTCCTTAGGACCAGGGTGAAAACTGGTGTAAGACCCTATTTTGACAGTCTCCCCACACCCATAAAAATCTGTCCCCTCCGGGCAAAGGATGAAAATGGAGCAGGTGTAGCCCAATTTTGATGGGCTTCCCATACATTACACAGTTAGGAATTAAGATGGTGAACTGCAACATTTTGATGCAAGGCACATTTTGAGAGGACACCATCAATTTGCTAATGACACTTAGTTTTGCACCAGTCTCATCTCACCCAGATGTTGTACCAAACACTTCCCAGTGACTAACCCAAAACTTGACTTGAAGAGCTAACTGGCTGGCTGAAGCTCAACCCAGATAAAACTGGTTCTGCTGATAGCCTGGGTAAATCACCAGAGGAAGTGGTGGCAGTTACATCTAGCTCCTTTAGGAGAGAGCATGGCTATCTTTGTTATTAACAACCAATGAACTCTTGGCTATGCAGGGAATGATCAAAACAACGACAATGAACAGTAGGCAAATAAGGCCATTATCCATCTTCATTACACAAAACCAGCACAGATCAGTGAAATCTCTTACTATTACCTAAAAAGTGGCTATGACATGCATAAATGGAGTGTTTTTATCCTGATAGCTACCTTGATGTAAAATCCTAGCGAAGACAAGGCACAGGTAGTTTTTACCTTGACATGGCTTTGTGAAGTAAACTCCAGGTAAGGAGTATTGGGTTGACCTTTACTACCTACAATGAGGTTAAATCTATCTGCCTTGTCTCCATTAAGATTTTACATGGAGGCAGATATCTCAATATAAATACGCACCTTTTTTACAATGAAAACAAAGCCATGTGTTGTTTAAAGCAACATGTACTTTCTACTAGGGCTGTCAATTAATAGCAGTTAATGCATGCAATTACCTCAAAAAATTAACACTTCTTTTTAAAACAAGCGTTAATCGCCCACCTCTGAAGACCGGACTGGCAGCAGCCGGGAAAAGAGGGAGGCACTGGCTGAAGCGATTTGGGAGAGCCAGTTAAACACTTTTCATGGGGGAGGGAGGAGCCCAGGCCCTTACCGCCTGCACCATCACCTCCCCACTGGATAGGGACAGCCTTGGGGTGAGCGAGGGAGGCCACCACCCAGGGTATCATGTTCAGGGGGGCGCTGCTACATGCCAACAGGGCAGGGGCGCCCCTTCTCCCACCGCCATGCTCCACTGCTACTTCCACCTTCCCTCCCGCATGGAGCCTACCCTGGCCAAGCTGCTCTGGACTGGGAGCCTGCCAGAACGGGTGATGTAAGGGTGTTCCCATTCCCTCTCCTGTGTACATGGTCGCCGCTGAGCTGGGGTTAGGGAACAGGGGGAGCCTGTCTGCTGCTGCTGGTGGCTCAGGAGTGAGTGCTGCTGCTAACAGCTGCTGCTGGCTGAAAAAGTGTTCAGGCTCATGAGTGTTTTGCTTAAAGAGACAGCGCTCCACCAACATGCGCACCTGCATGCGCGCACACACACACTTCCTCCCCAATACACACACACACACCCCAAACGAAAATCTGATATGGCGCCCCTGGTGAGCCAGGAATGGCCAGAGGGCTGAGGGATGGCTGTGGGTTCTGGCAAGATGCAGCCCCCAAGCAACATGGTAAATAAGAAGCAGGCAGTATTATCTCCTGTAAATGTAAACAAACTTGTCTGTCTTAGTGATTTGCTGAACAAGAAGTATGTCTGAGTGGACTTGTAGGCTCCAAGTTTTACATTGTTTTGTTCATTAGTGCAGTTATGTAAAAAAATAATTCTACATTTGTAAATTGCACTTTCACAATAAAGATATTGCACTACTGTACTTGTATGAGGCGAACTGAAAAATACTGTCTTTTGTTTATCTTTCTACGTGCAAATATTTGTAATAAAAATTATATAAAGTGAGCACTGTACACTTTGTATTGTGTTGTAATTGAAATCAATATATTTGAAAATGTAAAAAAATCCAAAAATAATTATATTGTATTCTATTATTGTTTAACAGTGTGATTAAAATTGCAATTAATTGAGACTATTTTCTTAATCTTGCAATTAATCACAATAAGTTTTTAAATTGTTTGACAGCCCTATTAAATACATACATCTTTACCACTTCCACCACTTTTCCTTCCCCTGGCAGCTGGTGTTAACAGCACTAATGACTGTAGCTGTTGTTTTAGCAGACTACAGTTTCCTTCCATTCTCACTCTCTGCTGCAGCCGAAGACTCACATGGCTTAGACACATGAAATAAAATAGCCCATCAGCACAGACTAAAACTGGTGTTACATAAACAAATTACAATAGGCTGACTCAGGATACCACAGTTACTCTGAGTTTGTTATTGATAAGTTTTCATAACTGTGGATGTCACTGATGCACTGAACAACCAATCCATTAGATTTATTTTTCTCTCTCGCTGGAATACTGATATTCTGTAATGTGAAGTTCCAGCTACACAAGGTACCGAAAACTTGCATCAGGCCTGGTGACAGAAGAGAGACACAAAATCCTCAGACAAGTTACTTCTTATCCACAGGCCTTTTTGTGTTTGTTTGTTGCCTTCCTCAATCCACCTCCACCAAGTTTTCTGCACCTTGTACAGATAGGGTACGTCTACACAGCAAAGTAAAACCTGCAGCTGATCCATGAAGTTATAACAGGAACAGTGAAGAAGGTAGGAAATAGATATAAATAATGCCTTAGCTGGATCTGATTTTTCCCCCCACACCACACACACAAACCCACATAAATTATATTACAAAAAAAAGAGTTGGTCAGTGAAATGTGGTAACTACATTTTTTATTTAATTTTGAAGATAATTGCTAATGCCTACATATTCCACCGTTCTGCAGTCACAGAAGCTATTTTTATAATTTTTAAAATATACATTTCTAGCTATAATATAGTTGCAAAGAAAATTGTCCAAAGCCTCATCTTCATAAACAAGTCCTACTGCTTTAAATATACCAGTATAGTCATAACCAGTACAACCTCCTATTGTGGATGCATTTGTACCAGTACAGAAGTGCTTATATTGGTATGGCGTATTTTGATACAGGAAGGGAAATATGGTATACTGGTATAACTGCATCTACACTAGGACTGCACAAGAGTCACATCCCTAACTGAAAATTTGTATACAGACCAGACCCAGCAGTGAGCAGAGTATAAACTGACACCGCTTTTTGGTTTCTATTTGGATTCTTTTATCACATTAAGCACTGTGGCTATGGCCACACTTAGGCTGTGTACATTTAAAATACTACATTGGCACTGCTGCAGCACTGAGTTGCACCATTGTTGTGCTTCAGTGAAGACACCACTTACGCCAACAGGAAAGGAGGCGTTCTCCTGTCAATGTAGGCAATCCACTTCCCTGAGAGGCGGTAGCTAGGTTGATGAAAGAATTCTTCCGTCAATCTAGCACCGTCTACACTGGGGGTTAGGTTGGCATAGCTACGTCTCTCAGGAGGGTGGATTTTTCACAACCCTGAGAGATGTCGCTATGCTGATGAAAAGGAGTACTTGTGGCACCTTAGAGACTAACCAATTTATTAGAGCATAAGCTTTCGTGAGCTACAGCTAAGGTGCCACAAGTACTCCTTTTCTTTTTGCGAATACAGACTAACACGGCTGTTACTCTGAAACCTGTCGCTATGCTGATGTACGTTCCCAGTGTAGACCTGCCATGTGTAGTCAACCCACGCCTGCAGATAGCTTGAAAAAGCCTCACGAGTATGACTGCTCCACGTATCTCAATGGGGTGTTAATCTTGAAGCCTAACAATGATGATTTAAATATCAGTGTTCATTTCACTGCTGATCATTTTTAGCAAACAAAATGTGCTTATGTAGTTATCCCCCAAATTACCTCTCAAGCCTTATCAGGTGCAAGATGAACATGTTCTACCCAGCACCAAAAAAATCCCACTTCCCCAGTGACAACTTCTATAACACAGAATTGACTTGCCAATTTTCAATATAGATTGTGTAAGGGCAGAATAACGTTAACTTTCATATTAAAATACAAACAAACTCACTCAAGGTATAACACACTAGCTGCATTATTTTCTTATTTAAATCAAAATCTCCAATTTTTATCCAAATCTGCTGCCACATCAAACTGATGCAGAAACTAGGGAGCCCCGTTGCAGGATTTAGGTCAGCTGCATGTGGAATACATGAGGCCTTGCATATAGACATATAGTTTCTAGTAACGATTCAATAATCCCCTCATCCTTTTATGCAGCTATTTTACTTGTAGATTCAGCTTCTAGCTTTCCTCAAACTCTTTAACAAAGACACTCTAGTTTATCACTTCATTTGGAGAGATGTTTCCAAGTGAATAAGCCACCACCTCTTCCCTGTTGGGCAGGAAGCCAGTCACTGAATCAAAAGAATGCTGGTTTATATTCCCCCAATTACACTAACAGAGCATTCTCCATTTCCTTCAATTATCAAGCCTTCTCAGTGCATACCAGAAAGGAGCTTGCCTTTCCTTAACCATACTGGAGTTATGTACCTAGACTGAGACCACGTCTACACCCGCGAGCTTTCACCAGCACAGCTGTACCTACGCAGCTGTGGCGCTGTAAGATCTCTCGTGTAGCTGCTCTAAGCCAATGGGAGAGAGCTCTCCCACCAACATAGCACTGTGCACACTACCACGTGTCCTGGCTAAACTGATGTCAGTTAGGGGGGGTGGCTTATTCCTTACACCTTGAGCAACATACGTTTTGCTGACATAAGAGGTACCGCAGACATAGCCTTAATTGTAAATTTCACTGAAAATGCAAAAGGCACAGGCTTGTACACACTAACACTTATGTTGGTTAAACTTGTGTCGCTCAGAGGTGTGAATAAGCCACCCCCTGAGCAACATAAGTTGCATCGACCTAAGCGCCAGTGTAGACAGCGCTATGTCATCAGGAGAGCTTCTCCCGCTGCCACAGCTACCACCTTTGGCGGAGGTGGCAGAACTCTCTTCCATCAGCATAGAGAGCCTTCACCAGACATGCCATAGCAGTGCAGCTGCACTGTTATAGAGCTTCTAGTGTAGACTAGCCCTCAGTTTCACAATGGACCATTTAAATGAACCATTTCTGTAGACAAATAAAGTAGGATCCAAATTAGTTTGAAATAAATTCAAATCAGGTAAACAGAAAAGTGCTGTGGGACATCTGGCCAGAAAATGTGATTGAGAACTGGACCCACAGTATATACACAGTAAACAATTTGTCTTAAAAATCTGCAGTCCTAGATGTAAACTAAGGCCCTGATACTGCAAAGACATATTTAACTTTAAATATGTTAGTAGCTTCATTGATGCCCATGGGACTCTTTGTGGGCATAAAATTAAATACATGGCTCAGCCTTTGCAGGACTGGGACCTAAGCATACTAGTCCCTACTAAACCAAAGCACCAGTAGCCCTGACACCATTCTAACTGCTTTTTAAAATTAAAGAGACAACAATTGTCAAAAATAATTAAGAATATCCAGCTATTTTATGGGTTTTTTTCAGAAGTTGGATCATTCTGCCAGTTTGTCATTTTTGCACAGCTACGTAGATAAACCTAACAATGCTTTCTGGCAATGTGGAACTTTTGTTTGCAAGTACAAATCCTCAGTTTACAAAAACAGTCACAGCAAATTCTTTCCTGTTCTAAATCATTTTCATTAAAACTAGAAAATCTGTAACTGCCAGGCACCACTCTAGCTAATACATTCAATTTTCCTTAGCTCCCCAGTAACACGGTCCTGGAAGGTTGGGCTATATATTTTCCCTGTTAGCATAAAGAATAAAATAATTCTGACAAAACATAAAATCACTCTTCAAAATGTAAACAGTTTTCAAATGAAAGTGTACTAAGAGTTATAATTTGTACTTACAATTTGACAACAGAGCCTTGATTCAGATTTTGGCATCCAAACTGCCAGTGAACTGCACTATCATCATCCATGTGTCAATTAGACATGCATGAAGATGCCAAGTATAAGTCCCATTCTCTGATGCTTAAGTGCAGAACTTGTGTATGCTGTGAGTTGGGGGCAGGGTCCTATTGACATAACACACACCAATGACAGCAGCAAAAAGGACTTTCTGCAACTAAAGGATACATGACCAGGTCACTAGTCACTACCATGAACAGCCTACACACCCAGGGAGTCATAGCTGGGTCTGCTATAGGTATATGAAGCATGTAGCCCACTTGCTTAAAAAAAAAAAATAATCAGATACCATGGACCGCATTTTCAGGAGTGCCGAGCACTTAAAACTCCACCTAAAATCAACAGAAACTAAAGGTTTTCAGTAGTTCTGAAAGTCAGGCTGGTATCACATTCTTTTGTTTTAAAAGTTACTGAGACAAGTGTTCAAACAAACTCAGGCACACCTGGGTGTCTAAGCTGTGCTGCAACCCTGGGTGTCTAAGATGCTGTAAACAGTGCATATTACCTAGAAAGCAACTTTATGGCAGAATTAAGTTGGGGGCATGAAAGGGAGGGCATACCTCTATTTATTTTAATAATGCTCTTTAATACTCTAGGCTCCTTCTATATTCAAACATTTGAGATCCTACAATATTACGGAATTGCCCTTATGTCACTACCACAAGCCTGCGATGTAATCTTGAATACACATGCCCTACATACTCAATGCATATTACCTGTCTCCTTTTATATGCCAAATCACTCATCCACACCTACCCCAAGTGCCCCTCTTTTCCTGCACTAGGGCATTCCACTTGTATCTCAGCTGTAGATTATGGTTACACCAGCAACAAATTGCATCTTCATGCAAATCACAGTCTCATCTCACTTACATGCCCCACGAGTATTTAGATCATATCTAAATCATTGCACAACACTTTACACAGCTGACACATTCATGAGGTTCCCTCATAGAACATTTAGTGCTTGGACACCCAGGAGTCAAGGAGTCAGTTTAGTGAAAAGGCGACAACTCCTATCAAACAAAAGTATGAAAGAAGATAAAAAGGTACTATGGGCTTGTCTACACTTACAGTGATGCTGTAATGCTTAGTGAAGATGCTACCTATGCCGTTGGCATAGGTACTCTGCCTCCCCAAGAGGCAGTAAACTTTGTTGATGGGAGCCACAGCGCTGCCTATACCAGGAGTTAGGTTGGTATAACTATATCGCTCAAAGGTGTGGATTTTCCACATTCCCGAGCGATGTAGTTATACCAGCATAAATTGGTAGTGTACACCAAACCTATGTCCATCAAAGCTACTTCCTAGCGCAGCCACTAGCCATGCCCCTGGCTAGTTACATTTCCTTCAGTATCATTCAGAAGATAGAGCAGGCAGTATTACGGAAGAGTGATGGGTCAGCAAAAAGAATACATAACACAGATATGTGACTTCCCTTGTACTTGTATTTGTTTGCTCTATTAAATGTATAAATGTATTAAACATATTTCATCATAAATCAAGCATCTTTACTGCAACAGCCTCCAACAAACACATGGCAAGCTGCCATGTATATTTACATGGCTGTATAACAATCAAACGCCAAATAGTGCTTTCCAAAAAGAAAGAATGATCCCATACATTTGACATGCCCTTTTATTGGCTATTCTGTGCAATAACAGTCTTGTTTATACTCTAAGCAGTGTTTGTTATATAGAGAGATTAAGTACAGTTGTACTGATGTATTCCCACCACTCAGAATAACTCTCTTCCAAAAAAAGAAATTATTCACACTCATTATCATCATTATTCTGATGCTGAATTTTAAACCTCAAAATGGAAAGCAAAGATCTGCACAACAAACTTGTCAAATACCATTATTTCCAATTTATTTCTAGAGAAAAAGGTGCTCGCTTTTGCCTTTGGCAAGATGTAGATGGGGAAGCAGGGCCCCATCTCTTGCAGCTGAAGAAATCTGAAGTCTGTTTGGGAGTCTGTAGGTGGAAGGGAGATGACAGCAAAGCCTGAAGGCCTGTGCTGCTTGCCCATGCATCTTGCCCATCACAAGAACAGGGCATGTTCAAGGAGCATCAATCACCTAGTGGCTTAATCCAGAGAAGTCTGGATCAGCAGCTTTGACTCCCAGGTAATTCCGATTGTCAGCCGATAAAGGCAATTACACTCAGGTCTCGCTGAGTAAGACTAAAGGTAACTTACTGCTTCCACACAGGCAGCTGAGGTCAGCTAGCTCTTCCCTATCTCAGATCGCTGCCTGAGAAAAATGACAGCCCCGTGCTCACTCCGTGCTTATTCATCTGAAAACTGAACAAAGTAACATTTAAGTATCTCCCCCCCCGGAGCAGAGCGGCTCTCTCACGCTCCGGTAACGCGCCGACACCACCATTGTCTTGAAGGCTCCCTAGCCGCTTCCCCGGCCGTGATAAGATCATTTAGGGAGGCTGCAGGAACAAAGGGCTTGAAGCTGCAGCAGCAGCCGGCGATCACAGGCTGGAACAAGCCGGCCACAGGGAAGAAGCATGCTCAGTGCGAAGTCCTGAGCCAGGAAAACAAGGTGCCCATTTCCAGCGCAGCCCCCCGTGCGCCGCGCGCCGGAGGAGCTGTACAAGGCAGACACTATGGTCCAGGTTATGGACCCCCACCCCCACCCCGTTGCCTAGCAAAGGGGGCTGCCGGGGGGCCGCGGGGGCAGCGGCTGCTTCTCCCTCCCTCTCCCCCAACCCCGTCTCTGTACCTGAGCCGGCTGCGCTCCTCCTTCTTCCTCCTCCTGCCTGCTTCAGCTGGACCCAGCTCGGGCTGCAGCGGGCTCCGGGCGCGGGGGGCCGGGAATCCAGCAGCCGAGAGTCACGCCCTCATGTCTGCCAGCCTCGCGCACCACCGGGCACTTCCTGCGCGACAAGAGAGCGAGAGAAAGCCCGCGGCTGGCGGCGTGCGGCGAGGAGGTTCCGCCGGCGGCCCGGGCGCCCCTGCCATTGTCAGCCGCTGCCCGCAGACCCGCCTCCGCAGCCCGCCCCAGCCGCCGGCAGCCCGCGCGCGCGCGCCTCTCCGCGCAGCGCCGCGCGCGCGCCGCTCCGCGAGCGGCCGGGGTCCGGCACCCCCCGCCCCGCAGGCTGTGCCTCGCGCGCCGTCCGTAAAGTTTGCAGCCGCCTCGTCCGCAAAGCCGCCCAGACGGAGCGGGAGGGTAGGAAATTGTTTACGTCTGCCCCTCGCCGGCTGGCTGGAGAGACAGGCTGATCCCCGCGCTGGGAGGGGCGCTCAAAGCGAACCGCTGCCGGTGGCCTCTGGCTGCTGGTGTCACGGCCTGGAGGCGCTGACAGTGGGAGGGGGTTGCAGGCAATTGCGTTACTGAAACAAAGGTAGGTTATAAAATGCGAACTTTCGCTGCTGCCCGAAAGATGCACTAGACAGCAATGCATATTTACTGCATGCTGGCTGGGAACAGCTCCTGCTCACTGGCATGCCCCTTCCCATCAGTCATGCTCACTCACACATAACAAGCACATATACCCATCGCCACAGCTCTTAAAAAAATATTACAGGGCTAGCCGAAGCATGCGCGGTAGCGGCGTTTGCGGGACAGCAGGTGGAGTGGGGCATATCGCAGCGTATGGCCAGGATTAAGGCGTGTGTACATGTTAGATACTTAATGCCGGGGTCTAGCATGTCCAGAGGGATAGGCAAGCTAGACTGACCCATAGGTTAACTCCTTTCTGAAATCAGCGAAATCTGAAGAATAAAAAAATCAATAACTAAGAGTCCCTGAGGATGCAAGATGATGTATGTTAATGACCTGCCCAGATCTTTTGCGAATGCTGTGACAAGGCCCGTTAATCTTTCCTGATAATTAACCTTTATATCCTATTATGCTGCATCAACTGCTCAATGCTGGAAGCAGTCTCAGTTCAGAGGTAGATATGGTATCCTATGGTCTCCCACCTTGGTGAGATTGCAGCTGTGGTGAAAAAGGCAACCTCACTGCCTGTGTACCCTAGTGCCTCGCTTCCCCTTCTGCATAAATCCTCCTTTGTGCTTTCATCAGCAGCACTCCCCTTGAGGATTTGTCTACACTTGGAAATGTCCCAAAAATAGCTATTCCAGAGTAAGTGTCCATACTGAGCCATTAAATATACATTCTGGAATAGCTACTTTGATACCTTTCCAAGTGTAGGAACATCCTCACCCATGCTGCTTCAAGTGTACAGCAAGGACATCACCATCTGCAAATAATCCCATGAATCTCGGGTGCCAGTTCAAAAGTGCCCTCCTTATTTTATTTTTATTTAAAAAAAATAATGATGAACTTGCTCCAGTCTTAATCTTAGCCTTCTCTAGAACCTCTCCCAGTATTGCTAATCCCAAGCATTCAAAAACCATGGGAGACAGGCCCTCAAAATATCCTGAGTTTTTGTTCCCCTCTAGCCTTACAAGGTGTGCAATTAAACACCCACAGCTGACCCATGTCAGCTGACTCAGGCTCTTGGGGTTATAGAACTGGGGTGTAGAGATTTTCCAGACCGAGTCCAAATGTCTACACCACAATTTTACAACCCTAGCCTGAGTCACCTGACCTGGGCCAGCCATGATGTTTAGTATACTGACAGAATTTTCACTGATTTCAGTCTTACTTTAAAATAGATTTTGTTACACTGGTGTAAATGTCTGTTGTGGACAATCTTAAATTGGTTTGAGTGCCTTGGATTGATCTATCTCAATTCAGCAACAATTAATCCCTTACCAAATTAACAACAAAATTTACGTGTCCACAACTTTTTAAATAATATAGATTTAAAACTCTGTTAGAGAAGGCCAGTTTCAGATCTCCATGACCCATTCTACCAAAGATGTGCCAGTCCAACAGACTTCTAATGCTTTTTACATCCATTCCCCCATTTCAGGTGTTACTTTTTTCTGTTCTTGTATTGTACAACCCATCCTTACTCCCTTTTCACTGTGCATTTTAGGTAAATGACTAGAATCACAACTTTTGAAGCAGAGAAAGAAGTATGAGACATGAAGATGTGTTTGTACCACAAGAGATTTGGGTATTTTTGAAGGAACAGGATTATTCTCCATCTTCCACTACCATAGATGCAGGCAAGATAAAATATTGAATAGGCCTTGTATAGATTATAGAACAAGTACCTAAAATAAAACTTTTAAAGAGAAAAAAAAATGCCTCAAAGGTTTCATGTTTCTTTCTTTGGCTGTCTTCCTGTTTGAGAAGGCTTAGGATTTATTATATATATTTTAAAAATGGAAAAGGAGCATGCATATGCAAGTTTCTGGATAGCAGTCATTGTGAGGAACTCTGCATGTAGGCTTCTGCTTTGTATTTTTAGATTATTTTAGATTAAGCGTGAAGTCTGGTTCCTCTCTGAATCTTTGATTAAGGCAATTGCTAATTTATGTGGAAAGTGTAGCCATAGTGGTGCTTGTGGGGGTGAGAGGGGGAGTAGATAGGTGAGAGAATGTAATACCTTTCACTGGTCTGGACCAACAAGTTAACTTTTAATATACAAACTGTCAGACTAAAAGGGTTATTGACTTCCTTTTGGGAATTTGTGCAGAAAGCATTATCTGTCTATACTGTGTAAGTTGGTAGACAGGTTTGAATCATTAGTGGATGTTTGCATTAGTACACTACAGAAAGGTTTATTAATGAATAATAGTGTCAAAAGTTGCATCAATGCAAGGCACTAATCAGAATCAGATAAGTATTGTATACACAATATCTTTGCACATAACACTGATACCCACAGCTGAAACCTTTGACCTGAAAGCTTAATTTACAATCCGTTTATGCATTACTTGCTGATCAGAGTACTGGATGTAGACAGAAACAAACAGGCTATGGACAGAGTTTATTAGCAATAACAAACATTTAAGAAATACAACTTGAAATATACACACAAAAGTTACATAAAGATCTCCATTCATTTATCAGCCCTCTTCTAACTTTAAACATCGCATTCTCTTTCACACCTCACTTCAGTAATTCTGCACAAGAGATCATCCAATTATTCATGTGCTTTACCCCGGTATCTACCTTTCATCAATTGCTACTAGTGTAAAAGTTCCCCTTCATCCCCATCTTGAGGTCTGTGTTTACAGCTGGCCTTAGAACACGCACAAAAAAAGAAAAAAAGGCATGTGGTGTATTGGATTAATTTTCTACTTAGAACCATGGCTTTACATGTGTGACCCAGAGGCCCACGGGTGGTTCACTACTCTGTGTCAGCAACTTGTCAGACCTGACATACTCAATACATCTAACAGTTGTTGTGTAACGTACCATTAGAAAACCACACAACTCTCTGACCATTAATATTATTGTGTGGTGTATGAATAGGTAACATAGGCAAAACATGCTGACATGTTTTTAAAAGGCACCCCACCCCACCCAGAATATGATTCTGCCTGCTTGCATGTGTCGTCAAGGTAAATCGAGAGTCACTGGAAATGCATTTACATAAAAGGTAAACAAAGCCATCAACTTAACACGGGAAGGAACCAACATTAAGTCTTCGCCAGACCACATGGTGTCTCTTCCCAGCAGGAGAAAAGGAACTTTATCTGAATATACATTTCAAAGGTTTACTGGTCTATAAAGAGGGGATCTGTACCTTAAATGATAAGCAACTGAATTAACCGATTGTATACAACAGTACTGTATTATAAAAGCATATAGAGTAAGGTCTTTTCTGACAGCCTATGACACACTGGTGATCAATGTCATTGTGAAATGTATGTATTTATACAATGTGAGGAATTATGGATACTCCATGATCTTATGCTTTAAAGTCTGTGACTAAACACTGGGAGAAAATAATTTTCTCCCAGACAGGAGGGAAGGTAACTATCTACATTTCTCTAGTGTAAGTTAAGCAATGTGGAATAAAACCAGTGGGAGCCCTATTTACATACAAATCAGCAGAGGGAATGGAAGTCCACAAGAAGGGAAGAACAGCAGGAAGCGTTCCAGGCTTTTGAAACAGACAATGAATTTTGGTTGATATAAGTGGGGCAAAAAGACCTTTGAGTTATCACTTGAGGGATTCAAGGGGCTAGAGCTCTTGAAATCACAGGACACTGGGTTCTTCAACCAAGGGGGCTGAAGTTTCTGGGAACTAAGTTTAGATAATAAACCTACTTTGGCAAAGACTGTAACTTGCTGAAATTAAGTTTTAGTCTTAGAAGCATATTTTCACTTTTGTTTGCTTGTATCTCTTTCCTTATACTTGGTATCGCTTAAACCTATGTGACTTTTTGTTTAATAAACTGGTTTCACTTTTACTATAAACAACTTCAGTTGCGTGATTGAAATACGACTGCTTGTCAAACACCAGTTAAATTAATGAGCTGCAGCATATTGACTAACAATTTTTGTGAGCAGTCCAGGAGAGGGCTGGACACTACAGAGGTAGACAGTTTTGGGGAATTTTCAGGACTGGGGGGGATGTTGGGGTCACTCTGCAAAACGTAACTGACTGGTGAAGCCAGGGTGGGACCTGCATGCTTGTAATGCTGGCAGTTGGTGTCAGGGCTGTTAGCCACAGCAGTATAGCACAGAAAGCACCCAGATTTACAGGACAGGCAGTGACAACCCCTTGCTGGTCTGCTGTGAACCCCAAAATGTCACAATACTGTATAACTTTCCTATGACTGCATAGATCATCTTGCAGCAAGATAAGTTCTTAAAACAACACTGATTCAGTACTGCCTCCAGTAAATGTGAAATCTGGCCTAACACCATTCAGGTTTTACAATGCTAGAGGAAGTTCTAAGCCACGGTTCCTGTAGAAAACAAAAGCCTTATGGAGAAACCCATTCAGAGTATGTCTTTACTTCAGAGTTAACCCAGGCTCTTGCCTGCATTTTAGCACAAACTCTCCCCCATCCTACCACACAGAAAAACCTCTGAAACTGGATTTGGAGGTGCTTTAAGCCTGGGCTAATTTTCGTGGCTGACGGGGTGGGTCAGAGCTCCAGCTCCACTTCAACAAGGGCATGTTCCAATCCTAGTTAAAGTGAGGATACAAGCAAAAGCCACTCAAATGCTGAAAAGTGTCTTCCCACAATTAGTTGTGGAAGCCCCAGCACAAAGAACAACAGGATATGCCCCATGGATATGCAGAAAACAGGGATCCAGTAACATGGGTAGGGCTTTGCTGTGAGAATGCTCCCACCTGGGCTAAGTTAACCTGAGTGCTAAGCATCCAGTTAACTGTGCAGTGAAGATATATCCTTAATGGCCACCTGAAAAAGACGAAAAAATCAGACTGTGTTCTCTTTTTGTTTTACTTTTCTTTCTTTCTAGTGCCTAAAGAAGGCCTAAGGTTTTAACTTTGCTTCTTTCTTTACATCAGACATCTAGATGAGAACCAGTAGGAAGACAACATGAAGACAGCCAAACCTGAGCAACTGAGATGGAAACAGGTTTTTATTCAGATTGTTTCAAACTCTTGTTTATTGGGGTTTTGTTTACCGCTTTTTAATTCAAGCATCAGAAAAAAAAAACACATTGGAAGAGAAGCTCTTGTTAAAGTGTGAAACATCTCCTCCCCCTTAATTGAGGGCTGAGAAAGCTCCCACTTCACTTCTCTGGTCCTCCAAAAAGTTCCCCAGCAAAACTAGGAATGACCAGGCCTGATATTTCTAAGATTTGGGTGGGGTGGGGAGGAACAGCCTTACACTTTTCAAGCAGTAAAAGAGGTCACAGGCTCAATTGTCTCACTCTTCTGTAGGTCACCTTTAATATAAAATCCTGGACTACACAGAACGATGTGTCTGCTCTGCTCATCTTTTCTTTTGCTAGTTGCCCTATGCATTCAGCCTGCTAATTTCCTCATTCCCCTCTCTAACATTGTTTCCAAAAAGAGCATTTTGTTCAAGAAGAGGGTGGCAAATTTTTGCCAGCCTCCTCTAGGGTGGTAGTGCTTTGTACCACAGTTGTTCCTTAAAGGTGGAGTAGTACAAATTGTCCCCTTCACCCTTACATGGAACATCACTTTGGTGGCTTAGAGGGGGGCACAAGCAGAAAGAGAAAGTTGTAGACAGTAACAGCGTTAAAGAATGCATCAGCACAATATTTTCATAGCCTCATTCACACGGATAAGATGAAAAGGATAGAAAGGGAAACAAATCTCTCTTTGTACAGTTTTCAGAGTAGCAGCTGTGTTAGTCTGTATCTGCAAAAAGAGAAGGAGGACTTGTGGCACCTTGAGACTAACCAATTTATTTGAGCATAAGTTTTCGTGAGCTACAGCTCACTTCAAGTGAGCTGTAGCTCACGAAAGCTCACGCTCAAATAAATTGGTTAGTCTCTAAGGTGCCACAAGTACTCCTTTTCTTTTTGCGAAGACAGACGAACACGGCTGCTGCTCTGAAACCTGTCAAATAAATTGGTTAGTCTCAAGGTGCCACAAGTCCTCCTTTTCTCTTTGTACAGCGGCAACGAGCAGGTGCTTGATGCACTGATACCACTTTAATACCACCCCTTTTCTTCCTTAAAGATGAATTAAACAGATACTTTGCGTGCTAGATTCCAAGAGACAAATCTACTCCCACAGAGGAATACATTTTTAGGCCCCAGGGCATTTCTGGAGGTGCTAAATCAGGGTCCTATAAGACAGTCTTCTCTGTTTGTTCCACGAAGGAGATGGGAAGCCAGTTTGCAAGACTGGAAGAATACAAAGAATACAGAGATATTGAAAAAGAGCTTTGATTCCTTTCATGAAAGAAAGTTTTGGCAACAGATAGTTAAAATTAACAATGTGGAAATGAGCGTTACTGACTGGTGTTAGAAAGTGCCAACCTCACTTGTGACGCACTTTGCTTTTTAACAGGTCAAAAAAAACAACAAGATGATTCTCAGCTAGTTGAAAGTTGAGAATGCTGGCTTTGTTCTTTAGTAAATTTGTATGGGGACTCTGAAAAAGTTTTGTTTGGCAATCAGTGCCTATTCTTGCTAAGTGGATGAGAGAAAACTGCACCCATTTTACTCAGCCCAAGAGATTTTGAGCCAAATCTATCCCTGGTGTAATTCTGATTGAGTCAAAGGAGTTGCACCATTGGAAAATGGGACCCAAGATGTTCTCAAGGTAGAGGTTGGTCCAAAAATAGGTGTTACCTCACTCACCCATCGCTCTCAAGGTAAGAAGCACTTGTCACCATGAATAAACTGTGATATTTATTTAAAACAACGAATTACAATGGGCTTTTCTGAGCCTAGTGCTGGAGGCAGATATCACACTGGAAAATGTCAGTCCGGTGTTCAAACATGATTTAAGGGCCCACTCCTGCAAACACTTAGGGCTTGTCTACACTTACATTTTATAGCGCTCTAACTTGTTGGCTCAGGAGGGTGAAAAATCACCCCCGAGCACAGCAAGTTTGAGCACTTTAAAGGACTAGTGTGGACAGGCTCCCAGCACTCGGAGCCACGCTCCCAGCGCTCAGAGCTATTCCCCTCGTGGAGGTGGATTACCAGGAGTGCTGGGAGAGCTCTCTCCCAGCCCTCGCACGTGACCACACTCACACTTCAAAGCGTTGCAGTGGGAGCGCTCCCAAGGTGGCGCTTTGAAGTTTCTAGTGTAGACGTAGCCTCACTAAAAACATGAGCCTGTGGAAGCCAACCAGTATGGCCAACAGTAAATTTTTGCAGATCCATTCCTAAGACTGGTGCCAAAGACTTTTACAGGGAAGCAGACCCACGTGTGGAAAATTACGTACCTCCATATGTTTTTGCAGGATTGGGTCCAAAGCGTGTAACCCAGTTTTTAGTCTGCTTTGCCAAACAAACACTTTCACAGAGTTTCAAATTTATAAAAGAGTTTACAAGTCTTAACAGAAACCAAGAGTTTGGAGGGGGGGGGAAAGAGGGAGTTTTTTTGTATTTTCTAAACACTTCAGTGGGGGAAAAAATTGTTTTGATGTTAGCCTCCCCCTGCAATGTTTGGCATTGTGATAATATAGAAGAACCAGGGAAATGGAACTGAACAGAAACAAAAACAAAACTGAGTAATCTAGTTTCACTGTTGAAAGAAATACAAAAATAGAAACAGCCTAAAATGTGAAAAGCTCATTTTAAAAAAAAAATATTACTACTCAAGTGCATTATTAGTAATACTACAAATTATTTATAAAACTACGTGAAAACAAGAAGCAACTGCATGAAGACAAGGAACTTAATCATTTTTAATTGTAAATTGTCTCTTTAACAGGCAGAAGAAAACCTTATATTCTTTGTATTTTACAAAAGAAACATTTTGATTGAATAATCAGGTGTTCGTTAGTACGTATCTTGGAAACTGGTTTTAGAGTCTATTTCTCTGGGCTCCCACACTGCTTGCATCACAAAGTATGCCACATTTCAGCAAGATGTCTGTCTCCAGCTCTAGGCTCTAATTCAGAATTTTAATCCTCAAAACATTGTCTAATCCTTAGAGATTACCCAGGGTCCCTTGGATTAAGACTAGCCAATTCCACTGTGGTTGAGAGAGGTGCAGTAACAGGGACCATTTGCAGCCACTGCGATGAGGCACTGACTCAGGATTCTTGGTCATCCACCCACCAACTGCCAGACTAGGAAATGACACAGCAACAGATGGGATCAGGAGAGAGGGAAGAACCAGCTAGTGACACAGGGCCTGATCCAAGGCCCTCTGAAGTCAACTCCCACTAAATTCAGAGTAGGCTTTGAATCAGCACCATAATACAGAGCAGGGAACCAATGAGGAATGGGGGTAAAGAGAGAACAAACTTCAGCTGACAATTTTCAGGACAATCACACTATTGGATTAAAGCAACACCTATCACATTTATTTCACGGTTACAAGTGCTTCTGACCACAGAACATATGTCTAGTTTCAGAGCCAGTGCTGGCCCAGTGGGGGCCCTAATCAGGAATCCCCCCACCCCAACACATACTAATAATGGAGTGGGGGCCCTTGAACTGCTTGGGGCCCTAAGCAATTGCTTAGTCTGTTTATGCCTAGCGCCAGCTCTGGCTAATTTTCTCTGACTGCTGCCATGCATTTCATTTCTTATTCTCCTGCATTTGGAAGCACTTCCCGCAACAGCATTAGTTTATGACTCACCAGAAATGGAATTAGGAAAGATGCCCTGAAAGAAGATGTACAATTGGCGTATCTCCTGGTTGTTACCTACTTCTAGTGGAAAGAAACACACTTGTCTGAAGTCAGAGGAAAGTGACCTAAACGTGCTCTCAGTAAAAAGCTGGTGCATCCAGCAAAGCTGCACACGTCACACAGAAGTAAAATGCTTAGCAAGGCTAAACAATGGAATACCATGGAGGAACCAGATTTTGCACGTTCCAATGAGTTATAGTAGTGCTATGTTTGATATTTAATTTTTGTGTGTGCGTGACTGCTTTAACTTACCCAGTTCTTAACATGGTCATGACAGGAACAGGCTTGTTCTTATCAATATTACCTTTGATGGTTATAACCTATGTGGAAGCAGCATGGAAAGTTTCTCTATTTTAGAATTAGTGTTGTTGCTTTATTAATCTCCCCTGGGTTTGTAAACGTTACACAGACAGTGGTCCCACTTCTAAATGGATTTTAGAACTCCCATCATATACACAGCATCATGTTCTGGAGATTATGATTTTTTTTAATATACTTTGCCATCCTCCATCCCACCTTGCACAGTCAATGTAATCTTTGTCTCCTTATCAAAGCAATCTTGACAGCAGATAAGAGTATCTGTTTAGACATTCCTTGTTTGTTTCATGCCATGTGGAAAATGGCTAAAAGTAATATGTCCAAGATCTAGGACAAAAAATGTTTTATTTTAATATTAACACTTTAATTTTCTGTACAGTGGCCTCTGCTGAAGAATTGGTAGACATCACAAAGGCAAATAAAATATCATCAGAATAATTTACTCTCAGGCCAAGACCGTGTAAGTTAAGTTTAATCAGACAATACAAGATTTACAGCCAAGTTATAAATCCCTGAGAATGGATTTAATTCACAGCATTTCACTTGGTGTATTGATCCAAGATCAATGGTGAATAAATAATGTAACATTAATTGCTGTTCACTGTTGAAGCCCTTAATTTAGTCATGAAGAAAATGAGTGTAGACCCACTGGAAAAGCAGATCTACAGTTAACAGATTTTAAACTAGGGCACCTTTAGCTTGTGAAGTAAAGAGGGCTAAAATGTATTTGATAGGTTACACTGGGGGACCAGGACCTTGGTAGGTTTCAGAGTAGCAGCCGTGTTAGTCTGTATCCGCAAAAAGAACAGGAGTACTTGTGGCACCTTAGAGACTAACCAATTTATTTGAGCATAAGCTTTCGTGGGCTACAGTCCACTTCATCGGATGCATAGAATGGAACATATAGTAAGAAGAGAGATATATACATACAGAGAACATGAAAAAGTGGAGTAAGAGGCTAATTAATTACAATGAGCTATTATCAGCAGGAGAAAAAAAACTTTAGTGATAATCAAGATGGCCTGAGTTGACAAGAAGGTGTGAGGACCTTGGTAGCATCCCATCAGATTTTACTTTTTAGAAGCTCAATAGCCCCTGTCCACTTAGCAGTTGCTTATCGTTTGGCTTCATAGGTAATTTCTTTTCTATCTTTAATGCTACCAGAGCTGATGGACATAACCCTGTTTGTATGGCACAGAAATTAAGCCTTCCCTAGATATATTTTGAAAGAGAGAGAACACCATCATTGACAACAATGGTCGGCAACATATACCACAAATTGGTGCTGAAGCTAACTTAGCTGCTGCTATAGACAGGAAAAACACATTTTCAGCACCATTACAAAAAGCATTCCTGAGACTTGGTTTTATCAAGCAATAGGTCAAACACCTAGAGACTAGACTTAAGAGTCAAATACTGGCTCTGTCATAGACTTTCTGTGTGACCTTGGACTTCAGGTCACACATTGTTAGAACAGGGATAATAAAACTTCAACTTGGAGAGGGGTTGCAAGGATTAATAGACAATGCTCTGAAATTCCCATACAACAGACACTATAGACGTGTTATTGTACTGCCATTTAATGGCAAGGATACCTAAAAAGCAGGGAAATAAAGATGGTTCATTGACCAGACGACTGTCTGTTCTGATGTAGTAAATGTTAATATTACATAGGTTAAGGCCCTTTATCTGTGCCTAGTGCAACATCAAGAAAATATTTGACCCCATTAGAAAAACCACAAATAAACAGTGGTTGCACACTGATTTCATAATGCAATATGGGGAAAGAGGGTCCAGAAAGAGACTGATTTTTTTAGCTGGATATATCCCCAGTGGGATAAAATCAAGTACACTTCCATACCCAAGGCTTGCTCCAGTATCATACTCTGGCATGCAATGCTCCACACACACACACACACACACAGAGTAAAAGTATTAAACAGAGATTTTAAAAAGGAAAATCTCTCTGGATGAACTATAGTATTCTTCCTGTCAACTGCAAAACTAGTTACCCTTTCAGTTTCCACTAGCTGGTATTCCAAGTGTTTATGGATGCCCCTGATGCCAGGGGAAGGCAGAGCTACTTTTATGAGGGTGGGTATGTATAACTATCAGCCTGGGGACACTAGTCCTGCTCCTGCCTGCTTCAGTTCACTTTGCTAGTACTGGGTGAATTCTAACCTCTCTTCTAACAGGGTCTCCCGGCCAACACAAATATGGACTTTGTGCAATTATCTGAGAACACCAGGGGTGGCAAGAGATGTTCAGTTTTCCTGCAGCGGTATTGATCTGGCAATCGGACACGGGCTCTGTCCTTAACAGTCCTGGGCCAGCCTCTGGGGCTGCCCGGTCAGTCAGCGCAGACATGATCCGTCACTGGCAGCCAGCGACATCACTTTTATTCTTAGCATTTCCTGTAAGCGGCTGTTTGTTGCATAAGGAAGAGCCACTGGAGCTACGGCCGCCGGGTAAGCCCCACGCACGTGCAGACAGAGCGGGAGGGGCGAAGCAGAGGGAAGGAGGGAGGCGAGGGGCAGCGCCGCTGTCCGGGAACCTTGACGCTCCCCCAAGCAGCCGGATTCTCAGGGCCGGGGGCGGGGGATTCCCGCTGGCACCGCTCCCCCGCGGCTGCTGCACCCGCACCAGCAGCCGCCTCCCTGCCCGGGGGCCCGCACCACCCCGGCTGCAGCTCCCTGCCCCCGGGGCTGCAGCAACAAACCTTGGCGGCGGGCGCGGCAGGCAGGTAGGGGCAGCCGCAGGGCGAATCACTCCGGCGGGGCGGCCACGGGGGCTCCCTGCAGCCCGCGCCGCGCAGCCACACGCCACGCGGCTCCGCTGGGAGACCGGCTGAGACCGGCCCGGCAGCTGGGGCGCCAGCCCTCGCCCGGGGCCCGCCAACCACGGCGCAGGGCGCAGCCAATGGCCCCCGCGGCAGCGCCCATGTGATCGTCAGGCCCCGCCCAGCTGCGCGGCGCGGCACCCCTGCGCTGCCAGGGAGCAGGTGCTCCGGGGCCGCTCGCCGCAGGTGTGTGGGAGGAGAGAGCGGTCGCTTGGCCCGCGGGTGTCGTCCGCCTGCTTGCCAGGTCTGCTGCTTGCAGGATCGCCCCCGCTGCTGCCGCTCCAGCCTCACCGCGCCCCGAGAGCCCGGCCCAAGTTCCGGAGCCCCCTCCCGAGCCCAGCTTCCCCACGGTGCGGGGCACTGGGACCATGGGCAAGCTACCTAATGGCGCTGTGTCGAGTTGGCTGTCTGTGACATGGGGAGAAGAGCGACGCAGGGACTGTGAGGGGTACCCGTTGAGCACCCCAAAGGGAAGGGAAAAGTCTTAGTGGTCAACAAATCCATGGCCATTTGGGACTTAGTAAATGTCCCTGTGCTAAACACCTTGGCCCTGTGGGGCTGTCTGGCAACACCGGGGATGGATTCAGATCCTCTATTCCAAAACCAGAGGCACAGCTTTCACTACAGGAGGATGACAGGTTTCAGAGTAGCAGCCATGTTAGTCTGTATCTGCAAAAAAAAAAAAAAAAAGGAGTACTTGGGGCACCTTAGAGACTAACAAATTTATTTGAGCATAAGCTTTCATGATGTGAAGTGAGCTGTAGCTCAGGAAAGCTTATGCTCAAATAAATGTTAGTCTCTAAGGTGCCACAAGTACTCCTTTTCTTAGTACAGGAGAATGGTTTTTAGCAGTCTGAGGCATAGGACGTGTAGCCAGGCATTTTGGATTCTACAAAGGCATTGGTATATGTGTACCCTCCCTTCCCTCCCCCCATTCATTATTGTTTTATTATAAGAATATGGCAAGAATCTCAGTGTTCTTAAGAACTCTGTCTGGAGTCCTGCAGGTTACTAACTCTAGGCACATGAATAGTCCCATTGAAAACAATATCATTGACTCACATGCCTACAATTAAATATGTTCATAAATGTTTGCTGAATGGAGGCCTATAATTCTTATTAAGCTCTTTTAATGTTCTTTCTATAAGTCAGTCATATCTTTATCTTTAAAACATTTAGAACTTTAAGGGCCGTTTGTTATAAAGAGACAGCTGAAGGCAATTTAAGCTCACTATTCAGATTGTGGAGAGACAAGGTGAGGTAATATCTTTTAGTGGATCAATTTACATTGTGGGAGTGAGACAAGTGTTTGAACTTCATGAAGCTCTTCCTCAGGTCTGGGAAAGATACTCAGAGGGTCACAGCTAAATACAAGGTCAAACAGAGTTTAGCATAAGCAATTAGCAAATATCTAAGGGACTATTCAAGGTGAAGTGGCCCATTAACTCCCCTGTAGTCATAAGGTATAAAGAGGGGTTAATGAGTTACAGATGGTTGTAATAAGCCATAAATCTAGTGTCTTTATTAGGACCATGATTTTTAGTATCTAGGAAGGTTATGAATTAAGATCCGAGGCTCATCTTTTGAAAGTGAGGTGTGGGTTTCCTGAAAGGATGAGGACTTATAGGTCAGAGATAGAGGGATAGCTTGTGAAAAGTGTTCACCCATAAGGGATGTTGTGTACATTATCCAGTGCCCTAAATGCCCCCAACACCCTATTTCCCCTTGTTTTTTCCTATCCCCCCCAACATTCTTGTTAAACCCTGGATTTGTGCTGGAAATAGCCCACCTTGATTATCATACACATTGTAAGGAGAGTGATCACTTTAGATAAGCTATTACCAGCAGGAGAGTGGGGTGGGGGGAGAGAAAACCTTTTGTAGTGGTAAACACCATTTTTTCATGCTTTGTGTGTATAAAAAGATCTTCTGTACTTTCCACAGTATGCATCCGATGAAGTGAGCTATAGCTCACAAAAGCTTATGCTCAAATAAATTGGTTAGTCTCTAAGGTGCCACAAGTACTCCTTTTCTTTAAAATAAGATAACCTTTAAAACAGGGGCGGGCAAACTTTTTGGCCCGAGGGCTACATCTGGGTAAGGAAATTGTATGGCGGGTCATGAATGCTCACGAAATTGCGGGTTGGGGTGTGGGAGGGGGTGAGGGCTCTGGGGTGGGGCCAGAAATGAGTTCAAGGTGTGGGAGGGGGCTCTAGACTGGGGCAGGGGGACAGTGAGGGCTCTAGCTGGCGCTGCAGGTTCTGGGGTGGGGCTGGTGATGAGGGGTTGGGGGTGCAGGAGGGTGCTCTGGGCTTGGACCAAGGGGCTCCTAGGGCAGGAGGGGGATCAGGGCTAAGGCAGGGGGTTGGGGTGCAGGCTCCAGGCGGTACTTACCTCAAGCAGCTCCCGGAAGCAGCATGTCCCCACTCGGGATCCTACGTGGAGGCACGGTCAGGTGGCTCTGTGCACTGCTCCATCCACAGGTGCCGCCTCTGAGTTCCCATTGGCCATGGTTCCCGGCCAATGGGAGCTGTGGGGGCAGTGCTTGGGGCGAGGGCAGTGTTTGGAGGCCCCTGGTTGCCTCTATGCGTAGGAGCTGGAGCGGGGACATACCGCTGCTTCGAGGAGCCGTGCGGAGCCACCCCACATGCGGAGTGGGGCAAGCCCCGGACCCCGCTCTGCAGTGGGAACTCAAGGGCCAGCTTAAATGTCTGAAGGGCCAGATGTGGCCCCCGGGCCATAGTTTGCCCACCCCTGCTTTAAAAACAACTAATTTCAGTGAAAACATAACTTGGTTTGGAGTTAAATGTTTCCTGCAGTGTCTGCAACCTAAACATTATCGTATTGTGCTACTGCTTGAGTACCAGAAACAGCAGCAAAACACCTATAAACAAAATAAAGCCAAACAGTTTGCGTCATTGTCCAAGATAAGTGAAATGCAACAGGAAACTAAATCTTTGCTGACATGGCCCCGCCCGACCAGTCACACATTGTAGCCCTAAATGCTCACAGCTTCCTGAAGAACGGAGGGCACTTCGTCATATCCATCAAGGCCAACTGCATCGACTCCACAGCGGCGCCTGAGGCCGTCTTCGCCTTCGAGGCGAAGAAGATGCAGCAGGAGAACATGAAACCCCAGGAGCAGCTGAAGCTGGAGCCCTACAAGCGAGACCAAGCTGTGGTGGTGGGGATTTACAGACCTGCTCCCGAACAGAAGAAGTAGCATCTCCTTAGAGCTCCTTGTCACTGGGCCCCCAGGCTGGATCCCTTCGTCTGCTGGCATTGGGCCTGGGTGTGGGGTTGTCTTGCTGCCCACCCTTCCTCTCCCCCGGGACTCATTTCTATTCGGCTTTGTAGATTTTTTTTCCAGATGTATTTTTATTAAAATATGGTAAAATGGAAACAAAAACAAAAAACCCACCACAAATGGCAGAAAGTACATTTGAATTTCAAAATCCTTTCAGTTTTAATTATCTAAAGGATTATTTGCAGAGAGGATCCTTTGGTAACTCTCCCTTGGTTCATCCACGTGGCGCTTATTACAGGCCCTGGAGAGCCAGGGGAGGGATCAAAAGGTAGGTTTATACGACCTTTGCCCTCTCTCCATCCACGGGACTCCAGGGTTTGCAGTAATCTACATTCATTTGTGACAGCCCTTTAGAAGAAGGTACACTCATGGGGGTTCCCAGACATGTACACTGCTCTCCAGCAATACCTCTTCACGGGAGAAGTTGGAATGGGGTGTTATCCAGTTTGGGATCTCCAGCTGCCTCGTTTAAGGCTGCTTTAACCCAGTTGGGCTTGACGACTTAGTCCTTTGCTTTTTTAAAATTTGATTATTTTTAACCTACTCTTCTCCATTTAAAGCTCTTTAAAATTACAGAGGAAGGACCTCTTCAGCAACATCAGCTTCAGAGACCAAAGGAAAATTAGGTCAACTCTATTCAGCTTTCATCTTTGAGCACTGTTCTCATCAATTTATTTTAATTTACTTCAGTTCTGTTTTTAGCTCAGCTCCTGTTTCAAATAATTAGTTGTAATTTGTTTTCAACTGTTTTTAGGAAGTTCAGTCTGGCTTTTGGTTATTTTTCTCTCTTAGATCATCACTTATATTATTTTTGGCCAGCTTTGAAAAGTCTCACAAGTGTAACCTTGGTAGGGTAATTTGTTTTAACTGACATAGAGGCCATGCTTATGTAGGGTCTCTGCTTCTGGGGCTCCATGCACTGAAGGATTAACAGAGATAAAAGCAGGCCATGCTGGTAAACATCAAGAGAGGTGAAGACAGATAATAAAAAGCGTCAGTGATTGGGAAATCCTGAATTTTTCTGCCAGCTGTCTACAATCAAGCATAAAAAGATTTTTTACCAACTCAGAACTTGACAAAACTAGCTGGATCCACATATAAGTTTAGTGTCAAATCAAAGGAGTCTTGCTAAGTCCAGACATACTAGCAAGAAAAAAAATGAATCCAGAAGCAGTAAGTGAGAAAACAGTTAGAACCAGAGAGATCTAGACACAATTAGAGCCCAGTTCTGACACAAACATGTAGTAGGTGCTGTAATGGAGTGTAAAAGGCTCACCTCCTACAGAACATATGGTTTTTATCTCCTTTAGTTGCGTGTCTCAAAAGGTAATTATAACTCTTTAAGCTCTATGCCTCCCTTATTTTAAAACTTTCCTGTCACACAAACTCTTAACCTTTCCCCGGTTTTGAGTGTGATGTTTGCCTTCTTCAGAACAGTCTCCTTTAGGCCCAATTCCTTAGTGCCCTATGGCCCCTTTTGCCAGATAGGAGCCCCTGTGCCTGGCACATGGATGGCTGTGTGTCCTCTACACAGGATGTGAGGCATTCCAAGGTGTGATGGAGGAAGGAGGTGATGGTTCTGGCTCAAGGCAAACCTGACCCCCAGCTTCTCTGCTTTCCTGCAGTGGTCCACAGCTGGCCATTGCTACAGGAGTATGAGTTAGAGTGGCCCTCAAGTTATGCTATCTAAAAAAAGATATACGAGAAACAAAAGTGAGTTCCCTGAATCTGAAAAGCCCATGAACAGGAAAGGCACAAACTGCATCAGCTCAGTACCTAGGCAGGGATGAATCTGACCCTTTATGATTAAGAAAACACGTGAGTGAGCCTTGCTAATTTGCACTAATGGCTGCGGGAGGCATTACAGATTCCTGAATTCTAGGCATTAGTGACTACATTAGCAAGCAAAAATACAATGATAGTGCATCACAGAATGTAATATATTCATTTAATTTTACAACGGCAGTTTAAATTAGGCTAATTTTCTAGTCTTAATTAAACCAAAATCATTTTGTGCCATCCGCAAATTTTGCCCCCTCACCAGTCCCTGCTTTCTCAAATCATTACTAAATACATTAGAGAATATCAGCCATACCAGGGAACTCTGGGGTACCTGCTCTGCATTTTGCCAGGTTGAGAAATTGACCGTTATTTCCTAGATAATTTCTAACAGAGGAGAGCATTCTACCTCTCTCCCAAAGACAATATATTTCCTCTTGTGAGAGACACTGTGTGGAGAATGAGGCAAATAAACATTTTATTTTTTATAAATATCACATGCATCTCAGTTTACCTGTGTGATATTGTCCTGCCTGGCTGCATAGAGTTAAATCAATGGAGGCTGCAAGGGAAAAACCAACATGAAACAGAACAATGGTAAAGATAAGGTAGAGTCCCAGAGAATACCAATGGTCTTTAAGGAAAGAATGGGAAAGCTAATGATTGGGGAATACCCCTGGCTTGCTAAATTTATTCTTCCAAGGCAGAACCTAGGATCAAAGGGGATGTTAAAACCTTGAAGATACTGGCCTAGAGAAGAAGGGGGTGGTGAATGGGCTGTCAGCAGCTGCCCCGGAGGGAAACGCTGGCAGAGACACACCAAAGGAGGGAGAGCGTGCAGTCTGCTTTTATCAGCCTAGAGATGGAAATAACTGGGCTGAATGGAATTTACCAATGCTTGCAAGGAAAGATGAAGGTTTAGGTAAGGGGAAAGATGTATATAGGCCCTTTGCTTTGTGTGCTATGAACCTTTGGGGGACTAAACAATGCTTTGTTTTGAAGAAGCCCTTTTTACTTTAATCAGCTTGTTGGTCAAAAGTCCCTGGAGGAAAAGGACTTATAAGTGCCAGACACCATGGGCAGCGCGCGAGTCCCAACACCACCACCTGCCCCAGCCTCCGAGCGCCGAGTGGGTGGGCAGCGTGAGCACGTGCTCCAGCCACCTGGAGTCCCCAGCCACAACCTGGCCCCTACTAGTCCCAGCCCTTGGCCCTGGCTACAGGGAAAGAGCCATAAAACACCTGGGAAGTAAGAGGGGGTCTGGAAGTGGAGCATGGGTAGGGCCTCGCAGGGCTGTTTGTGGAGGCTCAGCCTCCCCCAGCTTTTGATACCCGCCACCCATGCCAGACACAGTTGGACCTGTTGTCCTAACAGGGTTGGAAAAAAGGGAGGTTGCAGCCTGGAAAAAAAGAGTGCTTGGACTGAAGGATTCCACCCTTTGAGAGAAGGGCAGAAAGCCAATGTGTTACCTGAGGTCAAGGTGCACTCAAGAGGGACTGAAGGGAGTCTAAAGTACAGCTGGCCCTGTAACCAGAACACTGGCAAAGCTTTTTGAAAGTCCAATTAAATTATGTCAACCAGCTCTCAACCATGCTCAAAGAATTCTAGTATATTAGAGAAGCACCATTTTGCTCTGCAGAACTATTGCTGGTTTGTTCCTATCATGTTCATCTTGGTGTTTTATAATACTCTTTTTAATCTTTGTTTCAAACAATTTTATTCACACTGAAGTAGGACTCACCGTTCCGAAATTTCCAGGCTCACACTAGCACCTTTTGTAAACATAGGTACCACACTGGGCTACCCTCCAACCCTGGTATAGCAGACAATTTCAATGACAGATTGCATATATTTGTTAGAAGCTCAGGCACACCGAAGTTCCTTCAGAACACTTGCATATATTACTGCACAATCCTGGTGACTTGTGGCTCTTGATTTATTCATTCCAGTGCCTCCTCTTTGAGGGGGGGAAAACATCAACCTGACAGTGTATCTTCTTTGTACTTGAAAAGAGTACAAAGAAGCCTGTGAAGACTGTCAAATAAATCAGTTACAATCTCTAATATCTTTACCCTCCTTAATTTCTCCCTTACATCCCTGTTGCACCCACCAATTCTCTCACTACTCAACCTGCTATACAGTATTTTGTAAAAGTAATGGAGTTTTTGCAATGAGACGTCACTGCTATGAGCATTCAGCTTTTAAATCTTTGCTGAAATAAGAAACTTATATTTTATCTGTCAATAACTTGTGTGGATTAGCAAATAGCAGTTCAGTGAATTTCTTCAAGTGAAGGTAAAGATGCCAGAAGTAGTTTGTGTCTGCTGTTCTTGGTTACATTGATTACTTAGTTTTTCCTGATATTTCTTTTTTTAAATGAATTTCTATGGAAGATAAAACCAATTGGTCAGTCTCCTTTAAAAAGTGTGAACTGAGTACATTTGAAAGCTAGGTAATGTTAGCAAGCAACTACAAGCTATGAAATAACAGCTCCAAAGTTCCAAATTTATACCTTACAAAGCACATTTAAGCAGCAGAACACAGAACACTAAAGAAATTACAATGGATTAGTGATTAACTGGCTACTTAATAAGACACCAGGAGCTTTTGTACAGCCATCTTACTGTACTGTACTATTGGGTGCAGAGAAAATGCAAAGTGAAAGTAAAAGAAAACAAACATGATGTGAAAAATACCAAATCCAGAACATAATTTATACTGACAGAAGGTCAAAGGGATACGTAGGCCCTCATCCTGAACTTCGTAAAAAAAAGAAAATCCTGCTGACAGTAAAAGTTCTACCTTGCTTCCAAGATGTAACAAATCGCCAGTTACTCCTGAGAGTCTGAGTGTGGGATGAGTGCAGGCAGGCAATAGGTAGGGTTATAAAACATTCCTCCCGCATGTAGTGAATTTTATACCAGTAACCTACCCCACACATGACTTTCAGTTTACCATGAGTTCCTGGCAGACCCATCTCGCTGTACATTGAAGGTGATGATGGTGATTAGTTATTATTTGTACAAAAGGCCTCAGGAAGGGATCAGCAGCTCACTGTGCAAGGTGCTGTACGTACACCTAGCAAACAGGCTGACCCCTGCCCCAGCTTGCTTACCATCTATAGCTAATACTCATTGATTAAAAGGTTTTAAACCCCACAAAATCCACAATAAGGTTGGTGTGGCAGAGGAGCAAGAGCTATGCTTGTGAAAATGTAGTTTCCTGTCTATATATCCCATTCACCACTGCTGGGCCTGTTATTTGCAGCACTGTAGACTCAGCAGGGGCATAACTCCTACTCAGAAGGAGGGCTAAGGTTTTGGATTGGTTTCGGACATCCAAAATGGCAGCTGCTCCTCTGTTTGTGTAGGATCTGGTATATGTCCATGTCCCCCAAAGCATACTCACTCTACTTCCCATGTGCCTGGTTTAGTGGTGTGCAAAGTACCCACAACTCCCTGAAGTCAAAGGGAGATGAGGGCGCTCAGCACCTCACAGGAACAGGCCTGAATTAGGCCCTGTTTCAGTCATGGCTTTCACTCACTCATAGCTGTCCCATCTTAAATTTTGCATTGCATTGAACTTAGAAAGGCCCATATCCTTCCTCCTTCCTCACCTGCTACACGATTTAAAATGGCTGAATAGAAAATGAAAGTTAAAGACTGACCACAATAAGTGGGGACTGCAAGAGGCTTTTGGCTGTCAGAACACAGGCTGCCCAACTAGCTGGAGCTGTCTCCCTGCCTCCCTCTGGGACATTTGGGTCATTGTTCCCTACTTCAATTCTTGCCTGATACCCTCTCATTCCCCTTCAGTTTGTGACGGAGTTTCTCTGCAAAGGGTCTGTGGCACCGTGCAGAATGTGCATGACACAAAAATAAATTGCACTGCATGGTTAAGGGGGAGATGGTAATTTTTTTAAAAATGGCCAGTCAGCTGTAGCTTTCCAAAGCACTTAACTAGCGTCATGCTAGCTTTGAACCTTTACTGCCTGCCCCCCCCACTCCTGTTTTAAGTACAGTACCTAAATTATAATCATTAAAGTCTCTTGAGTTAATATTTTTAAAGAGGAAGAAAGTTTAAAAATAGCCAAGTCACACATATGTAACAAGAGGCACAGCTGGGCAGCACTTCCAGAGCAGGAGGAGAAGAGGTGGGGGAGGAGGGCAAGCCAGAAAGGGTGGATGTGGGAGCAAAATACCACAGCCCTGAACCTGCAAGATGATGAGTGCATCTCCCACCTGAAGTGAATGAGGACGCAATACCTTGTCATTTTAGGCTTGCAAGGCAAGGTCCTGCAAGGTCTGGGAGTAGGCAGAGCATCAGAAAAAGGATTTCATTAATTTTTTTATATGCAGCAGCTCCTGACTCTCTTGCTGTTTGGCCTTGCATAAACTGTGTAGGTGAGACCAAAAGGACCACAAGTTATTCTGTGAACAGAGAGGAAAGAAATCTCATTAAAACACAGAGGGTTAGCTAAGGAGTTTGGGGAACTACAATTACAGCATCCTCCTTACCTTGATAATTGATACTGGGCCCATTGATCAGTGGCATTGGAACAATTTTTATAATAGGGGTGTTGAACGCCATTGAACAAAACTGTAAACCCTGTATATGACGGAAACCACTTCAAGCCTGGGGATGCTGCTACACGCCCCAGTACCAGCACATCTGCCATTGACTCTATACTTGTGAGTCTGCAGATTCTGAATCCTGCCATTTCTGAGCTAAAATCTGTGATGCAGAGATGAGCCAATTTCATCTGGAACCGCTAGACTAATATTTCACTTTCGTTTCATTCTCCTATTTATGTGTACACAGAATATATATCAAACAAAATCACCGACTTGACTCTAGAGTCTCTACTCAAGGCAAAATGAAGCCACAAGATGAAATTACTCTAGTGAAATCATCTTCCTAGTATCTGTTCAAAAACCATTTCAACAAATCAAAGTACTCAAATTCTTCAAGCCACTCTGATTAGATACCCACTGGTAAATTAGTGTACACAACTCAGTCTTCTCTAGTGCTACATACTGTAAAGACCCCAGGTAATTCCTGATTCCCTTATCTAGTTTGCCAAGCCACCACAGTCTCTCCATTCAAAATACTCTAACAAGCCACCTTCTTAGTGATGCTGACAAGAAGTGAGTTTGTAATAGGATGTATATATAATATTTGTGGGAACTGGGAATTAAACTAATTCCATCTCTGGGTTTCTCAGTGTCTCTTGTTTTCTGTGTGTCCTTTAGAATGACAAGGTGGGTGAGGTAATCTCTTTTATTGGATCAGCTTCTGTTGGTGAGAGAAACAAGAAGTTGGTCCAATAAAAGATATAACCACACCCGCCTTGTCTTTCTAACATCCTGGGACTGACATGGCTACAACACTGCATACTTGTCGTTTAGAATGTAAGCTATTTAGGGAAAGTACTATCCTTATTTTTGTGCATTCCGTAGCACTTACAGCCTGCTCAGTGCTAAGCAGCAAGAAAGAAAACAAACACATCACTAAGTCTCCTTATTTATATCATTATAGAAAAAATGTAATACGAAAAAGAAAGTTTGATCACAACTCAACCAAAAATAACATTTTGGTTGTTCAGGCTAACCATGATCTTTGACATCGTAAGTGGAAAGGACCACATAGCTCATTTCAATGAACCATAACAAATCATCGCCATTTCAGACTTCATGATTGTCACAGTGCTTTACCCATGGCCATTTGGAACTTTATGGTGTTGGTAAGGGTAGAATTTAGATCTTCCTGCTTTAAAGGGATGGATCCCTATTACTTGAGCTAAAGGAGAATCTTCATCTGGTGCTGGCAGTATAGAGACCATGACACAGAGAGCTATGTTGATTTTATCCAATATGGGGCAGAACTAGCCATTACATTACAATATTTATTGCCCCATAATCGTGTGTGCGCATGTATATATACACACAGTGCTTGTGATCTCCGATTTGTCTTGAATATATGTTTATGGCATTTGATCATTGTAAAATGTCAGATTTACAGTGAAAATCCTGCATACATGAATGGGCTGTAAGTACTTTAGGAGAGTGACACAATGCATTTTTAAAGCATTTTTAAAACATTTTATAACCTTTATAAATTGTGTACACAATTCAGATTTCCCTAATGCTACATACTGTAAAGACCCCAGGTAATTCCTGATTCCCTTGCCTAGTTTGCCAAGCCACCACAATCTCTCCATTCAAAACACTCTAACAAGCCACCTTCTTAGTGATGCTGAGAAGAAGTGAATGTGTAACTATTTAGCAGTATTTTTTCTCAATAAAATGGACAAAAAGCAATGGAACAGCTTCTCTGAACCAGAAAATCTCTCTCTCTCTCTCTGAACTAGTTACTCTCAGACATCTCCTCTACCACATTAGACTGATAATGTCCCAGCACTTTTATCCCCAGCCTCTTTCTTGTCTTTGTCTTGTCTTTATAAAGTGCCTCTTTGGCATCTAGGTTATATGTTGGCTGTTTCCCTTTCATTTCCTGGTCCCCTCCCAAACCTCTTTCTCCTTGTCTGTTCAAGGTTTCAAAAACTCCTTTAGGTGCATCTTTGTTGCTTTTCATACTCACCCTCACTAACCCGTTTCCCTGTGCTCTCTCTTCATCTGCCAGGCCTGGTCCCTGCCATTTCCCTGGTCCCTCCCCCCACGGCAATAAACCTTTGCCAGACTGTCAGCTTTTCTTTCCTTCTTCCTCTCAGAGAGCTCCCTCTGCTGTTGGATGCTGCTAACCTTCAAATAGCAAAACCATTTCATTTGAGGGCTGCTACATCACGCATGGAAATAACAGTTTATATGGTGAAAAATATTGTCACAAGCACATTCATTCTCACAGTTCCAGTAGTGATGCTGACGTCAAGCACTACAGATACATTAGCTGTTTAAACGCCTGTGAGGTGTTTGAAGTCAACAAGAGCAGAGGGAACTTGGCACCTCACAAGGAGTGCTCAGCACCTTGCAGAAGAGGCCTTAAAACTCCCTACTCTTTGAATTGGTTAAGAATTACCCTGGAAACAGCAGCACTTAGTTCAATGCAGCTTTATTCCCATTTCTTTGGCAAAAACATCTCTGTCTTCTGCTTTTAATAGTAGGATGTCAAAACAATGCTACATAGTACTTACATATTCAAAGCGCTGATTAATTTGCTCAGAAATCATTAAGAGAAAGGGACAGTAATTTTGGACCAGCACACTTGGGTGGGTATGGAGGGTGGCAAGTCCCAATCCCATGAAAAGGGTCATGGATTCTCTGTCCATGATGAACAAACAGGACCAATATTCATGTAGCCTCATTTCAAGACACCCTGTAACAATGCAGCCTCTGGTGGGACACAACTGAGAGTATCCATTCAGGCCAAATTGCTTAGAGCAGGGCAGTCACAGCCCAACGCTGGGGTTCCTCCACTTCTATGGCACACCAAACCAAACAGATGGAGGGGACTTCGGTTTCACCCCACTGGCTAACCAGAAGTCATACAAGCAATTCCCTCTGACACTCCAGTTTCCCAGTATCACTACCAGCAGCCACTTCTTATGGGGATAAATGGTTATGAAAATAAATACCCCAGTAAAAGAAAAACGGTTCTCCTGATCCTAAAGGACCAAGCCCCAGACCCAGGTCAATATACCAGTCAGATCTTACCCACAAATCACACTGTTGCCAATCCTTTAGAATCTAAAATCTAAAGGTTTATTCATAAAGAGAAATAAATATAGATGACAGCTAAAACTGGTTAAATGGAATCAATTATATACAGAAATGGCAAAGTTCTTGGTTCAGGCTTGTAGCAGTGATGGAATAAACTGCAGATTCAAATCAAGTCTCTGGAGTACATCCACAGCTTGGATGGGTCATTCAATCCTTTGTTCAGAGCTTCAGTTTGTAGCAAAGTTCCTCCAGAGGTAAGAAGCAGGACTTAAGACCAGATGGAGGAGATGCAGCTGCCTTTTATAGTCTCTTGCCATGTGGCCTGTGCTTCCTTTGTTCCAGAAACAAGCTACCCAGCACATGGTATGGAAAAACCTTAGAGTTTTGTCCATAGGCATGTCCCTGCATGCCTTGCTGAGTTACAAGGTGTATCTGCCTTCTCTCAATGGGTCAATTGTATAGCTGATGGTCCTTAATGGGCCATCAAGCAGGCTAGGCAGTGCTGATCCAAATTGTCTGGGGTGTCACCCAGAAGCATAGCACAAGTTTAAAATACAGACAGTATAGAGTCAATACTTATAACTTTAAATACAAAAATGAGACATGCATACAGATAACAATCATAACCAGCAAATCATAACCTTGTCATAGACCTTACTTAACCTCCTTTGTACAAGATTTGGTGCCACTATATGACCTTAGTTGCAACAATGATCTATACGGTCACAGTTTATATCAATAACATCACATGCTCACACAGTGTCAACTGGCCAAAACTCAGTGTGTCGGTCTCTGAAGGATGAAGGGCTGAGTCAATGCTGCTGAGATTTAAACTACAGTTCCCAGGGAGCATAAGTATTTCAAACCTGAAAATTAGACCACTAAGCCATTGCATCCAGATGCGATAAATCACAAATCTGTCTATACACTGAGCAGCACCCAAAGGCCTTACTTCTGTTGATCGCTCCACTGTATTTCATTGTACTGGGACTTTTATTATATAAAACACTGCAGAAGATTATTTTTTTTTAAATCAAACTCTTTACACTAAATTTCCTTTATCCACAAAAGTAACTTGTATTAGTTTTAATGAGGAGGATTAGACCATAGCAGGGTAGTTCAGGAATCACGTGGGTGCTCCGATATCATGGTGATGAAAACCTGCAAGGATATCCCCTTGGATACCATTGCCACCTTCAGACACTTGTTGATTGGCTCTGCTTACATTGCCATAGTAACCACAGCCTCAGCATCTGCTGACCACCTGCTCCCATGCAACTCTGATGCTCCAGCCAAGTTGGCTCTGAGGCCCACCTGCTCCCTTCGGGCTCTTGCTGACGCTGCTTGACCAAGCCAAGTCGTCCCAACAACCTATGACTTGCTCACTAACTCCCTACTGGCTGATTATCTAATTATTGCTTTAACTGATCATTTAATGCAGAGTGATCACTTGCTAATTAATTTCTCAGGTAGTGTACCACACACTCAGTCTTCTTTCTCCACCATGCCCACCAGACTCCATTTCCTCTCTTTCTACCTCCCTTCCTTGCAAGATTTCCATCTCCAACCCCTTCTATTTTCCCCACAACTTCTGCTCCTGACAACTCTACCTCTTTCTCTCTCTCCCCACCATTATCAGATGAACATGTGCTCCCAGTGTGATGCTGTGGCCAAAAGAGCTAATGCAATCCTGAGATGCATATCCATGGGAATCTTGAGTAGGAGCAGGTAGGTTACTTTACCTCTGTACTTGGCATTGGTGCAACCACTGCTGGAAAACTGTGTCCAGTTCTGTTCAAGAAGAATGTTGATAATTGGAGGGGGTTCAGAGAAGAGCCATGAGAATAATTAAAAGATTAGAAAACATGCCTGATTGTGATAGACTCAAAGAGCTATTTAGCTTAACAAAGAGAAGATTAAGGGATGACTTGATTACAGTTTATAAGCATCTACATGGGAATGAATATTTAATAATGGGCTCTTCAATCTAGCAGAGAAAGACAGAACACGATCCGATGGCTGGAAGCTAAAGCTACACAAATTTAGACTGGAAATAACGTGTAATTTTTAAACGGTGAAAGTAATTAGCTACTGGAACAATTTCCCCCATCATCTTCTCTCCATCCCCAACCTTTCCACCTGCTGCATCCTTCCCTATCACCATCTGTGTCCCTTCCCTCTCCATCCTCACTCCCAGTCATCCCCATCCCTTTTCTCTCCTCGTTCTCCTCCCCCACACCTTACACTCCCTCTTACTCCATCTCCATGCAAAATATTGCCAGATTCTTCATGGAAACTGAGAAGACTAGACGTAAGGTTGCCTTCCCTGTACTCTTCCCCACTCCTCCTTTGCTGAGAAGGTTTCTCACCTGCTTGTCTCCTCTTACCTTTCCAACTGGCCCAGTAACTCCAACTCTTCCTGCCTCATGAGGTCCCTTTCTCCCAGCCCCACTCCCTCCATCACCATCTTCCTAACCTCTCACTCTCATCAGGTTTCTTCCCTTCACAGTATATCACACTGTAGTCTCTCTCCACCCTAAAAAAACCCAACAATTCACCTTGATACCAATCTCCTCTTTCCCCTTTCCCTCCTGGGCCATCTACAACACACATCCAGTCGATGTCCAAATCTGGTCACTTCTTCCTCCAGCACATCTCCGGGGTCTGGCATCTCCTCCCTATCCACACTACTAAAATTTTAGATTACAACAGGAACCCACTGAAAGGGGGTCTCTGTGTGAGTTTTGCATACCAACCTAGTGTGTGTGTGCACGCATGCATACAGGCGCACATCCAGGTTGTAATGGGAATAGGGTGTAGACTACCAATTCAAGGATACATTCAGTGATTTCAGGTTTCAGACTGCATGGTGAGAACCATCATCGGAAAAGCAAAGTGTTAGATAGAAACATTATAAAATCTGTTATTTTACTTAATGAGTCAGTTTTGCAGTAGTTTTACTGTTTTTGGTTTCTTGCATACATCAGTTTCTGAATGAAATGAAAAGGTATTATGGCCTATTGTGCAATCAAGTACTCTTTGGGTGTCTCTTTCTCCTATGAGTTGCTATCTCACATTTCACAACTACTAATTTAGCATATGTTGCCCTAAAAATCCCTTCCACTGGTAATAACTTCTCCCTGCAATAGCCTTTATTTTGACTGGATCACCTCAAAATTGTTGTAGGCAGGTGCCAGCTCTAGATGGGACCCTTTTTTAAATGCAGATCTGGGGGATTCTAAAGGAACCCTTTTTTAAATACAGATCTGGGGGATTCTCATGCACTTTCTTGAATCAGCAAGAGTAAAATTTCACTAGATTATCTTGTAATGATATCTTGTGAGCCCAGTGCAAGTGAAGGACTGTGCTATTCTGTCCTAAATCTAACTGCAATGTTCATTTGTGAAATTTTTGCCCACTAAGTCATCCCACCACCATATATTTGGGTTTTAAATTTCCACCCCACTCCCCCCTTCGCCCCATACTCCATGTACAGCAGTATCCCATACATGTTTGAAATTAGCCTCCTGGATCAGACCACCTCCTCTTATTCCTCATTGTTCAGTAACTTTTGATACCAGCCCACATACCAAATGCCTTTTTTGTGTAGACACCATACAGGGGAGACTCAAAGCTACATTTTTTCTTGATTTCTTCCACATAGTTTCCCAGTCTCAGCTGCAAAGCTCTGAACAACTGTGCCTCACTTGAACCTCAGCTCTCATTCCCTTCATCTCATCTCCTATAGGGGGAAGGTTACCCCACATCTGCCCAGTGAGGGCTTTTACACCTTTCTCTGGAGCATCTGGTGCTGGTCACTGTCAGAGTCAAGACACTGGACTAGATGGTCTAATTCACTACAGCAAGTCTTACGTTCCTGCCCACACTCATTCTTAATTCCCCTTATGTATTCTTCTCCAACTACAGTCTTTATCCTCTCAGCCCTGTATCTCCACCATTGCTCTTGTAATTCCGTTCCTCTCCTTGTGCATTAAACAGCCACCCTCTCTTCATTCAAATCCTTCTTCAAAATGTGCTTCTTCCACAAAGCCAAGTAAAACTAATGCATCAGAGAGAGCAGCGCATGCCATACAATACATACCAATGTTCTGTGCTGCTCTGAGACAAGCCCTGCTGGTATCTGAGGGCATCACGTTTCTGATATGCATCTTCTTTCTGACGGCATGAAAGCTTCTTGGGTCAGATACTGGGCTGTTGTAAATTGATATAGTTCTACTAAAACGACCAGAAGAAGATCTGACCCTACAACTTTTTCTATGTTTTATATTTTGGCAGTGGTCCATAAAGAACCTTCCAAAGACAAACTTTAAGATATACTTTCTCCATCCCACTGCCTAATCACACAAGGTGCTGATCACCTCCTGCAGCTTGCGGAGCACCATCCGCTGCCCAAAGCAGGGGATCAGCACTTCACAAGCCAAAAGAGAGCTTCCTAGAGCTATGGCAGCCAGCTCTCTCCCATGCCCCTGAGCCCTGTTCCCAGAGCCCAGCTGGGAATCTACTACATTTGTAGAATTGTTTTTAAAGTAGGTTTCCTTTCATGCATAGGAGCAATTTCTTTCTTTTTTAAAGTTTCCACCAACAGGACAACAAACAGCACTAGAAATAACAGGCCTCTCGGACAAGAGAAAGACAACAAGCTTTGGTTTGGTTTATTTTGGCAGTAGGATTTGGGGCTCAGTTCCTGTCAAGGTTCCTCCCCCACTCTGAACTCTAGGGTACAGATGTGGGGACCTGCATGAAAAACCTCCTAAGCTTATCTTTACCAGCTTAGGTCAAAACTTCCCCAAGGTACAAAATATTCCACCCGTTGTCCTTGGACTGGCCGCTACCACCACCAAACTAATACTGGTTACTGGGGAAGAGCTGTTTGGACGCGTCCTTCCCCCCAAAATACTTCCCAAAACCTTGCACCCCACTTCCTGGACAAGGTTTGGTAAAAAGCCTCACCAATTTGCCTAGGTGACTACAGACCCAGACCCTTGGATCTTAAGAACAATGAACAATCCTCCCAACACTTGCACCCCCCCTTTCCTGGGAAATGTTGGATAAAAAGCCTCACCAATTTGCATAGGTGACCACAGACCCAAACCCTTGGATCTGAGAACAATGAAAAAGCATTCAGTTTTCTTACAAGAAGACTTTTAATAAAAATAGAAGTAAATAGAAATAAAGAAATCCCCCCTGTAAAATCAGGATGGTAGATATCTTACAGGGTAATTAGATTAAAAAAACATAGAGAACCCCTCTAGGCAAAACCTTAAGTTACAAAAAAGATACATAGACAGAAATAGTTATTCTATTCAGCACAATTCTTTTCTCAGCCATTTAAAGAAATCATAATCTAACACATACCTAGCTAGATTACTTACTAAAAGTTCTAAGACTCCATTCCTGGTCTATCCCCGGTAAAGACCAGCATATAGACAGACACAGACCCTTTGTTTCCTCTCCCTCCTCCCAGCTTTTGAAAGTATCTTGTCTCCTCATTGGTCATTTTGGTCAGGTGCCAGCGAGGTTACCTTTAGCTTCTTAACCCTTTACAGGTGAGAGGAGCTTTCCCCTGGCCAGGAGGGATTTCAAAGGGGTTTACCCTTCCCTTTATATTTATGACAGTTCCTCAAAGGTATTTAGACATTTAACTTTCACTGATTTAAATGGGAGTTAGGCACCTAAATATCTTTGAAGATCTGGGCCTTGACCCTGCATTGCTCTTGCCCTCTAAGCCAATGAGTAAAGGGGAGCAGAAACCCATGTATCAGGGCTTGGGGAAGTTTGAAAGGGGGAAAAGCCAGCTCTAGAGCATGTTGTCCTTTAATCCCAGTCCCAGAAAAAAAATTTCCATGAGGATTACTCATGGTAGGAAGCACTATATCCAGCAGTAACTGTTAGCAGGATCAGGCCCAAACCTGTGCACATAAAGAGCATTGACTGACTATTAGCAAAATTATTGTCCTCTGCATGTTTATTTCAGGTTCATTTGTTTACTGAATAAAATGCATTTATAAAATAAAAATTGTACCTGCATATTTTGCATGGGTGCCCAATGTGCCCATGAATCTTGCACTTATTTATATAAACAGGGTACATAAACAGAGTAACTGTTATGTGTTCCCATGCTCAACTCCATAGTTCATACACACAAGTGCAGGATATGCAGTAGGTGCTGTTGCAGAGCAGGTATACCCCATCAGGGGGACTGTCCTTGGATGTAGGGCCGCCCTTCAGCACAGGGCAGCATGGCCCAGAGGCCAGAGCCAATGGGGCTGCCCTTTGACACAGGGCTGGGCAGTATGGCCTCGGGGCTGAAGTCAATAGGACTGCCTTTCTAAGTGGAGCATTATGGCCTGGTGGCCAGGCAGGGGTTGTCACCCAGGAGTGGGTTGATGGCCAGAGTAGGGGGACCCAGGTCCCCTCTACTCCACCAGGTGCCATTCCAGGGCTCTATCAGCAGTGAGTGTATCCACCACTGGGTCAGTAGGGATCTTTCTGAAACACACTGATGCTGTTCCCAGTTCCACAACTGGATCAATGTCTAGTTCCCCTGGGCTACTTCCTACCCATTCTTCCTGTGCTGTAGTCCACAGGTCCTCGGGATCCCTGGGATCATTGACTGGCAAAGTTCCCAACAACTCCTTTCCCTTGTGGGCTTCTACAGGCAGCCGGGTATTCACCTGGATCTCGGCACACCTGGCCTCCATGGTCTCAGGCTCTGACAACTCTCAGGTGGGAGCCGGCAACACATGTCCTCTCTCCTCGGCAATCAGCCCGACTGAGCTGAGCTGCTTAGTTGGAGCATGCCCAGCAGGGGTGAGGGGGTGTGACTTCCTCAGTCCACAGTATGGGGTTAAACCCCTTCCTGTCCAATGCAGGGCATGTATACCCCATCACAGTGCCTATACAAAACTTGCAGGGTCAACAGGCACATTTATTTGTAAATTTGGCTCTGGTGCTTCTGATTAACCTTAAAGCAGCATCTAAAAGGATAACAGTTCCGACATTAAAATATTGGTATTCCCAGAAGTCATGAATTTACCCTTTTCTTAAATCAGGTATAAAGGTATTCGATACCGACTCACATACTATAGATTTATAGAATGATTACAACATAGCTGGATGCTTTTTTTAACACCTGCCAGAGGGATTCTGCAAATCTGTTGTGCTGACGTATTTTTTGCAAAGCACATCTTAGATTACTGAGAGTAATTTTACCGCTTTTAGATTGTTTACCTGAGAGAAAACTGCTGAAACATAATTCTGGAACTTCCTGCTTGCCCAGTTGTGTGATCTTGGTCTATTTTACTGTGGCAGCTGTACAGATTTTTCTGTGTAGTGACACATATTCCACGCTGAGGTTATCATTTTAGACACTGCTTTAAGGTTAATCAGAAGCATCAAAGCCCCCTGTATTCTATCAATGTCGCGTCTCAGAATGCAGTTGCTGCTATTGCCAGGACGAGCATATTTCTGTTGGGACAAGAAAGAACCAGAAGGCAATGAGGAAGGATGGGATGCTGATAAAATTAGGTACCTTTTAAATGAAACTCACTCTGCCCTACGGTATTTTGGATTTAAATTTTACTAAACAGTGGGGCTGGCTATGAGGGAATAGCTCCCCCTTTCTGAGGTCTAGATTAAGACCTGGGGAGCGTAGGAATTAAAATCAGACGATGTTAAAAAAAAAAATCTACATATCGAGGGAAATGAAGTAATAATTTCTCTCTCTGAATCCTCTATCTATTAAAATTTTGACTGTGGGAAAATCTGCTGAGAAAAATATACAATACACCGATAGAATGAAATAATGTATAAGAAAAATGGGGTTAACCGAAGAAGGCAATTACTCCTGCAGGGATACGCCTTTCATGTAGTTTTCCATCACAAGTACAATATTCCCGAATACACCGTTCAGGCCTCTGGAGTATTCATGTTGCATCAGTCATTAGCCAAGGATTTCATTCTTCTCTCTTCACCCATTTCATAAAGGCCTTCGATTACACATCTTGCTCCAGAATTAAAAAGTGGCTCAAGTAGTTGACATGGTGATCTATTGACAACAGTAAAAGTAAGAAAATGACTGTGATGCTGGTTGCTGTTTACTATGATATATGGAGCACTGCCCGTTTAGAAAGGGCAATCTGCAGGCCTTGCTGTTACACCAGTTTAAACACATATTACCCTGGGGAGAGTTCCAGTTGCCACTCAGTGTAGATACTGGGGGAGGAGGGAGTTAAGACTCTCAGTAACTCATCCATGCTGTTCTTATGCTGTATTTATTACACAAATTAACAGCAGCCTGTATAGAATCTACTAGATCCAAATTGTCCCTAAGTAACTGGGCACATAGAGGGGCTGGGGAAGGGGGTGGGGAAGCAAGGCTCACAGCAGACTCAGCAGAATTCCTCCAGGACTTTTGGGGAGTGGGAGCTGTGCAACCCTTATACAGCCTGTCGTGTGCTTTCTTCCCCTTCATCCCTGTGACAGCTCAGCTTCTCTGTCTGATGTGAGGAAAAGGGGCTGGGCTGTGGTTCTGCCTTCACTTCACTCACCCCATCCCCTAGAGCCTGAAGAGACAGAGCCTGGAGCACTCCTTGTGCTCAGTGAGAATAAAGAGCGATTATAGCTAGTCCTGTGCAGGAATGCAAAGGAGAAAGGGGTTGCAGGTTCTTTTCCCCCTGCACAACCTGGATGGAATTTATTGCTAAGGCAGACAATAAAATATACAGAATTTGCAGCATCACTAAGGTAATGAATGAGACCCTTTAATGTCATTTTCTGACCTCTGAGCATTGTGTGTGTATAAAGGTTACAAATCAACATATAGTTTTAAAGATAAATGTAGGCTGTACTGTAGTTTGCTTGGCAGCTAATCCAAGATCCGCCACTGAAGGGCAGCATGCATTAAAGCCTGCAATAAGTGGAACAGCTACAACTTATTTCTGGTATTATGCACGCTAGTGATTAAAGAAACTGGTTTTGATACCATATCTGTGCCTCTGCTCAAAGTGGGGGAATGCTTTAGAACTGCTCCGAGCTGGCAGCAGTACAGAGGGGCTAATCTGAGTGGGAGTGCAAGAAGGAGCACAGCAGAAGAGGCAGTCTACATCAGACACACAGTTTAGCTGTTTCTTCTCTTCTGCCCAGTTCTATTTCCTTTTATTTTCCCTTTTCGTTCCTTTCAATTTTGCATCATCATCTTCTTGATGGAGTGAAAGAGCATTAAGCTTTTTTTAAAAAAAACATGCCATTTCAGGAGTTTTGGAGCCTGAATTCTGCTGAGGTAGAATGCTAACCGCTCTGGGCCTGGTGTTTAAAGGTCATTAGGTACTTAAAGATGCAACTGGGATTTTTAAAAGTGCCTAGGTCCCAGCTCCTATTGAAATCAATGGGAGTTAGATGCCTAGGCACTTCCGAAAATCCCACTAGGCCCCTAGCTCCACCTTTAGGCACTTAAATACCGTTAAACATATGCCGCTCTGAGCCCTGCCAGACAGGTTTGTGTATTGACATTTGCACAGCTGCAGCCTATAAACTCCATCTCCATCTTATGGGACTTTTATATAAATTGAAAACTTTTGATGATCTGCTGAAGCTGCAAGAGGGATACACTAATGCTTAATTACAGGTTTCAGAGTAACAGCCGTGTTAGTCTGTATTCGCAAAAAGAAAAGGAGTACTTGTGGCACCTTAGAGACTAACCAATTTATTTGAGCATGAGCTTTCGTGAGCTACAGCTCACTTCATCGGATGCATACCGTGGAAACTGCAGCAGACTTTATATACACACAGAGAATATGAAACAATACCTCCTCCCACCCCACTGTCCTGCTGGTAATAGCTTATCTAAAGTGATCATCAAGTTGGGCCATTGACAAATCCAGCACAAATCCAGGTTTTCTCACCCTCCACCCCCCCACACAAATTCACTCTCCTGCTGGTGATAGCCCATCCAAAGTGACAACTCTCTACACAATGTGCATGATAATCAAGTTGGGCCATTTCCTGCACAAATCCAGGTTCTCTCACCCCCTCACCCCCCTCCCAAAAACCACACACACAAACTCACTATCCTGCTGGTAATAGCTCATCCAAAGTGACCACTCTCCCTACAATGTGCATGATAATCAAGGTGGGCCATTTCCAGCACAAATCCAGGTTTTCTCACCCCCCCCCCCACCCCCATACACACACAAACTCACTCTCCTGCTGGTAATAGCTCATCCAAACTGACCACTCTCCAAGTTTAAATCCAAGTTAAACCAGAACATCTGGGGGGGGGGGAGGAAAAAACAAGGGGAAATAGGTTATCTTGCATAATGACTTAGCCACTCCCAGTCTCTGTTCAAGCCTAAGTTAATTGTATCCAATTTGCAAATGAATTCCAATTCAACAGTTTCTCGCTGGAGTCTGGATTTGAAGTTTTTTTGTTTTAAGATAGCGACCTTCATGTCTGTGATTGCGTGACCAGAGAGATTGAAGTGTTCTCCGACTGGTTTATGAATGTTATAATTCTTGACATCTGATTTGTGTCCATTTATTCTTTTACGTAGAGACTGTCCAGTTTGACCAATGTAAATGGCAGAGGGGCATTGCTGGCACATGATGGCATATATCACATTGGTGGATGTGCAGGTGAACGAGCCTCTGATAGTGTGGCTGATGTTATTAGGCCCTGTGATGGTGTCCCCTGAATAGATATGTGGGCATAGTTGGCAACGGGCTTTGTTGCAAGGATAAGTTCCTGGGTTAGTGGTTCTGTTGTGTGGTATGTGGTTGTTGGTGAGTATTTGCTTCAGGTTGCGGGGCTGTCTGTAGGCAAGGACTGGCCTGTCTCCCAAGGTTTGTGAGAGTGTTGGGTCATCCTTCAGGATAGGTTGTAGATCCTTAATAATGCGTTGGAGGGGTTTTAGTTGGGGGCTGAAGGTGACGGCTAGTGGCGTTCTGTTATTTTCTTTGTTAGGCCTGTCCTGTAGTAGGTGACTTCTGGGAACTCTTCTGGCTCTATCAATCTGTTTCTTCACTTCCGCAGGTGGGTATTGTAGTTGTAAGAATGCTTGAGAGAGATCTTGTAGGTGTTTGTCTCTGTCTGAGGGGTTGGAGCAAATGCAGTTGTATCACAGAGCTTGTAGTAGGTAACTTCTGCGAACTCTTCTGGCTCTATCAATCTGTTTCTTTACTTCCGCAGGTGGGTATTGTAGTTGTAAGAAAGCTTGACAGAGATCTTGTAGGTGTTTACACATGAAATAGTCATAAAAACTCTCCAAAAAACGGTCAAAAACCAAGCACTAGCAAATGCTCTGTTGAATTCTTAAATGCCACCTTTCATAATACAAATATTGTAATGTACACTCAATACATAGTATCTTTTACAGTCTTTCAAGCAGAAACAGACCCTTAGCTATTTATAGCGTGCCCATAACACTTGTAACTAGGCACTTTCAGTTGCCGAGGATCCATTTTTAAGCAGACTGTACATTAGGAATTTTTCACTATAAAATCCATACTTCATAAGAATGGATCTTCTGTTTAGATACAGAAAGCAAATATATTTTTACTTAACACAGTGGCTACCTGTGCACGCTGCATAAAACCATGTAGATTATAGAGGGAATTAAATATGGGACATCTAAAGAAATTGTAGGTGTTTTCCCCATCATCATACTTGGAATCAGTTTTCAAATGCACTAAGTTCAAAACTGTTCATTTGTGACTGTGCATTTAAAATATCTTAGGCCAGGTTACCAGGCAGGGTATGCTTCGCCCACAATATGAGGAAGACATTCAGGAAATACTGAACTACTAAGATAAATTAAAGGAATAAGACACAAAGGAGTTAATACATCAGGACGTTTGGAAAACCTGTAATTTGCCCTGAGTGAGACTGTCTTGTCCAAGGCACTTTGCGGTAATAAAGCTAAGGAATGCTGGCAAGAAACTGAAACTATATTTCGCAGCAGCCAAACATCATAGAAGATGCCTTCGAACTGGACCGAGAATGCAGCGTATGTCTGTTTCCCCTTTTAACCAACAGATTAACAGACAAAGAGGGAGTTTCTCTTCAAACTAAGCAAGATGACACTGAATCATCTGGAGATGGCTTTTTTTTCCCTTCTTTTTGCACAATACATCAAAGACAGTCTTTGCCCCTTCAACTATACTCAATGCAATTATTCTTACTGTTTGGGTGATTTGGGGCTTTCAGATGAAGGGCTAGCTTCTGCCAGGCCCTGTGCATTTGTATGGTAGAGCAGGGCAAGAGGAGCCTCTCCCCTCCCCTCTTACATCCCTGCACAGTGTCTGTCCAGAATCCCAGGGAGGGGCATAGTATCTGCTCCCTCACTGGCCCACAAAGCAGGGAGCATACTGAGGCCCCATCCTCACTCCTGCCAGTGTGTCTGAGCGGCAGGGACAAGATCTGGCCCAAAATGTTCCCATGCTCTCAGTAATGTTCTGCTATTTAATGTTAACACAAATAATTTTTAAAAACTGTGTGATTGACCAAATGTATTATGTCAGCAGTGTACTAGGTGCTTATGGACAGATAACCCTGTTGAACAAGATCCTGGTTCAAAAGGCCTTATGGACAGTGGGGATTTGCTCCCATTTCAGCCATCAGTGGTCACCACCAATGAATCTGCACATGTTCAATCCCCAAGGCGGAGTTCCCCCTGATTTCAAGCAGGGCTAAGGTACAAACAGAGCTGTCTACACTAGGGGTGAATCCTGGCCTCATTGAAGCCTATGGGAGTTTTGCCATTGACTTCAATGGGGCCAGGCTTTTACCCTAAGGGTTTGCAACTGTGCAACTATATTGGTGGTGACCACTGATGGCTGAAATCAGGACAAATCCCCAATGTGGACAAAAGCTAAGTACAGTACAAAAAAGGGATGGGGGAGACGGTGTAATGAAAAGCAGTGAGAGTGAGTAGTGAAAATGACCATGCATCTCTCTGCTCCACCAGGTTTGTCTGAACTGCCTTCCAGTTTGCTCCGTTTAGTGTTCCCAGGTCTCAAGTCTGATGTGTTCCCAGGTCTCAAGTCTGATCAGTTGGCACTGATTTGCAGGGAGGTCCAGGATTAACAGGCCTTTTGACATAGGTATAAAATGAAATGGCCGAATGGAGGAAAGCAGCCATTGCAGAAAGGGATGTGGTTATCATGACATGGCAACATAGCGATCTGGTGCTGGCCACTGTCAGAAACAGGGTACCGGACTGGATGGACCATAGGTCTGGTCCTGTATGGCAGTTCCCATGTGCCTGCGTCACGTGCTTGTTCCTTGCACTCTCTCGGATACCAGCGTTTATCTAAGCCTCTGAAGTAAAGCTCAGATGATTTCTGCAGCTCACTGTTGTTAACTCCTAATAGTTATTTTAAAGTAATTGTTTTACTTATAAACATTAAAGAACATTTCATTAAATTTCATTAAATTTTTCACTGCAGGAGGTGGCACAGTATAATTGGCATATGTAAAAAATTGCTTTTGAATGGATTACAGAAAAAGACACTTTTAGCACTTGTTACCATAAATGTGGATTTTAAATGGGTTAGACTTGAAAATAAGCCTATCATCTCAAACTGTGATAATTGTTCTCTGTAATTTGGGTTAGGTTTCTACATGCCAGTAGATTAGCCTGATGGATTTTTGGATAATGGCCAATCCAGTGGATTAGGCACTAGTGCATTAGACATTTGAGTCTAATTACATCTACAATTAATGGCTCAGGTTCTGCAGTTCAGATAAATCAGACTCCCACTGAAATTAACAAATACAGGATCAGGTCCAGAACCTGGCCTGTAATCTCCATCCTCAAATTAAACAATTGTTGGTTTTAGTGATAAATAAACTGCATCTGAATTACCAGAATAAAGAGAGAGAAAAATCTTTGTTTACCTAGGAGTTTGCACGGATACATTTTGATGAAGCAGTGTCAAATTCCAATTTACATTTTTGCCCTTTGAATTGCAGCATGTAGATCCAAGTAGCTTATATCCGATTTTTGATGAGCTCTGAAATCCATCATTAAACTATGTACTTTGACATTTCTAGAGAAGGTAAACAAGTGCTGTACCCCAGTGTAATGGTACAAAGTTCAAAAGGATAAGTGTGTATGAAGCTAACAGACACTAGAGGGCTTTACTGGAAAGGGCTGGCTGTTGCATTCAGAGTATTGCTGATCATATCAGGTATTACAATTGCAAATACTAAGTCACTATTGTACTCAGTGGGAAGATTGATATTTAGAACAAAGGGTCCTCTGAGAAAGGGAAAGCCTGTAAGTGACACCAGCAGTGGACAATGGCTGGATGAGGACCAGAAGGTGCAGTGATGGCATTGCCAGCCATAGGCAGGAGGCACAACTCTGGATCATGGCAATGGAATAAGCAGAGAGGGGTGGGGAGAGTTCGCTGTGTGCCGGAACACAGACCCTGTTATAACATCCAAACCAAAGCAATCAAAAAGGCAGATGGACTTAAGCAACAGTCTGGATTCTCTTATTACTTACAAGAGTGCAAATCAGGAATAACACCCTTGAAGTTAATGGCATTACAGCGATATTTAAGTGGAACAAAATCAGTGTCATTGTTTCCTGTGGTTGTCCAGTGCCTTGGTAAAGGACCAGATCCTGGTCCCTGTGCAGAACTTGAATAAACAAGCTTGGTCAGGGAGGAATGGGATCCACCTCCCCAGATACTCGTTTGCTGCTATGCATGTTCAGAGAGATGGCTACCTTTGAATCTTTGTAACTCCCACTTGGTGAGAGGGTGGGGTTTAGCTGGTAAAGACAGGAAGGTTTTGTCTCATGAGTCCCATTGATTTAACCACGAGTTCAGTTCCTAGCTTTACCCTGTGTTTCCTGTGTGACCTTGAGTGTGCCACAAGATCTCTCTGTATCTCAGTTCCTATCTGTAAAATGGGGATAATAGTAGTGATCTGTGTTGGAGGGGTCCTATTGGGTTCCGGGAAGTGGGCGGGCACAAGCACACCCACTGCTAAAGGGGTTGGAGGGACATAGCAAGAATAATTTCATTAGTGTAGAGGAGGTGCTCAGATACTACCTGTGACAAGTGCCATAGAAAAATCTATAGCAGAGCTATGGAAAATTCTAATATTGTAACATTTATTTTAATCCCAAATCAGGGTGAAAAGCTGAAATATTTAATTTTTATTTTTCCTGATGGAAAATTTTGGTTTGGCAGAAACTGCATTTTCTGTCAGAAAATCATTCTAACTGAAAATTCCCAACCACCTCTCATCCGTAGCCAGGGAGCCATCAATCCAGCCCCATCCTCCATCGTGGATTAAATAGGGACCCATTAACCTTTGCCTATTGCAAGCTTTTTTTCTTGAACATTTTGCACAATGCGTAGAAATAGTAGGAGTGCTCATGTAGACAGGGTGCTGGGGCCTTTAACTGCCAAGTCTTTTCAGTCTTGTGCCCGTGGCTGGTGTGTTGCTATCTCTGGTGGAGCTGCACTGGTGGCAGTAACAGTGGCTGAGGGGCAGGGGGAAAGGCTCGTGCAGGCACAATTCAACGGGGAGCAGGGCATGCAGTCCCTGCATCCTGCCCCCACGCCAGCTACAAATGCTTAGCTCTGCTGCTGTGTTCAAGGCCTTCCCTGCACCTACTTTTGCCCTGAAGGCTTGGCCTAGGGTAGGCTCTGCAGGCACGATGTTAGGACATGTTAGCTAGTCGGACCTTACAGTGCTAAAACTCTAGTCAAGACAAGACATGTTGTACAATAGCATGTGCCTAGGCTCCTGTCTTAGCACGTGCTGTATTCTACACTAGACTGTTCAAACGAACATGTTAGCTAGCACAATCTATCACCCCTTTTATCTTTATCTAGACATGGCCTTTGACTATGAAAGGTCACTCTGTAACATTCACAAACAGGTCTGCCAAAGCGATTCCAAAAGTATATGACAACCCACTGACCATCTGGCAGGGAAAGAGCATCATTTTCCTCTTATTTCATTCACCCCATTGATAAGAGATGCAGTTGTGGAAGAAAATCTAATTATTGTTCACAATTTGGGTCTAAAGCAGAGTGCTCTAATAACAACGTCCAGAGTGACCTCATCGTGGCAATGCGCTTTTATTTCATTTTCTTGTCTTTGATAAATAAGAAGGACATGTAATAAATGTAAAGGAATAAAGGAGAAGAAACTAATATGGGAGCTGAGGGAGAAGGAAAAGAAGAAACGGAAACATTCATACAGTTAATGGGTGACTTAACCCTAGAAACAGAGATGAAGGGATCAAAGAGGACTTCTCACGTTAACTCAAGGGAGACCCTCCTCTACACTAATCCCCTTTAGATTATTTATTATTACAGTCCTTACTCTGCTAAAACACACACAGAAGTTGGTGAAGCCAATACAGGGTGCCAGATTAGGCCTTATTTCAGAACTCAGCAAGGGTGGAGGGTCCCAGAGCCCAGGCTTCAGCCTGAGCCCAAACATCTGCACTGCAATTTTATAGCCCCACAGCCTGAGCCCTGCAAGCCTGAGACCACTCACCCAGCCAATGGCTGGGATTTTATTGCAGTGTAGACATAGCCCAAGTTCCAGGATTTCCTGCTAATGCGTTAGAGTTCCTAGCTCCCCTGTTATTTTATTTTTCCTTTTTAGGGTCTCTAAATATTGGTGTTTTTTAAAACTGCAGACAGTCAAATGCAATTCTGGCATATTGAATAAAGTAGCTTTGTCATATGAGGGATTCTACATCCCCAGGGATGGCATTTGCCTGTTTAGCAGCAGTATAACATTATGAACTGGTGCCCACTGTGACCTCAGCAGTAATGTGGTACTAGTTTTCAGTAATACTGAAAGCCTGCCCTTGGTATTCCTGCTGGTTAATTCTTCCAAAGTTTATTATGTCATGTTTGTTTATACAAAGTCTCACCTCAGTTATATCCACCCACTTCTAGATAGTTGGTGAGTCATTCTGTAGCTCTGAGCAATCTTCTCTGGAGTTTCCCATCAATCCCAGAGTGGTATTTTCTGAGGTCCTGCTATACACACAAAGTTGCACTAGTTTAACTGAAGGCATAATTTTGAACCAGTTTAGTTAAGTCAGAGCAACATGGGTACTCTTAAATCAGTTTAAACCTGTGAATTTACATGGTAAAGCTAAACTGATAAAATTAGTTTTATCTAACCCCCACAGGGGTTTGCACTAGTTTAACTAAAGGCAGGGCTATGTGATGGGGTCCTGGCCTTTAAGGGCCAGAGGCCTGGAGCCCATCACTCCTGGAATGGGGCGTGAGGTTTACTTAATAGAACCAGCTGGGTACAGAGGAACTGATTCCCCTATAAAGAGCTACAGAAAGCTATAGACTGAGGGGGATGTGTGGGGAGAGAAAGGGTATAGCAATAAAAGATGGCTAGTCTGCCCAGGTTAATTGAATGGGGCTTTAGGGCAATACAATTACAGTGTAGATGTTTTAGTTCAGGCTAGAGCTTGTGCTCCAAGACCCCATGAAGTAGGAGGGTCTCAGAGCCCAGGCTCCAGCCTGAGCCTGAATGGCTGCAGTGCATTTTTATAGCCTGTGAGCCTGAATTTGCTGACCCAGGCTCTGAGGCCTGGTGGTAGGGATTTTTCATTGCAGTCTAGATGTACCCAGAGACAACTGGGGTGACGCTGGATTGAGAGACTTTAACAGAGGCTTGCCAAAGCATGGAATGGCTACTAGGAGCATTTTCTTTAAGGAAAACACTCCAGAAAGAGGAAGGCCTGGGAGACCCTCAGCAGGAAAGATGTGGCGGATGGACTTAATGGAAATTTGAGAACTCTTATGGGAATGATTTGGTTATCTGAATAAAACCAGCCCCAAGGAGGGGTGTTGATGAACCAGAGAAGAGCTGCTTGGTAGTTTTATTGAGGAAGACCCTGAGATGTGGGGAAATGGAGGCAGGGTTCTTGCAGCTGTCTTGGGAAGTTACCAGCCCATTTACAGAGGGCAAGATTGTGTATAGCCATGCCCTCTGAATGCAGCTGGTGTGCATTTTAGGGGGGGAGGTCCTCCAGATTACCACTAATCATTGATTTTAAGGACTGAAGGGACCATTCTGATCATTTAGTCTAACCTCCTGCAATGCATCTATTGAAGAATGCAAGCTCAATCCCTGTAGGAGACCACTAGAGGGCTCCACCCGGTTGGAGGTTACATCATTAATAATTATTCACAACCGGTCAGCTATTTTTTTACCTACAGGATATTTATTTTGCCAACTTCTGGTTTTAATGTGGCAACGTATAAAAGCTTTACTGAAAAAAGCTGAATCACATCTACCAAGCTCACAGTTACATAGAAGTCACTGACAGGATCTATATTTTATGGCTCCATGACATTTATCCCTCAGCAGGATGTTCTCCTAAATGCTTACATATATACATGCACATTCTTCTTCTCTTGGTCTAAAGATTTTACCTGCTATTGAAACAGTAGCTGGTCAGTGGATCATTTTTTTTTTTTAAATTGAAACTACATTAGCATTTCCTCTTGCATCGGGTGCCTTGGCTGTTTCCAAGTTGTATTCAGCAAGACTGTGAGCTATTCTTCAGTTTTTTCTCTCCATTCTTTAGAGACTCTTAGGTTCATCTCCTCTGGCCCAACTGATCTTACAAGGTGTTCCTTCGCCACCTCTTTATGGATACGGGGGTCTGGTTCTCCCTTACCTCAGACAGTCATTTACATCTAAGCAACATCAGTGTAACAGCATGCTCAGAATTCTACCCTCACGTGTGCTGCTGCAGCTTTCCTCCTACCAGGACCTGAGCTAGCTGCACTAAATCTAGCTCAAGTATGGCTACTCAAGCTGCAGTCATACTCCATGATTGCAGTGTAGGCATACCCAGAGAATAGAGGTCCCCAAACTGTGGGCATGCCCCTCTAGGGGGGAATAGAGGAACATTCAGGGGGGCAGAGTGGGCCCAGATCAGCCTCCACAGGGGGCAGGGAGGGAGTGCTACCCGGTCCTGCACCTGGTCCCATCCCCAGCCTCAGCACTTGGCCAGGGGTTCAGCTGCTGGCCACCATTGTGGCCTGGTTGCTGCTCCACCTCCGCCCCCAGCCAACGCCCTGCTTCCTGCCTCAGACCCACCCCCCCGCTGCAGTCCCATCCTCAGCCACCTTACCCCATCCACATCCCTCCCAACCTGAGCCGCGGCCCCGCTCCCGGCCCTGGCTCGGCGGGGGAGGGGGAGAGAGGGTGTGTGTGGACAGGGGTAAGAGGGGTCACAGCCCTCAAAAGTTTGGGGACCACTGCCATAGAATGTAATCCCCCCACAGATGCAGCCTCCTATTTGCAGTCCCACCAGTCCATAGCACATCTTTCAGTGTTGCCATTCCAAATATGACAATAATCCAATGATATTGGCCCTGATGCTGAGCTCTATGCAGCTGAGGAGTGTGTATGTGAGGAGTAAGGGGAGGCAGCGTAGCTTTATGGCATTTTGGTGTCCTCCCAGTTGCTGGATTATTCTGATGCCCAGCAGAAGTTAGATCATCCCTAGGGGCTGCTGTGATGTATAGCTCTCTGCCTCAGTCAACTAAGAAGAGTTAAAAGTGCACTTTGCTCCAGTCACATCCCTCCCATCTCCCTCCCCATGGATTTGTCAGGCCCTCTAAACTGGGAGATGAGAGGCACTGTAAGGCTGTTCTGCCCGCCCTGCACTGTAGGGGGAATCCTGCTTACATTGGGAATATTCCCCTGTGGGGCGATCTGCTAGCTTTATGGCTCCTGTACATCAGCCCCAGGGAATCCCGGAATCAGGAACGAAGAGATTTCACATGGTAAAACTGATATTTCAACAAGTGGTCCTGAGTGTTCGCAGATATGCTCAGGGTTGAAATCTCCCCATTTCCATCTTCCAGCATGGCTTTTGGCATCAAACCCTTCCCTCCTCCTCCCCAGCAAACTCCACGATGTTAGTGCCACAAAATGCAGAGATTCAGGGGCTGAGCTATGTAGCCCTTCAGAGTCTTTACCAAAAATGCAGGCAATTTCAAATTGGTGGAAGAGAGCTGTCCACTCATCACTACTGCAATTGGAAATGAATGTTCCTCCATTTTCAAAGAATTTTTAAAAATCAGTCAGATACCAATTATTAGGAACAGCTCTACCATGCAGAACCACCATCGGACTCTCCTGCCAGCCTAGTGGTTTAAAGAGTCTTCACTTCTTCTCAGGGCTTGTCTAGACAGGGAAATAGCCTGCAATAGCATCCCATGTGGACATTCATATCCTACACGAGGAGTGCCTTAGTGTAGTGGTGAATTATGATAAGCTGCTAAAAAGCACATTCAATGCAAAATAAGAGCATCCACACGGGGAGTTAGTGTGGAATAGCTACTGCGCTTTAAATTCACACTCTAGTTTATTTTGCAATAGCATCTCCATGTAGACAAGCTCTTAGCAATGTTATTTATTATTATAAAATATTATATTATATTATAGTAGTGTGCTATACATCAGCCACTCAGCTGGCATGGGCAGACCACACCAGGTGACAGCATAGAACCCTCCTGTGAAGCAGATAAGGGATGATGATGCTGCCCCTGGCCTCACATGAATCCCATGTAGTTACCAAAGAACAACATAACAGTGACTTGGGACTTCTTTTCACTTCCTTTCAGTGCTGACAGACTAATTTAAAGATGCTTCTGCTTTAAGTCTACCAGACCTGGCTACAAAGATAACATCTTATGCTTGGGTCAATTAATAATAATATGTAGGGCAAACTCATGTCTCTAGGAGCATGTGGTGTGATGGGGGAAAATAGTGAATGGGCAGAAGGCCTAGGAGACATTCTGCCTGGGCAGGTCAGGACAGTTTAGGGAGCTGGGAAAGCAATGTACTCTTCATTGTTACTCCAAAAAAGTAGTAGTATAGACCTGCTGCCATCATCTAATGCTGATTATAGCCCCTGGGGTATACAAAGGTCTGAATTGGTCCCATACTGGCTGCTTTGGGATTACTGAGAGTTGCCAGGGGATTATCAATACCCTCCCTGACTAAGACTTAAGGGAGCACTAGGCCTGTTTCCTGCTTTGCTCCTGCTTGCCTCTCATAGGATATTCTCACACGACAGGATAGGATTTTGGCATTTAGGGCCTGATATAAAGCCCACTGAGGTCAATGGAAAGACTCTCACTCCCTTCAACAGGCTTTGGATCAGTGAATATTGCACTTCAAAGCCAATGCAAGCTGTTGTCCACTTAGCAAAATGTCAGTCATAGAACTGTGCAAAAATTCATGGGATGAACCAAAAACCAAAACATTTAATTTTGGGTTGATTCAAAATGAATTGTTTTTGCTGAAAACAAATAGTTGGGGTGCGGAGAAGGACAAAACACATTTTGTTCAACCCGCAATAAAATGTTCTGTTTAGTTTTTGAGTTTTTAACCTTTTTAAAAAACAAAGTTGAGGTAAAATTCAAACAAAATTTTGAATAAAATAAATCAACAGGTTCCTTTCAAAAATGTCAAAATGAAGTTTTGATTTTTTTAAATTTGAGGTTTTTTGTTTGTTCTTTTTTTGACTAAAACAATTCAGCAAATTTTACACAAATTCATGCAATGTTTCAGTTGACATGAATCTGCATTTTTCAATGAAAAAACTTGTGGATGAAAAATGTGACCCAGTTTTTTAGGTCACTCTTCACACCCCACTGGTTTGTCTTTTCTGTCTTGCATATTTTTACAGTAGGGGACATGTGATACTGAAAGTTGATTTTCTGTGAGCACTTTGCTGGTCTCCAAAATGCAAAGTGATCGTCCAGGGAGCTTTGGTCTAGCAATACAGAAAGAGATCCCTAACCATGAAGAGCAAATATTAGACATATTGAAAATTGGAAGATCTTCATGGCAGGGATGGTGTCTTGCTATATGTTCTGTAAGGTACCTAGCACAACTTTGGACCTGTGAATAACAAGGCAGGGGTCAGGAAGATTGTCTCACTGCAGTTAAATCTTTTCATATAATTTCTATGGGTCCCCCTCTCTTGTTCCAGAGTTGCACGTTTGCTGAGGTAATTTGCAAGCTTTGCCAATGACTCCATCAGCTTACTGAGTCTTCAGTTCTTTTCCTTTGGAGTTTTCACAGCAAAGCTTATTACTGCTGCTGTCCTGCCAATTAATTTCTCATATATTTCCTTTCAAATCTGAATTGAATTACTGAGCATATGAAATGAGTATGGCTTTAAAAAAAAAAAGGCAGATGTAAAAGCTGACACAGAGCAGATCACTCTCGCTGCTGCTGCAAAGCCAATACATGTATTGTTAAAATGTCAGGTAAATGTAGAAACCAAAGACAGATCCTGGAAACTGCTCATAGGCCATTTACTTCTGGGTTTTTAAAATATCCCACCCTGTTGACACCAACATCTTCCCTGGGCTTGTCCATTATGGTGTGGATACAGCAGCTCCAGAGACGGCATCAAGAGTGAACTCATTTACTCTTCAAAAGTGCTGAGTAATGCACAGACCACCAGCCCAGCAAAAGCAGCTGAAAAGCCCATGGTAACTGAAGGCCTGGCCATGAATAACATCGCCTACCATCTCCTGCTGGCTAGAAGACTCCTTCCCATCCTTGAGAAAAATGCTGACCCTCAATCATACACACCTTTGTCACCTCCTATCAGTGCTACATCACTGCCATATACATGGGCATGAAGCCATCAACACTTGGGAAACTCCAACTAGCGCAGAATACAGCAACACATTATCGTAAGGTTATCCTAAACCTGTCCTCTGTACTATACACTGGCTTCCCAGAGAAGAGAGTCAAATTCAAGGTCTCATTCCTTATCTTCAAGATGCTCAATGGCCTGGACCTATGCCAATTACAGCTTTGCTTCTCAGGGACAATGGAGCTGTTCAGCATAAAGGTAAAGCATATCTGTGCAAAAAGAAAAGGAGTAGTTGTGGCACCTTAGAGACTAACCAATTTATTTGAGCATAAGCTTTCGTGAGCTACAGCTCACTTCATCGGATGCACGAAAGCTTATGCTCAAATAAATTGGTTAGTCTCTAAGGTGCCACAACTACTCCTTTTCTTTTTGCGAATACAGACTAACACGGCTGTTACTCTGAAACATATCTGTGCAGGAGACTGTGCTTCCTGAGGGGGCTGGTCCAAGACCATGGAACTCACTCACAGAGGATCTAAGACCCTCACCACCTTTTGTTCCAAGTGCAAGGCACAGCTCTTGGAACTGGCTTTCAATAATAAATACACAACATCATGTACATATAATGTATTAAAAACTAAATCCAAAAAGCTCCCATCAAAACAAAACAGTATCCTGCTCTGCTCTATAGGGACAGAATGAACCAAACTTGACAGATGCTACTCACATTAATTAATTCCCTATTGGAAAGGACTCAGATACCACAGTGATGAAGATGATACTTCCCCATCTGTCTGTATGCAGCTGTTGTCTCTTGTCTTATACCTAGATTGTAAGCCCCTTGGGGCAGGGAGTGTCTTTTTGGCCTGTATTTGTAGCACAATGGGATCTTGGTCTATAGCTAGGGGCCCTAGCCACTACAGCAGGGGTAAGTAAACTACGGCCCGGGGGCTGCATCCGGCCCTCCAGACGTTTTAATCCAGCCCTTGAGCTCCTGCCGGGGAGCGGGGTCTGTGGCGTGCCCCATTCTATGTGGCTCCCAGAAGCAGCAGCAGCATGTCCCCCATCCTGCTCCGCACGCTGACCCCACCTCAAGCACCACCCCCGCAGCTCCCATTGGTCAGGAACCACGGCCAATGGGAGCTGAAGGGGTGGTGCCTGTGGACACGGAACTGCTTGAGGTAAGCGCCCCCTAGCCCCAACCCCCTGTACCACCCCGATCCCCCTCCCACCCTCCAAACCCCTCGGTCCCAGCCTGGAGGGCCCTCCTGCCCCCCAAGCCCTCATCTTCAGCCCCAGCCCAGAGCCCACACCCCCAGCAGGAGCCCTCAGCCCAACCCCCTGCCCCAGCCCAGAGCCACCTCCTGCATCCTGAACTCATTTCTGGCCCACCCCCAGCCAGAGCCCTCATAGCCTCATGCACCCTAACACCCAATTTCGTGAGCATTCGTGGCCCACCATACAATTTCCATACCCAGATGTGGCCCTTGGGCCAAAAAGTTTGCCCACCCCTGCTTTAACTGGAGAGATGGGAATACTGAATCTTTAACACAAGTGCTTTTCTTCCATCAGTTCGTCAGGCATCTGAGTTAATTATTAGCAAAAAACAAAGAGCCCTATGGTATCTGGACTGAAATCCACAGAAAAACTAACATTGGCTTGAATGGGAGTTGGATCGAGTCCTACTAGCTCTCCAGTCAGTCATAGTCTGTTTCAGGAAAACCAAGATAGACATCAATTCTAGTGCAGCCTTCTTCTTCCATTACAAAGAAGGGGATAAGGGGGACAACCCTCTTTTTCCTATTTTTAGCTCACTTTCAAGTCCCACTCTCTGCCTTCTGGGTGAGCCACTTTTAGCTGTTTGATGAGGATTTTCTCTTTCCAAGCAAGGGAGGGCAGGGAGGATAGTCACACGAAAGACTTCTAATATTTGCTGGAAGAGAGTCCATTTTCCTTGGACTCAGAGGCGGATTATGGATTTGTAGGGCCAGAACAAGTGGGGGCCCCTCCCTACCCCTTCTGCCTGCAGTCCCCTTTCCCCCGGTGCTCCTGCCAAGAAATAGGGTCGGGGCACAGGAGCGCCAATTTTTCCAGTGCGCCCCCCCCCCCATGGACCTATTGTCCCACTGGCTAATCCACCACTGCTTGGATTCATTGGTTTTACTCCATCCATCCAGCCTCTCCTCTAAAAGACACCTGAAGATGGTGCAGTTCAGTTGTTCTTCCTAATCATTCTGCAAGCCTATCTGCTAAAACCGATAGCAGCACTGAGGTATCTTTAGCCTCATCTGGGCTCAATTCCCTCAGAGAGTTAAGCCTTGCAAAAATTCTTCCTTTCCAGCTTTAGTTTTGTCTCCTTTCCCCTCAAGCTATTGCTCAGTCCTTCTGGGAGGCAAAAGGAAGCAATTGTTTATTAACAGACGTTCCAAATGCGAGAGAGACCAGGAAAATGAACCAGCAGACATGTGAGACATTAGCTGAATTATCCATTGCTTTCCTACCAAAGATATTTAAAAAACAAAACAAAACCACACCACCAAAGGGAAAGTCTCTGTATTTTAATGTTGTATAAAGACTAAGAGATACACAGTCACATGTTATTCCCCAGCTGTATTTGACATCTGCTATGTTTGAAAATTATCAGTGGGTAGGTCCAGCGAGCTTTGTGTACATGCACACACGCGTGTGCACACATATACAGTGATTTCATATTAGTTTATTGCTTTTATCAGATAATCTTTTAGGTTTAGATCAAAGATATTTAGGTGCCTAATTCCCATTGACTTCAGTGAATTTAAATACCTCTGAGGATCTGGGCTGTAGGTACACCTGACTTATGTGATATACTTGAATTAGTATTTATATAAGCTTCTCTTATTTATTTTTCTTGGCTAACCACAGTACAGTTTTTGCTGTTAACAACAGCAACGCCTCCCCTTTCCCATCCGGAAAGTACCTTAATTAGTCAAGAAAATAAAAGCTTTTCTCTTACCCACTTAGGTCCCAATTTTATAAGGTCTTGTGAGAGCTTCCCTGGAGGTTGAGAGGATGCCACATTGCACAGGACCCCGCAGGCTTTGGCCCTCATTGGAGCTCTATCTAGCAGGAAGACAGCAAAAGGTGCTGGATGCTGAAAACCCCCACCAGATACAAAGTGAGAGAGAGGAAGTTTAAAAATAGCCCAGTTTTTCCTGTAAGGCTGCATTTTCCTTTTTTTATTTTGAGCATAATGTGGTGTGTAATCTCTATGACAGGGAACAGGAGAGGGAGAGACTTGGACATAGGCAGAGACATTTTAAAAGCCCTCAGAGTAAATAGAGGGAAAGAGGGCATTTTGAAAGAGAAATGAAGCAGGAAGTAAGAGTCTCCCCAAAGAACTCCTAAAATTTCAGCTGTAAAAGGAAAAGAGCAACTCAAAGTAGCAGCAGAACATATTTCTCCTACTACGTAGCGCACTCCCCTCATCTCTGCCCTGCGTCAGTGCCAATAATCTCCCTGGGCTGGGCTGGTGCTGAGCACCAAAGAGACACGGGCTCTGGTAGAGAAGTGAAGCAGCACCATTAGTGTATATTAGTCAGAATTTAGTTAGTTGCTTTTGTTACTTTAACATACTGCACGTCACAGACACTAGAAGGGGGCGGGGGTTGGAGAGAGGGAAGAGAAAGCTCTCCCTATTGCCTTAGGCTGCCTTTCAATCATTTCACATGGCCGTGTTGCTCTACCCAACTCACTTCAATGAACAGCTCTGGTTTCTGTGACCCTCTTGAATGGTGGTCTCCAAGCTTTTGGATACAGGCAATATTTCTAGGTTTATTAAGGGCTATGCAGAGGCATGTGAAATCGTGACTGGAGGGAACTTTAGGAAAAGAACCACAGAGGAGGTTCTTTAAAAAAAAGGGCAGAGGAGGAGGAGAAATGGGATAAGACAATAAGCAATCAACTGCATTGTAAGCAGAGACAGGAGTGTGATTAAAGGTGAAAGTGTAACAGCAGTAATGTTCATGGCAAGGAGGAAGGAGAACAGCAGGGGCAGAACACATTGTTAATCCAACCATTTAAAGCCAGGATCTGGAACCAGCCAAAACAAAAGCGCTTTATTTTCAGTTATTTACAGCTCACCCAGGTACCAGCTATCAACTGGTTCCATGGGATGATTTGCTAGACAGGATTACGTGCAATGGATACTATTTTAAATTGTTGACTATGTTTTTAAATATATACAAAAGTTTGTGGGGAAGGGTCCAAAAATCTGCTGATATTTATAACAGTAATATAAAATACTTTGAGAGATCATCAGAACACTTTGCAACTCATGAATGCATCTTTACAACCTCCTTCAGAGGTAGATAATTATCCCCCTATCACAGATGGGGAACAGGAAGCCTGGAGAGGTTAAGTGAGTTGCCTGAGGAGGGGCAGCAAATAAGTTACAGAGCCAAGTATAGCATTCAGAACTTCCAACTCCTAGGTCTGTGTTTAGTAGGTGGGAAAAGTGACTTCCCTATGGTTTGTCATTGTAGGCTAGATTCAAAATATACAGCCTGAGGTAGCAGAATGCACTATCACAGGAGTGGACCAAAGAACAATTTGTGACAGTCACCAATTCATCCACATTTCCTGCTTGGCCTGGGAGAGGAATAAGTTATTTCACCTCTATCAGTGGACCACTGTGTGTCTAGCCAGCTACTCTGCCCAGCGTGTAGAGAGGGCAGAGCCAGGGCTCCTCCCATTCCCCACCCATTTACTCATAACAGGAAGAGTAACTATGGTATTTAATCCCTGTTCTCTTCACCCCAGCCAGAGTCACAATCTAAGCAGGAACCTTGCTTCTCTTTCTTCCCATGTCCAGCCAAGTAAGTGCTGTAATAAACTAGCCTTCTGAGAGGTCAGGCTTCTGTTTTCAGTTATGTTGCTCAGATCATCCCACACCCTGTACCTTACCCTCATCAGCTGTTGCTTCACATGTCATAGCTAGTGGCTTTATTCTTGCTTCCATAACATCTGCTGTCTGTTGTATGATGTGAAATATGCCCCCACCCCACATCTCACCTCTCTCTACCACAACCAAAAAAGGGGAAAAAAAATTATATTTAAATGCTTTGAAGTTTTTCAGAACAAAAACTTAACCCTGTGGATTGTAATGGGAGAAAAAAAAAATCACATAATTCTATATGAGACATCATAAATCTAGGATCTAGGGCATTTTCTTATACACTCATGAGAAATAGTACTTTAAAGACTTGAAAACAAAGAACCCAGTGACACCATGTTATTAAAAAAACCCCATGGAATAAGACTCACTAACTTGGAAACCAACCTAAGCATCCAATGCATGATAAAGACGGATTCAAAATCTGCTAAGAGCTATAAAGCTTGCTAAGATTTGGCATTAGAGCAGGATCAGTTCAAAGTCTCCCATAAACTCTGTTGGACTCCAATCTCATATGATGAAACTTGGGTTTAAGAGACCATAACAAAATGTTGGAATTGTCTGAAGTGACTATAAACACATGCCTGGAGAGTGTAAAGAGTTTAACGTGTTCTAGAGAAAAAAAGAGCATGAGAAATGGAAAAATAGTTGGATTGGGGAAAACTTTAGGACCATATGTTTGCATTCTGTCTAAATTCCTTTCAAGAATTGTGTCTAAATCCTCATTAAATCTCTAACTGCTGAATGATTTCTAATACAATAATATTAAGGCAGGGAAAGGATAAGAATAACATAGTCATAAATTAATTAGGCAGATCCTGCAGGCATTGCTTCCTCTAAACAAGAAATGTATGGAATTAAGGCCCAAATAGTATTAAATTCCATCCATCTCCAACCCCTTTTTATAAACTTTGCAGGAAAGTTGATTTAAAGCTAGGGTTTCACTATGCTGAGCTTAAATAAGAAAAATAATTTTCATCCAGATTATTACTGGTTGAAAAAAAAAAAAAAAGGATGGTGAGAGTTGTGTGTTTAGACACAGTTTGGGCCGAGTCCAAAATCCAGGCTTGAAGTTTGCAAACAACCTATATTTTTATGAAGGGCTGAACCAAAACCCCTGACCTAAAACACCCATGAATTTTTGAAGCGCTCAAAATCTGTGTCTTGGATCTCTTTCTCTCTCTCAAACTTTAGGTTTATACCCTATACAAAACATATCTATAATCTATATCCCACACATCATATGTATTGAACTGATATTCATGTCACACACTACATTTATTGTACTCCTTTGGCCGCCTCGCTTGTGATCTAAGCCTGCTTCCACTGAAGTCAATAGCAGAACTCCCACTGACTTCAGTGGTGAAGGATCAGGCCTTTGCACTAATTCACCTCCCAGCACTTATTCTTTGGAAGTCTCTGAGCAGCTTCAGTCAGAAACCATTTACCCCCCACCACACTATGTAAGTGTGGTGGGGGGTAAATGGATGGACAATATTATAGTATAGGATGGACAATATTAGTTCCTGGATTGAATATATACATATATGTGGAGCTAATAGTCATGTGATAAATTCCATTGCTATGGGATAAATAGATTTATCATGTTACCTTTTATTGCCTCATTGGATTAATGGGCTAAGGGCAATCTCCCCTGAACTGTTAAACCTTGTCAGACTGTACCTGAAGAATTTTGCAGAAATATTTTCCTAAGTGCTCTAATGATGGACTAGCAGGAGTACTAGTGGAAAGCTCAGCTTTGACAAGGCTTTGCTGACATCCAGCATTTTGCCAGCATTTAATTAAATCTAATTTCTCCCTGTCATAAATATAAAGGGAAGGGTAAACCCCTTTAAAATCCCTCCTGGCCAGAGGAAAAATCCTCTCACCTGTAAAGGGTTAAGAAGCTAAAGGTAACCTCGCTGGCACCTGACCAAAATGACCAATGAGGAGACAAGATACTTTCAAAAGCTGGGAGGAGGGAGAAAAACAAAGGGTATGTGTCTGTCTGCCAGGGACAGAACAGGAATGGAGTCTTAGAACTTTTAATAAGTAATCTAGCTAGGTATGTGTTAGATTATGATTTCTGTAAATGGCTGAGAAAAGAGCTGTGCTGAATAGAATGACTATTCTTGTCTGTGTGTCTTTTTTGTAACTTAAGGTTTTGCCTAGAGGGATTCTCTATGTTTTGAATCTAATTACCCTGTAAGGTATACCATCCTGATTTTACAGAGGTGATTCCTTTACTTCTATTAAAAGTCTTCTTGTAAGAAAACTGAATGCTTTTTCATTGTTCTGAGATCCAAGAGTTTGGGTCTGTGGTCACCTAAGCAAATTGAGGATTTTTACCAAACCTTCCCCAGGAAGTGGGGTGCAAGGGTTGGGAGGATTTTGGGGGGAAGACGTGTCTGAACTACGTTTCCCAGTAAACCCAGATAAAGTTTGGTGGTGGCAGTGGAAATCCAAGGGCAAAGGGTAAAATTAATTTGTACCTTGGGGAAGTTTTAACCTAAGCTGGTAGAAGTAAGCTTAGGAGGTTTTCATGAAGGTCCCCACATCTGTACACTAGAGTTCAGAGTGGGGAAGGAACCTTGACACTCCCCATAGAAGCCAATGGGCATTTTGCAAAACCTATAACAGGAGTATGAGTGAGTCTGAAGTGCGTAGATTTTTGATACCCCCATTTTCCTTGATTCCTCATTAGTTAGGCATCATTTTCCTCAAATCCCTGTAAAGCTGATCTTCTTGGATCCTTTGTCTGCATGGGATATTGACTATGAAAATCTTCATAGTCAGTATCAGAAGTGTTTTGGCTATTTTACATAGTTTATAAAAAGAACACTCCAAGCATCCCAATGACAGGAAGAAAGGAAAGAAGGAATCTGGGTGGCAGAAGTAAGATGGTGTCAGAGCTACAAGAATTTGAGTCTCCTTGTGTGACTCATGTATTCTATGGATGGATAATTAATCTACTAATATAGTTAGTGCTCACGAATGTCTGGGAAGTGTGCCATAAATGACTAGATTAGGTAGCCAAAAAAGGAAAATGTGGGAAAACAGAAAATCAGAAGCTATTGAAAAATCAAAAAAGGAATCCTACAAAAAGTGGAAACAACAAATTTCTAAGGATGAAAACAAAAGAAAAGCGCAAATATCTAGGTATAAAATCAGAAAGGCTGAGGCACAAAATGAAATTACACCTAGCAAGGGACATTAAAAGGTAATAAGAACAGTTTCTATAAGTATTTAAGAAGCAAGAGAAGGATGAAGGAAAATGTAGGTCTACTGCTTAGTAAGGAAGTAGAGCTAATAACAGACAGACCAAGAAATCTGATTTCAGAGTGGTAGCGGTGTTAGTCTGCATCAGCAAAAACAACGAGGAGTCCATGTGGCACCTTAGAGACTAACAAAATTATTTGGGCATAAGCTTTTGTGGGCTAAAACCCACGTCATCACATGCATGGAGTGAAAAATACAATAAGCAGTATATAAAAGCACATGAAAAGACGGGAGTTGCCTTACCAAGTGCGGGGGTCAGTGCTAACAAGGCCAATTCAATTAAGGTGGAAGTGGCCTATTCTCAACAGTTGACAAGAAGGGGTGAATATCAAGAGAGGGAAAATTACTTTTGTAGTGTTAATGAGGCCAATACAATCAAGGTGGATGTCTGAGGTGTTTAATGTCTACTTTGCTTCATTCTTCACTAAAAAGGTTAATGGAGACCGGATACTCAACACAATTAATTATTAAAAACAAAAAGAAAGAAATGCAAGCCAGAACAGGGAAAGAACAGGTCAAAGAATATTTAGAAAAGTTAGATATATTCAAGTCAGCAGGGCCTGATTAAATTCCTCTTAGGATATGTAAGGAACTAGGCAAATCTATCTTCGAACCATTAGTCATTATCTTTGAGAACTCACAGCGGATGAGTGAGGTCCGAGAGGACTGGGGAGGCAAACATAGCATCTATCTTTCAAAAGAGAACCTGGGAAATTATAGACCAGTGAGCCTGACTTTGATACCTAGAAAAATACTGGAACAAATGATTGAAGCACTGAGACGATAATAAAGTGGTAAGTAATAGCCAACATGGATTTGTCAAGAACAAATAATGCCAACCAAAACTTAATTTCCTCTTTTGACAGTGGATAGAAAGGAAGAAGCAGCAGTGATATATCTTGATTCTAGTAATACTTTTAACACAGTCCCACATGACAGTCTCATAATGAACTAGGGAAATAGATGAAATAACTATATGGTGGATGCACAACTGGTTGAAAAACTGTATTCAGAATAGCTATCAATGGTTTGCAACAACCATGGAGGGGGTATCTAGTGGGGTCCAACAGGGTTCTGTCCTGGGTCTGGTACTATTCAATATTTTCATTAATGACTTCCACAATGGAATGGAGCGTATGCCTATAAAATCTACAGAGGACACTGTGCTAGGAGTGGTTGCAAGCACTCTGGAGGACAGGATTAATATTCAAAAAGTGTCCTTTATAAATTGGAGAATCGGTCTGAAATGAACAAGATAGAATTCAATAAAGACAAGCACAAAGTACAACACTTTGGAATGAAAACTCAAATACATAACTACAAAATAACTGTCTAGGCAATAGTACTGCAGAAAAGGATCTTGGGGATGTACAGGTCATAAGTTGCAAATGAGTCAACAGTGTGATGCTGTTGCAAAAAAGGCTAATTATTCTGGTGTTTATGAACAGGAATGTGGTATGTAGCGACCCAGGGATTAGCTCTTGACTGGTCTGGTGCCCTCTCCTTCAGTTGCCCACCCTGTGGTCTTTCTCTGGACTCAAGAGTACACCCTCTTCCTGATTTGGCCCTCCAGTCAGGTCTCTACAGTTTACCCATTCTGTGGTAATAAAGTCCCACTGAACAATCTGTGCCACTTCTTAAGTGGCTGGTAAGCACTGGAACCTTAAGTCCAGCAACTACGGTCTAAGCAATCTCAGACCCTGTCACTGTTTCCCTGGGCTCTTTCCTACCTTCCTTCCTCTGTCATCTGGCTACCACTGGAACCTCCTCCCTTCCCTGTGGCTACTTCACCCTTTCTTGGGTTCCTGCCAGAGTCTGTACTCCTAGGCAGGATTCCAGGGCTTACTTACCACTAGGACTCCTCCTCGACTCTTCTCTTTAGTCATGACTGCAGTGTTCCTTCCTGCAAACCTCTTCTTGCTCTCCCTTTCCAGGTTTTATTCCAGCTCATCCTGCCCCTGCCCAGCTGTGCTTCATCATCAGTTAGAGTTTATGGGCCCTGACTTTCTTCCAGGTGCAGCCTGTTGTGGAGTTAATTGGTCTTTCTAACTATTCAGGCCTTGTGTAAGGTAGACACCCCATCATACCACTGAAGGTAGGACAAAAAGTAACAGGCTTAATCTGCAGCAAGGGAGAGTTAAGTTAGATACTAGGAAAAACTTTCAAGGAATAAGGATAGGTAAGTCTAACAGCGGCGAGGCTAACAGATGGAGTTCGACTGGGATCTGTCTGAGAGGAGGTATGCTATGTGCTGCATTAGGGGGCCTGTGTTGGTGAGTTGCTGAGTGTCTGTTGTGGGGACATTTTGGCAGTTTGACCGTGTGCTTGATTGTTTGAAAAGTCTGAACTGGGAGTGCTTTGTTCCAGGTGGGCCTGATTGTTATAAAAAGGCAGCCAGCAGCAAACCAGCTGAGCAGCAAACAGAGGGAGTTCACCTGGGGAGAGCCCACTGAGGCTTTCATCTTGCAGGCTTCTCTGAGTAGTTACTACAACATCTGAGGAAGCTCTTAGAAGGAAGGTAATATGGATGGTGAGCATTCAGCTGTTGTGACCTGCACAGGATGTGCCATGTTTGTCTTTCTTCCCCAGGACAGAAGCGACTTTGTCTGTACAAAGTGCAAGCTGATCTCCATATTGGAAGAGAAGGTTCAAGATCTAGAGGAAACAAGTATCAACCCTGCGTTGCATAAGAGAAAATGAAGATTTCCTGGACAGACGTCAGGATATGCTTCTGCGGGCACAACATTCTGAAGAATTGGAGCAGGCTGCGCAGCGGGGACAGAAGGACAGTGAAGAAACTTGACAGCATGTGACCTCCAGAAGAAGAAAGAGGAGCATCCATGTACCAGCAATGCAGATACAGGTGAGCAACCATTTTCATGTTCTCTACACAGGTACTAATGCAGACACTGGACTAGATAATACATCTGAGGGAAGGGAGGAGAAGGAGACTCCACCGATTGGAAGGCATGAGATGCACTGTTCTAGGGATGGAGGGTCCACGACCACCACTCCCAATAGAAGGAGGCGGGTGGTGGTGATGGGGACTCCTTCCTAAGGGGGACTGAGTCATCTATCTGCCATCCCGACTAGGAAAACCAAGAAGTGTGCTGCTTGCCAGGAGCTACAATTCATGATGTGATGGACAGACTTTCGAGACTCATCAAGCCCTTGGATCGCTACCCCTTCCTGCTTCTCCAAGTGGGCACCAGTGGTACTGTCAAGAATGACCTTGAACGGATCACTGCAGACTATGTGACTCTGGAAAGAAGGATAAAGGCGTTTGAGGCACAAATGGTATTCTCGTCCATCCTCCCTATGGAAGGAAAAGGCCCAGGTAGAGACCGTTGAATAGTGGAAGTCAATGAATGGCTACACAGGTGGTGTCAGAGAGAAGGCTTTGGATTTTTTGACCAACGGATAGGTTTCAGAGTAACAGCTGTATTAGTCTGTATTCGCAAAAAGAAAAGGAGTACTTGTGGCACCTTAGAGACTAACCAATTTATTTGAGCATAAGCTTTCGTGAGGTACAGCTCACTTCATCGGATGCATACTGTGGAAAGTGTAGAAGATCTTTTATACACACAAAGCATGAAAAAATACCTCCCCCCACCCCACTCTCCTGCTGGCAATAGCTTATCTAAAGTGATCACTCTCCTTACAATGTGTATGATAATCAAGGTGGGCCATTTCCAGCACAAATCCAGGGTTTAACAAGAACGTCTGAGGAGGGGGGTGGGAGGGGTTAGGAAAAAACAAGGGGAAATAGGTTACCTTGCATAATGACTTAGCCACTCCCAGTCTCTGTTCAAGCCTAAGTTAATTGTATCCAATTTGCAAATGAATTCCAATTCAACAGTTTCTCGCTGGAGTCTGGATTTGAAGTTTTTTTGTTGAAGAATTGCAACTTTCATGTCTGTAATCACGTGACCAGAGAGATTGACGTGTTCTCCAACTGGATTATGAATGTTATAATTCTTGACATCTGATTTGTGTCCATTTATTCTTTTACGTAGAGACTGTCCAGTTTGACCAATGTACATGGCAGAGGGGCATTGCTGGCACATGATGGCATATATCACATTGGTGGATGTGCAGGTGAACGAGCCTCTGATAGTGTGGCTGATGTTATTAGGCCCTGTGATGGTGTCCCCTGAATAGATATGTGGGCACAGTTGGCAACGAGCTGTGTTGCAAGGATAGGTTCTTGGGTTAGTGGTTCTGTTGTGTGGTTTGTGGTTGCTGGTGAGTATTTGCTTCAGGTTGGGGGGCTGTCTGTAGGCAAGGACTGGCCTGTCTCCCAGGATTTGTGAGAGTGTTGCGTCATCCTTCAGGATAGGTTGTAGATCCTTAATAATGCATTGGAGGGGTTTTAGTTGGGGGCTGAAGGTGACGGCTAGTGGCGTTCTGTTATTTTCTTTGTTAGGCCTGTCCTGTAGTAGGTGACTTCTGGGAACTCTTCTGGCTCTATCAATCTGTTTCTTCACTTCCGCAGGTGGGTATTGTAGTTGTAAGAATGCTTGAGAGAGATCTTGTAGGTGTTTGTCTCTGTCTGAGGGGTTGGAGCAAATGCAGTTGTATCACAGAGCTTGGCTGTAGACGATGGATCGTGTGGTGTGGTCAGGGTTAAAGCTGGAGGCATGTAGGTAGGAATAGCGGTCAGTAGGTTTCCGGTATAGGGTGGTGTTTATGTGACCGTCGTTTATTAGCACTGTAGTGTCCAGGAAGTGGATCTCTTGTGTGGACTGGACCAGGCTGAGGTTGATGGTGGGATGGAAATTGTTGAAATCATGGTGGAATTCCTCAAGGGCTTCTTTTCCATGGGTCCAGATGATGAAGATGTCATCAATATAGCGCAAGTAGAGTAGGGGCATTAGAACAACGCTTCCTCAGCTCTCGTCCCCTGAGTCAGCCATAAAAATGTTGGCATACTGTGGGGCCATGCGGGTACCCATAGCAGTGCCGCTGATCTGAAGGTATACATTGTCCCCAAATGTAAAATAGTTATGGGTAAGGACAAAATCCAGCCACCAAGTTAGCCGTGACATTATCAGGGATAGTGTTCTTGACGGCTTGTAGTCCATTTTTGTGTGGAATGTTGGTGTAGAGGGCTTCTACATCCCATAGTGGCCAGGATGGTGTTATCAGGAAGATCACCGATGCATTGTAGTTTCCTCAGGAAGTCAGTGGTGTCTCGAAGGTAGCTGGGAGTGCTGGTAGCGTAGGGCCTGAGGAGGGAGTCTACATAGCCAATCCTGCTGTCAGGGTGCCAATGCCTGAGATGATGGGGTGCCCAGGATTTCCAGGTTTATGGATCTTGGGTAGTAGATAGAATATCCCAGGTCGGAGTTCCAGGGGTGTGTGTGTGCGGATTTGATCTTGTGCTTTTTCAGGGAGTTTCTTGAGCAAATGCTGTAGTTTCTTTTGGTAACTCTCAGTGGGATCAGAGGGTAATGGCTTGTAGAAAGTGGTGATCCCACTGAGAGTTACCAAAAGAAACTACAGCATACCACAAAACTACACCTACAAGAGCTCTATCAAGCATTCTTACAACTACAATACCCACCTGCGGAAGTGAAGAAACAGCTTGATAGAGCCAGAAGAGTTCCCAGAAGTCACCTACTACAGGACAGGCCTAACAAAGAAAATAACAGAACGCCACTAGCCGTCATCTTCAGCCCCCAACTAAAACCCCTCCAACGCATTATTAAGGATCTACAACCTATCCTGAAGGATGACCCAACACTCTCACAAATCCTGGGAGACAGGCCAGTCCTTGCCTACAGACAGCCCCCCAACCTGAAGCAAATACTCACCAGCAACCACAAACCACACAAAACAGAACCACTAACCCAAGAACCTATCCTTGCAACAAAGCTCGTTGCCAACTGTGCCCACATATCTATTCAGGGGACACCATCACAGGGCCTAATAACATCAGCCACACTATCAGAGGCTCGTTCACCTCCACATCCACCAATGTGATATATGCCATCATGTGCCAGCAATGCCCCTCTGCCATGTACATTGGTCAAACTGGACAGTCTCTACGTAAAAGAATAAATGGACACAAATCAGATGTCAAGAATTATAACATTCATAAACCAGTTGGAGAACACTTCAATCTCTCTGGTCACGTGATTACAGACATGAAAGTTGCAATTCTTCAACAAAAAAACTTCAAATCCAGACTCCAGCGAGAAACTGTTGAATTGGAATTCATTTGCAAATTGGATACAATTAACTTAGGCTTGAACAGAGACTGGGAGTGGCTAAGTCATTATGCAAGGTAACCTATTTCCCCTTGTTTTTTCCTAACCCCTCCCACCCCCCTCCTCAGACGTTCTTGTTAAACCCTGGATTTGTGCTGGAAATGGCCCACCTTGATTATCATACACATTGTAAGGAGAGTGATCACTTTAGATAAGCTATTGCCAGCGGGAGAGTGGGGTGGGGGGAGGTATTTTTTCAGGCTTTGTGTGTATAAAAGATCTTCTACACTTTCCACAGTATGCATCCGATGAACTAAGCTTTCGTGAACTACAGCTCATGCTCAAATAAATTGGTTAGTCTCTAAGGTGCCACAAGTACTCCTTTTCTTTTGACCAACGGATAGTGTTCCAAGAAGAAGGATTGCTAGGCAGAGACGGGCTCTACCTAACGAAGAGAGGGAAGAGAATCTTTGCAAGCAGGCTGGCTAACCTAGTGAGGAGGGCTTTAAACTAGGTTCACTGGGGGAAGGAGACCAAAGCCCTGAGGTAAGTGGGGAAGTGGGATACCAGAAGGAAGCACGAGCAGGAGAGCGCAAGAGGGGAGGACCCCTGCCTCATACTGAGAAAGCAGGATAATCGGCAAGTTATCTGAAGTTCCTATACATAAATGCAAGAAGCCTGAGAAACAAGCAGGGAGAACTGGAAGTCCTGGCACAGTCAAGGAATTATGATTTGATTGGAACAACAGAGTTGGTGGGATAACTCACATGACTGGAGTACTGTCATGGATGGATATAAACTGTTCAGGAAGGACAAGCAGGGCAGAAAACGTTGGGGTTGCATTGTATGTAAGAGAGCAGGATGACTGCTCAGTGCTCCAGTATGAAACTGCAGAAAAACCTGAGAGTCTCTGGATTAAGTTTAGAAGTGTGAGCAACAAGGGTGATGTCATGGTGGGAGTCTGCTATAGACCACCGGACCAAGGGGATGAGGTCAGGGCCGGTGCAACCACTAGGCAAACTAGGTGGCCGCCTAGGGCGCCAAGTGGTTGGGAGCAGCCAAAAGCGCACTCCGGGGAGGTGGTGGAGTGGAGGTAAGCTGGGGCAGGGGAGCGCGGGGAGGGCCGCCTGCAACAAGTAACAGGGGGAGGGTGGCGCGCAGGGGAACCACTCCCCATCCCAGCTCACCTCTGCTCCGCCTCCTCCCCTGAGCCCGCTGCCCTGCTTTGCTTCTCTCCCTCCCAGGCTTGCGGTGCCAAACAGCTGATTGGTGCCGCAAGCCTGGGGAGGCGGGAGAAGCGGAATGGCAGCGGCGTGCTCAGGGAGGAGGCGAAGCAGAGGTGAGCTGGGGTGGGGAGCTGCCGCACACCTCCCGGGGGAGCAGGGGGAAAGAGCTGCTGCACGGCTCCCCGGGCCAATGGGGAGGGAGAGGTGGAGGGGGGCGCCCGGCAAGGTGGAAGTTTCGCCTAGGGCACGAAACATCCTTGCACCGGCCCTGGATGAGGTGGACAAGGCTTTCTTCAGGCAACAAACAGAAGTTACTAGATCACAGGCCCTGGTTCTCATGGGGGACTTCAATCACCCCGATATCTGCTGGGAGAGCAATACAGCGGTGCACAGACAATCCAGGAAGTTTTTGGAAAGCATAGGGAACAATTTCCTGGTGCAAGTGCTGGAGGAACCAACTGGGGCAGAGCTCTTCTTTACCTGCTGCTCACAAACAGGGAAGAATTAGTAGGGGGAGCAAAAGTAGATGGGAACCTGGGAGGCAGTGACCATGAGATGGTCGAGTTGAGGATCCTGACACAGGGAAGAAAAGAGAGCAGCAGAATACGGACCCTGGACTTCAGAAAAGCAGACTTTGACTCCCTCAGGGAACTGATGAGCAGAATCCCGTGGGAGAATAACATGAGGGGGAAAAGAGTCCAGGAGAGCTGGCTGTATTTTAAAGAATCCTTATTGAGGTTACAGGAACAAACCATCCCGATGTGTAGAAAGAATAGTAAATGTGGCAGGCGACCAGCTTGGCTTAACAGTGAAATCCTTGCTGATCTTAAACACAAAAAAGAAGCTTACAAGAAGTGGAAGACTGGACAAATGACCAGGGAGGAGTATAAAAATATTGCTCAGGCATGCAGGAGTGAAGTCAGGAAGGCCCAATCACACTTGGAGTTGCAGCTAGCAAGGGATGTTAAGAGTAACAAGAAGGGTTTTCTACAGGTATGTTAGCAACATGATCAGGGAAAGTGTGGGCCCCTTACTGAATGGAGAAGGCAAACCAGTGACAGAGGATGTGGAAAAAGCTAATGTACTCAATGCTTTTTTTGCCTCTGTCTTCACGAACAAGGTCAGCTCCCAAACTACTGCACTGGGCAGCACAGTATGGGGAGGAGGTGACCAGCCCTCTGTGGAGAAAGAAGTGGTTCAGGATTATTTAGAAAAGCTGGACGAGTACAAGTCCATGGGGCCAGATGTGCTGCATCCGAGGGTGCTAAAGGAGTTGGCAGATTTGATTGCAGAGCCATTGGCCATTATCTTTGAAAACTCATGGCAATCAGGGGAAGTCCCGGATGACTGGAAAATGGCTAATGTAGTGCCCATCTTTAAAAAAGGGAAGGAGGAGGACCCAAGGAACTACAGGTGAGTCAGCCTCACCTCAGTCCCTGGAAAAATCATGAGTAGGTCCTCAAGGAATCAATTTGGAAGCACTTAGAGGAGAGGAAAGTGATCAGGAACAGTCAGCATAGATTCACCAAGGGCAAGTCATGCCTCACTAACCTAATTGTCTTCTATGATGAGATAACTGGCTCTGTGGATGAGGGGAAAGCAGTGGACATGTTATTCCTTGACTTTAGCAAAGCTTTTGATATGGTCTCCCACAGTATTCTTCCCAGCATGTTAAAGAAGTATGGGCTGGATGAATGGACTATAAGGTGAATAGAAAGCTAGATCATCGGGCTCAATGGGTAGTGATCAATGGCTCCATGTCTAGCTGGCAGCCGGTATCAAGCAGAGTGCCCCAAGCGTTGGTCCTGGGGTCGGTTTTGTTCAATATGTTCATTAATGATCTGGAGGATGGTGTGGACTGCACCCTCAGCAAGTTTGCAGAGGACACTTAACTGGGAGGAGTGGTAGATATGCTGGAGGGTAGGAATAGGATACAGAGGGACCTAGACAAATTAGAGGATTGGGCCAAAAGTAATCCGATGAGGTTCAACAAGGACAAGTGCAGAGTCCTGCACTTAGGACAGAAGAAGCCCATGCACTGGTACAGACTAGGGCCCGAGTGGCTAGGCAGGCAGTCCTACAGAAAAGGACCTAGGGGTTACAGTGGACAAGAAGCTGGATATGAGTCAACAGTGTGCCCTTGTTGCCAAGAAGGCTAACGGCATTTTGGGCTGTATAAGAAGGAGTATTGCCAGCAGATCGAGTGATGTGATCATTCCCCGCTATTCAGCATTGGTGAGGCCTTATCTGGAGTACTGTGTCTAGTTTTGGGCCCCACACTACAAGGATGTGGAAAAATTGGAAAGAGTCCAGCCGAGGGCAATAAAAATGATTAGGGGGAGGGAGCATATGATTTATGAGGAGAGGCTGAGGGAACTGGGATTATTTAGTCTGCGGAAGAGCAGAATGAGGAGGGATTTGATAGCTGCTTTCAACTACCTGAAAGGGGGTTCTAAAGAGGATGGATCTAGACTGTTCTCAGTGGTAGCAGGTGACAGAACAAGGAGAAATAGTCTCAAGATGCAGTGGGGGAGGTTTAGGTTGGATATTAGGAAAAACTTTTTCACTAGGAGGGTGGTGAAGCACTGGAATAGGTTACCTAGGGAGGTGGTGGAATCTCCTTCCTTTTAAGGTCAGGCTTGACAAAGCCCTGGCTGGGATGATTTAGTTGGGGACTGGTCCTGCTTTGAGCAGGGGGTTGGACTAGATGACCTCCTGAGGTCCCTTCCAACCCTGATATTCTATGAAGTCCTGGAATAGGTTAGCAAGGGAGGTTGTGAAATCCCCATCAGTGGAGGATTTTAAGAACACCTGGACAAACACCTGTCAGGGATGGTTTAGGTATAGTTGGTCCTGCCTTAGCATGGGGCACTGGACTAGATCTCTGAAGGTCCCTTCCAGCCTTATATTTCTGATTGCATGATTCTAGAATTGTAAATATGGATTGTTTTCCTTAAAGCGAAAAATCTTCCTTGGATTGGTGGACTTTGATTAAAGTAGAGTTTGCTGTTTGTTTACTTAAAACATGATCTTTGAAGGAAAAGAAAATCACTCGTGCCACATAGCAGTTGCTTACCTCATTGTCTGCTGCCTCAGAGTTTTCTTTGTTCTCCAGCAAAATCAGAACTTCTCCCTTTCCAGGGTAATAAAGGTCCAAAAGAAATTAAAATTCTGACCAAAGCAGAGTTTCATCAAGTCCCTCACTCCCTGGGCCACAGCCGTGTCTCCAGGGTCTGTTCAAAGTTTCACCCCTGGTGACGGGTTCACCCTTCTTGATGCAGGGCAAAAATTACAAAAATCAGCAGGCAGCTCCTCAGAGTGGTATAGGTTATGGTTCTCCTATAGCTATCTCCTACACTGTGGCCCTCCTCTGTGTAACTCCAGGACACTGACCCCTTATCACCTTCCTAAATTTCCTTCCTGGCCCCTTTTACAGGCTTCATAGTAAATCCTTTTGCCCTTGGGGAGTTTCAGAGCTCTTGCTTTTACCCAGTCTCTCTCCCCAGTAAAGAAACCCAGCCTATTCCCTCTCATCTACTTTACTCTGTCCTGGTCCTCTGAGCAGAAAGAACCACAAGCCCTGCTCTTTCCCCTGGTCTCCCTCACAATGAAGAAAAGGACTAGCCTTTATAAAGCTTCCCTTCCCAGCAGGCCTACCCATCATTCCTCTTACTCCCATTCTTCCCTCTGGACTACAATCCCCAGAATCCCTCTATTCTGGGTAAAAAACAGGAACAGGGAAGAGGGGGATCTAAGCTTTGACTTTACTGACATTTCTACAGTAAACCCAAACCAGAATTGGTGAACATTTCAGTTAGTCATTTGGCTTGAATTTGTGGTAATGTGTAGATTGGCTACAATTTTTTTTTAATCTAACAAGTGATTAAACTTGATTTGTTTTGTTCAGATGCTGTAACAGCAACCTCCAGGACTGCATGATGCTGTGGTTTCTCTTTCCACTCATCTCTTGCCGTGACTGAGAGCACTGAAGAGTCTGACAAAATCCTTCTTCTCAAATTACAAATGAGTCCTTCATGGGAAACTTAAAAGAAAGCAGAGCCAGCTAACACAGTCTACTAACTTCTACTAAAACTGAAGAATTTACATAGCATCTTTAATGCAAGAATCCTTAAGGCCATGTCTACACTACAAAAGTACTCCAATTTTACAGAAGTCAATTTTTGGGAACAGATTGTATAAAGTCGAGTGCATGCATCCACACTAAGCACATTAATTCAGCGGTTTGCGTCCACAGTACCGTGGCAAGCGTCGACATTCTGAGCGGTGCACTGTGGGTAGCTATCCCACAGTTCCCGCAGCCCATTGGAATTCTGGGCTGAGCTCCCAATGCCTGATAGGGCCAAAAATTTGTCGCGGGTGGTTATGGGTAAATGTCATCAGTCAACCCTCCCTCCCTCCATGAAAGCAACAATCATTTCATGCCCTTTTCCCTGGATTGCCCTAGCAGAAGCATAGCACAGCAAGCATGGAGCCCATTCAGCTCACCACAGCAGTTATGACCATTGTAAACGCCTCGCGCATTATCGTGCAGTTTATGCAGAACCAGCGCCTGAAAAACCAGGCGAGGAGGCGACAGCAGCACGGTGATGAGGACATGAACACAGATTTCTCTAAAGCCACGGTCTCCAGCAATTTGGAGATCATGGTGTTACTGGGGCAGGCTCATGCTGTGGAACGCAGATTCTGGGCACGGGAAACAAGCACAGAGTGGTGGGACCACATAGTGTTGCAGGTTTGGGATGATTCCCAGTGGCTCCGAAACTTTCGCATGCGTAAGGGCACTTTCATGGAACTTTATGACTTGCTTTCCCCTGCCCTGAAGCACAAGAATACCAAGATGAGAGCAGCCCTCACAGATCACAAGCGAGTGGCAATAGCCCTGTGGAAGCTTGGAATACCAGACAGCTACCGGTCAGTTGGTAATCAATTTGGAGTGGGCAAATCTACTGTGGGGGTTGCTGTGATGCAAGTAGCCAACGTAATCATTGAGCTGCTGCTATCAAAGGTAGTGACTCTGGGAAATGTGCAAGTCATACTAGATGGCTTTGCTGCAATGGGATTCCCTAACTGTGGTGGGGCCATAGATGGAACACATATCCCCATCTTGGGACCAGACCACCAGGGCAGCCAGTACATAAACCGCAAGGGGTACTTTTCAGTGGTGCTGCAAACACTGGTGGATCACAAGGGACATTTCACCAACATCAACGTGGGATAGCCGGGAAAGGTTCATGACGCTCGCGTCTTCAGGAACTCTGGTCTGTTTAAATGGCTGCAGGAAGGGATTTACTTCCCAGATCAGAAAATAACTGTTGGGGATATTGAAATGCCTATAGTTATCCTTGGGGACCCAGCCTACCCCTTAATGCCATGGCTCATGAAGCCATACACAGGCACCCTGGACAGTAGTAAGGAGCTGTTCAACTATAAGCTGAGCAAGTGCAGAATGGTGGTAGTGTGTGCATTTGGACGTTTAAAGGGTCGCTGGTGCAGTATACTGACTCACTCAGACCTCAGTGGGATTATTGGTTTCGCTGTTATTGCTGCTTGCTGTGTGCTCCACAATCTCTGTGAGAGTAAGGGGGAGATGTTTTTTGGCATCGTGGGAAGTTGAGGCAAATCGTCTGGCCACTGAATACGCGCAGCCAGACACCAGGGTGGTTAGAAGAGCACAGCAGGAAGCGCTGCGCATCAGAGAATCTTTGAAAACCAGTTTCATGACTGGCCAGGGTACTGTGTGACACTTCTGTTTGTTTTTCCTTGATGAAAACCCGTCCCCTTGGTTGCCTCTAAATTCCCTGTAAGCCACCCAGCCTCCCCCCTTCGATCACAGCTTGCTTGCAAAGGAAATAAAGTCACTATCGTTTAAAAAACATGTATTCTTTATTAATTGGTTATGAAAATAGGAAGATAACTCACAAGGTAGCCCGGGTGGGGTGTGGGAGGAGGGAAGGAAAAGGCCACTTTAAAACTTCTTGAATGACAGCCTTCTGTTGCTTGGGCTGTCCACTCGAGTGGAGTGGTTGGGTGCCCGGAGCCTCCCCCGCCCCCCACGTTCTTGGGCGTCTGGGTGAGGAGGCTATGGAACTTGGGGAGGAGGGAGGGCGGTTAAACAGGGGATGCAGCTGCAGTCTGTGATCCTGCTGCCATTCATGAACCTCCACCAGATGCCGGAGCATGTCCGTTTGATCCCACAGTAGCCCCAGCATTGCCTCATGCCTCCTCTGATCATCCTGCCACCATATCTCCTCATGTTCATTGGCCACTTTCCTGTACTCTGCTGTTGTGTCCCTCCACACATTCTGCTGAGCTCTGTCAGTGCCAGATGACTGCATGAGCTCAGAGAACGTTTCATCGCATGTGCGTTTTTTTCGCCACCTTATCTGAGATAGCCTTTGGGACGGAGGAGGGAGGCTTGAAACATTTGCAGCTGCTGGAGGAAAAAAAGGAAGTGAAGTATTTTAAAAGGTACATTTTACAGAACAATGGCTATACTCTTTCATGGTGAACAACACTATTCACATTGCATAGCACATGTGATTTTGATACAAGGTCACATTTTGCATCTTATATTGAGTGCCTGCGGCTTTGCTGTTAGAGATCACACACGCAGTGCCGGGAAACAGAATTCGGCTTGCAGGCGGCCATGGTAAGCCATAGTCTTTTGGCTTCTGCAACCTTTATAACAGCAGTGCGCTCCTCTCCCATACCAAGCAAAGCACGTTGAGTTGGCCATTTAGTACTCTGTTTTCCTGTTAACGTGCAACAGCAGAAACCAAACTAACCTCCCCCCCCATCATCCAATTCTCTGGGATGATCGCACTACCCCTCTCCCCACCGTATGCTGGTATCAGGGAAGATCCCTGCTAGCCAAATGTAAACAGCTCAGTGCCAATGTCCCCTCTTCCCCCATGCGTGGCTAACTTCGGGGAGGATTTCTTTTCAGCCACCGGCAAACAGCCCAGTAGGAATGGCCACCTCTGAATGTCCCCTTAATTAATTCCCCTATTTCAACCAGGTTACCATGAACGAGATCACTCTCCTGAGGATAAGACAGAGAGATAAAGAATGGATGTTGCTTGAATGCCAGCAAACACCGGGACCATACGCTGCCAGGCTTTGTCATGCAATGATACCAGATTACTTGCTACCAGCATGGCGTGGTAAAGTGTCCTACCATGGAGGATGGAATAAGGCTGCTCTCCCCAGAAACCTTCTGCAACGGCTTTTAGAGTACCTCCAGGAGAGCTTCATAGAGATGGCCCTGGAGGATTTCCGCTCCATCCCCAGACACGTTAACAGACTTTTCCAGTAACAGTACTGGCCATGAATGCATCCCAAGCCTCAGGGCTACTTAATCATTAAAAAACACTTGCTTTTATAACATGTATTATATTTTAAAAGGTACGCTCACCAGAGGTCCCTTCTCCGGCTTCGTTGGGTTGGGAGGGTATTTCAGTCAGGGTAATAAAAAGATCCTGGCTGTTGGGGAGAATGGTGTGCTGTGTATTCTCTTCAAGCTCATCCTCCTCCTCCTCATCTTCCCCGTCCGCAAAATCCTCAGGTATGGCGGAGAGTACCCCATCATCAGAGTCCACAGACAGGAGTGGGGTAGTGGTGGCGGCCCCCCCAGAATTGCATGCAGCTCAGCATAGAAGCAGCATGTCTGGGGCTCTCCAGTTTGATTGACCGTCCGTTTGATTCTTTGGTTTTCTGGTACACTTGTCTGAACTCCTTAAGTTTCACCCGGCACTGTGTTGCATCCCTGCTGTAGCCTCTGTCCCTTATGGCCTCGGAGATTTTTTGAAATGTTTTGGCATTTCGTCTTTTGGAACGTAGTTCTGATAGTACAGATTCATCTCCCCATACAGCGATCAGATCCAGTACCTCCCATTCAGTCCATGCTGGAGCTCTTTTTCAATTCTGGGACTGCATGGTCACCTGTTCTGATGAGCTCTGCATGATCACCTGTGCTGATGATCTCACCTGGCCAAACAGGAAATGAGATTCAAAAGTTTCCGGGGCTTTTCCTGTACACCTGGCCAGTGCATCAGAGTTCAGAGTGCTGTCCAGAGTGGTCACAATAGTGCACTGTGGGATAGCTCCTGGAGGCCAATACCTTCGAATTGCGTCCACACTAACTCTAAGTCACAAAGACGATGCCGATTTCAGCACTAATCCCCTCATTGGGGAGGAGTACAGAAATCGGTTTGAAGAGCCCTTTATGTCGAAAAAATGGCTTCGTTGTGTGGACGGGTACAGGGTTAATTCGATTTAATGCTGCTAAATCCGACAAACTCGTAGTGTAGACCAGGCCTAAGAGTCCAAGACCCTTTAACAAGGTGAAGGCCACCAATACGCATGACCATGACTTTGGATAGGTACATTTTCTAAATAAAGTAATAAAATATAAATCAGATGCAAGAACCAAAATCCTCTTTCCTGAAATGCAGTCACAGTAGGTTGCATGTTGGCAGCCTGTTAACAGCCTGCAGCAGCATTTCAAAATAACCATTCAAGAGAATTGGAGAGAGGAATACTTTAACCCGCTGAAACTACACAGGGAATCAGGGTAATTCCATGCTGCCAACCTCAGCTGGAATTTAGTCTGGACACAGAAAAGCAGGATATGAAAATATTACAAATAAAATAGAGCACTGTATATACACTGTTTAATTACAAGTTTTGGGGCTGATGCAGGAATTACTGGGTGAAAATTTTATAACTTCTGTTACACAGGAGTTCAGATTAAATTATTATAAATCTTTAAAACCTTTTGATGTATTTCAAAAGTATATTCCCAACTCCTCAGCCCCCAAAAATCATTAAATCAAGGAAACGGTTATGATTGGTCTTTAGGTAAAACAGACATAGAAAAGAAAAATGTTTGCAAAACAAATAATCACATTACAGTCAGTCAATGTTTTAAATTACAAAAAAACAGTTTTTATTATTTTTTGTGTGTGTTCTTTAATGCAATGTAACACTAGGCAGGCCTATTATCAATTAAGAAGTTTCTCACCACAGGATTAAGACGTTTGTCTATTAAGTCAAATTTCAAAGATTACCCTTGACAGTCTTACAGGTCTTGTCATCACTTAAGCACATGCATTAATGGAAGTGCTGGAAATGTGAGATATGAGACTTGGAACAGGTGCTTTTCACTAGGAATATGTGCGAGCTAGTCAGACTGGCTAGATACAACAGGGGAAACAGACATACCCAGATTCTGATCATGCAGTAGGTCTGCTTTTCAGGTTCAGTACACATTTTTAAAAATCAGAAGGTAGTTTTCTTATATTTGATCCACCATCTGTTCTCTCTGTTTCTATAACTAAGAATGATTTGCATTTTCTGCAATGATGTAGAATGCTTTGTTTATATGAGGGAATTTTGTTAGTTACTTGGCACCTGTTTAATATAACTGGACATATATACTCATTCAAATCATGCCTATAGTATTATCAATAAAAAGTCCATCCATTCTTACTAGATTACTGTAGTTCCCAGAAAGATTTTCCATAATCCATTGCAGGTAAATATACGTATGAGTAGTAAATGAATGGCTGAGTAAATATGGCACTTTTACATTTACATATGCAATCTTTCCTGGATCTCATATGGAATTAGGAAACAATCTTTTGTTAGCAAGAGCATTTCTAAAATACTGTAATTTTAAAATACATCCCACAGACTAGATATTAAGATGTTTAGAAAAAGCCAACAGGCCGTTTACCTGAGTTTGTTTCATAAGATTAAACTGATAACTGTGATTTGATATTTTATCATTCATTGTGATTCTAAGGGCTTGTCTAAACACAACTATACCAGTTTATCTACATCTGTATAATTAAAGCGATAAAACCTCCTCATGTGGATGCCATTATACCAATATTAATGTGCTTATAGAAGTACAGCTACTCCCATACAGGAAGGGGAATAAGCTATACCAGTATAAAGCACGTTTATATCAGTATAACTGTGTCCACACTAGTGGTTCTCAGCCAGGAGTACACGTACCCCTGGGAGGTACAAAGAGGTCTTCTGGAGGGTACATCAATTCATCTACACATTTTGCCTAGTTTTACAACAGGCTACATCAAATGCACTAGCGAAGTCAGTACAAATTAAAACTTCAGACAGACAATGACTTGTTTATACTGCTCTATATACTATACACTGAAATGTAAGTACAATATTTATATTCCAATTGATTTTATAATTATATGGTAAAAATGAGATCGTAAGCAATTTTTCTTTCAACTAGTGTGTTGTGACGCTTCTTTATTTTTATGTCTGATTTTGTAAGCAAGTAGTTTTTAAGTGAGGTGAAACTTGGGGGTATGCAAGACAAATCAGACTCCTGAAAGGCCACACTAGGCTGGAAAGCTTGAGAGCCACTGCACTAGAGGCACTACTGGTACAACTGTAATAGATAAATAATCACATCCCTAACTGACCTAGTTATACCAGTACAAAAACTGTCTGTAGGCCAGGCCTTCAAAACTTTAGCTAAAAGGTGTGTGTCATTTCCATTCAGAATATACACTGCACTATACAAGGGAGACAATAGACACAACATAAATCATGTTTTTGAAATGCTATATCTATAAATATAGGCATTGTAAAGATTTTTTTTTTTAAATCAACCCTAATGTAATCTCCTATTTCAGATCTAAGTAAGAGAATGATACAGATTCACTGATTTCTTGGACATTTTAAACAGTTTACATTCATCAGGAACTACAGCACTTGGGTTTACACAATTAGGTTAATACAAGCAATGAAACATTTCTCTCTCCCAAATCACATCCAACTGAAGCACATTTGAAGCAGTTCTTGTAAGTGCATTCCATATATGAATAAAAGTAGCCCTTGCAACAGCTACATCAGTTATAGAGCTAAACTTAAAAAGCTTGCTTTGGTTCCTTCACATCCAACCCATCTTGTTAATTATATGGAAAAAGTAAGTCAGACTTTGGTACTATGGCAAGTATTCTTACTGAACTACATAGTACACCCTGGATTAACGGGGAAAAAAATATTTTTCTTCATCTCTCCCACCCCCATGTGTCAGATTCTTAAAGCAACAACATGCTTTTGTACCAATACCCAAAACTTAAATTAACTATAGTGCAAGCCACACAAGCAATACTGGCAACAAAGAGCAAATACCCTGACAACTACCTAGTAATTGTTTCACATAACTTTGAAAAATTAGCAGCCAAGCCCCTGCAATTTACAAACAGCATGACTGCCCTTTCAAAGGAAATACTTATTTCTAGTTTCAGAGTAACAGCCGTGTTAGTCTGTATTCGCAAAAAGAAAAGGAGTACTTGTGGCACCTTAGAGACTAACCAATTTATTTGAGCATGAGCTTTCGTGACCTACAGCTCACTTCATCAGATGTGAGCTGTAGCTCACGAAAGCTCATGCTCAAATAAATTGGTTAGTCTCTAAGGTGCCACAAGTACTCCTTTTCTTTTTACTTATTTCTAGTTATCTGCTAGCAATTATCCAGTGCCTGCATTGTGATTCAAACATACAGGGGAAGAGGAGACGCCCTGGGAAATTTTAAATTATTTTTTATTAGGCTTAAATTAGCTTTCGAACAGCACATAGAATTAAAATGGACAACACCTGCCAGACCTGCCCATGTAAGAGTAAATGGCAGGAGTAGTTGACAAAATAATTTAACATAGATTTAGCTGATAAAATTCCCAACCTGATATACTATTGTGTCAGCCTATTACAGATTATTAAATTATTTAAAAAAGCAGGCTTCCAATTGTACAATTTTCAATTTAATCACTAGCTGGGAAATTAAAACAAATGTGATTTTCACCACCATCCTCTGCTATGCTGAGACTTGACATGTTAATATTAGATTCTTTTAATTTAATCTGGTTTCTGATAATCTTAAAGGCTCCTCTGCCAAGCCTGGTAATATGCTACCAAGCCCACTGCAGAGCTTCTTAGCTGCTGGAAGCATTTTTGTTTCCTGGTCAAAAGCTTCACAGACCAAAGATAACTGCAATGATCCTAAGCCCCAAACAGTTCAGTCATATGAGATGCCAAACACCCTGGTGTGGGGGGAAGAAGTGTTGGGGGGAGGGGAGTGAATTCAATGGAAGTTGAAGGCACTCACCACTGTGTAAGAATAGGCCCTTGGTTGTGGGATGGGAGGGAGAGCTCCCTGACTGTGGTATTTCATCTTTACCTTGCAGAATGTAAAGATCTGGGTTGAGATTTTCAAAGCAGTGACTTAGTCACATACCTTCTGTTCAAATTAATGGAAGGTGGGAGGCTACATCCCCTTCTTTTAAAAAAATCTAAAACTTGAATCCTTCCAGGATTCAGAGTGGTTGCTGTGTTAGTCTGTATCAGCAAAAAGAATGAGGAGTACTTGTGGCACCTTAGGGACTAATAAAGTCTCTAAGGTGCCACAAGTACTCCTCCTTCCAAGACTGACTCTCTTATACTACTTTGAAAATCTTAGCCTTACTCGTTCCGTTCTGAAGAATAACGACAGCAGATGTGCTCTGTTCAGCATACTGCATGAGATGGAGGCTGAGATTTTTAGAGGGGCTTAAGGGAGTTAGGTGCCCATTAACTTTCAATGGAAGTTGTGCACCTAATTTCCTTAGGCCCCTTAGAAATTTTTCTAAGGCCATGTCTACACTACCCGCCGGATTGGCAAGTAGTGATCGATCTGTTGGGGATTGATTTATCGTGTCTAGTGTAGACACGATAAATCGATCCTCGATCGCTCTGCCGTTGACTCTGGAACTCCACCATAGTGAGAGGCGGAAGTGGAGTCGATGGGGGAACGGTGGCCGTCGATCCCGCGCCGCGAGGACGCAAAGTAAGTGATTTAAGTCCATCTAAGATAAGTCAACTTCAGCTATGCTATTCTAGTAGCTGAATTTGCGTATCTTAGCTCAATCCCCCGCCTAGTGTACACCAGGCCTAAATGACTTTGACCACTTGGGAGAATAGTTGGTATGTGTGGAGTCTCAACAAAAGGACATTTAATCAAGGTCAGGTTTTGTGAGGTACTGGGCACCATTGATGAAAACAGGGATTGAGGCTGCTCAACATCCCACAGAATCAGCCCCTAGAAAAAAAGATCCTAAGGTATTAACAATGGCCCAGGAGATGATACATTCATCTATTAAAAAATATGCTACTCAAGGTAGACAGCTGGAAGCACACTATCCTCTTCTAGCCAAAATTAAGAAACAGTTGATCTAACCATTAGCTTTTGCCAGTACAAAATAATTTTTCAGACACTTTTGTTATCAGGGCAAAATAAACTTTTAAATATTTTTAAACTGTGAAAAAATACAAGTAAATTTTTATTTAAAAATATATATATTCCTTACTCCACATTTGTTTGTACAGATAGTTTTGTGTTAAAAGGACAAAAGAAAAAATAAAATAAACACATCAATAAAGGCATATTCAGACTATCAAATTATTTATATAGTATATTTGGTAGAAGCATCTTTCTGTAAAACTGAGTAAAAGGAAGTAAATTATTCAGCTTTCATCTGCTCTCTAATGTCAGAAGGCAAAGTTTCAAACAAAGTGTCTTCCACAACCAAGCCAGTCCGCTTCAAAGCCCTACACTCACCAAGTTCAGGCGGGAGAATTTCAAAGTGATTGCCTTTAATATCCAAATAGGAGAGGAATACTAAATTACCAATTTTAGGTGAAAGGACTGATAAATTATTTTTCCCAATCTTAAGAGTCTTAAGTTTTTTGCAAAAGTATAATTCATCTGGCACATTCTCCACTTTGTTACAAGTGATGGAAAAATACTGTAAACTTTGCAGCACTCCTATTTCCGGTGGAATAAATCGTATATCATTGTAAGACAAGTCTAAGTATCTGATTTTGTTGCATAGGAATAGGTGGGATGGAAGAACCTCTATTTTGTTGTGACTAAAGGAAAGACGCTCTAGGCTAGTGAGTTTCTTTATATGCTCTGGGATATATGTTATACTGTTGTACCACAGTTTTAGGATTGTAAGTTTTCTCAGATATTGAAAACTAACTATTTCTTCTATTGATTTGAGGTTGTTTTCCTTTAAATCCAATTCCTGGAGACTGAGAAGGCTAAAAACTGCATGAGGTATGCGCTCCAAATCACAGTGAACCAGCTCCAACTCAGTCAAGTTAACCATTTTCTTCAGGTTATTGAGCATCACTAATTTGGTGCCATCGTTATGAATACACATTTTTTGAAGATGACTTGAAACATCAACTGCTGATTGTGGGATTTTGGATACATTGCTTTTAATGTAGAGAATTTTAAGGCTTTTAAGTTCCCGAAAAGACTCAAGAGTAATGTTTTTGGAAATATCATGACTGAGAGAACCAATTAAATAGAGCTCTTCTAAATTTCTGAGCCCGTACATCCAATGTGGAAGCTCTCTGATGTCATCAAATTTGACACTCAAGATCTTCAGATTTTCCTTCAGAAAAGCCAAGGCAGCACTGTGGATCTTCACAGAACACTGGTACAAAGAGAGCTCTTGGAGATTATCCAACTGTGCAATGGTTGCTGGTATCATAACATTATTAATTATTTCAAGTTTTAGAGACTGCAGCTCTGTAATTTCAAAAACTGTGTCTGGAAGTCCAGAAAGCATGAAGAGCTGCAGTTCTAGCCGGTTATATGCATTTGTTTGTAGCCTCTGTCTCAATTTATCTGCAGTCCATTCATTGTTTAAGTTCAGCTGTTTCAGCTTGTTTTCACTGACTTCAGACAGGAACACTGCAAATCTCTTTGAATAAAGAGGGTCATATTGATCTATCATGTGAAGCATAAAAGCAAAGTCATTCTTAACATCTGGGATATCATCAATTCCAGTCTCTTGCCGAACATATTCAAAGGAATATTCCTTTAGTGAACGATAGAACAACCAATATAAAGTGTAAAGGCATGTTAGTCCATAGATGCTTACAAAGCACAGGTAGCAGAAGGAAAGTTTAGAGAACAGATGTGCCATGGTATGATTACAGGAAAAATTCTTATATCCTGTCATGTCCTGTATGTCAACATTACAGTCTACTGTAAATTGAACTTCTGAAACCAGTGCACTATTGTAAGCAATAATGATAAGGAATTTAATAACTTTAAGTACAGTCTGACGAACATACATAGCATGGAGCAGATCACTTTCTTCAACGTGCAGTCGGAATTTCTTCACCTTTTCAAACAGTGCTTTTGCCTGTTCTCCTTCTTTTTTATCCAATGCCCCTGCCGTCCCCTTATCTACAACAAACTTTTCAGGTATCGATTTTAAAGACTGAGTCTTGACCAAAGTGCCTTCTGTGCTAGGTTGGATAGTATTTGACCTTGTTATGTTGTTCTTCCTGTTGTCCTTCTCTTCTGAGTCTTCCCCAGACACTTCAGATAAGGCCCTTGTTGTCCAGGGAGAATCAAAACATTTCCCCAGTATGGAAATGAAGTGTTCAATTTTTGAGCTTGATCCAGGGAATTTGAACCAGAAGTTACTACATAGCATGAATATCAGAGTATGTATAAGGACAAGGTAAGGGAAGTATTTTGCATACCAGTGCAGTGCACGTTCATAGCACATTTGGTTTATAAAGCTATACTGCTGAAGGTCTAAATCAGTCTTTAGTCCTTTCATTTCAACAGTGGCAGGAGTAGTGGATGGTTTGGGTGGAGGAAGTGGAGTTGTATTTGGGACTGCATTAGGAATGTGAGAGTGATTCTGTGAAGGCTGTATTCTTTTTGGAAGGCATATTATCTTGTCTTGCATGACCTGAAACACACAGAAAGATACACTTTCAAATTATGAAGAGATGATGCCTAATGTCATAACTGTTTGGATAATAGCATCAGCAAAATGTAATTTCTCCTTGACATACTCTATGCTGAGTACCAGTTCAGTGGTTAAGTCCATTATTATTAGTTATGTGCTAATCACACCCTTAATATATATGCTAAAAACTAGATTGTCTGACCTATTTAGTCGTCTCCATACATAAAAAAAAATCTTCCACATATAAACAAACCTATGAATGTATAGCTCTCTCTTTGATTTCATGATCACTGCATGAATTTAGCACTAACCAATCAGATTTAAACCCACCACACATACACACAGGGGTTTATTCTGCCTGAGTGCCCACACTTCCCATTGGCTTCAGCAGGAGCTGAGGGAGCATGCCACCTAGCAGAATTGGACCCCACCACTATTTTTTAACTATCTCCAGCATGGTAACTGCTGAAACTTAGGCTATGTCTACACTTACCGGTAGACTGGCACTGCTGCAATCAATGTAGTGGGTGTCGATTTAGCAGGTCTGGTGAAGACATGTTAAATCAATGGGAGAGTGCTCTCCCACTGATTTGTGTACGCCACCTCCCTGAGAAGAGTAATGTAAGTCGGCAGGAAAGCATCTCCCATCGACACAGCGTTGTGTAGACATCGCGGTAAGTTGACCTAAGCTATGTCTACTTCAGTTATGTTATTCAATTAACTGAAGTCACGTAACTTGGGTCGACTTACCACAGTAGTGTAGATCAGGCTTTAGAAAGCTCCTTTACATACATTGAGCCAGATCCACAACTGGTATAAACTGGTATAAAGCTCCAGTGAAGTCAACAGAGTTACCCCAATCAACATCAGTTGAGGATCTGGCCCATTATCTTGAAATTGGGTTTACACATTTGTAGCAAACATGAATGTAAATATTTGTCTGTTTCATTTGCATTGTTTTCACACACCATTCCCCTTGTGGTTTATTCAGTCAAGCAGTTAAGTATGCAAGTGACTGAAACTATGCTTTGTTTATGTCAACAAACACTTGGCTGCTAGCCCAAAAAGTGCCCTTGTGAAGTGTGATTTTTGAATATATCACATACTTACAGATCTTCTGTACACAGCAGAAGATATTTAAAAAATATAACACAAACAAACTTCTAACTTACATCCTGCACAATTTGAGACATTTATCATTGAAATTCAGGAGCAAATTTCCTGCTGGTGTCAATGAGCAGAGCTCCACTGAAGTCTGCCAGCTTATGACAGCAGAGAATTTGTCCCTTTCACTTCACTTCCTAGGGAATGTGAGTTTCACATTACAGGTATTACTGGATCCAGCAGTGTCAGCTGGATCAAAATCCTGCTAAGAAAATGTGAATCGGTAAGAAACGGCATAAGGGTTAAACAAGAAATGATGAGACTTATTTCATATCAGTGACAGAAACGTAGGGCCAGATTGTGGCATGCTCTATAGGTCTATGCAGAAGAGAAGCAGCCTCTGCCGAGTCATTACTCCTGCATAGGTGGGCAAACAGTAGGTAGAGCAAAGGCTGTGGGATGTATACTGCACGAGGTATAATCCGAGCATAGGGTATGTCCTAACTAGAATGGGGAAAACTGGGAGATAGATCTGATTTGATAGGTAGTTCCTGGGTCTGCACAACTGTGCACTGCCTCCTATGCAAAATCACAATTTAGGGCCCCCCCCCTTTTTTTTTAATTAAAAGGGACACTGTTAATGTTTATGTGTCTACACTTTGATCTACTCTCAAACCTGGTGGAAAGATCCTTCAAATTTACAGATGTAAAAACAAAAAATATTCATGACCAAATATCTATATTGTTTTTAAACAACAGGTATTTTTGTGGAGCCCACCATACATAATGCTTTCTGCTCCTCATCAGATTTTGGCTCTGTAGCAACATTTAACTAACCCAGCAGTTAACATCAATTGTTTATGTACCAAGCATCCTTGAAATGTTTTGGCATGGAGGAGGCAGTTATTAATTATGGGTGGTTATGAATAAAATAAGCATATTCATTTCAGCTCTATTCAAAACACAGGGAGAAAAATAAAATTTGTGTGTGCCAAATGTGAAAAGACAAAAATATATTTTAAGACCCTAAGAAAGTTGTAAATAATAAAGAGGGAAAAACAAGAATTTAACTCTACAGTCAGGCTTGCTTTGCAAAATTGTAATGAAAATTGACCAGGTTAGGCACAAAATCTACTCACCCTCCTTTGCCATGACTGAGGATCATTAAAAAACAAATGGGCCAATTCCTCAGCTGGTGCAAATCAATATAGTTCCACTGATTTCTGATTTTCAGCAGCTATGGGTCTGGGCCATGATATTTTATTCATCTGTTCAAACAAATTACTCATCTGGGCCAGCAGATTTTGGCATTGCTGTCAGTGACTACAGTGAACACAAAACTTGATAATGGTCTTCTGAAGAAGGCTCTGTCTGGCGTTTTTTGAACACCCCTGACAACATGCTTTTAAGTTATACTTTGTTTAATTTACCTGTAATGTACATCCAAAGACACCAATCATCAGCATGGCTACTGAGAGATAGTCTGTAAACACATCCCACCATGGCTTCAGTACTCTGAATGCTGGCTGCTGTTCAGAGAACTGACGAAATTCGGTGACAGGAATCATGTTTCTGAAAGATAGTCAAGCAAGGCTGGTGTTTAGTCATTTCATGCTATCTTCCTCCATTCCATATGACTCATGGAAAAAGATATTTGACTCACTGGGTGAAAAAAAGAAGAAGCTATTTTGACCTTCTACAATCATTAGGCATTCCATGCTTCCCATACTTCCCTCCCAGTGCCTTGGACCTAAAAATGGGCATAATAGTCATCTCACAAGGATGTTTCTGGATTATTCATTCATGGCTATAATGTGTTTGGAGATCCTTGGATAGAAGGCACTCTAAGCATTAGTTACATTAACATATTGTCTTCTTAAATCCTCAGACTTCATACACTGTCAACGAAACCACTACAACTGAAGCATTACTTCACAAAACCATATTAAAAGTCAGAGTTATTTATCAGGCAGTGTCAGTATCAATAGGCCTGCACTGATGCCCAGTTTGTTGCAGTAATGGTGATGCTATACGGCTCTCTTTATGAAATTACATCCAGCCAAGAGAGTCCCTTCTGATATCTGTGTGCTTATCTCACAAAAACTCAGCAGAGAAACCAGGGGAAAAGTGCTTCTTCAAAAGAGGAAGAGCTGGTATGAGTGATTAATAGGATAAACCTTCTCTTCACTCTCTTTTCTTTTAGAAAACAGTGGAAAAATTGATCCCTTTAAATTATATGACCAGCACTTATCAGTGGAGCACTGTACTTTAGGTATCCTTTACCTGACAGCATCACAGTGCCCATAAGTGTCACTCACAGGAAAGACTCTTGAGCAAGAGCTAAAGCATGTCATAAATTGTTTTTTCTTCAATACTGCAATACGCACTCTTTTATGGCCATTGCTAGGAAGATTCCTTCCTTCCTTTTCTTTATTTCCAGAACAAATCTAAATAATTTTGGAATGCTATTCCTTCAGATTTTATTTTAAAATTATTATTTTTCTACAAAAACTCAGATATATTTTTAAAGAATATATAAATACAATGTTAGTCTATTAGATGCCACTTAGTGATCCCTGATAAAGCTTTGCTATTTACCTGACTGTCAGCTCAGTCATTGGAAACTGGCATTTTGCTGATAACAGAAGTACTGCCAGCTCCAAACATTCAAAAATCCCACAGATCACGAGAATGGCTTCAAAATCATTTTTTGTTTTGTTTTAACAACAACTTTGGGGGGGGGATGTGATTTTTTTGTGGGATGTTTTTTGTTTTTGGGATGGAGAGGTGATATGTCTTCTCGCATCAGATCCTGTAGGCTTCACATTTTCAAGCTTTTCTCCACAACTCTGAGGGGTAGATTTTTTTTTTTTTAAACCAAAGTTGAGATTCTCACACAATCTTATGACTCCAGAAGGAAAGCTTTAAGAACAGCGCCTAATGTCATGAGAGTTGGCAACATACAGCAAGAAGTGCACTGAGCATAGTAGTGGATGGGATGGGAAATCATTCTGCACTGAAATCAGTGGGAAGCCCGGCTAAATTTGAATTCTGCTTTCTCTATGTATTTTTAAGTTTTGTTTTATCGTAACTGTGTTTGATTAATTTATAGGCAGGTAACTGATGAGGAATTTAGATGAAGACATATAGTCTATGCCACTACAAGGAAATGCTCCTCGGATCGCCTTCCCTTCCCCTCCTACTATATTGGATAATGAGCATATGTAGCATGACCCTCCACTAGCTGGAATGTCAGAACTGCTCAAGAGCACATGACCACATCACTGTGTTGTTGGTGGTCCACAGACGATGAGGAAGAATCTCCATGGGGAAAATCTCTCGCATCCTCTATAGCAGGTCTATCTGTCGAGAAGGATGATCTGAGTCTACCTAAGCAACAATACTTGAACAATCTGAAAATTTTCAGATGCAATGTTTTTCTGTCAGAAAATGTCGTATTGAAACATGCTGTGGGAAATGTCAAAATTCTGGCTTTTTGTTCTGATTTGGAACAAAAATTTGGAATGTTAGAATTTCCCACAGAATGGAAATTTTTGTCCAAACCAGCGCCAGATAATACTTAGCCCCGTTACTGTTGCACAGTAGAAAGTTTATACATTGGTTACTTTAAAAATAGAAACAGACCAACTGATTTTTTTAAATCAAGATCTATAGCACCTGAAAATTAGTAACCATTCTTTCAGACTAGAGAACCTCACCAGGGAAGAAAAGCACTCTGAAAAATATTGATATGAAGAGGGAAAAAATTACTATTAAAAAAACTTGTCAGGGGTGAGTCAATCTAGTGTTTAGTTTTGTTGTGACAACTATATCAGAATGTTATTTAAGGTCCTGTTCAGCATTCTTTACTCAATATATGGTCCCAATGGTGGACGTGAATGAACTAATGAACAATAATGACAGTATACAATGAATACAAGGAACAGGAATTGAATTGAATAGAATACAAAGGGTGTCCTTTGTACATAGAGTGGGGACTTTCTACACTTGATCCTTCTTTTGCAATATTTTGCAAACATGGATATTTGCAAGATTCAGATGGAGACTGGTCACAAAGGTATGGGATATTTGAGCCATTTTCTGTCATTCTCTCAAGAAAATCATTTCTAATGGCAGGCTACCTTTGTGGCACTAGAAATCACAGCAGAGGCCTGTAAGAAATCCAAAGGAAGGTATCTGTATTCTACAATGCTGCTGGATTGAATGACTGAACGAAAAGTGGATATATATAACTACCACTTCTTTTACAACAGTAGCTTGATTTTACACATTCCGCTTCTAGCCCTGTTGCCATGAAGACACCTTGGAATTCCATAAGCAGAGGATTCCAAAGCTTCAGAAAAACAGACTGCATGTTTATCTTTTTCAAAGAATTGCTAAAGAACTCCTCCAGACTGCACAAGGACTCTGACACTAAAGAAGTGTTACAGTCAAACAGTATTTTATTCATAGATTCATTTCCAATCAGATGTGACAAGGACTTTGCAAACGGAAAAGGTTCAGATTCAATCTATATTCTGCTGACTATTTTAAACAAGTCAAAACAGAGACAGTTTAAAACCAATGCCACATTTCAGGACACAGATCAACACATTAACTACTGGAGTTTCTCTTATGTTATTAAAAGGAACTGCAATATTAAAGATGAATTTAAACACTGTGGGTTAGAATTTCAGCTGGTGTAAATTGGTACTGCTCCACTGACTTCAATTCAGTTGCATCCACAGTTACTATTTACAGGCACAATACCCAGTAGTTTAGGCCTAAACTTTGACCTACATTAAATGTTGTTATAATCTGATTGGAGAATCTCTGAATTCTAAATACTCTTAATTAAAATCATCACTCTCGTTCTCTTTTCTCTCTTGCTTCCCCTACCCCACCTTGCTCTCCAGAAATTTAAAAAAGAAAGGGAGGCATGAGCTAGACTATCTGGTATTCTGCTGCTGCAGAGAATTAAGAGAAGAAGCCCAAGTTAAACTTTGTTCTGAGAACCAGCCAATGGTGGTATACAAACAAGGAGGGATAAACAACACAAAACAAGCTTGTAAACAATTCAAAATAAAATTCAGGGTTTGCCAGATAGAAAACTGGGGGGGGGGGGGGGAGGGTTAGTAGGGAAATATATTTTTAATGTTTCTAGGGAGGTATTTCAAACAATGGAAAATAAAGGAAACTGAAAATTGATTCAGTGAATATGGGCAATGAGAGGAGATGTGAAAATACAGGAGTGCAGAAGAATTTTGAGGAACCCTGAAATTCCACAGCAAAAGAATAGCACATGGAAAAGGAGGGGACAGTGTGGTCTTCTGAAGGAATATGAAGATAATAAACAAACAGGCATATGCTGGGAATGGAGATGTGGGGAAGAAGCAAACAAGAGCACTGAGGGCCACATTCTCAGCTGGTATAAATGGGCACAGCAACTTTGACTTCTGTGGAGCTTCAAGCATTTACATCAGCTGAGAACTTGGCCCACAGAGTCAGTTAATGCTTTCAGGAGCAGATAAGAGCAGCAAAAAGCAGACTGAGTTAATGCAACCTAAAGGAGTTAAGGAGAATAAATAGATGAGGGTGGGGAAGAAGGGAATTGGAGACAAATTAGTCTCATTAATAAATGAGAGAAATTAAATCAAATTATGATTCTAAAATGGCTACGCCATTGCACTAATCTGCCTGTTTGCAATTGGCCTTCATCAAATTAAATAAAGAAAAGTGGTATAGACAGTTAGGAAGTAATGAAGGTTCTTGCCAATGTGGCTGAAGAGAAAAGTGAATATATTTTATAGATCAGGAGATGCAGATGACATGCATTTCAGGATAGGAAGGAAATTAAATAATTCAATTCCTGAACCATTGACAGCTCACAGGAATACCTGCAGGGTGCAGCTGGGGAGGGGTGATGCTAGCAGAGCAGGGTTTTCCATTCACTGACTATCCCCTTGTGGGGCTGATATCCTCAGGCCCAGGCTGGAGAGGTAGTTTAGTAGTTTATAAGAGCTTTACTATATTTTTTCTCCAGTGTGTTTTTGTCAAGTGTCTTGAAAAATACTTTAGAATTAAAACCACACACACAACTGCATCTAAAATACTGTCCTGAATTAAAAAGATACAGCCAACGATAGTGCGACTATAGCCTTTGGGTCTAATAACAGGCTACCATGGTCATTTTTAAAGAGATGTCTGTTGAGTAACATACTTCATTCTGTGTAGCATAACTGGTAGTGGATACGTACTAACCTTTACCTGCACAAGGGGGTTGGTCACATGAAACTGCTGTGCGTTTTTAACTTACCTGTCTCTGCTTTCCAAATGCAATTTAAATAGGTATTATGATTGGAAAAGCAGATTCAATGAAATATAAAGAATGAATTGGACACTGTCCCTTTATTTTATCTATTGCAAGCTCTTTGGGATAGGGAGCATGTCTTTGTAGATGTCTGTATGGCCACTTAGCATATTTTCTTCATGGAACACCCAAAAATAATAAAAAGTTGACACCAAGATGGCTGCTTGTATAGAGTTGCTTTCCCCAGGTTCTTTAAGTGCCAAACAAATGTGTTGTCCACAGGTGACATGCAGGAGATGGAAGGATGGAGTTTCCCTTCCCTGTACCAGCAGGTGGATCAACCTCTCTGGGAGAATAACTGCAGTCTCCAGGATGTGGCAGAGGCTACCGACTGTTCTGCGCTCCCTAAATGGGAGATCGATCAGGGGATTGGTATCATTTGTTGACCCACTGATAGGCCCCATCTGTCCCAGCCACCTCCCACACCATCCCCATATCCTTGCTGAACAATGCCCCAAGACTGGGTCCCCATACACAGCTTCACTACAGCTTGTCTGCTACATACAGTATAAAATGGCAGCTCCACTGTTTTTGTTTCTTACATGACCACCCACAGAGGAACAAGATTTGCCACTCCAAGAGTAATGGGTCTGCCAAACTGCAGAGTTTTTCACTACAGGTCAAGCCTTTCTCTATTTTTATTCTTCATGTGGAACAAGATAATCAATTGTTTTACAACACAGGGAGGCAATCATTATTCATTGTGTGTGTTACAGGATCAGGGCCTCATTGTGCTGGATGCAAATATTTAATAAGACAGTCTCCAGGAGCTCACTGATGCAACAGGAAGTGAAGAACACAATGGAGGAGAAGAGAGAAGATTAAGGTGACAATAATAGGAAGACAGGGTTGCAGGTATAATTAACTAAATACACCTTGGAGGCTTGAAAGGTGTGGGATTTCTTAAAATAACCAGCTACGAGATATAAAATTATTCATTTGCTGGCAATACATTTCACAGTCATAACTCTGCATCAGTATAGGATAGAGAATCAATGCCATCACCTCTTGAGGGTGTGTCACAAGGCTATGGACTTGATCCTGCTCCTCTGAAGTCAGTGGGAATTTTTTCCATTGACTTTAGAAGGGCATAAGGTCAGGCAGGCTTCAGCTGAGGGCAGAACAGCAGCAGGGCTGTGAGTGGAAGGTTTGTGCATCAAGACTATTCTGTGATTTTGGGACAGATGGTAACCATGGGGGACTTCACGCTATTTCAAGCCAGGAGATCCACTGATGGCACAAAGTGCTGGGCTAGGCAAAAGTAGCTCTCCCTGCTGGCTTACATATACTGTTTGTGTTAGTATGAATTATGAAGTGTCTTTTGGAAAACTGCTGCAAGTAAGTCTCTGGGCTTACACATACACAAATTATGGACCATTCATATTAATTAAAAAAGCAGAGAGCAATGTATATTTAACATACAGGCTGTGGCAATTATGAGCAGCAATGAACCTATGGCCTGGGAGCTGCGGGGCTGATGGAGTCTGTAAGCATTTATGTTCCTTGTATTGGATGAGTGCTGGATACACGGAGTATTACTTCATATAAAACATTACACTGCACACTCCTGAAATTGGAGCACTTTGTCACAGACCGTAAACATTTGTTACGAGTAATATTTCAGTGCAACTTTCAAGGGATACTGTAATATCTTTGGCCTTGGACGAGACACCAAGTTAAGGAAACAAGCTAAACTTTAATGACAGAAGGCCCAATTCTGCAGTTCTGAGCAGATAAATCTTCCGAGTTATTTTTTGGTTTTTGTCTGCACAGAGACCACGGGATTCAGCTCTTTGTTTGGCCAGCTAGAGTAGATAAGACTAAATTATGGCCACAGTCCTGCAGCCAGATCCGCATGGGTGTACCTGGGGTGCTGGGTTAGGCAAAAATCACTGCACCCGTGTGGAGCCCCATTGATTACAGCCAAGTTTTGACCTGGACTGAACAGTAGTAGAATAAGCAGGGAAGGCTCTACCATGTATTGAGGTCATCCGACAATTCCCATTTTAAGACCTTGTTTCAGTTTTTTACAACTTTGCTGAACTGTTTGGCCTGAAATTTTGCATGCTGGGTGTCTGCCTCAGTCTGAAATAGTTGGTGTTTTTTTAAAAGAAAAATGTAGCCAGTATGGTTCCACTGTTTCTGAGAACAAGACTGGGGGAAAATACATTTTGCCCATATTAAAAAATTCTTGAGATTTTTTTCTTTGAAAGGCTTTGAAGCAGGGACTTGAAATTTGGTAGGACCTGGTGTTTGTGTCAGTGATGAACCTTTTGCTGTCCAGGCAAAAATCTGCCAAATTAGGCCAAGTTATAAGCCTTTGAAAAATTGCAGTTTAAACATGCTCAGTGGAGACTTCTTTGATTTAGTAGCTAGAAATAACTGAAGATTCCACCCTCACTGAGCATGCTTGAGCCTCTCACTGCTCCTAGTGCTGACCAGACAGTGAATGCACCATGCCCACAGCATGACTGAACATACTCCATCCCCTCACAGCTCCTGTGTGTGACTGGACAGTGCACATGTGCCATTGCGGCAGAGTTACGGAGTATGCTCCAACCCCAAGCTATAGGGGCGCAGAAGGAATTTCTCTGAAATTGCTGCTCTCAGCTACTCCAGGCTGGGCACTGTAACCGCCAATAGGGAGCCTGTCTCTCCTGTGCTCTCAATGAATCCCATCCTCTGCTGGCACCCAGTCAGCATTTTGGAGGACGCCATCTGATTTGAAGGTAGAGGGGACAAAGGACAGGCAAAGGGAGGGAAAGGAATAAATTGGGACAAGGAGTCTGCTGAGCCTGGGACTGGGGGAAAGAAACTGGGAGCTGGAACCAGAAGACTGGAACTGGTTGGGCAAGGAAAAAAACAGTACATGACCACATAATGGATGACTGTTTCGTTATTCATATGCACAAAAGGGAAAGGGTGCACAGGCAACCTTAATACTGGCATTTCCTAACATTTAAGAGCTTGACTTTATCATCTTAACAATGTTCTTTTAATTGTGTGTGTAAAATATATAATAAGGTCTTGGCTGATGTCTTCGATTTTGGCAATCATTTTACTATATGTTTGAGTAGTGTCCAACACAGTGTGTACCTAATCCTGACTGGGGCCTCTGGATGGTCCTCTTGTAACACATAAATAACATGCGTAAATAAATAAAACTCTTACTACTAACTTTTTCCTACCTTTTAGGCATTTGAAGGGAACAGTATATCTAAGAATGAGTCACCCTCCCCTGTTAAGCTTTGAAGCCACAACTATTTTCTGTGGACTGGTGGAAAAACTACAATGAATACAGATCATTTGTAAAGCTCTTACAATTTTTGCCAGCTTTTTTTTTTGGTGAGCTTCCCTTAGTTCTGTTGATCACAACTAAGAATTTCACAGTGAAAAACATCAATATTTGGGAACAAGGAATACAAACAAGTGATGCTACTGCTCAATAATAAACTCAATTTTAAAGAACTGGAAAGTGTGTAAAAATACATTTTAAAAGATCCATTTATGTCCTCAAAGCAGTTATTTTTAGGTCTACATGTTTACTGTATTCTAGAAACATTTTAAAACAAAATATTTGAAATTCATTTTCTTGGGGGATGGGGCTGATCAACAAATGTGGCCTAATGAGCGAGACAATGGAGTAAGAGTCAGGAGTCCGAGCCCCAGCTCTGTCACTGGCTCATTGCATAATCTCTCTATATCTTAGTTTCCCCATTTGTAAAATGTGCATAATGAGGCTTACTACCTTTGTAAAGTGTGACAGGATGTGTGGATGAACAGTGCTATAGATTATTTTCTCTAGTTCTCTGGAAAGAATCCAGTCTGAGCTGATAGTGACTGAAAATTGTTCTCTGATGGCTTTGTGAAATTAGGCTGATTTGATACCACAAAGAACAAAAATCTCCCACATCATAATTAGTACTAGTTGGCCTTCTGTGGAGGGACAACATTGAATTTTTCTGTAGAATGGATTATTCTCTCACCTCGAAACATGATGGTCCCTGCAGGTCAGGGTTCAAACACAAAATAGGGCCCCATCCTACCATCTGTACATGAGCAATGTTCCTCATTGACTTTAATGGGAGTTTTCCTTAGGTAAGGGCTGCAGGACGAGGCTTATACACTGTTCCCTGGGCTATGCCTGTCCAGTGCAGAAATAGGACTTTTGTCTCCAGGGCTATAATTCAGCACATTTCCACACACACAGCATTTTAAAAAGATTCTCCATCACTTTCCAGTAAAACCCTGAGTTCTAAGATTCTGTTTACCCAGTTTCTAGGACCCCCCAGGGCAAGGACTGGGGCCAAGTCTTTTATAAGCAACTAGTGTGTGGCACTTCAGACACTTTAAAGGGAGGCAGATTTTCAGGAAGTGCTGAACACTCACCTGAAAATCCTAGCTCTACTGAAATCATTGAGAGTTTTGCTATCAACTTCAGTGGAACCAGGATTTCATCTCAGGTATTTCCAGCTAGGAGCCCAGATTCACTAGTCACTTTTGAAAATGGTGGCTTGTGTCATTCTGCAGACACATGGCATTATGTGCAGATGTTGGAAAACAATAATAGACACACACATAACAAATACAGAGGAGGAAGTGCAAGAAATGTTTCTTGTTCTATTTTAAGTGTTTGTGACATCATCAACTGCTCCAGAAGAAACTCAGAGACAAACTTCAAGACCCACCAGATACATTTAAAAACACAGCATATAAAATCAGTTCCTCTTTGACGTATGTAACAGCAATTTCAGCCTACACACAAGTGAAACTATTGCTGCGGAGTTAGTAGCCCAAAAAAATATTCTTGTTGTTTTTTTTAATACATAAAAGCCATAATACCTTTTCATGTGAGTAGCATAAACACATTTGCATACTCAACTGCTCTCTCAACTTTGTTGGATTACGGAAACACAAAAGTAGGGCTGGATCATGCGCCTCAAAACCTCACTGAGGTCAATGAGAGCTGTGTGTACACAAGTTATGCAGGATTTAGAGAAATAGTAAAGTCCCCAAATTTTCTGTCCCAAAAGAGACCGATGAAGTGAGCTGTAGCTCACAAAAGCTTATGCTCAAATAAATTGGTTTGTCTCTAAGGTGCCACAAGTACTCCTTTTCTTTTTGCTTCAAAAGGCATATACAGCATTTTGCAGCTTTGGGAATAACACTCTTATCTTAACAGGGTTAACATATCTTTCAAGCTTAGGACTCTGCCTCAAAATGCTCTGTACATGATAAAAAAAACTATTAGATCAAACTCAAACATAGAGTAAGAAGAAATTATTCAAAAAGTGATATTTTAAGACATCCTAAAATCTGACAACCTGATTCAGAAAAGCAAAAGTTTTGCCAGGTTCTTCAGAAATCCTTAACATATTCAGATAGCACAGACACTTAGGAATAATCCTAAATTTTAGGGAATACAAACATTGTAAAAAATAGTGCAATTAATTGATTAGAAATATGTAGGGGCCATAGCTGAATACAAATATTCATTATCCATAAATCTGAAGTTGCATAAACAAATTTCACTGATGTAATTAAAAATTAAAAATCAACCATGACCAGGTCAGGAAACATAAAAATACCTAAAGAGATCCATTCTGAGTCTCAAGCAGTTCTATCATCTGAAATGTTAAAGACCACACTGTAGTGGAGCCAAAGAAAATTAAAGAAGTGTCTGCTTTCATGATTTATGCCTTTTTCATATAAAGGATCTTTTCTTCTATCCCTTGCATGTGGTACAAGGGGACTTTTTAAAGTTTGCAGTATTCTTATAAAATATTAATCCCAATACACCTGGATAAACATACAGATATTTTCAGTCAGAAATGTATATCACACATTTTTCTCCTTAGTGTAAAAAGCTTCCCACTAGAGACCACATTTGTAGGACAGATCAATCATAGAAGCATAGCCCATTTTATACTAATAGTATCATTTCTGACTGGGCAATAGGAAAGGCTAGTTTATATAATTTTCAAATTTTTAAAACTGATATAGTCTACATGCATAAAAAAAAATATGTAGGACTGCTGTTTTTTAGGCATTCTGTCCAGATAACCTCCTTATTTCAAAATCCTGTTCTGAATTAATAGAAAAAGAAATGTTAACAGCTACTGTATATTGATAACTACTAACATTAAGTGGATCCTTACAGGACATAAAGCTCAAAGATTTGAAGGATCTAGAAAAACAGATCTGAGTCTGAACTCTTTATAGGACTCTTTCAGCTCATTGGGCCTGGTCTACGCTTACAATTTAGGTCGACATAGCTACAGTGCTCAGGATGTGAAAAATCCACATAGCGCCCACTGTAGGTGGAGCTAGGTCAACAGAAGATGAATACTTTTATCAGTCTAGCTACCATAGCTCAGGGCATGGTGCTCCTACAGTGACGGAAAAGCTCCTTCCATTGCTGTGGGCTGCATTTACATTACGGCGTTATACTCACGTAGCTATAGCACCAGAGTTATGCCATTATAATCCCCATAGTATAGACTCGGCCTCAGTGTCCAGCCATGCCCTTCTGAGGGCAGATTAGAGTTTTCTTAACCAAAAAGTCTTTTGGTATACCACAACACACAGAAAGGTAACTCCTAGTAGTAGTCAAGCCAAAATTTTTTTAGTTGTCTGGAATTCTGATCATAATACAGCAGGTGTAATAGTGTTTACAAAATGGCGTTTAAAATGGGTTTCCTCTGTTCTATTTTCAAGGTGTGCATGAAAGGTATTTAACAGCAGTTCTATGTCACAATGCAAGAGGAGGGTGCAGTTCATCAAAAAGTCATCAAGATTGATTGTACCAGTTATAGGACTTGCCTAACAACTGTCTCTCTTCAGCTGACAAACAGAAATTACATTTCTTACAGTTCAATATCTACTTTTTTGTTACTGCATTTCAGCATTAAACCTGGGCACTCCAGTGTGACATACCTGGTATGATACATGGGGCAGCACTTGACTCTTGGTTTGCTGCATTTAGCAGTTATCTTCAGCAGCATGCAAGTGGTCAGTCCAGATCAGATGCTAGATCTCCAAAGGGACTCTGGGTATGTCTACATGAAAAGGCTACAATGGTGCATAGATACTTTACAGCAATAGAAGGGGTTTTTCCATTGCTGTAGTAAATCTACCTCCCCGAGAGGTGGTAACTAGGTTGATGGGAGAATTCTTTGGTTGACTTCGTAATTTCTACGTTGGGGCTTAGTTCAGCTTAATTATATTGCACAGGGCATGAAATTTTTCACAGCTCTGAGTGATGTAGTTAAGCTGACTTAACTTTGTAGTGTAAACCAGCCCTTAGGCATTGCAATGCCTAACTTTTAGGTGACTTGCCACCAGTGGAATCCACAATGCCAATGTAGGCATCCAGGCTCCCTATAGAATGCATGGGGAGAGACAAGCACTGAAGATTAGAATTCACAAAAGCCAACACACTGAGTAGGGGAGCCACCTCAGCTAACCAGAGGAAATGTCAAGGAGAGAGATGTGGCCTAAGGCTCATTCTCCAAAGGAGTGAGGTGCCTAAATCTGGGCTGGATTTAGGTGCCTATCTGTGCCTGGGATTTTCAGCTTTGCACCCTCTCCTGGAATTAGCCATCTAAACTGTGGTTTGCAAGAAACAGAGGACGAGGTGTTGGTGCTAGTGTCCTCCCTTATAAAACTTTTAGCCCAATGAGATGTGGGAGACCCAGGTTCAGTTCCCCTCCTCTACCTGATGTGGAGAAGGGATCTGAACTTAAGTCTCCCCCGTCAGAAGAGTACCCTAACCATTGGTCCCTGGGATATTCTGGGGGAGAGCACTCTCAGTGTCCCCTGTTGAAGTTGTTCTACTGTGTATAAATAATTAAATATGCACAGAGCCAAAGAGAGCGTGAGAATGACTCTACAACCCTGTGATTAGGGCACTCACCTGGGAGGTGAGAGACCCAGGTTCAGTCCCTCTGCTCCACTGCAAATGTAATTACCACCTACTCCTTCACAAGCCATTTTGTGCGAGATTAAGCTTGCTCTGAGAATGCCTACCATATCAGGCCCCTCAGGCAAGATAGGCAGAGGAACGCCTAGTTTGAGGATGTGGTTTGGCACTTTTATAGAAGAATAAAAAGAAGCCAATTCAGAGTGTCTACTGCACAAGTTTAAAGAAGCTTCCTTTGGCAGAGAACAACAGTGGTAACAGTGCCTGGCCTGCCCTGGGAGTGAATTATCCCACTAAAGGAGCTATGCCTGAAGGTACAGCAGGTACAAACTGCATACTCAGAGCCCAAAAGGGTGAAGCAAGCCTCGTATCTTGTCATTCTCAAGGGGAGAAAAAGACCTAATAAATCCACAGCATCGACGGTATTCAGAGGTCCCCATTCACTGTGCCCTGAGTTCCCAAATAGTGTTATGTCACAAGATCTCAAGACAGAGAGGTAAAGGATGAACTGTAGAGAGAAGCTTCCAGTGCACCAAATGTGTGGAGTAAAATGCTGGCTGAAAATTTTCCATTGAGTCTTTTTGGGGTGGAAAGTGGTTTCTCAGCTACACTGAGATTTTAATGAAAAAAATCTCTTTCCTTTGAAAAGTTTGGGGGTTTCTTAGAAAACCTGAAAACCAAACATTTTTTCAGATTTTAGAAAGTGAAAAATGTTTGATTTTCAGGTTAAGAAACCCCAAAAAAGTTAAAAAAAAAATTTGAATGAAAAAAAAAATCAGGTTCATCAAAATGTTTAGCAGAAAGAAAGAGAGAAACCCTCTCCAGCCCAGCTCGAGAATTAAATACACAGCTTCCACTATTGCGACTTGTTCTGACGAACTGCCTCTTTCATTTCCTTTCACATTCAGAGGTGTTTGGTTGGGAAGCATATTTCTTCCAGTTAAGGAAGGCCAAGTTTCGCTGCCTCTGAAGTAAAGCAGTGTTGTTCTAAGGTCACTGCACGACACTGCTCAAAGAAAGCCAAGGTTCTGCATCTCCTGTAGTGCTGACACCTTCTGGCCCATGTGATCACAAGACAGTATAATTCTGCCTATTGACCATCCAGCCACCCAAGTTTTGTTTAACTTTCTCATGCCCCCACCCAACACACACACACACACACACACACACACACTTACTACAGAAATATATCCACTAATGTGGGCATACATTTTAAACAGTGATGAGGGATTTTGGATGCCTCAATTTTTGGGAGCCCAGCTTGATGCACACTAAAGAGGCCTGATTTCCAGAAAGTGCTGAGCACCCAACTAAGTACCTTTGTGATGAAACTCAGAAAGATTCTTCTGATTGCCTCTATTGGGAACCAGGAGGCACTGGTCACAAATAGCGTATGTACAGAGTAATCAGATTTTTAGGGTTGGGAACCAAAAGTTTACATTTGAAACCAATTCACAGAACAACGTAAATAATACCATAAAATCTAAAACTGCATACGAGCTGTCCAGTGGCTGCCTTTAAACACTCAGACATTGAAGGAGAACAAAGCAAAAACTTCAGCAAACTTTTTAACAGGATTAGAGAGAGACTGGAAAAGGAAATGATTCAGACACCACAGGTGCTCAGTACAAGGCCTTTATGCATCAGTGGCGACAATTCAGTCATGTTTACACATAAGCAAGTTACCATTAGTTTAAAAATCATAATAGGGCCCAATTCTGTGACATGCTCAGCACCCTCCACTCCTCTTCAAGGTCCAACCCTGCACCACAGAAGTGAAAGGGAGTTTTCAGTAGATACAGATCATTAAGTGGGAATGAAGAGTGCTGGACTTTTAACTACAAGGATCAAGCCCAAAAATGAAATTAAAATACATAGATTTTTAACTGAGTTTTATTACATTTGAACAGCATACATTTTTTCCTTTGCTTTGTTTGCAATTTCCACCCCCAACTGTTCATATGTATGTATTTTTTTAAAAGAGCTTTTCTCTTTCTTAGCATACTCCATAGTATCCTCAAAACCTAAGTGATCTGTACAAGCAAAGGTTTACATATATTTCTAATGGTGCTATTCCAAATGTTATGTTCTCTGACACCTAGCGTAAATTTCGTAAGAGAATACAAAACAAATCTATACCCCAAGTACTTGTTTGTGAGATAAAAATCATCAATTTTGGGAAAAAAATCCTAATGGAATTATTATAAGGTATATTTGGCAGACTTTCATATGCTACTCATTTTGCTTGGTCAACTCTGTCTGGTTAACTGGATAAATTACATTTCATTTACAATGAACAAAAAAATCCAGCACATTGTAGCATAGCAATTCTATTTTAAACTGATCTTGAAATCAGGGTCATTTTAATTTTTGACAAAAATCGGAGCCATGTATTCTTGAGCCTTTAACTATATTTTCTCTTGGGTCATCTCTTTTCATGACGTTGGAATCTTACTACTAACTACCAAACCACACATATAACAAATAAGAGCTAGGAAGACACAGTTTGAAATTTCTAATATAAAATATTCTGCTCTTCTGAGCTCAGACCTTGGGAAGTGCTAATCAAATCCATCACTTATAAACCCCTTTTCACAGATTCCTGATTAAGCTCGGAGTACATAAAAAGGACTGGAATAATCCTTGTTCATGTCTCTGTAAAGAGATATACCAAAAGGTCGAACTTAGTGTGGCTTGCATATTCAAAGCTTTCCCTTATTTATCCCCCCCCCCCCATATCAACAAAAACAGGTTAACTCAACTAATCCATATGAATCGCGACTATTTTATCTTTCAACTACTGAGACTACTTCTTTTACCTGAATTCTTCGTAAACCAGAAGAACAGGAACAAGAAAACATGCCACTTACACTAGACGCTGATGCTGTTTTCCTCTGCTGTACCGTTACTCCTCAGGGTTGCTTCTACCATGGTAACTCAAGCCTACTGTTTCTAAACAGAAAAGGAGTACTTGTGGCACCTTAGAGACTAACCAATTTATTTGAGCATGAGCTTTCGTGAGCTACAGCTCACTTCATCAGATGTTTACCGTGGAAACTGCAGCAGACTTTATATACACACAGAAATCATGAAACAATACCTCCTCCCGAATAAATGGACACAAATCAGATGTCAAGAATTATAACATTCATAAACCAGTCGGAGAACACTTCAATCTCTCTGGTCACGCAATCACAGACATGAAGGTCGCTATCTTAAAACAAAAAAACTTCAAATCCAGACTCCAGCGAGAAACTGCTGAATTGGAATTCATTTGCAAATTGGATACTATTAATTTAGGCTTAAATAGAGACTGGGAGTGGCTAAGTCATTATGCAAGGTAGCCTGTTTCCTCTTGTTTTTTCCTACCCCCCCCCCCCCCAGATGTTCTGGTTTAACTTGGATTTAAACCTGGAGAATGGTCAGTTTAGATGAGCTATTACCAGCAGGAGAGTGAGTTTGTGTGTGTATGGGGGTGGGGGGGATGTGAGAAAACCTTGATCTATGCAGGAAATAGCCCGACTTGATTATGTAAAGAGTTGTCACTTTGGATGGGCTAGCACCAGCAGGAGAGTGAATTTGTGTGGGGGGGTGGAGGGTGAGAAAACCTGGATTTGTGCTGGAAATGGCCCACCTGTTGATCACTTTAGATAAGCTATTACCAGCAGGACAGTGGGGTGGGAGGAGGTATTGTTTCATGATTTCTGTGTGTATATAAAGTCTGCTGCAGTTTCCACGGTAAACATCTGATGAAGTGAGCTGTAGCTCACGAAAGCTCATGCTCAAATAAATTGGTTAGTCTCTAAGGTGCCACAAGTACTCCTTTTCTTTTTGCGAATACAGACTAACACGGCTGTTCCTCTGAAACCTGTTTCTAAACAGAAAACCAAATGTCCAAAATTGCTACAGGTTTCAACGCTGGGGGTTCGTCTGTTGTCATCTACATTGGCTTTATGTTGATGGCAACCCTAAAACGTACCGTGTCAGCAGAGGAAATTCTGAGATTCCAGATAAAGTTTGGCTTTCACAGAGCTACAGAAGACGTGGGGGTGGGGGAGGGAGATGGACTGTGCACAATGAAATACCGAAACGTTCGCAGCAGCTCTTCAGTGATGGGTGAAGGTGGTGGGAGAGGAGAGAGTCCCCTAGTGACTCTGGCTGCATTCACCGACTTCCTGGGCTCTTTAGCTGGGGCCCCCCTCCCCTGGCTGCTGGAGGAGCCCAGCTCTGCGCGGCTGCCCAACAGAGCAGCCCTCCCTGCCTCGGAAATGCAGCTGCCTGCCCCGGTTAGCAAAAGGCAGGATGGGTAGCTCGCCAGCCCCCGGGAGGGAACGAGCGGGTCCAGGGCTCCTCTGCCCACCGGGCCAGCAGGGGAAAGGCCTCCGGGCTCCTCTGGATGGTTCCCAGCCCCTCGAGCAGCCCCACCGCGACGGCGCCAGCCCTGCCCGCTCCCAGGGCTTCTCCAGCGCCCGGAGCCCGCGGCCGGCACCTTCCCCGGGGCAGTACCTGGAGGCTGCGGGCGAGGTCTGGCGGGCGGGCTGGGGGCGCGGGCCCGGGGGCAGATACCGCCGCACAGCGCAGGATGCCGAGCTGCCGGGTTCCCGTCTAACGGAGCCGGCTCCCCGCGGGCAGCGGGCGGGGATGAGATCCCGCCTGGCCGGGGCAGCGAGCGGCGCCTACCTGGGGGGATGCAGCGGGCTGCGGCGCGGGGGCAGCGGCGCTCAAGGCTCCCGGCGGCGGCAGTGCGGCTGGCGGCTGCTTCCCTGCTCCGAGCTGGGCGCCGCCGAGGCCGCTGCCCCCGCCCCTCCTCCTGCTGCAGTCCCGGCCGCCGACGCCAGGGGCTCGCCGCAGGAAGCGGGGCTAGTCCCCGCCTGGGCTGGGGCGGCTCCCCTCCGAGAGAGCGGCCGCGTGGCTGGGCCGGGGAGGGGCGGCGGCTGCCTGCCTGGGTGGGGAGAGGTAACCCGCCTGGGGGGCCCAGCCCGGCCGGGGCTCAGGGTTGGACATATGCCTGGAGATTTCATCACATGACATCATCTTTAATCAAAGATTAATCTTTAATTCCTGGAGACTCGGGGGGGTTGGCCAGCCCTAGGCCCAGCTTAGTCAGGGGGAAGATTGCCAGGAGTCGTCCCCACAAGTCCTGCCAGTAGAGCCCAGCAGCGAGCCTTGGCCCCTAGCAGCAAGGAGCAGGGAAGAAAGCCAAGCCTTGGTCACCCATCACTGCCCTGTCAGTGCCCCAAAGCCAGCTTGGCACCTTCTAGCCCACCAAACTCACTGAGCAATAGGAAAACAGGCGGGGGTCCACTACCCCAATCCCTGCCCCCTGGCAGCTGCAGGGAGCGTGCACCTGATAGGCAGTGTTTGCAGGATCTGGCCCTGGGTTACTGCCCTGCCTGGGCTCCCCAGCCAATCCTTCCTGCTTCTCTTCTGTAAGCTATTACCAGCAGGACAGTGGGGTGGGAGGAGGTATTGTTTCATATTCTCTGTGTGTATATAAAGTCTGCTGCAGTTTCCATGGTATGCATCCGATGAAGTGAGCTGTAGCTCACGAAAGCTCATGCTCAAATAAATTGGTTAGTCTCTAAGGTGCCACAAGTACTCCTTTTCTTCTCTTCTCTGTGTCTTTTAGCCCCCAGCCTGTAAACAAGTACATAACTTCACACAGATGACTAATGCCATGAGATCAATGGAGCTATTGCTCGGGGACACGTTTTCCCGCACAGTGCTCTAGACAGAGTGAGAGTGTCAGGCTCAGGGTTGCAGTTCTTCCGGATTTCCTTTCTCATAGGGAAGCTGCTCTGTTCTCCCTGAACGTGCCCCACACATTTCACCCAGGTGATTTCAGAATTTGTTCTCTGATAGTTTGATGTTTATTTGGGATCCCCATCATCCCTCCAGAAATCAGGATAACCTTTTTCATTTATCAAAGGAATTGTGGCTTTAAAATATTTAGAAACAAATGTTAGGAACTCTTTGGAGGTTTCAGAGTAACAGCCGTGTTAGTCTGTATTCGCAAAAAGAAAAGGAGTACTTGTGGCACCTTAGAGACTAACCAATTTATTTGAGCATGAGCTTTCGTGAGCTACAGATCACTTCATCGGATGCATGCCGTGGAAACTGTAGCAGACTTTATATATACACAGAGAATATGAAAAAATACCTCCTCCCACCCCACTGTCCTGCTGGTAATAGCTTATCTAAAGTGATCATCAGGTGGGCCATTTCCAGCACAAATCCAGGTTTTCTCACCCTCCACCCCCCCAAAAATTCACTCTCCTGCTGGTGATAGCCCATCCAAAGTGACAACTCTTTACACAGTGTGCATGATAATAAAGCTGGGCCATTTCCTGCACAAATCCAGGTTCTCTCACCCCCTCACCCCCCTCCCAAAAACCACACACACAAACTCACTATCCTGCTGGTAATAGCTCATCCAAAGTGACCATTCTCCCTACAATGTGCATAATTAAGGTGGGCCATTTCCAGCACAAATCCAGGTTTTCTCACATCCCCCCCACCCCCATACACACACAAACTCACTCTCCTGCTGGTAATAGCTCATCCAAACTGACCACTCTCCAAGTTTAAATACAAGTTAAACCAGAACATCTCGGGGGGGGGGGGGTGGTAGGAAAAAACAAGAGGAAATAGGCTACCTTGCATAATGACTTAGCCACTCCCAGTCTCTATTTAAGCCTAAATTAATAGTATCCAATTTGCAAATGAATTCCAATTCAGCAGTTTCTCGCTGGAGTCTGGATTTGAAGTTTTTTTGTTTTAAGATAGCGACCTTCATGTCTGTGATTGCGTGACCAGAGAGATTGAAGTGTTCTCCGACTGGTTTATGAATGTTATAATTCTTGACATCTGATTTGTGTCCATTTATTCTTTTACGTAGAGACTGTCCAGTTTGACCAATGTACATGGCAGAGGGGCATTGCTGGCACATGATGGCATATATCACATTGGTGGATGTGCAGGTATACGAGCCTCTGATAGTGTGGCTGATGTTATTAGGCCCTGTGATGGTGTCCCCTGAATAGATATGTGGGCACAATTGGCAACGGGCTTTGTTGCAAGGATAAGTTCCTGGGTTAGTGGTTCTGTTGTATGGTATGTGGTTGTTGGTGAGTATTTGCTTCAGGTTGCGGGGCTGTCTGTAGGCAAGGACTGGCCTGTCTCCCAAGATTTGTGAGAGTGTTGGGTCATCCTTTAGGATAGGTTGTAGATCCTTAATAATGCGTTGGAGGGGTTTTAGTTGGGGGCTGAAGGTGACGGCTAGTGGCGTTCTGTTATTTTCTTTGTTAGGCCTGTCCTGTAGTAGGTAACTTCTGGGAACTCTTCTGGCTCTATCAATCTGTTTCTTTACTTCCGCAGGTGGGTATTGTAGTTGTAAGAAAGCTTGACAGAGATCTTTTGGGTGTTTGTCTCTGTCTGAGGGGTTGGAGCAAATGCGGTTGTATCGCAGAGCTTGGCTGTAGACGATGGATCGTGTGGTGTGGTCAGGGTGAAAGCTGGAGGCATGCAGGTAGGAATAGCGGTCAGTAGGTTTCCGGTATAGGGTGGTGTTTATGTGACCATTGTTTATTAGCACTGTAGTGTCCAGGAAGTGGATTTCTTGTGTGGACTGGACCAGGCTGAGGTTGGTGGTGGGATGGAAATTGTTGAAATCATGGTGGAATTCCTCAAGGGCTTCTTTTCCATGGGTCCAGATGATGAAGATGTCATCAATATAGCGCAAGTAGAGTAGGGGCTTTAGGGGACGAGAGCTGAGGAAGCGTTGTTCTAAATCAGCCATAAAAATGTTGGCATACTGTGGGGCCATGCGGGTACCCATAGCAGTGCCGCTGATCTGAAGGTATACATTGTCCCCAAATGTGAAATAGTTATGGGTAAGGACAAAGTCACAAAGTTCAGCCACCAGGTTAGCCGTGACATTATCGGGGATAGTGTTCCTGACGGCTTGTAGTCCATCTTTGTGTGGAATGTTGGTGTAGAGGGCTTCTACATCCATAGTGGCTAGGATGGGGTTATCAGGAAGATCACCGATGGATTGAAGTTTCCTTAGGAAGTCAGTGGTGTCTCGAAGGTAGCTGGGAGTGCTGGTAGCGTAGGGCCTGAGGAGGGAGTCTACATAGCCAGACAATCCTGCTGTCAGGGTGCCAATGCCTGAGATGATGGGGCGCCCAGGATTTCCAGGTCAGGTGGCGGACAAGAATGTGCAGAACCACCTTGTGGTTCAAGACTTAGTGTGAAAGCTCTTCTGTTCTCCTCTGGGGTGTCTGAGAGCCTGGAGCACTTTGATGTACAGATGAAGGAACACTGGGCTCAGATCAAGTGTACTGTCCATCCTTTTTTCCATATCTAACATCTGTGACCTATGCTCTGAACAGTTTAATGCTGGATGAAGAATAGCTATGATATGAAGATCCTGAATAGATTCCTAATGTTACAGGAGGGCTAAAGAACATTTTTGAAGCCCTATTAATAAAAGTACATTAATCGTTGCCATGGAATTTAAGGAAATATTACTGTAATAATAATAATAAAAATATTTTCATATGTGACCTCCCCACCAGAGATTGTCAGTTACCCTACATTTGTACAGTGCCTAGCACAAGTGGCTCCTGATCTCATAGCCTGTTCGTGCTACAGTAATATTCATGTTAATACCAACATGAGAAATTAGTGAAAATGTGGTGTTTTAGTTAATTTGATGTTTGTGTCATGAGACTATTTATGGGTAGCTTACATTTGAAGAAGAAGAAAAAAAGAAAAATCATTTTTCATATTTGGCAACCAGCTTCAATTCTTGTCCAGAGAATGACAGCAAAAAATGTTATGGGAAGTGTTTGACCCTAAAACTCAGGGTCATAGAAAAAAACATTAAGAGGTCTGGGATCTTTGAAACTGCATTAGCAATGACAGTGACTGACAGATTGTAAATTAAAAGCATAAATATCTATCTTAGCAATTTACAAGATATAGATTCAGAAGAGTTGTTAAAAGCAAGTGTTTTTACTGACCTGCAGAGAGTACTGTCCTCTATCACTGAAAAATTTCAAGCTCAAGGAGAACCAGGGCACAGAAATGGAGACAATTTCTGCATTGGAGGGAGCAGCTGTCAAGGACTTAGAGATAGCTGATGAGAAAACGTTCATAAAAACAAAAAAATATAAACACTGTGTGGAGGATCTTGAAAACTAATAGGATTAGAGACATCAGGGTTGTTGGATTAAATTAAATATAACTGGAACAGGATCTGGAGCAAATATACATTCTAAAGTGGTATTTGTAACTGTGGCCTTTCTGCACAATCTAGTCCAGAAACAGCCCATTACTTTCCAGTTCAAACAGAGGACCCTGAGAAACAATAAAGGATCTAGAACTGGGATTTTGACTTGCTCCTCTTTCTAGGAATGAAAAAGGAATTTACAAACTGCCAGACAAGTAATGGGTAGGGAGACCCATATTTCTTTTTATTTGAACTAGACTATGTCTTTATTGTGGAGGAGAATTCTTTTTTCAGGGGTTAAAAAGCTTGCCAAAAATCTAAATCCTGCCTGATTCTGGCTGTGAGTTAGAGGCCAGGGACACATATTTAGTGCTCCAGCAAAGTCAGAGCATTATCTATAACAGTAGATTCAGGAAAGCACCTAAGCACATGATTAACTTTAAACATGTGCTTCATGCCCATTGAAGTCAATGAGACTTAAATCATTGGGATTTAAGCACATGCTTACAGTTAAAATTGTGCATAAGTGCCCCTATGTATAAGGCTGCCTTCCTGAAATGGGGACTCAGAGGGGGAAATAGACTAAGTTTGTCATGTTGGGTGTCTTCGGAAGGCTCATGATGCACTGAGCATAGTTGTTATAGTGATGTTATAGTAATTGTCGTTTCAGTAATGCTATAGGTTATAATTTCATGTATATAGTTATGAGGCTGAAAATGTATTCTCATGGCTTAAAGCAAGCCCAGGCAAAAAATCTCCAAAAGCAGAGGGACAGTTCACACCTCATCAGGGCATGTATGAGACAAACCCAGCCTAGCCTCACAGGAACAAAGGACACTGGCCTAGGCAACAATAAAGGATCTGTTGGACGCTCAAGTGAGCCAGCCCTCTTTCTTTGGTCAGTTTGAGACTACGATGCTCACCTAACTCTGAAGGTGGTGAGAGGGTAAAGCCAAGAGGGAAGAAAGGACAACCAGCCAGCCAGTGGTGAGAAGCATCTAAGTTTCTTTGCATTGAAAGTGTTAAAATCAGCTTAGAATGTGTTTTGGTTTTATTTCATTTGACCTAATCTGACTTGTTATGCTTTGATTTATAATCACTTAACATCTGTCTTTCTAGTTAATAAATCTGTTTGTTTAGTCTACCTGAAGCAGTGCATTTGGTTTGAAGCATGTCAGACACTCCCCTTGGAATAACAAATCTGGTGCACATCAATTTCTTTGTTAAATTGATGAACTCATATAAACTTGCAGGGTCCAGTAGGCATAATTGGACACTGCAAGATGGAGGTTCCTAGGGTTGTGTTTGGGACCGGAGATATTGGGTAGTGTCATCCAGTTGCACAATCCAAGGAGAAGTTTACATGCCAGAGGCTGTGTGTGAACAGCCCAGGAGTGGGGGTTCTCACAGCAGAGCAGGGTAAGGCTGGCTCCCAGAGTCAAGGACTGGAGTGACCTAGCAGATCACTGCTCCAGATAACACCAGAGGGGAACGTCACACCACTAACAAAGGTATTCAGATGCTATGGACGTGTATGTGTGGTATTAATGCCTACATAATAGATATATAAAAGCCAATGGGAATTTTCTCATTAACTTAAATGGGAATAGGACTGGGCCCAAACTCCCCCTCCCCCCCCATACTTGGTGCAGATTACACGGATCCTGATCCTGCAAAGACCTATGAACATGAGTAGCTTTATGCATGGGAATAGTCCCATGGGGACTGCTCATGTGTATAAAGTTAATCATCAGCATAAGCATTTACAGGACTGGGGCCAGGGTCATCTTTGGTGCATTGGAAACATTTTGCTGTGTATTGAAAATTGTTCAGCACAAATATACAAATGCCTATATTACATGCTTTAAGACTATGGAGGCTTTTGAAGCCTGTAACTATTTTTGAATGATCACCAAATTCATAAAAAAGTCATGGAGGTGGAGATAGACGTGATCCAATTTTAAAACTGAAAAATGTTTATGTGGTTGCAGTTTGCAATTGTACTTCACTTTCAGCTATGCCTCTTTTATGTTTCTTTTCCTGTTGAAGGTCTGATCCAAATCCCATTCAAGTCAAAGAGTCCAATTGACTTCATTGGCCTTTGGATGAGGCTGCATAAGAGGTATCATTATTGATTAACCTAATATGCCAGTATTTACTAGAGATTGTCACATATTGTAAGTCATAGCTTAAGGATCCAGGACTTTTCTTGCTTTAAACTAATTGCATTACAATATTTTGAGGAAGAAGGAAACCTCACCTCAGTATGCTTCACATTGTAAACACATTGATGAGTTTCCTGTCCTAGTGGAATTGGTTTGTTTATGTTTGGTCACTTAGTAAGTATTGGTTTAGTTTTATGCAACAACAGACACAAATTGAAAAACAGACATGGCTTGAATCTTGAAGATAAGATTTGAAGTGTGAGCTGATTCTTAGATCTACATCCCTGGCAGTTTATAATGTTTCTTTTGGGAAAAAAGAAATCAAAATCAGTAATATTAAAGCTCTGCTCTCATTTACACCAGTATACATGTGGAGTAAATCTCGATTTGCACAAGTATACCTGATAGCAGAATTTGGCCCAGTGATAGGCCCAGAGCAAAACTCCAGATCCAAAAACTTCTGAACTCAATGAAAGCTCAGATCTGGATCCTAATTCAGCAGTCCAGGACCCCAGAAGGCCTTTTGAAATCTCCCAGGCACCTGTACTAGACACTGTGGGAGATATGTGCAGAAGGCAGTACAACCACAACACTACGACAGTGTAATGCAGTGTTGGTTTGGACACAGAGTAAAATTACAATCAACTTGCATCCAAACCCACGAGTCATGTGAACACACCACACTAGTGCTTACTCTGGTATTATCCCACCAATTCAATTACCAATAGTCTAATTCTCTAGGGTAGCCCTGACGGCCCAGTCCTGAGGGACTACCCTGGCAGAGATGCTTAGCATCTGACAGAAGAGAGCTCCCTGACTTCCACTGATTTCAGCCTGGGTCTTTTTTCTGAGTTAGACTTCCAGGAATTGATCTTGTAAAATATAAAACCAGGGCACATCCAGCACTCATCACTCCTGTGAGTAGTATTGAAGCCAGAGGAAGATGAGAATCACACTCTTTGTGCTTCAAGTGTTAGGGGGCAGACCATTTCTGTCGGGGAGCATTAATCAAGAGTTTTGACTACTCAAGGAAATGGAACCATTGCTGAAAATGCTTCCCATCAACTATTCAGCAACTATTGAAAACAGTGTATGTTTCTAACATAGACCAAACAATATTGTTTTCAATAGCATCTCTGAGAACATGACTGAGATTTGGTTAATTTCAGATAGGAAAGACAAGACTTGGGATTCCTGATATCTCTTAGGCTACTTTAAACCTCAGCCTTTATAAGTTTATATGACCCACACAATTTGCTTTTCACCAGATTTGTATTTTTCAATTTTTTCTCTAGCAGGTAAAATATTTTTAAAATCTGAATTAGAATTTAAATAAACAAAATATGCAAATAATAAAGTCAATTTCAAGGGTGGCCTTTCAGAATCATGAGCATTAGTGGATCAGGGAGTGAAACTGGAAAGGAAAAGCAAAGCTCTTAGATGAGCTGAAATATATATTACTGTTACAAAGTGTGGAATATTTTAGACATACTGAAAACTGCTTTAATCTGAATTTAAAAGCTCAAGGGAAGTTTAATTTCCTGATCTCTCTTGCTGTTCCCAAGGAGAAGGGGATAAATTCATCCCTAATGTAACTCTTGTGAAATCTGTGCAGTTACACCAGGGAAGAATTTGGCCCAAATTGTTTTATCTATAGAGACAATTTTAGCTGTTGACAATGGTCTCCAAATACCTTGTATTGTTAAATAAGTGAAGAACTATGCACAAACCATCAAAAAGGATTGACTCCCATTTTCTGAACTTTGGCTGAACTGGGCTTCCGAATGCTGTTTCCAAGACTAGTATGCTTTTGATCAACATTAGGTTCTTTAGTGTCTGTCTGAAAACTCCTTTTTAACTGAAAAGCTGAGCTGATAAGTTTGTTATTCATTATTATTGTGGTTGCTTTTACAATGTCCCAAAGTGTATTAGGCATTTTACAGGACAAAGAGAAGATCACAGGATTTTATAGGTCAGTGGTTCCCAAAATGAGATTCATGAACCTCTGGGGGTTCGCGAAATGTTACAGGGGGTTCTCGGGAAAAAATTCCCTAATGGCAGACAGAGCTGTCCCTATGGACCCATGGCAGCACGGGGCCAGCAGCCGGGAGCCCATAGACTTCCAAGAGCTAAGCAGATCAAAGCAAACATATCTATCACACTGAGGGGATTTAAACTTCAAGACTCCTTATAAGAAATGGAGAATATTTTTTGCTGTTTTAAAAATTAAATAGGCAGCTAGTATTGTTTTTAAAATTATTATGAAGAACAAGTTTAAGCTTTGTTGTAATGTGAGTTGTTTGCCTGGACGGCTCAAGACCTGAATGCTTGTGTAGGAGGAACTCTTTGAGTTGGCTTCTTAAATATCTTCATGCGGTTTCACGTCTGATACTCCTTGGTGAAACAGGCTTATTCAAAGTGATACAAGCTACAAAAGTGAGATCTTGGAAGAGTGTTGCCATTTTCATAATGTAATAAAAATACTGTAATGATAAATAATAATTAATAATAGTGTGTAATAAGCAGGGCCGGATTAACCTTTTGTGGGCCTGGCACCAAACATATTTGTGGGCCCCCATGGAGGCAATGGAGCATGGCATGGGGAGGTCAGTCCCCAGAGTAAGGGTCCAGTCAGAGGCAATGGGGCATCGCATGGCAGGGGCATCCCTGCTCCGCCCAATGCAAGGTCACTATTTACAAACCGGCAGTTGCCAGATGCACAGTGGCCTGCCTGGCCCTGTGCTGCCAGCATGCCCCTTCCCCATGGGGGGGTGGGCATATGCCACACCACACAACCCCCACGCCCCTGACTCCCTATGGCCAGCCCCCCAGCAGAGCCACCCACAAATGCACAGCACCCAGCACAGCACCACCCCTGCCCACAGCCCCACCACAACTGCCCAGCACCCCCCACAGAACCCCCACTCCTTAGTGCCCCAACAGACACAGATCCTCCCTGCCCCTTCACAGCCCAGCACCCCACCATACTCTCCACAGACTCACCCCCCCCCAAGCCCTGCCTTCCAGTCGCACTCACCAGCCCTGCTGGGAGGCGATGTCTGCCAGGCTGAGCTGGCAGCGCTGCCAGGGCTGGTCCCAGGGCTGGAAATTGCTCCGGACCCTTGGGAGTGGCATGATCAGCCAGGCCAGGACCTGTCCTGGCCGGAGTCCCTCAAGATGCACTTGCCTGCAGGGGCCCAGCCAAGCCCTCTGCACTGTCTCCCCCACCCCCTACCCACACCTGGCTGAGACTGGCCAGGTTTCTGGACCAGTCCCAGGCGGCTCAGCTCCGGGGAGACAGGTGGGGCCCCACAAGTGGTGGGAAACAGAGACTGCCCAGAGCCGGAGGTGCACTGTGGGGCTGAGAGGAGCAGGGGGTGGGACCAATGGGCAGAGAGGAGCCCTTGGCCAGCCACCAGGCAGGCCAAGAGAAGTGAGTGGTGGGCAGGAGGAGCCAGGAGGGTCTCAGGGTGCAGTGCAAGCGGAGCAGGCCAGAGCCCCTTCTGAGCATGGGCCTGGCTCCATGGAGCCACTGGAGCCATTGTAAACCTGGCACTGGACTAATAAGCACGTCACAAAAACAAATTTTATATTTTCAAGATCACTGCTTTTATAATTTATACTTAGGTAAAGGAGAAAATCCCTGGAAATATTCATTTTTAAGAGGGGGTTCCTGAGACTTGACATTTTAGTGAAAGGGGTTCACAGGTTATTAAAGTTTGGGAACCACTGTTATAGGCTAATTTTAGCCATGATGTAATGAGTGGGGGTAACATACGCAGGGAAGGAGGACAGGGTTACAGCAGTAAAAGCCCGGTGTTACTCAGCATAAGCATGTGGATTTTGAGATGGTTCACTGACATGTTATTTTAAACATAATGATTATTACTACTGATGACCTTCTTATGGGCATTGTGGAAGAGGCAAGTGTTAAGGAAGGATCTAAGTGAAGAGAGGTTCAGCAGGCCAGAATTAGAAGGGAAGTCCATGCTTCAGTGGGACTACTGACAGAGTAAGGATTGTTCACATGAATAAGAGTTGTCAGGATTGGGTCCTTATTATATAATAAATAAAAAGGGCAATAAAAATGCCCTTTCAAAATGCATTGGTGTCCTAACAACTAACTGAACGTACAGCATTGTAATGATGGCCTCTCTGCAGCATTACGTACTTGTATACAAGTATCTCATTAATGCAGCCAGCCAGCCAGCAGAATTAAGTAGTCACATATGGTAACAAGTTATTTCAGCCAGTCAGCAGCATTAAAAATGATAAATCATCATTCATCTCTGGCACAGTTCCAGGGCCAGCTGCAGTTCTGCCCCATTTCTCGTACACCCCGCCATGTCAGGCCGTGTGCCTTACTCTCCCCCGGCAATGGAATTCCACTGTTCACTTACTCCTAGACCAGTGCTGGGGCTACAGTACCTTGTGTATCCACTGTGCTTACCCAGCACCAGCAGGTCTGACTGGTTCTTCCCTTTGGAAGTCTGACCAGTGATATATAGTGATCAGACGGTCTTCTTAAACTCAAGTGTTGGTTATTTTAATAGGAACAAAGCATAAGAGAAAAAAAGGATTTAGGAACAAGAGTGTACAAGCCGGTATATCTTACCTGAAGGCTCTACCATTTCCTGCTGGTAAGTTAGGCAGGGCTAACTTCTTCAGACAACCCACTGAGTGCCTATGTCTGAGTCAAGTTCCCCTGAATAACTCCCCCGCTCTTGAGACAGAGTCCCCTTTCAAACTGCTGTGGCCCTTTTGATCTTTTGTGAGTGCTGGCCTTTTCCTGTAATGGTATTGTCTCTTAACCCTTAAGTGTTTGTGGAGAAGTTACTTCTTTAGAGCCATTCTGTGTCTTTCCTGCTTGTTTTTCCTTACAGCTCCCTATTAAACTAAACCAGTACATACCCCATTAACTGGATCAACATACGGTATTCATAAATGCTTTCAGAGCTGCTCCAATTCCATCAGTGTCTTTACTTGCTCTAACAGTGCTGAATTCTGCATGGTATCCCCTCCATAGTGTTACATTATTTTAGAAACACACACAACATGACATGGTGCAGTTGATTTGTTTTGGTATGAGAGGTTTCAGAGTGTAGTCTGTGGTCACCGTGTTTTAGGCTAGGGTTTTCAAAGGAGCCACAGGGATTTAGGTGCCCATCTCTACATTCTTAGCTTCTGTTGAAAATCTCAGCCTTACATCTTTATTCTTTGTTTTCTCCTACAAAATCCCACCATTATATTACCCAGCCTCTCTTCCACTGCCTTTAAAACAGTCTTCAGAGCTTTCTCTGCCAGCAAATCTATGTCAATAATTCATTAACTAAAACACATAAACAGCATGTTCCTAAAAAAATTCCCATTGTACCTCCAACAACGATAAAGTAAATGTTTGAAAGAAATTTCCCCCAATGTTTCATAGCATTTTAAAACAGTTGCTTTTTCATGTAAACAAGATAAATGTTTGTTAATCATGTGGAGTTTTTGATTCCCTATTTGCATGGGAAGCTGACTAGTCAGACATATGGTGTGGTCGTTATCTGGGGAATGAAAATGGAAAGGGTCAGAATTAGATGAAATCTTTAAATTAAGGGGTTTTAAAATATAGCAACAGTACTGGCTACCTAACATGTAAGAGTCTGGTGGTAACTGCTGACAACAGTGGTCATTGTTAGAAAGCAATCACAAATGATCTGATGAAATACAGTGTTCAGCAAGGGGCCGGAAGGTTGTAGGGATTGGGAAATAGAATCTTCAAGGCTTTCACCCAGAAGTGCTGGTTTGAATCCAGCCTGGGATGTTAGTGATCAAATGTTGCTGATGTCCGTTTGGTGGCCTCTATATGTTAGCAGAGATTGGGTACCTAGAACTGAAGTCCCAGGTCAGCTCATAAGACTCATTTTTGGCATTTCTAATGGTAGGCATTGGGACATTAGCCACTATAATGTATTCTAGGACCAGCTTTCACATCTACTATAATCTAGAAATGTTCATCCTGCTACAATCAGAATAGGTAAAACAAGCCCTATTGCTCCACAATGTTACACTAGTTTTATTCTGGTATAACTCCATTGCAGGTGTGTGTAAAATCAGTGTAACAGAGGGGAGAACTGGGCCCAGCATTTCCCATATCAATGGGCTTGTCACAGGCACAGAACAAATGGGCCCCACTCCCTTTCTGGTTCCCAAGCACCATGTTGCTCCATTGTTTCCACATCTTCGTTGGTGGAAGCTATGGATTGTTGTGGACCGTGTTTCCGTTTTATTCATACCCCCACAGCCATGGATGTACCTAGGAGTGCACTTAATCACATTGGGTGAGTTTCCCTTTTTGACCCACAGACTCATCTGTGGATTGGCATACACTACACACAGTTATTAGAACCTCTTCTTTGTTGTTTTTTAATAAGGGTAAATTTGGTCTTGAGCCATTACTAGAAAATGGTTTTCCTTAATCTGTTGAAAGTCTTGGGGTGGGTGTCTGACCACTTCATGCTACTTTAAATGGGAAAAAGAAGCTAAAAGCCAGCTTAATAGGCCCTCTTTGGACTCCTCTTGCATAAAGAGAATTCCTCCCCCCACTCCCATGGTTTAGAGTCAGTGAAGGGGGTGTCCCTGAGTGAAAATGAGCATGGTGGCCAGGGAACCACTGCACTTCTGGTTGCTTGAACAGCCCGTTGGGACTAGGACAGTTAGACATAAATTAGAACAACCTTCAGATTGAACAAGTCCCTGCGGCATAAACCCACCTTTGACCTATAGCCTACTGGCCTGTCCCCCTCAAACCAGGAAGAAGTAAGTCCATGCCCAGAGTCTTGTTCAGGCCCTTTTCAGAAGGCTTCAGCTTTATTTCTTCCACATGTAAATTGTACAGCACATTAACTATCTCTTCCCTCTAACGCAGTGGTTCCCAAACTTTAACAACCTGTGAACCCCTTTCACTAAAATTTCAAGTCTTGCAAACCCCCTCTTAAAAATGAATATTTCCAGGGATTTTCTCCTTTACCTGAGTATAAATTATAAAAGCAGTGATCTTGGAAATATAAAAATTTGTTTTTGTGATATACTTATTACACACTATTCATTATTAATTTTTAATCATTACAGTATTTTTATTACATTATGAAAATGGCAACACTCTGCCAAGATCTCACTTTCATAGCTTGAATAAGCCTGTTGTAAGACAAGACTCCTATGTTTCATCAAGGAATATCAGATGTGAAACAGCATGAAGGTATTTAGGAAACCAACTCAAAGAGTTCCTCCTACACAAGCATTCAGGTCTTGAGCAGTCCAGGCAAACAACACATGTTACAAAAAAGCTTAAACTTGTTCTTCATAATAATTTTAAAAACAACACTAGCTGCCTATTTAATTTTTAAAAAAGCAAAAACTATTCACCTCCCTGTCCATTTCTTTTAAGGAGTCTTGAAGTTTAAATCTCCTCAGTGTGATAGATATACTTGTTTTGATCTGCTTAGCTCTTGGAAGTCTAGGAGCTCCAGGCTGCTGGCCCCGTGCTGCCCGGGGTCCCTAGGGACAGCTCTGTCTGCCATTAGCGAATTTTTTCCTGAGAACCCCCTGTAACATTTCATGAATCCCAGTTTGGGAACCACTACCCTAACCCACCGCCTCCTGCAGGGGCATCTCTATTCCCTACAGATTGTGTCTCTGCTACTTTCCTATAGCCCTCCTCCATGAGCAAAGGACTGTCTGGTCACACTCTACCCAACTGGCCTACTTGCTGGCTTTTATAATCACCTGATCCCTAGCTGATCAGTCTCAGCTGAGAGGTAGCGAATCCATCATGGATGTAGCTGCTTCCAACTCCCCTTAGTGGGCCAGCTACTCCCTGAGATGGTTCCTTTCCCTTCCTCCACTACATGCTGGGCATAACTCAGCCAGACCATAGAATCTGGGCTCTGGAGTCTGTATGTTATTATTTTTGAAAGTGCTCGTTCTACTCTAGTTCTTGGCCACCAGCCATTCCCGACCCACCCAAGTGAAAGATAGACCTACCATTGTAGTGTTGGAGCCTGTTCTTTTCCTCTCAGATCTGTTCTGTGTGCCTGGTTGCTGTGTGATTTGTATACTTGTCTGAGGAGCCTAAGCTGCATTGCCAGAGATTTATGTATATATGAAAAACCAGCCCCAGTCACACCAACCAACAAAGATTTAAGGGTGCTATTTTTCAACTCTGTTAATTCAAAATAAAAAGCTGAGATATTTCTTAGGTTAGATGCAACGTTTTTGTTGTTATTAAGAAGTTACTCCTAATCCTTAGCAGTCAAAGAGTGAAGCTATTGCATCTATTTAAGTACAGGCCAGTGTGCAGCTATAGTTGTGAGATGTTTTTGTTTATTATGAGTACAAAGCCGGGGGGGGGAAATGTCTGAGAACTTTGTTTTGGGCTAGCTGTAGGCTGTGCTGTACTTGATCCAGTGTATAATATAATGGTTCATTTGTTCAAAAGGGGGAAATGAATTGTCTGAACATTTACTGTGGCTAAGGATTACATATGTACAGTTGGAGATTTTTAATGGACTCAGAGCACACAGGAGGCATCTCATCCAAATCTATTTTTAATACTTTATTTGAATGGCTGATTGTGCATTTTGGTTATGGTGTGGTACCTGCTTCATTGCATCTAAGCCCTTTTAGATGACCATATATGACAAAGCCTTCCAGAAATCTCAAACACAAGTGGAAATTAATTAAACTATTTGAATTTAGAAATATGACAGCAGATAGAGCACACAACTGTAGGTAATGCGGGGAATTTCCAGGAATAGGTTAAACAAAGGTTTTGCGTATGGTCTAAAAACCAGTTGATTTTGTTCCACTTCCTATAGCAAAGACTGAAGAAAGCTGAGATGTGAAAAGGCTTTATTAGGCTAATAGAGGTATCTGATACCCCAGGAGCAGGTTCTGATTGCAAATCAATAGATGGTTAGCTCAGTATAAATAGTATTCTGTCCAATGATAGGATTTGCCTTATGAAATGGAATCTACTATTCTTCTAACTAAAAACAGTGTTAATTGAGTCGGTGAGTGGTCTGTGTCCATTTTGCCATAATAAATGAATGATTAACACAGGTTTTCTCATTAGGCATAAGGGGACAGGTACAATGACAATTAGCAGCCAGCTAGCAATTCTATGTAGGAATGCAAGCCCTGCAGCTTTTGGTTAAAAATCTGACTCCTGCAGTTTGGTTCACAAGCCCTAGAAAACCAACCCTTGCACATTCATTCAGAGCCAGATACTCCCACGGTTGCTCATGCCCACTGGTACCTAACTCCAGAAATAAGATCTATGAAAGTACATTCTAAGCAAGGTATGAGTAAGGGTGGAAGAAACTGACCCACAGGGTTCAACTAATCCAAACCTTGCAGGGGAACCCCTTTGCCCTCACCCCACCCCAAAGGATATCTGCTCCTCTAACAGGCCCTGGGAGATCTCCTTTTTCCTTCAGCACCATCTGTGGGCGCAGAATCTGATAGACTCGTGGAGGGGGAGCTGGCAGCTTTCTCAGCTCTATAGACAAACCAACTCAGCCGATTTCACTGACCTTTGGCTGAGGCTTTTGAGCACATCAAATCTTGGACCCACGGCTCCGTCTGAATGGCTTTGGGGTTCAGTGGGAATATTTTGCAGAGATCTAATTCTGCAACAGTCTTTCAATGATACACAGAGGCATTTGTGTGGAACTGAAAAAATAGATACTATATGTTCCTGCAACATGCTGCCAAACAGTCTCTCAAGCTGCTACTATTGTTGCTGTTTCTGTTGTTGGTCCAGCACTAACAGAAATGCAGGAAAATGCAGAAACCATCTGTGTAAATCCAAGGAAGTACTACAGGACAGTCATTTTATTCCCCTCATTGATTAACACGGCTTGAAGGACAATGATGGAATGATGCCATAGCTGCTTTGCCCTATTCTCTATGGCTAATAAATATTAAATTTTTACCTAGCATTTATGTAACACTTTGATTGACCAATGCAACGTTCTGTACAAACATTAATTAACCCTGTAAGGTAAAGTATTATCTGTTCCATTTTACAATTGAGGAAACTGAGGCAGGTGTGTGAAACAACCTGCCCAAGGCTACACACCATGTTGACGTTGGAGTCAGGAATAGACAACATTCACACTGTTTCTAAATTTTGCCGATGTTTCCTGCACAGCACGTCTAAGATACAGCCTTTCCTCCCCCGCCACAAAGCTCTATCTGTCCTGGGCTCCCATTATCTCACATCTCAATTACTACAGCATCCTTTTCTCTGGCCTTAACAAATCCCAGCTTGCCCCACTCTTGTCCTTCAGAATGCTGCTGCAAAGATCATTTTCCTAGCTTGTTGCATTGATGGTGTCACTCCTTTCTTTGAATCCCTGTCCTGGATCCCCTTTCTCTATCACATCAAACAGACTACTTGTCTTCACTTTCCAGGGCCTTCACAGCCACCACATCTTCTTGCTACCTATCAGCTAACAGCGAGCTGCCGGTGTGCTCAGACCACTGCTTATCATGCTGACCAATATTGTCTCAGTGTTTCTTTGTACTCCCCAGTCTGTCTGGCTGCATCCACCCACTGGCTCTATCTTATACTTAGTCCCTGCCCCAAATTGCTTACAAATCTCTCTCTTTGTTCAGTGTTTGTACGGTGTGTAGCACAATGGAGTCCTGGTACATGACTACCACAATACAAATAATAAAATAAAGTAATAACAGTATAACCATCTGCCTCCCACTTTGGTGTTTTTTCCTCCAGACCACATAGCCACCTGTGAAACACTAATTGTAGAGAGGAGGCGTGGCCTCCTGCCCTGTCAGAATGGAAGAGACCCGAAATCACCCCTGGTGGGCAGAACCAGGCCACCTGCGGCCACTCCGCTGGAAGCAGAGGGGTGGGACAGGAAGCAAGACTATAAAAGGCCAGCCTCCTAGTTCCTAGGAAGAGAGCTGCCAGAGAAGCAGGACATCTCTTTCTTGCTGCTGGAGCCTGGAGCTGAAGGAAACGGCTACCCAACCAGAGGAGTTACCTGGATTGCCGGAGACCAGCAACGCCGATGAACTGCCGGGGCTGCTATGGGCTGTTTACTTAGGGGAGACCAAGGACGACTGTGTAACCCAGGTGCCCCAAACTAGGAAGGATAGGAAGGAGCCTAGGGATGCCAAATAGGGTTTGGCTGTCACACTATTGTGAGCTGGCCAGTGTGTTGCGGGCAGATCCCCGCAGACCTAGTGGCAAACTACCCTGCCACTAACAGGGCTCTGGGCTGGGACACAGTGGAATGGAAGGTTTGCGTCCCCCTGTGAAGCACCCCACCTGTGAAGGGTGGCCACCTCCCCACTAATAGGCCAGGAGGCCTGAATTGATCTGGCACCCGCCAGAGCTAGAGCGCCAGGCGCATTTGCTGTCGCTCCCGGTTGGGAGCTAATTCCTCACCCTGAACTGCTGGGCTGTATCGCACAGACTCAGCCTGAGCTATAATCAGGGTGTCTCACAGTTTGAGGGACAGGGGCGGAAAGACTAATTAAGGCCTGGGCTGATTGCTGACCAGGCCTGCTCACTGCCCTGACTGAGGGATTTGGCAGAAAGACTAACTGCTAATTGGACTAATCACCAGGTGGTGATCACTGACTGTGATATGTACCCTGCTTGTGAAGCAGTGAGGAGGTCCGGCCTCCCGCCCTGTCATAAGGGGAGAGACACACGCACCTCCTGACCCGTGGTGGAGAATGCAGGCAGTGACCACCCCCTGAGACAGAGGGGAGGGTCTGCGAGTGTACCTAAGCCGGAATAGACCCGAACAACAGGATGGAGCTTGAGCAGCTGATGAAGTGGCGGACTGAAACCCAGCAGCAGCAGCTGCTTCAACATCTCAGGGCCCAGCAGCAGCAGCTACTCTGGGAGTTGGGGGCCCAAAAGCAGGACCAGCAGAGGCAATGCTTCCAACAACGTGCCCTGCTGCCTCAGAACCCCAGCCCCGGAGGGGCAGGAGCCCCAGTGACCCCCACCCTACCTGTCCAGCTCACAAAGATGGGTCCTGAAGATGACCCAGAGGCATTTTTAGCTGCATTTGAGTGGGTTGCCTTGGCCGCCGCGCGGGCCCCAGAACAATGGGACATGCTCCTAGCCATGTATTTGATGGTGGCTTCGCAGGCTGCCTACTGGAGCCTTCCTAACAAGGAGGCCCGAGACAACCGGGCCGTTAAGGCTGCTATCTTGGACATTCTGGACGTAATACCCAAAACCTTCCAGCATAGGTTTCGGGGGAAGATTTATCCGCTGGGGGCGCGACTCTGCTTTGTCACCCAGGAACTTAAGGATGCCCGCTGGAGCTGGCTCCAACCAGAGCGACACACAGCCATCAAACTGGCCGAACAAGTGATAGTGGAACAATGTAGCCACATCCTCCCACCCTGAGGGAGGGCGTGGGTCCTGTGGCATTGGCCTACAACCCTGAAGGCAGCAGTTGGGCTCATGGAGGATGCCTAAACGGCCGAGACCCCAGTGACCCCCAGACCGCCAGGTGTGGGAAAGCACTCAAGGTCTCTGGCGATACCCTACCCACCCCAATGCCGCGAAAACTACTGATGCAGTGGTGGCTCCGTGGGTTTGACCCCGAAGCCCCCCCGGCCCTATGATGAGCCATGACAGTGGGCGAAGGCCTCCTCTGAGAGAGAGCCCAGATCATCCTCTGAGTTTGGAGGACTGACCAGGTCCTGCCACGATCAGCCCCTGACCAGGTCCTGCCACGATCAGCTTCAGGTGTGGCCAGTTAGGGCACCTCCAGAGGCAGTGTCCCACTATGGACTGTTCCTTCGGCAAGTTCTGTGCCAGGGATGCCCAGGCCCACCAATATCCCTGTCCCAAAGTGATCATCTCAGTTAGCCTCCGGGGAAGGCAAGTGGAGGCCCTTGTGGATTTGGGGTGTAGCCTAACGATGGTGCGGGAAAACCTCGTTCCAGCTGATCGCTTGACCCACAAGCCCATCCAACTCTGCTGTGTATATGGGGATGTGAAGGTGTACCCCAGTGCTCAACTGACCCACACAATTGAGGGAGTAACCTGACAAATTACAGGGAGTTGTCCTGAACCTCCCCTATCCCGTCATCCACGAGGGAGACTGGCCGGAGTTCAGCCAGGTCCTGCAGGCAGCATCTCTCCAAACTGGGCCAGAGAGGCTGGGGTTGGAAGGAGACCCATCGAGGGTGACAAGGAAGAGCAATCCCCCAGGGACTCTCTAGACCCACCTGAGGGAGGGCCAACCAACCCTCCAGCTGAACCCTGAATAGCGCCCAAGGACAAGGGACCCCTCTGGGGCATAGAAGGGGACTTCTGTTGAGACCAAAAAGAGGACCTCACCTTAAGCCGGGCCTATGACCAGGTTGCATGTGTCAATGGTGTCACTACAGATCCGCAGGGCATGACTCAGTGGCCCTGGTTTGAACTTAAGGGTGAACATCTCTACTGGGCTTACCAGGACCCTTATATCCATGAACCCCACTCACAACTTGTGGTACCCTACTGTCACCGGCAGACCATGTTGAGGATGGCCCACGATATCCCCGCCGCAGGCCATCTGGGCCAAGAGAAAACCCTGGCTCAAATACTAGCCATATTTTACCGACCAGGAGTATACCAGGACGCCAAGAACTTCTGTGCATCCTGCCCTGAATGCCAGTGGGCTGCGTCAGCTGGAGTCCCGAAAGCACCCCTGCTCCCTGTGCTGGTGGTGAAGACTTCTTTTGAAAGTATCACTATGGATTTAATTGAACTCCTCACACGGAGCACCGCAGGCTTTCAGTACATCCCCGAGGCCATCCCCACCCCGAGTATTGCAGTGGAACTCCCAAAAATCTTTGCTCGGGTAGGCTTACAAAGGAAATACTAACTGATCAGGGAATGAACTTTACTTCCCGGCTGCTCAGAAGTCATCTGTTAGGGATCTGGAAGTTGCAAACCTCAGTTTACCATCTTCAAACCGATGAATCATTCCATGAGGCCAATCGGACACTAAAGGGGATGATGCAAAAATTCTCCCCCAGAAGAGTTGTGTCGATGGGAACAACTCCTCCCACCATTGCTACTGGCAATTCGAGAGGTACCACAAGCTTCCACCCAATTCTCCCCATTCGAGTTACTGTACGGATGCCAGCCGCAGGGGCTACTGGACCTCATGTGGGAGACCTAGGAACAGAGCTCCTCGCCAACCCAGGGGCTCCTTGAATACGTAATGCAATTGCATGAACACCTGAGACAGGTCAGTAACCTAACCAAGGAGAACCTGCAGGCTGCCCAGGGAGCCGGAGCCCAAGCCTACAACTGAGGAACCTGAGCCTGAACCTTTGAACCTGGGGATTACTCCCCTCGGACGAGTCCAAGCTATTAGCCCCATGGCAAGGCCCCCACAAAGTCCTTCGCCAAGTCAGGCCTGTAAACTACGAGATACACCAGCCAGGGCAGCAGAAGCAGCGCCAGATTTACCATGTCAATCTCTTAAAGGCCTGGCATGATCGGGAGAGTCTGTTGATAACCCCAGATCCTGAGCTAGGACCTCAGGCCCCTATTCCAACGGGGCGAAAGGAGCCTCTCCTTGGCAAATCTCTCAACCCCAAGCAAATAGAACAGACCAGATACTTGCTAAAAGCCTTCCCCGAAACATTCACGGCTGCACCAGGGCAGACATGTCCAACACACCATCTGTACCCCACCTGGGGAAGTAGTACAGGAGACCATCCAACCCCTCCCCCAGTGACTGCAGCAGGCAGAAGAGCAAGTAGTACAAGCCATGTTGGAATTAGGGGTCATAGAACCCTCCCAGAGTGAGCGGTGGAGCCCCATCATCTTGGTTCCCAATCCAAAGATTCTGTATTGATTTTTGGAAAGTTAACACTATTTCTAAGTTTGATGCATACCCAATGCCCCGAATTGACGAGCTCCTGGACCTATTGGGTGACGCCAGCTATATGACCACCCTGGATCTTGCAAAAGGATACTGGCAGATCCCGCTGGAAACTAACTCGAAGGAGAAAACTGCCTTCGCTACACCCAGCGGGCTCTACCAATTTACCCACATGCCTTTTGGACTTCATGGGGGGGCCCCATGATATTCCAATGGTTAATGGACTACCTTCTTCAACCACACCTCGAATATGCTGCAGCCTATTTGAACAATGTGGTGATTTACAAGGTGGGAAGAACACCTACACTGTCTTGTAGCTGTCTTGTGGTCCCTTTCGGGCCACAGGTTTGACGGCTAACCCCAAGAAATGTCTAACTGGCTTCCAGGAGACCACCTACTTAGGGTATGTCCTGGGGCGGGAGAAGGTACGGCCTCTAGTTGGGAAGGTCCAGGCAATCCAAAACTAGCCTGCCCCAATGACAAAGAAGCAAGTAAGGCAGTTCTTGGTAGGCTATTATCATCGCTTCATCACCAACTTCACCTCCATTGCTGCCCCCTTGACCGAGCTCTTAACAAAGAGCCAGCTGCAACGCATCCATTGGTCCCTAGAGTGCACCCAAACCTTTCAGATGTTGAAGGACCACCTCTGCGGTGAGCCAGTTTTATATAGCCCGGACTTCTAACAAAAGTTTGTGGTCCAGACTGATGCTTTAGCCCATGGGACTTGGGCCTGTCCTCTCCCAGACCTTTGACGGCGAGGAACACCCCATACTATACATCAACCAGAAACTCCACCCCCCCGGGAACAGAACTACTCCACCTTTGAGAGGGAGTCCCTAGCGATCAAGTGGGCCGTTAAGGCCTTGCAATACTACCTCCTGGGGAATATCTTTGTGGTAGTCACAGATCATGCCCCCCCTTAAGTGGCTCCAGAACATGAAAGACACCAACGTGAGGCTAACGAGGTGGTACCTCACTCTGCAGCTGTTCACGTTTACCATTCAACATAGGGCAGGTAAGGAGAATGCAAAAGCAGATGGGCTCTCCCAGTTGGGGGAGGCAGAAAATGCCAGCCCTGAAGATTGGGGGCCAGACTTGAGGGGGCAGGGGTGTAGCGAGGAGGTATGGCCTCCCGTCCTGTCAGAATGGGAAAGACCCAAAATCACCCCTGGTGGGCAGAACCAGACCATCTGCGGCCGCTCCGCCGGAAGCAGAGGGGCGGGACAGGAAGTGGGACTATAAAAGGCCAGCCTCCTACCTCAGTAGGAAGAGAGCTGCCAGAGGAGCAGGACGTCTCTTCCTTGCTGCTGGAGCCTGGAACTGAAGGATATGGCTGCCGAACCAGAGGAGTTATCTGAATTGCTGGAGACCAGCAACACCATGGGTGAACTACCATGGGCTGTTTACCCAGGGGAGGACGACCACGAAACCCAGATACCCCAAGCTGGGGAGGGTAGGAAGGAGCCCAGGGATGCAGAATAGGGTTCGGCTGTGGAACTATTGTGAGCTGGCTAGCGTGTTGCGGGTGGATCCCCACTGACCTAGTGGCGAACTACCCTGCCAATAATAAGGTCCTGGGCTTGGACACAGTGGAGTGGAAGGGCCTGCGTCCCCCTATCCCGGGCACCCCACCTGTGGAAGGTGGCCACCTCCCCACTAATAGGCCAGGAGGCCTGAATTGGTCTGGCACCCGCTGGAGCTAGGGCACCAGGCGCATTTGCTGATTTGCTAATTCCTCACCCTGAACTGCTGGGCTGTATCGCACAGACTCAGCCCGAGATATAAACTGTGAAACACCCTGATTGAGGGACGGGGGCAGAAAGACTAGTTAAGGCCTGGGCTGATTGCCGACCACGCCTGCTCACTGCCCTGATTGAGGGATTTGGCAGAAGGACTAACTGCTAATTGGACTAATCACCAGGTGGACTCACAGGCTGCGAGCTGTGCCCTACTCGCAAAGCAGCGAGGAGGTGCAGCCTCCTGCCCTGTCAGAAGGGGAGAGACACGCGCACCCTCTTACACCAACAGACTGCTCACACTAGAATAATGCTCCCTAAAGATGTTACATGCAATGTGAAACAGATGTACAGAGCAGTCATAACTCCTGCAACTTTACGCAAGTCCTAACTCAAGGTTTCTTTGACCTCCTTGTAACACTAGTAGACATGACAGTAAATTAAAGCAGAAGGAGAGAGAATGTTTAATAGCAAAGATCTTCTCTTGGAGTATGACTGGGAGCCTCCACATCCACACCACATTCTGCTTTCTCTGTGTCAAACAGTTCCTGCACAAAAAAGTTAAACTGCTATTGGACTGAAAACAAACAATCCCTGACTCAAGTGCTGTAAACTTTACAAGAACACTGTAATTTTGTATAAAATAATAACAAACCATTTAAAAGACAGGAAATTGTGTTCTAAAAAACCCCAAACTTTTGACAGCATAGAAATTCACAATTACAGTCTCCCAAACAACCTTAACTCTGGCCCTGGAGCCATGCCCAACTTCCTGCTTTGCTCCTGTCATACTTATTATGTACCGGATGGTATTTTTGGATCAAGGACTTTTTTTTCCCTAAGATCATAAAGTAATTGCACTAGAAGTGAAGGAGCACTTTGTACAGGCACCCTTCCTGGGTGGTGTTTTCAGTTGTGAACTACACTCTCTTCCTAAATTAAACTTTTTTCCTTCCTTTCCCCCTTCCTTATTGTGACATTGCACCCCATAATGCTTTATAGAAATATGCTTGAGTGTAAGTATGACATAACTGGTAGAAAGAATAGTAAATATGGCAGGCAACCAGCTTGGCTTAACAGTGAAATCCTTGCTGCTCTTAAATACAAAAAAGCTTACAAGAAGTGGAAGATTGGACAAATGACCAGGGATGAGTTTAAAAATATTGCTCGGGTTTGCAGGAATGAAATCAGGAAGGCCAAATAACACCTGGAGTTGCAGCTAGCAAGAGATGTTAAGAGTAACAAGAAGGGTTTCTTCAGGTATGTTAGCAACAAGAAGAAAGCCAAGGAAAGTGTGGGCCCCTTACTAAATGAGGGAGGCAACCTCGTGACAGAGGATGTGAAAAAAGCTAATGTACTCAATGCTTTTTTTTGCCTCTGTCTTCACAAACAAGGTCAGCTCCCAGACTACTGCACTGGGCAGCACAGCATGGGGAGGAGGTGACCAGCCCTCTGTGGAGAAAGAAGTGGTTCAGGACTATTTAGAAAAGCTGGACGAGCACAAGTCCATGGGGCCGGATGCGTTGCATCTGAGAGTGCTAAAGGAGTTGGCGGATGTGATTGCAGAGCCATTGGCCATTATCTTTGAAAACTCATGGCGACTGGGGGAGGTCCCAGATGACTGGAAAAAGGCTAATGTAGTGCCCATCTTAGGGAAGAAGGAGGATTCTGGGAACTACAGGCCAGTCAGCCTCACCTCAGGCCCTGGAAAAATCATGGAGCAGGTCCTCAAGGAATCAATTCTGAAGCACTTAGAGGAGAGGAAAGCGATCAGGAACAGTCAGCATGGATTCACCAAGGGCAAGTCACGCCTGACTAATCTAATTGCCTTCTATGACGAGATAACTGGCTCTGTGGATGAGGGGAAAGCAGTGGACGTGTTGTTCCTTGACTTTAGCAAAGCTTTTGATACGGTCTCCCACAGTATTCTTGCCAGCAAGTTAAAGAAGTATGGGCTGGATGAATGGACTATAAGGTGGATAGAAAGCTGGCTAGATTGTCGGGCTCAACGGGTAGTGATCAATGGCTCCATGTCTAGTTGGCATCCGGTATCAAGTGGAGTGCCCCAGGGGTCAGTCCTGGGGCCAGTTTTGTTCAATATCTTCATAAATGATCTGGAGGATGGTATGGATTGCACCCTCAGCAAGTTTGCAGAGGACACTAAACTGGGAGGAGTGGTAGATATGCTGAAGGGTAGGGATAGGATACAGAGGGACCTAGACAAATCGGAGGATTGGGCCAAAAGAAATCTGATGAGGTTCAACAAGGACAAGTGCAGAGTCCTGCACTTAGAACAGAAGAATCCAATGCACCGCTACAGACTAGGGACCGAATGGCTCGGCAGCAGTTCTGCAGAAAAGGATCTAGGGGTTCCAGTGGACGAGAAGTTGGATATGAGTCAACAGTGTGCCCTTGTTGCCAAGAAGGCCAATGGCATTTTGGGATGTATAAGTAGGGGCATTGTTAGCAGATCGAGGGATGTGATCGTTCCCCTCTATTCGACATTGGTGAGGCCTCATCTGGAGTACTGTGTCCAGTTTTGGGCCCCACACTACAAGAAGGATGTGGAAAAATTGGAAAGAGTCCAGCGGAGGGCAACAAAAATTATTAGGGGACTGGAACACATGACTTACGAGGAGAGGCTGAGGGAACTGGGGAACTTAGGGAACTTAGTCTGAGGAAGAGAAGAATGAGGGGGGATTTGATAGCTGCTTTCAACTCCCTGAAAGGGGGTTCCAAAGAGGATGGCTCTAGACTGTTCTCAGTGGTAGCAGATGACAGAACAAGGAGTAATGGTCTCAAGTTGCAGTGGGGGAGGTTTAGGTTGGATATTAGGAAAAACTTTTTCACTACGAGGGTGGTGAAACACTGGAATGCGTTACCTAGGGAGGTGGTGGAATCTTCTTCCTTAGAAGTTTTTAAGGTCAGGCTTGATAAAGCCCTGGCTGGGATGATTTAGTTGGGGATCGGTCCTGCTTTGAGCAGGGGGTTGGACTAGATGAGCTCCTGAGGTCCCTTCCAACCCCGATATTCTAGGATATGTCATGTAACATCTTTGCAAAGGTTGTGTTCTACTACATGCATACACATAGGATGAATACATGCATCGTTTTTATGTCGAAGTTATGAGTGTTGGCTCTATGGTTGTATTTAAAGTGTTTGCAGTAGGAAGCATATAAGACAGATTTGGTCAACATAGCGTGTAGGGGTTATTCAAGTAATTGGGCGTATTTATCTAACAATGGACTTTGGGAGACGCCAGTCCACATCTGAGTTTTCCTGGGAACGTTCAAACTAACATGTAAACAATAGTGTCGGCCTGCAAAAAGCTGAATCATTCATAGACGTGACTTGCCCAGGTGGCTAGAGACCCCATCTTGTAACTGGGATGTGGCACAAGAGAAACTATATAAGGCCCTAGAAGCCCCTCCATTTTGTCTTCAGCTGGCTCAGAAGATAGCCTCTCCACCCCAAAGAGATGCCTGAAAGAAACTGGGACAAAGGAAAGTAACTATGGGGGTGTGAGTGATTGCTGGACTCAGACTAGGAGTAAGTCTAGTCTGTCAAAGAAGTTTATTGGAACATCTGAGAGTGAGATTTACCTGCATTTAGTTTCTTACTGTATTAGGCTTAGACTTGCATGTTTTATTTTATTTTCCTTGGTAACTTACTTCGTTCTGTCTGTTATTACTTGGAACCACTTAAATCCTACTTTTTATATTTAATAAAATCACTTTACTTATTAATTAACCCAGAGTAAGTAACTAATACGTGGGGGAGCAAACAGAGAGAAGCACAACTATCAGTGTTCTAGAGGGTGAACAATTTAGGAGTTTACCCTTTATAAGCTTTATACAGAGTAAAATGGATTTATTTGGGATTTGGACCCTATTGGGAACTGGATATCTGGGTGCTGGAGACAGGAGCACTTCTTAAACTGTTTTCAGTCAAGCCTGCAGCTTTTGGGGGATATGGTTCAGACCTGGGCCTGTGATTGTAGAAGGCTAGCATGTCTGGTTCAAGAAGGCAAGGTACTGAAGTCCCACGCTGCCAGGGAAAATGGGCTCAGAGGTAGTCCCAGCACATCAGATGGCAGTCCCAAGGGGTTTCTGTGACCCAACCCATCACACTTATTTCTCCCCCTTTCAAAGTTCATTCCATTTCACATGTGGGATGGGCGGTTTGAGGGCAGCAGACATATATATTTTATTTATTTTGCCAAATTAAATGATTTGTAAAAGTCATCTTAAAGATATGGAACCCAATCATAGTTTGAAAATTCTCCTGATACCTATTTATTCCTTTCCTCCTACATTCTAGCTACAGCAGCTGCTTGTCTTGGAGACTTCAAGCTCTAAAAGATAAAGTTGTTGTACACTGGACCAAACCTGAGACAGTGGAAAGAATATTTTAAAAGGTATTTGAAGCCAAATTAGGAATGCCAGGCTGGTATACCTGAATTTGGGAAGTTTTAACTACTGTTGTGGGTTCTGATGATCCTTTGGCAGTTCATCAAAATGCTAATGAACTGCATGAAGTTCACTGTGTAACCACTGGAGTCAGGGGCTACCGATCCCTGTCAGCTGAGTGGCATATTTACTTTCAGAACCATGATCAAGTGACATCTCTGGGGCCTGGAAACACAGTTTCAGTTACTGCTAGTACTAGTGTTGGCTCTGCTGCAATTTCCAAATGCACCCGCCAGCCCTATTGCAGTCTGGGGCATTCTCAGGTCAAGATCACATGCAGCCAGCTGGCTCCCTGTGGACTTGGCAAAGTCCTTTTGTTGGGTATGAAATGTTATATTGTTCATAGTTTATTAAGTTGCATGTGTGTATCAGACCCAATAATCCAGTTTCTAAGGATATTGCAGCAATCCAAAAAGGAGTCTGAACTGTCAACTTGTGACTCCCTTTTAGGACCCCTCTATGCACTGTCAACTTGGCCTGGATGTAACAGGATTAAACTGTTTTTTTCCCCGCCACTGGGCAATCTCAAGGCCAAACCACCTCAGACTGTTTCCTGGGATCATACCATGTTTTCCCACCACAAACTGAATAAAAGGACTGTAATCACAGACTGGTGGTGCAGTCCATCTTAGTGACAGGGCGAGTGCGGCTCGGGTCTTCGTGGCACCAGTGCACCAACAAAAAATATCATTCATTCCCGAGGTGAGAAAACAGAAGACGCATTCCACCTTACATGCTCCTGTTTCTGGGAACAACAACCACCAGAGGGTTCTTGGTCTGCTTCTTCCATCCCAATGGTCATCGAGGGACTCTCCAGTGCTCCTCCTCTGCGGGCTCCAGTTACCCCCGGAGTGGAGGTCCTGGACTTCGCTGCCACCACGAAAGTGCTGGGAATATAGTGAGATATAATTAGGGTTTTCATAGTTGGGGTTACATTTTCAAGTGCCAGGGTGGTTTCTGTATTTTGGGCCTGAGCTTTATGCTCATAGGGAGAGCTGCTGTGTTACTGGGTTTGCGTTGTTTGTAGAGTTATTGCTCGTTTTCATTTATCCCCTTCCCTCAGCTGTAGTTTCTCTCTCAATGCACTTACCTGTTGTTTGCCCCTTATTTCTGGTCAGTCTTTATTATATGCACACCACATAGGGAAGACCATCTGCATCAGTCCACTGGTGACAGATACAGGAGAGGGCGGGTCTGCTCGTCGGAGAAAAAGGGGCGTGTTTATCTTCTGTTAACTCCAATTGTATAATGGGCGTAGGTATCTTGGTTCCCATTTGAGATAACACTTTGATCAGAATGGAGCGATCTCCAGCCTCTGCTCTCCTCGGCTCTAGTACTGTTGCAAGTACCCCACCCCCACCCACCACACACATTTAGAGCACTTGGAAACACCAGTTGCTAAATAAGCTTGTCTCAGCAGCCGTAACAATCTGAGTGCTACTGCCCCACCTCCAATGCAGAAACATCCTGGCCTGCAATGACTAGAACCAGGCCTGCATGTGTAACCCATGCAGCAAAGTGATGGTATTTTCCATTATAAACCCTGCCCGCCAGCGAAGTCTTCTAAATCACATCTCCGGCAATTACCTGCCCAAGTGCAATGGGAACCACTGCCCAGCAGATGAATCTCTCCACTATAAAGTGAGAGGATCTGAGCCAGAAATATATTGATGATAATGGGGGGTGGGGAGAATTAAAAATCCAGGGTGAAATTGCAGTGGGAGTTGCCCAGGGCTGTTTTTACATCACACCCAAGAAAACACCTTCCCAGATGAGTCACTCCCAGCGCACAGCGAAGAGACAAATTCCCAGGGCAGGAGGGAGAGACAAGGCAGCACAAATGAGCTCACGCCAGTCCCGCCCCATGATGGGGGCGGTGGCAGGAAGCCGGCAGGTGAGCGGGGATGGGCGCTGCCCCAGGGAAAGGGGATGTCTGTACCCCGGGCTGTGCTCTGCACTGACATCATGCCCTGCCTGGGTACAGATTCCCGCTGGAGGAGCCCAAGGACCGGCTGCGTGTGGAGACTGAACTAGCCCAGCCTCAAGCAATGGAGAATCCCAGAGTGGCGTGGGGAGGGCACCGTGGGGCAGTTTGCCTTGCAGTGCCCCTCCTGTGCCCGCCTGGCTGCGGCCAGGAGCTCAGGCCAGGATGTGAGGGGCTCCGCTCAGCGCTGTGTGATTTGTAACAAACTCCCCAGCACCGCTGCTGATCCCTTCTCCCAGCTCAAAGAGGACGTTTTCCTAAACAGCGATGACTCGCTTTCCATTGAATCACTCCTCTCCTTCTGGTTCTGATGGAGCGTGAAGTGAATGTAGATGTTGTTGGTACCTCTCCACTGGGCTCCAGCCTCACTCGGGAGATCAGCCCTGCTCTGGGAGTAAGGCTTGTTGCAGCAGGTGAAAAATCCATTGAGAAAATCAGCATGCTCACTGACCTCACTTTAATAGGACACTCTAGTTTCATTAAACCTGACTTTTATGAACCTAATTTGCTTTGCTCCTACTTACAAGGGGCATTTGCTTTTTACATTTCATCCTATTTGGGCAATGCAAATTAAGACTACATTTGATTTCATGACTCTTCACTGCACTTAACTCAGGCTGTTACCTGGCTTTTAGCCCAATTCTCCCCTCCCACCTGGGTTTATGAGCTTTGAATTTCATTACTAGTGAGTTGGCACTGGGTCAGCCTTCCTATTCATTTCACTTTTATGAACATTTGCATACTTTATGTAATGGCAGCTGAGCTGCCCATATTAATTTTTTAAGAGTAGTTAGTTTTTACACTACACATTGGTGAGAGACTGACTGGAAAACAACAAAGAGGTAGGACATTGCATCCAAACCTTTGAATAAAGTCTCAAACTCTTAAAAGCGATAAAAGCACTAGCAGATAGCTAAATGGATATGCATACTACAACACTACACAGCATCACACTCCCCTTACACAACACAAGGATGTGGGCACATACATCTCTTATTTCCATTGTTTGCATGGCCCCAGCCCCTGTTATCATAGGCCACTTTCTGGTTTCCTGTACTGGGCCTGTAAACCAGCACCATCTTCAGCCCACTCGCGGTGAAAGCTCTCACCCTTATCCTCACAGATGTTGTGTAGTGGGCAGCGTGCCCCGATAAGATGAATGGTGTTGAGCACAGTGTCATCTAAATGACTTTGCAGGCCTCACCATCTTGTTTTGCTGGTCAAATGTACATTTCACTGCCATCTGCAGCTGCTCAGTGTGTAGTTAACCCTTCTTCTGCCAGGTGCTCTTCCATCAGGGTATGGACACACTCTCAGTGCATCCTCTTGCTGCTCAGGAATGAACACACAGCAATCAGGTAGTATCCTTTACAATTGTCATTCATGTGCATTGTGTGGCGGGCAAACTATGGGCACAATTGTGCCATGGGAGTCCCAGCATGTTTTGGGAGCCCCATTCACTCAAAGCCATCTATTATTTTAGGTATATTAGCTATGTCCACCATCTGTGACTAAGTCACAGCAAACTGCCTCCAACTTCCATCCCCAAAGCACCACTAGTTGGTTTGTCAACAGGAAACTAGTTAGCCACTGATCTGTAACAGGCTGGGGCAGCCAGCTTCCAGATGGCAATAGCAACCTGCATCTGTGTCCTGGCAATGGAGCATCAGGCAAGTTCCTCACACAGCTTCAAGAAGGTGGTCTTCCTCAGTCATTGCAGGTGTAAGTGATCACGTGGTGCTACTCCTCTGTAGTTTTCACAGCTATTGCAATTTGCCTCAAGGTTCTAGAACTTTACTGATTTAAACAATCGAGCTGTTTCATGCACTCAGGGCTCACACCCTTCTGCCACACAAGCCTCTCTCCTAAGCTCCTGACATCTAGTTCTCCAAAATCTATTGACTGGTTGTAGAAAAACTCACATTTTTGAGGTTAAGAGCTGGTCTACATAGGGAAATTTACTGGCCTTTATACCACTCTACCTATCCTGGTTTAAATTCCCCATGTGGACACTTATTCCAGAATAAAAGTGTGCATGCAGATAAGCCCTAAATGAGACAGACAAGTCTTCACAGAGCCTGGAACCATAGCTCTAACATGTGGACTACCCCATTTATCTTAGTGAAGCATTAACTCAGTGATGATAATTTAGATGTCAACCTTGCTAACCATTCCAGTCCTCATACAACAGAGGAAGGGAAGGATCACAGATCTGCACAATTTAGAAGGTCTCATTCTGGTGCCCCAAGAATATAGCATTTGGGAGATACCACTTATTTTTTCCCTCTCCAAATCATGGAACCAAGCCCAAGAAGCCCAGGAGAGTCCAAAGACCACTCAGGATCATATTTTGAACGTATGTACAATTTTCTGTGAGCAGTGTCTCATTTTGGTCACCTGCCTAGGAAGAACTTATTGTGGGGGCAGAAAGTGGAAGAGTACCATCACCTTTTCCCCCCCTCCCACTGTGACCCCTGCCTGCACTCCATGCTTATATAAAATCAGAAGCTCCCAGAAGTGGATCTGGAAAGGTTGGGGGATGTGGCCTTTCTGTAGCAAGACAGTGACTATGAAGAGGATAAAAGCTAAGTAGCTTCCATCACCGAGAAGTGTTTCCTTTACAGCACACTGTATGAGAACTGCCTAGACAGTACACTCCTGCTGAAGCTCCTGATATTGCCACAGCTATTGCCTTCACAATTTCTTTGCAAAAGGAATATTTCAAAATCATTACCTGCCAATACATGCTCAGTTTAGCTCCAGCCCTATAAACTGAAACTTTGCATTAAACATGGCATCCTGCAAAAGCTAAGTCCCACTAAAACACACAATAGGGTGAGCATTCTATCTTAGCAACCCGTTAATAAAGATTACCATACAATTAATAACATGAGCAATATATACCAGTGTTTCTCAAGTGTGGCCACCATTGCTGCATGCAGCCACCAGGGGCTTTTCTTACAGTTCAGCCTCCTGGGCTTTGACTGTGGGGAGTGGGGAGGGGAACAGGCCCCCCCCCCAGTGCTCTTGGATGCACCTCCTTGGTGTTGGTTGCTGGGGCTGACAGCAGGGGTTGGGCCCTGCCTCCCTCTGGAGCACAATACTGGAGGAGCAGGCAGCTGGTGAGTTCACTAGGGGCTCTGGATTTGGGCTCCAGCCCTGGGTTCCGACTGTGCAGCAGGGGGCCCCAGGTTCTTGCCACGTGGCTTTGGGCTCTGTCCCCCAGCCAGGGGCTTCAGAACCTAGCCCCCGCTGCCTCCCCCGGCCACCCACCCACACCATTGCCCCTGCCAACCCCCTCATCCAGGGCTTAATTTGTCCCCAGGATTGCTGGAGCTAAGTCCACTGTGAAAAGTGATGATACTTGTATGTTAAGATCACGTTTCACAACAGATTTACATGCTAGCAATAAATTACAAATGATTTGGACATGTATATGTCCATATTTATTTGTTTTTCTTAAAGCTAATTACCGTAAGTATTTTAGGAAAAAGCGTGAGAGCGACCATCAGCAACAGCTGGTGGCCGCATTCTGAGGCCACCAAATAATTTGTCTTGAGAACCCCCTATAGGTCATCATTAAGCAGTGGGTTAAATGTACTAAAGTTTATCTGCTCAACACAGGGGACTCAAAACAGCAGAGAGCCAGTCAGAAGTGATCTTTGCTCAGTGTCTCAAGGTTCCACTGTGTAATGCTGCACTCCATTACCAAAAAGTGTTCAGAACTTGTTTATACTGCATCTTAAATTCAAATTAAAGGCAGCTGAAGCAGTTCAAGAAGCAGGGTTTCTTTGGTGCGTTTTCTGATCCAAACGCAGAGGGACTATAAATAATTAAAATAACTGATTTGCCTTAACAGAAGAGATCAAAGTTCTAATGACTAAATGTCAAAGATGGGGAGAAATGCTGCTGACATGTATGTAGGTAAAGAAATAAAGTGCATAGAATTGTAATGCAAAAAATTTAATAGTTTTTCAGCCAAAGAAATGTCCAAAATATACAGGGTCACAATTAATACAAAATACATAAATAACAGAACAGTATTGAAACAAATTGAGAAGCCTTTTTTTGCTGAACGGGACTGGTTTATACAAATAGGGCAGATGTCACCACAGCTTGTTGTATGGTAGTTATGAATTTGGATTAATATACCGATTCCCTGATGATCTCTTCATTCGGAACAAATGTTCAATGTTAAACTGATGTTTAAATGATGACTGAAATAGACATCATGAAATTCAGTTACGGTTGCCTCCATCCTCAATTCTTAAATGTTAGGGAGGGGAGTGCGTGGATACAGAAAGGAAAACCAAAAAAAGGCACACTGTGGCATGAGTTGAGGCCAGAGATGCCAGCCTTTAAACTTCCTGGCTTTTGTCAGGGTGTAACATGACATTTATATTATATTACTTTAAGATGTAGGCTTTGAGTTCATTTTTCTTTTTTAAAGGGAAAGAACATTAGACACATCCACTACAGCTGTAGGTTTTTGGCTTTTTTTTTTAAAAAAAAGACTCCACCCATGAAACAGTGTTTGTGGGTCTAATCCCCTAGTTCTTAGACAGTTTCCCCAGCTTCTTTTGGAGTTATATACATTTTAAGAAGGCAGGATCAGCCTCTATTTTATTTTCCTATTAGTCTAGTTCACTTCGGAAGGACATAACTCTGGATGAAATAAATGCATACTAAGTAGATCAAAGCCGTAGTTAAGCCGTGTCAGTGTGCTAATCATGAAAAAGGATTTACACAACTAAAAAGCTGTAAAAATTTTGTTTTAAATGTCTGGTGCAAACAGTTATGTTTAACCTTAGGCTCTTTTAAATACCAATACTGCTTTTCAACAAAAGGAAGGAAATAAAGCTTAAGACTAAAAGAACTTTTACCAAAAACAAAATCCACTTTTGTAATAATAATTATTTTTAAAGTACTTTGTAGGCCAAAATCTTGTGCATCAAATTCCAGCACAAAGTGATTTTAAAATTGTCCTGACACATGGCATTTATACCGTAATTATTAACTCAACTCTATCGATAATGGCACAAGTTGTTCTGCTCTGATGTAGTTGTATTCCAAGACTAGCTCTGTTTGTGAACTATGCAAGTACCTTTGGACCGATCATGAGACATGAAAATTATATCTTGAACTCTGACTTGAAAAACTAGAAATGGAAGTTACAAAGAGATACTATTCCAGAATACTGCTTAACATTTAGATGTGATTGATCAGTTGATACAAAAATTTTTCAGTACAGCACCTACTAAAAACAAAAGATTGAAAAGCTATGCAAAAATTCATGAAGTTCCATATGTTTGGTTCCCTGAGAAAAATGATTTAGAAAGTTCTTTGGAATGCAATTTGTATGGATGAATACATATTAACCTGTTAGACAGCTAAAGAGATCATCTCCTATTTTTATGTAGGGGATCAGAATTTAAAGTATACAATTTTTTTTAAAATAAATTAAAAGGTAAACCTTAACTCCAAGACAATGCCATTGTGAATGAGAGCAAAGAGTGACCAAAAATAAACTAGATATATTAACTCATCCTCTAATGATTTAATGACAAACCAGGGATTACAATTATTCAACATCAAGAATCTTAAGAAGGCAACGTTTCTAGTGTTTTTGTTAGCTGTAGTTGTATCTGGTTAAACATACATTAGCCTGCATTTTACATTTGAATTTTAACACATTAGAATAGTGTTCCCTGAACGCATGCTAACAGGTTGTGTGTGTGTACACACACACACACACACACACACACCCCCCCCCCCCCATAACAGGAAAAATCCAAAGTTCTTAGCCGAGATGATAAATTCCAGAAGAGCAGACTTAGAAGTAGATAATGAAACAAAGTGTACAGGAAAATAATATATAAAAACTGCAACCACTTAATTTCCTTCCAGTTTGGAGTATATTAAATAAAGGAAAGGGTAGTAAAAGCTTCCCTTCAGCTCACACCGTGTAGACACATACCACTTAGCAGAAGAGAGAAAGCTTATGGTGTTTTTACAAGCACTTCTGAACCGCATCCCCCCCCCCCCCCTTTTTTTTTTTTTTTTTTTTAAAAAGAAGGTTGTACCTTTCCCTCTCTATCCATTAATCTTCTATGAAAATTTTTCACCAGTACATTAACACCACAATGGGCAGGGGAAAGTGGGAGGGAACATTGAGGGAGTCAATAATTGGAAGGTTAAGTGGCAAGTGGGAGTACACACCACACTAACACCTGGGATCCCCACAACCCATCAAATAATTCATGGCTACCCTGTGTTCCATTTTCCATTATAATCAGTGAAGGTAGATGCCATGGAATTATCATTTAGGTTGTCTCAGTTAAGTACATGTGAACAAAGCAAGTACCTTTGTTACATGAACAGTACCTACTTGAATACTTAGGGTATTTCAGATTGATTTTTAAAATTAGACAAGCCATATTTGAATCCCACCTACTAGGCAAACAAGATAATTAATTAGCTCAATCTTTCTACTTTAAACACACAATATTGAAGTGGGGTTGTGGAGGGTGTGTAGAATACTTGTCCAACTGTTTTAATAAAAATTGTTAAGTGGCACCTTCCAAAGTTACAAGTTTAACGTTCAACACTTGTCACATGAAAAAAAACATGAAAACGGTAAAAGTACATTGTAAAATGATTTTCAGAATGCACGATGAACCAGTTAATTGTGCTATTTTAAATAGGACTATCTTAACTTAACACATGCTACTCCAAGTCAGTGGTGAGTATATGTCTGAAAAAACAAACCTAGGTAATCCTTGCTCCCAATAAGACATCAGATTAAGCCATTTAAAATTGTTTTTAGAAGAAAAAATTTTCCATGAAAAAAATGAGAGAGACACTCTACAGCCAAGCAACCCACTCTTCCATCCCAACACTCATGACCATAAACATTTACTACTGAAAGCACATCAGCCAGTGAACCCAATCACTTACATATCAAGTTATTCACAAATGTGTCTGTCTGCTAAGTCTACACTTTTGTTTGCTTGTTTTAAGACAAATGCAATTTTTTCCTTTTCTTATAAAGATGACTCAGGGCAACACGGGTAGATTTAGCCCTGAATTGCAAATGATTTGTTACCTCTCTTCCTTCTTTCCACCTACACCTATCTTTACACAGATAGTAAGTCAAAGGCCTAAAGGCTTTGTTGCTGTACACAGTCTCCTCTCATTTAGCATTTATCCAAGCATGTCTGCAAGCTCTCTCTCACACAAGGTGGAAGCGTTTTTAACAACCTTTCTTCTACAATTAGACAACTCCGTTTCAGAGACTGACATTCTTCTAGTTCAGCAGGAAGCGATTCAAGGTAGTTCCCAATCAGCTCTAGCTGAACAAGGTTCAACAGTTGACCAACACGAGGAGACAAACTCGTCAGGCTGTTATGTCCCAGAAGTAAACATTGCAGCTTTTTGCACTGAAATAATCCATCTGGCAGTATCTCAATCTACGAAGAGGACGGAGGACATGCCAATTAAAGCTTGTTAACCTATACAGAAACTGCGTATTTTTCATTACCCAATGCACTTTTTACCCACAAAATGCTTTTAAATGAACAAAAGTAAATAAAGTAAATAAAGGACAATTTTGTATGCTATGAGTGATACAGTCAGGAGAAAGTCCACTTTCAATATTTAGATGAAAACAGTGCTGTGTGTATCTCTGTGACTAGGTGAGAAGTTTAATTCTTCACAGAACATCAAGGAAATCTAAAAATCAAATTGTTTTTCCTACTTATGCTCCTTCTTAAGAATTATGCTTAATAAATGACATTCCTTTGGCACCTCCTAAGAACCCCACAGTCCTTTTGGCAAGGCAGGCAGAACTGCATCCATGCAGTACAGCGAGTACTCAGAGGCCTGGTCTGCTCTACAAATACTTTAATAATATTTTAATACAGCTGTGAACAATCAAGTTAGATAAAACACTGTTGAACCCAACTGAACAGTCATTATAGACTAGGCCAACTTACACAGAACATCTGTGTCAACTACCTGATTATTTAGACCCTGCATTTACCAGTTTTTAAAAAAAATAAAATAAAAAAAATCACTTCCCCTCTCAGTTAACTGGGTTTACAATGCCATAAAGCTGGTGAGCTCTAGCAGGCCACAGAGTCTTCAAGAAGAAACAGGGTAGACAAAAAATCAGAATTTATAAAGCTTAAAGTAATGTAAAAGTTCTACTTACGTGGTTTTTTGTCAGAGAGAAGTACTGCAGATTTGTCAAATAACTGATTTCTTCCGGAATAGAAGTTAGTTTGTTATAGCTAAGATCCAAATAATGTAGCTTTTTACAAAGAAATAGCTGCAGTGGAACATTTTTAATGTTATTGTAATTTAAGTACAGTTGTTCCAGGTTTGATAATGCACCGATCTGCACAGGGACATATGAAATGGTGTTGTGCCACAATTTTAAGCAAGATAGGTTCTTGAGATGTTGAAAGCTCATTATTTCTTCCACTGTTCTGAGATTATTCTCTTTTAAGTCTATTTCAGACAAATTGTTTAGGGTAAAAATAGAATGTGGAATGCGCTCTAAATCACAGGAGATCAACTCCAAGGTTCTCAGGTTTACCAACTTTTTCAAGTTATTTAGTACTACCAGTTTATTTCCCTCATTATTGATAGACAAGTTTTGCAGTGAAGGCAATAGGTCTGTAACCACCTGAGGGATACGGGAAAGGCTGTTCTTTAAGTAAATTGTTCTCAGATTCTTTAGATCCTGAAAGCCTTCATTGTATATAGAGTTGTGGTAATCTAGCACAAAACATCCTGTTAAACATAATTCCTTGAGGTTTTTTAGATGAAAGACCCAAAGTGGAATCCTTCCAATTTCACTGGATTTTAGACGCAGTGTTTTCAGATTTTCTTCTAGAAAGTTTAGTGCTGGGTAATCCACAGTTAATGATGAATGATAAATATTCATTTCTTTGAGATTGACTAACTGAGTCACTGTTGAAGGAAGCTTGGCTTCAGGAATGAGTTCCAAGCTTAGAACTTCTATTTCAGTCAGTTCAAAGACATTGTCTGGAAGACCAGTTAGCATGAAAAGATGAAGTTCCATCTTGTCCTGGGAATTTCGTATTAATTTACTTTTCAGTTTTTCTACTGACCACTGATTGTTAAGATTTATCTGTTTCAGTCGGTTTTCACTCAAATCAGATAGAAATATTGAGAATCGTTGTGAATAAAGTGGATCATACTGATCTGCTAAGTGAAGAATAAATGCAAAGTCATTCTTTACATCAGGGATATCACTGTAATTGCTTTTCTCTCTTAACTTCTCAAAAGAATATTGCTTAAGTGAACTTCTCAACATCCACCACAAACTGTACGTGCAGGTCAGGCCATAGAAGGTCACTAAAACAACATAAAATGAAGCTAATACTTTAAAAATTTCTGCAAGTGTATAAACACATTGGTACCTTTTGTAACCTGTAAAGGCTTGAACATCAATTACACAATCAATTTCAAGTGTAATAAAAGTTAAATAATAGGAGACATAAATCATTATTATTATAAATACAATGACTTTGATTATAATCTGTTTCATGTACACTCTATATATGACATCCTTCTCTTCAACATGTACTCTGAATCTTTTCACTTTTTCAAATATAGCTTTAGCTTGTTCCCCTTCTTTTTTGTCTAGAACACTTGAAGAGTTCTCTCTTCCAGTTGTTTCTAAACCAGGCTGTGCATACGGCAGAGACTGCCTGCTTGCCTCTGTATCCGTTGAACTCCCAGGTGATGAAAGCAATATTTTGGATTTGGATAGTGGCAGACTCTTCACAGACTGCTCAGCAACGGTTTCTGAGAGGGCTCGTGTTGTCCATGGAGAATCAAAACACTTGTGAAGAATGGCTACAAAGTGCTCAAGCCTTGAACTTGTGCTAGGATAGTAGAGCCAAAAGTTACTGCAAGCTGCAAAAATGAAAGTATGCAGAAGCACTAGATATGGGAAAAATTTGGCAAACCAATGAAGCTGTCTTTCGTAACACACTGCGTCAATGTAGGAATACTGCTGCCGATGAAGATCATTCTGGATTCTCAAAGGGAGAATTATTTGTGTGGCAGAGCTAGAGGACACGTTAAGGTTCGTTTTAACCAAATCCCAAGGCACTGCACAATGACTGTCAAATTCTACCTTACAAGGAAGACAACACAACACTCTAGTTTGAGTGAGCTGGAGAGCCCCAGCCAGTACAGCGACTAGCAGCATAATCATGGTGAGGTAATACCAGAAGACATCCCACCATGGTTTTAATATGTGGTAGGATGACTGAGCGTCTGCTAAATATCTGAGTTCAGTTAGTGTAATCATGACTTTCACCTGTAGGACAGCAGCAACTAGAGAAGAGAAAGAGAAAGATCCTTAGAACAAGTGCTCAAATCTATTTACTTAATATAATTGAACTATGCAATGCAGTTATTTTAAGTTCTGATTATTAGGCAGTTTACTCCTTTATAAAAAAGCATAACAACACTGATCTAGTGGACTGAGCTTTGGACTATGGCCCAGCAATTCCCAAATTGTAATCCTAGTACTTGCATAAAATTGAATAATGAATTGGTGGAAGTCATTTAGGGCCTGATTTAACCCCCAAAGTCAATGGGAAAACTACCTAAAGTAGGTGTGTTCTGAGTAGTTCCACTGATTCTTCCAATAGAACTTTACTAGTGAGACTAAAAACAAGAGTAGTCCCACTGAATTCAAAGTTAAGCATTGATTGGGTGCTTTGTTCAGTCATGGTCTTGTGATCTCAGTGCCACAGTTTTTCCATCTGTGAAATGGGGCTAAAACTTATGTGGCTCACAAAAGGTATTGGAAGTATTTAAAGAAATATATGTAACATTCTGTAAAAACTAAGTAAATGATTAGGAAAGGCTTCAATGCTGACAATCCGACCTCAAGTCAGAGCACATTTCTCTTTTAATAAAGAGATATGAACTCATTGACGAGACCAAGTTTTGGTCCATTTCAGATAAAGTAAACATGTCTTACAATATGAATATTTAAAGAAGAGGAGTTCAAACAGCATTATATGCGTCAGATGAGACAGACCCTTTGGTCATTCCATTTTCTACTGCTCTGAGACAGGAACAGCTACAAAAATGTGGAACTCAGCTAGGGAAATGGTTACTAGAAAACACAAATAGCAGTTCACTTATTGTTTAGCATTTAAAGTTATACAGTACTAAACATTACATTGCTCCTTTTGGGAAAGGCACTTGAATCACAGCATAAAGAGTTAAGACTGCTCTTGGCCATTACTTACTCCTATGGGAATTCCATATCACTGCGTATGTGCAGAATTCATGTCCCCCCACCCCGCAGATTTTTTTTCTCCGCAGAATATAGATTTTGCTGGGGAGGCGCTGCAGTTACACCTTTCACCCTCCAAGGGCTGCTGTGGTGCCAGAAGAGAAGACAGCCAGTCATCGGAGCCAGGTGAGGATGCATGGGACAGACAGAGCAGGTCACAGACTGGGGTTCAGAACGACTAGTGGAGTGGACAGACTGGGGCATGGGCTCAGGAGCTAGAGGGTGATGGCATTGAGCCAGGGACTGAATGGGAGGGGGCTACATGGGGACGGGGGCAGATGTGCCTGACTGAATGGGAGAGGCTAGGGGTCTGCATGGGGGAGGCACCCCAACAATCCTCCCTCTCTGACCCCCTGCAAAAAAATTATGTTTCATACTTCTCCCACCCACACCCAATAACCCTCCAAGTTCACTCCTAGGCTTCTTCCCAGCAATTACTTCCCTCGCCCTCAGCTCCTCTGTTACCCATGCCCTGACTCTGCCAAGTCTTCACACTGTTTCTGAGGGGTGCGGGAAAATATGTTTCTGTATTGTAGTTTAAATGAATTATTATTACTCAAAATCCATATTAATATGTCTAGTAAGGAATCTGTCAAAAATATTTCCTAATTTTTTTGTCTGTATTGTTACAGATAAACTTGCTCACAGGCATTTTGAAATAAATTACCAAAATAATTGAAACTGGCGTGATTACATTGTGTTATTTTGACAAATAAAATATGCAGAATTTTGCAAAATTTTAAAACATTGTGCACAGAACTTTTAAATTTTTTGGTGTAGAATTCCCCCAGGAGTAATTATCCTAGCCAGATTCCTATAGCCAATTAGTACAGAATAAGGAGATCATGTCAATCTTGATGAGATATCAGCAGTACCACCTGACACAGACTTGCTGATATTAGACAGAATTGTTTAACTGAGGAAAACAGAAAACCCCAAATAGACTAGAAATGCAGTACAACTTTGATGGCTGACATCCTATAATTCACATAGCCGCCACCCCCCCCCCCGATAACCCTTCTGTCTTTCCCCAGCAAAAATTTAGAAGCAGAGTTCTACAGAGAAGTGTATGCTTACCAACACTTGGTTTTATAAGATATGCTACAGAATAGAAAACTAGCATGGTATGGTATTATAATTAAGCACAACTGAAGAGAAATACAGATCATGACACATTGTGTTTGCATTTTTTACTTATTCCTAATTCACAAAATTCAATAGTCAGGGTAAGTGGCCCAATCAGTGTGTATTAGCAAGGCTCTATTGTATTTTACATGTTAATGACAGTAAATAGTTGAGTTTATTTTAATTCAGCACATGCAAATCGATATTTATTTACGTACTATACTTAAAATGTTCATACTTACTTTACTAGTTAAACAGAATAAGATACACAACCATCTTCAATCAGGAGGTCTACACCTTTTAAAATTCCTTGGACATGCCATCTTTGCATTTATCTTCATTCTGCATGGGAAAACACTGGGAGTACAGTTGAAGTAGTTGAGACTATTTTGAATAGAGAGCAAGTAGGTCAGCCTTAATCAGAATTCTTACCCCACTGCTGATGTGACCTGTTTAAAGTGTATGCTTTACAAGCACGTTCTCTAATTCAGCATGTTCTCCATTTTTCAGCTGCAACAACAATATACTCAGAAACAATCTGAAGGTCAAGTTTTCTGCACCATGCCAAACCCATACAAAAGACAAACAAAAAGGAAACCACATAAAAGAACTTATCCCTAATACTGGGTGGCAATGCTATAGTTTCCTGCTAATGGCTATGTGGGAGGAATCGGCATGATTTCGAAGAAATGAAAGATATAGTTTAGTCCATTTCAATATTTTTTCAACATTGACATACAAAGAGGTAATAGTTTCCATTACAAGAGTACAAATTCTACTATCTGGGACAAGCTAATAAAATATTGCCAAATAACATTAATATCCATACTCTGGATGCTATTAATCCAAAGTTACAAGATGCTAGAGCTGGGCAAACTGATAAGAAAGTATACTTTTGTCTGGTAATCTTTGGGGTGCCTCAACTCCAAAGAGTTTAAAAGGCAAGCAGCCACAGGACTAAACCGAACTGTTTCCCTGGTCCTTCAAGATTTAAGGGAGATGGAATGGATGGAAAAAACCTCTCACTTTGCTGAAGCCAATTTTTATGAAATGAGGAGACAGTGGGCTGTTTCTAGGAACCTCTTAATGAAAAGCAATTGAAGGAGGGCTCAGATAGCTATTGTCTACCCCTAAAGACAAATCAAATATCAGAGAATCAAAATGCTAGATGTTAGAATATAGATAGTCAGGCCTGCCTGTAAAGGCCTATACTTAAGAACTTGGGTGTATTTTTATCATTTAGTTAGTTACAGGAGTATAAAAACAAAGAATCAAAATCACAGTCCGCCTGTGTATGGGCCTTCTCTCACGAGGATAGTCTGAAGCCTTGTTCTTAGTCTAAGGCCTTTGGCTAAGCAGCAGGGGCAGCCATAAGCTGGGAACTCTAGGGTCATATCCCCACATTTCAAACTATTCACATTGAAATAAGGTGGTATTGGGCTGTTAGGAAGACAATCCTGTCCTGATAGTGCCCATCACCACCAGATAAAGAAACAGATCTTAAGATGGTTAAAGAAAACTTAGTTTGATAGCATCCTGTCTGGCAAGAAATCACTCATTAATGGTTGTGAAACCCTCATTTCTGTATTGTTTTATCTTTATGGCCCCCACTTTTCTATTGTTAATCTGTCTGGTTCTCTAATTGTTTCCGTCTATTGTATAATTAATTCTGATAGGTGTGAGTTAATTAGGCTAGTGGGATATAATTGGTTAGAGAATTATGTTACAATATATTAGGATTGGTTAGTTAAATTTCAGTAAAATGATTGGTTAAGGTATAGCTGAAAATATTACTATATAAACTGGGTCAAACAGGAAGTAGAGGGAAGGGAAATTGGAATCATGTTTGCTAAGGGGGAAAAAATGGGAACAGGGACACAGGCAAGGCTCTGCAGCGTCAGAGCTGGGAAGGGGGACATGGGATAAACGCTCTATGGCGTCAGAGCTGGGAAGAAATGGAGTACTTGTGGCACCATAGAGACTAACAAATTTATTTGAGCATAAGCTTTTGTGAGCTACAGCAAGTGAGCTGTACTTCACAAAAGCTTATGCTCAAATAAATTGGTTAGTCTCTAAGGTGCCACAAGTACTCCTTTTCTTTTTGCGGATACAGACTAACACGGCTGCTACTCTTGAGAGCTGGGAAGGGGGACACGGGGTAAATGCTCTGCGGCATCAGAGCTGGGAACATAACACTGGGGAACAGACTATCGGCATACAGAGCTAAGCTCGACTGGTGTGAAGGGCTGAGGGATATGCTTGCTTGGAAAGTAACCCCAATAAACATTGCATTGTCTGCACTTCTGGTCTTCTGCTTTCTGTTTATGTGACAAGAACCAGGGGAGAGGGTGAAGGGAAAGCCTTCTAACACTAGAACTCCACCAGATTTGAACATCTAGACAAACAACCTTTTTGCCCCTCCCAGGTATATGCTTGCAGAGATCCACTCTTAAACAAGTTGAAAGAATCAGGCATTGCTAACTTCAAAGGTCCATTGCAAAATGAATCCTGATACTTTCTAAATACAAATTTTCTGTTGGTATAGCCCCCTCTCTTGCTTCTTAAAACAAAACACTTAAGTTCAAGACCATGAAAAATGGTACTGCAAATATCCAAATTAAGGCCTTGATCCTGCAAATGACTTCAGGTGGACCTAGCCCCAATGAAGTCAGTGAGCCTCTGTGCAGGGGTCCACCTGCACTGAGTCTGCTGCAGAAAGAGGGCTGTCGAACGGCTGCATTCAATTCCAACCTAGAATAAAAAGGCAATTGTAACTTTCCTGTAAGTTTAAGTAATACAAAGGCTTAAATCCCAATTAGCAAAAAGTGTTTAATCACATAATTAAGCGTGCAATGCATAGTAATGGAGACAACATGAGAAACTCATAGGACTGGTCAGAAGTTTCTGTTGGAATGATTTTCTGATTTTTTTTTTAAGTCCAATTTTTTAGTAGGAAAATTGTTCTTCTGAGGTTCCTTATGGAAAATTTCAGCTTCCCAGCTGCCCCGGGGAAGGCTTTGTCAATTCTACTTTCTGCCTTCAGGTAAAAAGTGAAATTGACAAAAACCTTCCAGGAGGGCTTCTGAGTCTTCTGACTCTCTGCCTGCCTACCTCCCTCCCAGACTCCAAGCTCCAGGGCCAGACAGCTCTGCCCCTTATGTCTCCCCCCAACTCTGAGGCTGGAGAAGCCTCTCCACCTCCTGCCAGCTTTGGAACTGGAGAGGCTGAGCACCCCACCCTCTTGGGCTTCAAGAGCTGCAGGGGGGGGAGAAACGACACAGAAAACAAGGACTCTGAAAAGAACCTTTCAGCCTAGCAGCCAGAGATGCAGTTAAAAGAAAAGGAGTACTTGTGGCACCTTAGAGACTAACCAATTTATTTGAGCATAAGCTTTCGTGAGCTACAGCTCACTTCATCAGATGCATTCAGATGAAGTGAGCTGTAGCTCATGAAAGCTTATGCTCAAATAAATTGGTTAGTCTCTAAGGTGCCACAAGTACTCCTTTTCTTTTTGCGAATACAGACTAACATGGCTGCTACTCTGAAATTTCCTCCTTTGGCCAGAAATGGACTGCTTTTTACCATTTATTACAGGCTAAGAACAATCCAGATCTACTGTGGAGGTAAAACAAAAAATGGGATGGATACTAAAATTTGGAATATAACTTGGGCATACAGAATAATTGCAAAGAGCACATGATATAATTGTTATACCCAATTATGGCAGGCCCCTGACTGACAAATCAGCTAAAAGTCTCTCATTATATTTACAAAATATTCCTTAAAAAAATCCATACCATACTCTAAGAGGTGTTTCCAGTCAGTTAATCTGCTACGAGTGGGTCATAAGTACCATGTTAGACCTTATCCTTTACACGTAAAGTGTGTCTATTCTGGCAGAATATATACTTCTAACCCTTGTGCATTGTTGCTCAAGCTTATTCTTCTACTGTAATGAATTACACTTCCATATTGTTCATCATTTATCTTTTTATCCCATCCATTTTAAAAGATTGTAGTATGGTCCAGAAAAAAATTCTTAATTTAACACTGTCAAAATACACAGCGTACAATATTTCAGTGTTACATGAATATACCTACAGGATACCTACAGGCAGTGCTTAATTTGTTATGAAAGCAGTGCCGGGGCTCAAGCAAGTTTTTTTACTTCATAATAGATGTGGTAAGCCCAGTGGTGCCAGGGCAACGAATTTGCCAAGGTTAGAGACATAAATTAAGTACTGCCTACAGGGGACTATGCTATAAAGATTTAAGAGACAGCAAGAAGTGTAAAGTTGCTGTCACATCCTGCACAACTGTACCCCACTTCCTTAGACAGAGAGAGAGAGAAACCAGTTCAGAAACTGAGACAGAAAATTCAAGCAAGTCTACATTAAATACCATACTGATGCTGCTGTAATTTCTTTCAAAGATTTCTTGTAGCTATAAAGACCTACTTTAGTCACCAGTGAAATACTACAGGTATGCCTATGTATTTTACCGGGCCTCTCATTGTCAGGCCTCATCTACATTATGAACTTGAACTATTACTGACAAGTAATTAGCAACAATTACAGCGGAACTGAACTGATGAGGTGCCTGATTTAACTGCAAATGCAGGGAAACTTCATCTAGCCTTCTTTCAGATGGAAAGTTACACTATTTCACAGCGTAAGCAAGGCTGCCACAGAATACAGCAGCCCATAAAACTCAATGTAAAATAAAGCAATACAGCGATTATCCTTCATATTGTTTGATAAAGAGTTATGCAGGTCCTTTAAAAAATGATGGTAGTCAGGACAGAAAATAGCAAACTCAAATCAATTCAAAACAAAGACTGATGAAAATATCTCAAGATATTTTTAATAAACTAATAGAGAAAGCATGACCTAGTGACAGTTTCTTAGAACAGTCCTATAAAGCAAAGACTATAATGAGCTTTTGTTTATATACAGATGGAAGTTTTCATATAAGTGAAACTAAACTATATATATATTTTTTTTACACTAAGTTCCCTTTGTCAGTTTGTAGTTCCCTATAACACACACATCCAGAAGGTTGCTACCTTTTACTGTATATCCCAGACAGACCATGTGTTTTCTCTAGTCTCTGACCACAAGAACATTTTTCTATTAGAAAAATTCAAGTGTTATACTACTAAGTTTTTTAGTGTTTATACACCATCTGGACTGGTTAATAATTAAATTCCAAAACCTCTGGCAAACTATGCTTGTGCATTAAAATTAACTTATAGGCATTAATCCTGCTTATAACTTCAGTGTTTAATTCTGTAATATTTAAGCAATTAACATCCCACCATTTTGTACTATATTTAACAATAATTTTGCTTAAACCAATTTTATTAAAATACAAGATCCTTATTCCAGATCAGATCTGTAGTTTGAATACATCTGTGAGTGACTCATGAAATGAAATAATGTTTAAGTGTAGCGGATTTGACAGTTCTAATTCCATCTCGGCAGCTTTTAACCCATATCAAAGCCATAAAAGCTTTTCAAAGTGCTTTAATTCAACTGGCAATCTTTCCTAAAAGATGTGAAAAATTCATCCTTACAGGAATTCTGCCCATTTCACTGGAATTACATCAGACTAAATTGGCCTGTCACCCTGACAGCAAAGCACTGGAACTAGTTAGTTTCCAAGTATGCATCCGATGAAGTGAGCTGTAGCTCACGAAAGCTTATGCTCAAATAAATTGGTTAGTCTCTCAGGTGCCACAAGTACTCCTTTTCTTTTTGCGAATACAGACTAACACGGCTGTTACTCTGAAACCTTTCCAGGTACAATAACTCCTCACTTAAAGTCGTCCCGGTTAACATTGTTTCATTGCTGATCAATTAGGGAACATGCTCTTTTAAAGTTGTGCAATGCACCCTTATAACATTCTTTGGCAGCTGCCTGCTTTGTCCACTGCTTGCAGGAAGAGCAGCCCGTTGCAGCTAGCTGGTGGGGGCTTGGAACCAGAGTGGACAGACAGCCCCGCATCAGCTCCCTGTTCCTCTAAGTTCCCTGTGCAGCAGCCACCCAGCAGGCTACCAGTTGCTGGCAGTTCAGCTGTCCCTCCCCCCACTGCCATATGCTGCTCCTGCCCTCTGCCTTGGAGCTGCTCCTGGGAGCCTCCTGCTTGCTGTGCAGGGGAAAGAGGGGGGATAATGTCAGGGTGTCCCCCTCCTCCCTACTCCTGCCCCCCCTTACCCCTTCTCCATAGACAGGACAGGGCTCAGGACAGAGAGAGCTTACTGGCCACAGCTGCTGTCTCAACTTCCCGATTTTTTTTAAAGGCAATATACTTAGAATGGGGTCAGTATACTTAAAGGGGCAATGCACATCTCTCTCTCTCTCTCCCCCACACACAGGGTGTGTGTCTCTGTCTGCCATGCTGTCTCCCCTCCCTCCATTGGTGCTGCCTTGTAGGGTGTGAGGCTACATTAACAACGTGTTAACCCTTGAGGGCTCAGCCAAATGTTAGTTCATCATTTAGCAGTAAGGCATTCCCTGGGAAATATCCCACTCTCTTCCTTCACCACCTCAACCAAGCTTCACAATAATCATTGCTGTGTACAGTATTAAATTGTTTGTTTAAAACTTATACTGTGTGTGTGTGTGTGTGTGTGTTTATATATATAAATATTTGTAATATTGCGTAGGGACTACATCCCTTTATAAATTGTAACGAATTACTAGTGTTTTGTTTCCATCGACCACCGTTGTAAGACTTTCAGACCTGAAGTAATTATTTACAGTAACTCCTCGCCTAACATTGTAGTTATGTCCCTGAAAAATGCGACTTCAAGCGAAATGATGTTAAGCGAATCCAATTTCCCTATAAGAATTAATGTAAATGGGGGGGGGGGGAGTGGTTAGGTTCCAGGGAAATTTTTTTTACCAGACAAAAAACTATATTTAAAAATATTTAAAAAAATCTAAAAAGTTTTGTTATACTACTTTGTCTTGTGATCTCTAGATTTTGCTATCACTTGTCAAAGCTGCATAATTTATGCCACATTATATATATTAGACCCAGAAGTTGCATTTTTCTCCTCTCCCCAGGAATGCTGAACTGGGAGGAAAGGATGTGGGTGTGTGAGAGGAAGACTCACTGAACAGGAGTTTCAGTTCTACTTTTAAAGAGATATTGCTTTTTGTTGACAATTCATAACTAGCAGTCTTTAATGAGCCCACTGTTATGTATTATTGGGCTCAAATTACAATACATTCATTAACCAATGAAAACATATTTATGTAGTCCACACCTTGTCAAGCATTTTAGATGACTCTCTAATTCTGTAGGTTCTCTTTTCCAGAAGAGCACACGCATCAAGTCTTTTCAACCAGCGTCTTTCAGAAGGCCCCCTTCTGTTATTCCAGTGAGACAGGATGTACTTTCTGGCCCTGATAAGAGACACCAACAATTTTTACTTAAAATGTATCCAGTACTATTATTGCCAGGTCACTGATTAGACAAGCTGTAGTTCCTGACCTCCAACACTAATTGCAGAAGCTTTGGAGGAAAAGCAATGTTCAAAAGCAAATAAAGACTTCAAGCGAGAAACTAAATTTGAACTTAAAGTTACATAAGGCATAATTTTTAGAAATCTGAGTGATAGGAACTATATTAGACACTCACAGTATTCCCATACTAAGAGAAAGTGTGAATCCACAAGGAAACAAATCACACAAACCCTATTTTTATTCTTCTTTCACTCATCATCACGTCACTTTTCATGCTGCCTCTGTTCCATCCTTCTCATTACAACCATGTACTCCAACTCCAAATCCAGTCTTTAAAAACAAAGGACCTAGCTCTGCAATCAAAACTCCATGGGTAGACTGACTGTGTGTCAGGCTCCACCAAAGTCAACAGACTGCTGCACAATCCAGGCAGATTCAATTGCACAACTGGCTCCTTAATTCTTTCAGCATTACACCCACCAGTATATTTATAAAAATTCTACATGACTTGACGTTTGGCCTTTCAATGTTGCATCATATTTGTTTGAACAATTCCGTCTTTGTTTTCATGCAGTTTAGATTGTAGGCTCTTTACAGTAGATATTGTGTTTTTCTGTGTCTATACAGCACTAAGCACAATTGGGACTAAGACAACAAAATTAAGACAAACCCTTTCCTAGCTCTTTCTGGAGGATGCTGTAAGTGAGAAATAGAACATGTATGAACATTTATCCTTTTATATTCAATTCAACCAATAAAAATGTAAAATTCTGCAACATTAATAAATCTCTGCAGAAGGTCTTTGAGACCAGAATCACAATTGCCTTGCAGAAAACTCTTAATACTAGTGTTTCAATAACCTATGAGAGGAAACCCCTTATTGAAACTACAGCATGCATATTCTTAAACACATACTGTTGCTGTAACTGTGCTAAACAACCATTTCCCAACACTATTAGCACTGGATAGAACTGACATTTGTTCGCAATATTGTTGGAAAATGGTTTCAAACACTGATACAATCCATAGGCTTGAGCATTTTTGGTTCTAAAATGAAGGGTCTGTCTATTAATATATGGGTGAGGTCTTAAAATCAGACCCACGCTCAGCAAGTGGGGTGTCACAATGACAACCCTAGCACTGAACTGCTTGATTTTCCATACAAAATATTATGCAAGAGAATACACACGACATCCTAAGCAGACTGGAACAAAATCATCTACTTGTACCTTCCAATCAACTGCTTTTCATTTTAAAATTTGAACTGAGCTAGATTAGGTTTATTTCAATGTATTGCCTCACCTACTGATGTGCTGCTAAAACGTTCTAAAAGAAGAGGCTGTATTCCTTGTTTGACCAAAAGTAAACTGATCACATATTACAGTGACTAAATCTCAGCAATCCTTCAAGATGTAGAGTATTCTCCCACACTCAGTGAAGAACAGTTTGTGTTTGACTACAAAGGATTCAGTTTATTGTTGGTCAAGTAAGCAACCACTAATAAGATCAACTGTACCAAAACATCAAGACTGTAGAAGAGATGGAAATGATTACAAGACTTTGAACTGAACCATCATGAATTTTCGTCAATGGAGATTTTTGCCCGATTACATCATCGGTCACTTTGGCCTTTAATCTTCAGCGGTGGGCGAGAGGGAAATAGTCTATTTGAGCTGCAATTTTCACAAAGCTCTGAACAAGCTTCAGAAGTAGTCCAAATCACAAAAGAAAACTCACTGTAAGCTGTGACAAGATCTTTTTTTTTTTTAAAACAGATCCTGTTTATGATTCACACGTGAAAACGTCAGAGATTCTTTAAGTAATTTCTCAGCATTCAAAAGCCACGTGATGCAGTGTCAAGTTCTAGGATGCTGTGTTGGTGTGGAATTACTCTGCCGATTCACTCCTGCAGCAGCCAGCCCAACTGGGTGTCACTAGTTTCAACTCAAAGAGTATGAACGGTTGACAATCCCGATCACGGAGTGCTGAGAGTAAAGTTGCAGTTTAACATTTCAGGAAATGTGAATTTAAACCAAAATAAATGTGTCCACACAGAAATTTATATTCGTTTAACTGTGGCTTTTTGCAGTTTCGCTTGAAAACTGATTGGGAATCAGTTCAAACTAAAATCAAAATAAGCAAGTCTATACAGGAGTTTCCACCAGTTTAACTAAATCAGTTTTAGAATATTTAAGTTAAACTAGTGCAACTTTCCCACGTAGAGAAAGTCTAAGACAATTGTCAGCCAGGGGAGGGACAAGAGCCTTGCCAGGAGAATGGTTTGCAAAATAAATGGCAGCTAGAGGTTAATCTCATGCCCCTAAGTGAGTGTTTCTTCATTGGGCATTGGATCACACCCTTCGTAATTGGCGATACCATCTGCTCCTTTATTCTTGAAATAAATTAGCTTCACACTCTTCATTTCTTTCTTTTACTTTACTTGCTTTCTTTCATCGGCCCTCAGTGTTTTTCCATCTTTGTGCAGAAAATTCTGCTTATTTATGTATCTGTTAATTTCACACAAGACTGCTAATGACAATAAGTTTTATCAAATTAACCCTGCAACTGATTGTTCCATGAATGAAACTGAGCAATGCAATCAGTGTGGTGGAAGTGCCCAACACCTCAGCATGTAGCAATAGAATAAAAGTCTGTTCTAAAACCTACCAAATAATTACAGATTGATTACTACATTTAAACACAGCTTTGTGGCTCCCTGTCCTTTTCTTGTCTATGTTTGGAAGTTTTTATATCCAGTCATAAGGGTACACCCTACTGTTTGCAAAAGCACTGTAGGGACAGATTTCTTTGTTTTAATCTGTGAAATAACTGTAAATAGATACCAGCCCAATTATTAGAACAAACTATTCTAACCTCTTGAAATCCTTAAGTAATAAGGGCAAGTAATTAATACCCTGAGAAATCTTGCTGGAGAGCATAATTATGTCTCAGTAGCTAAACCCTCTCCTTACTTCAAACCTACATAGTGAAGATATCACCTTCCCAGCTAGATTTCCTTCAGTTTCACTATTTTAGAGTGGAGAGTTTAATTTGTGCTTTTCTCTTCAAGTCCTCAATAGGCACCATGTGCTTTATGCTGGGTGTCTGGCAGTGTAAATTATACCATCTCACCATAAGCAGATATTTTTGGCCATATCTTTATTACCTTCTTGCAAGTTCTGTGTAAGCTGAGTCATGTGGACCATTGCTAGTTTACTACTGAGACCTGAAACATAAGGCACACAGAAGACTTTTGTCCCGTTCATATGGTGAGGTGCTACATTTTGAATATTAGCCCAGCATGTCAGGCAATGAAACTTAGGGCCTGCCTACAAAGGAAAATTTTTCCCAGTGTAGGTTTTCCCACTATAGCAGGGGTTGGCAACCTGCGGCATGTGAGCCAATTTTTACTGGCACGCTGCTGCCAGCTGGGGTCCCGGCTGCTGTCCTGGGTGAACGGAACCCCAGGCCAGCAGTGGGCTGAGTGGGGCCGGCGGCTGGGACTGTCCGCCAATGTAGGGTATTAAATTTCTCCCTGTAGAAATGTGCTACTTGCAGAGCATCAGGTCTGGCAGCTGTAAGTGGTACACCGTAAGTAGCATATTCCTATGGGGAGAAATTTAATATACTACAGAGCGGTAGGGTAGGCTGTGCCTCCCCAAACAGCCAGCCCACTTCCTGCCCCCCTCAAACCCTGACCCATCCAACTCCAACCCCCCTCCCCACTCCTTATCCCCTGACCATGCCCTCCTAGGACCCCCTACCCTGGACTGCCCCCCTCAGAATCCTCCACCCATCCAACCCCCCCGACCCCATCCACACCCCCAACCTCGACAGGCCCCCCCCCCCGGGACTCCCACGCCTATCCAACCACCCCTTACCTTTCCGTCCCCTTACCATGTCACTCAGAGCATCAGGACCGGCAGCCGTAAGTAATACACTGTAAGTAGCACATTCCTGTGGGGTGCAATTTAATACACTACACCCAGCCCCGCTCAGCGCACTGACGGTCTGGAGTTCTCAAAATATGCTCTCTCACCCCTTATCAAATTACACTACAATTAGCTTAAAAACTTTGTTCGTATGTTACAGGAATCGTTAAAAAAATGTATAATGTTAATAAATACATAGGTTTGATGAAACAAAGTAGTTGTACTTATGTGCCTGTGCTTAACTTGTGTTTTCAGTGATTTACCTTCTAAAAAAATCTCGCATGTCTCACACCCCCAGAAAGGGCATCTCGCACTCCACTCCAGAACCACTGCACTAAACTGATAAGATCTGCATTTTAATTTAAGCTTCTTAAACATTTTAAAAACCTTGTTTACTTTACATACAACAATAGTTTAGTTACAGAATATAGACTTATAGAGAAAGATCTTCTAAAAACGTTAAAATTTATTACTGGCACGCGATACCTTCAATTACAGCGAACAAATGAAGACTCAGCACACCACTTCTGAAAGGTTGCCGACCCCTGCACTGTAGTTATACTGTCATAAGTATCAGGATAGTGCATCCACACCACTTTGTTGATGCCAACTTAATACTAACATGGCTACCACTCTGAAACCTATCTACTATGAATCACTGTGTCCACATGGCTCAACTTTTTCTTTAAAATAATTGCTCTGCATTTTGGGCAGATATCCCATGTTCTGCTGCCAGGCTTTATCCGTTCAGGGATTTTTCTCACAGAGCATTGTGGGATACCTACCAAAACCTACTGGAATGCTGGGACTTGGGATCAACAGAAATACAAAACAGAAAAACTCCCATGATTCCTCTCCTGGTATCCCATAAACTCATCTGGTTTTAGTGGGCCAGGACGATTTTCCAACTGCCCAAACACATCAGGCAGCACATAATGGAAAAAGCACTGCTGAGCACTACGATCCTGACTATCATTAATACGAACAAGGTATACCAGATGTACTAGCAATCATGCAGGCGGGAGGCTTTGGATGAGTTGGCAGACAGCCACCGGCGTTACTTCTGCAATGCCATGCAGATATCGCCAGAAGAGTGGAAGGACTACCTGAAACAGGATGGTTAATTAAAAATAGGGATACATACACATGAACCTTTTAGCAGTGTAACTCATTCCATAATAGAGTTATTTCATTTCCAAAGCAGATTAATTAAAGCATGATCAGATGCCAGAAAACTGGAAAACAAAAAGCTTGCATGGACACAAAGCAATTTATTCCAAAAAATGCTAAAGTTATACTGAAAAAAAACCCTTTCCCATATAAACAAGCTCTAAGACACCGTGGTCTCTTCATTCTTTCAGTATAAGCACATAACATATAGTTCTGTTTGTCCACTTGGCAGGAAAAATACAGATTTGGTCTGGGCAAGCAGTTGGCTCTAAGTGCTATTAAACTAGTAGAAATACAGATCTAAACCAAATGTGTCAAAATATTTATGTTCATCCTACTAGTTTTAAACCCCCCTCCTCAAACCTAAGCTTACTCTGAAGAGCACTTACAGTAACCCTTTAAAATATTTTGTCAATGAAACATGGTTGTACCTTTAATTTATTAACTACAAATTTGCCTGACAAAGATTTGTACAAGTTCTGAAGCAAAAGTCCTAATCTATGGCATCTAAAATGTTGAATATAGAAAAGGCAGATATAAGAAGTTATCTTGCAGAGACTGCTCCAGATCAATTTTACGGGGAATCCAAATGGTGAATTCTTTGCTATTATAAAGGCATAGGTTTTATTTGCTCTTCATGATTTATCTGACCTCATTACAATGCCTGTTGATTCTTCTTTTAGTAATTTGGTCTATACACCCACATAGAGTCTATAGTGCAATTCATTTTTTAAATGCTAAGCAGAAGAATTCTGCACTTGCTCCTTTCACTTAGTTTCTGAAGTGATGAAACCTTTGCTTATCTTATTTTAAATACAAAGAGAGATAAGTCAGAGTTTTTTCAGTATTCAAAACACTGGTCTTACCTGATGAATGCCAGTTACTTAGGAGCTCTGGTGTTGGAATTTCTGCTTGACAACTCCTGTAGAGATAACACAAACTAGTTATTACACATGGACAATTATGAACTTTTTTCAATATAAATAAATGCTTTAAAAAACCTTAAACGGTACACTATAGAGAATATAAGATTTATAAATTGATTCTGTTGGAAATCACCACTTCCAACATTCTTACAAAATGAAAATAGGACCAATTTAACCAAACCACCACCTAGTGGCATGGTGTAAAGTCAGCTCTTGTTTATTTTCAGTGTGAAGAAGTTACTATATTTAATGTAAAGGACAATGCTCTACCAACTTATTTTAGTATTTTCTTATCTCTCCCCCCACAGTATGTTCAGGCAAGTCAAAACATCAAGCACATCAATTAGCGGGGAAAAGAGTTTCAAATAGTGACACTTCACAGAACTCAAATATATGGCCTTCCCTCACTAGAGCATCTGACGCTTTTAAATATCACTCGGTATCTCAGCACCATGCAAAAAAATCCAATATGCAAAACATTAAAGTGTATCAAGAAAACACAAAGCAGTCCAAATACACAGACAGGCAAAACTCTGCAAGTTGGCAAATGGAAAACCAATTCACGTTAGCCCTCGAGAAGGGACACTTGAGCACAGCAAGAGAGATTAGTTCGCAAACTGTACAAAGAATGTGGGTGGGAAGAATAAGAATTAATCGAACAATGCTCAATGCACACATATTAGGGTACCCTTACAGATAAAAGCTAGCTTGTTCCCTAGTTGTTTTACTGAATATACATAAAATGGATTGCAAGAGCATTATGTACCCATCCTACTGCTTGAATCTGGCAACTCAGTTTTATTCTATATGACTAACTTCTTTACGATCTTTCCCGTTGCATCCACATTGAGAGGGTTTTCATGATAGGAGTTTATATAATTACACTGATTTAATTTAAAAAGCCAAGTATTTTCTCTGACTGTTGCTAAAGGTGTTGGATCATATTAAAGAAGTTCTTTATTAAAATCACAAATGAGTTTAATTCCCCAGAGTTTAAATTCCAGGGTATTACTAATTAAGAGGTCTCTTGGTTTTTGGTACTGTTTCTCTCCCTCTGTGTGTGAAACTTGCAAGCTGCTAATTGCGTTAGTACATTCTAAGACAGAGTCTGTTCTCAAAGCAATTCTTTGTAATAACAACTACTCATGCAGAGAGAGACTCAAAACAATACTCTAACAACAGAAACAGCACCCAGAGACTCCCTGCCCTTTCGTTGTATTCATCTTGCTTTGTTAACAATTGTGATTAAAATAGAGATAGAGGATGTATGTGGATGGATGCTTGGTGTGGATAATAACTGAATGATTAGGGAGGTGCCAGCCTAAGAATCCAGTGTCCATCGGCTGAAGAAGGCATCAAGTGGAAATAACCAGAGGACCCCCGGAGGGCAGACTGGAATCCACCCAACAGCCTCAAGAATGGGAGAACCAAAGAACAAGATAACATCTAGCAGCACGGTGCCATCAGGAATGTGCCATCTGCTGATTGATTCAGCAACAGCATGATGAAGCAATTCCCATAGACTGGCATAGGAAGAAATTCCTATAAAAATGGACTCTAGAAAGTGAGAGCTTTGGGGGTCTGATTCTGCAAACCAACTTCCAGGAGCATCAGATGAGCATCTGACAAGGCCCTGCTCCCTCCTCATGTCCAGGCCACCTGGCCAGTGGCTTGGCATGAGCAACTCTAAGGCTGGTAACTATGATAACAACCTTGCAGAACCTCTGTGTGTGTGTGTGTGTGTATGAATGAAAGTGTGAATAAATATGAGATTGAATGGAATGTTATAGCTATAACTAACTGCTTACTATGATTCTTTCTGTATTCACAATAAATGTGGTGAATTTTGCCTTTTCCCCTTTAAGAAGATCCTGCTGGTTTTTATTTTATCGGTATAACAAAGGCAACTCCAGTACTATATGCCCTGCCTTTGATCGGAGGTTGGATCCAGTTATGAAGCGATTCCTTATTGTAACAAGGCCCTGAGAGAGAAGACTGGAAAAAAGAAGGATTTAGGTTTGGACTTCTTCACAGCTAGAAAATCAAGTAGAACTGTAGAGAGTATGTTAGGAGTTGAGAAGAAGGTGGCTGTCAGTGTGAATGCATGGCTACAGGGTGGACTGTTTTTAATTATGATTTAAAATCAGCAGGCAGGATATCTTGATTTAAATGTAATAATTACAGTAGAAATTAGAAGATAAAAGGATAAGGAACTGATAGCAGGGACACAAGTGAGCTATAGGCCTGGATCTATAATAGCAGCTTAAGTAGTTAGCATAAAGCCTTATAGCCTGAGTAGGAATAGCTGCTCAATAAATTAGCATATGTAATTAAACTAATAGTGACCTTAAGTCACGAGATGGCACAAGACTTTGTGACTATTACAAAACAATAAACAAGTGTTGCAATCTGCTGGTAGGTAACCACAAGAAGGCAGATTGCACCAGTTTCGAGTATTTTTGGAAGGGGACATCAGCAGATGCTCAACTGCAGGTAACCATAGTAATTCAACTGATGTATATACTAATGAGCTTTGCCTAATTAATGTACTAACCTACAGGATAAGGATACCCCAATGTTATGAGAGTGAAAAAGTGAAGATATGGTAAAGGAGGGAAAAACTATTTGTACATATGCATAAGGACCAGCAAAAGGCCTATCAAACATCTGGTCTCAGATACAGCCATTGGAGTTCTTCATCAGCATACCAGAGAGTCAGACTAGGATCCGTCTCACCCTCTAGAGCAGGGGTCTCAAACTCAATTTATCTTATGGCCAGTGCCAGTTCTCAAATCCTCCCAGCGAGCCAATGTCACTGAAGATGGCGTTCAGAAAAAATACAACAAACATTTTCTATTTCAAATTTCTTAGAAATAATAAAAACTGTCATACAACTTTATACAATTCGTCGCCTGCCAGAGAGTTTTTAGTGTTTGCCAGACACCTGGCAAAGCTTCAGTTCTGTCAGTTTGTTGGTGTTTGGCCTCAGTGACTGAGCAGTTGAAACCTTCAGAATTGCAGCAAGGTGTGCACCAGATAGTTGTATTCGGTATTTTGACTTGTTTATATTCATTGTGGAAAAAAGTGATGCTGCCTCAATGGCTAACTCTGCCCAGCAACTAATGATGCTGTCTCCCCGGCTGTCTCTGCCCAGCAACTAGTGATGGTATCTCTGTTCCTCTCCCGCAGCCAATGGGAGCTGCGGGGGGCGGTGTCTGCATACGTCTCTCCTCTGCGGGCCGCAGTGGCGAGGTTCTCGGGCCGGGACTTTGAGATCCCTGCTCTAGAGCTGTCCCCATGAATAGGGTGAGTATATACATGTAATGGTGCCAGTCACTCTATACTATACTATCTCACTTTACTTGTTTGGATTGTTTTACTTATTGGACTATCATCATTATCATCAAATTTGTACAGTTACTGATTGTCTTCCCCGAGTGTGTGTTTTTGTTGTCACTGTTGTGCCCTATGGAGCTCCCAGAGCTGTAACTCTGATAATACTGAGCCTGATTCTGTATATTATACAGACTAAAACTAAAACAAAAACCTAATCAACAAACAATTAATATATCAAGCAACATAATCTTGTTTTACATTTGTACTTTAGTTATTTTCCTAAAGAAGGTGTGATTTGTATTGATTGGTAACCATTACAAGTTAATTTGCAACTAAATATAAGCATTTACACTAGATTTGGTACTTTTTGCTAGCCAGCAAGATATATTATATCTATACATATTTAAACAACTATATGACTTAACATACATTTATTCAGATTCTTAATTTTTACACTTTTTATGATGTTAAAAAACGGTGAATGAAACCTGTAATTACAAGTAAATTAATCATAATCTAGCAAGTAAAAGGTCAGAGTAGCAGCCGTGTTAGTCTGTATTCGCAAAAAGAAAAGGAGTACTTGTTGCACCTTAGAGACTAATACATTTATTTGAGCACAAGCTTTTGTGAGCTACAGTTCCGATGAAGTGAGCTGTAGCTCACGAAAGCTTATGCTCAAATAAGTTTGTTAGTTTCTAAAGGTGCCCCAAGTACTCCTTTTCTTTTTATTTGTAATTAGAATCAAACTGCATTTGGATGGAAAAAATTGTTTATTAGTTAAATAAAACTACCTTACATGACCTGGATATTTAATACTACAGATAATTCAGTCAGTTAATTAACAGAACTGGTTACTATATCCTTCAAGACTTCAGAAATAGATCTCAACCTCATTTTTATTCAGAGATTGAAAGGGGAAAAACAAGCTTTCCTGCTTTTTCAACCCCAGATGGTTTCTCAACTTTAAATGAAACCTGAGCTATTCTTGTTAGGTGACAAATCTGAGGAACTGTCCCCGACTGAGGTGTCATTTGAGGAGGCTTTGGAACAAACTGATTAATTTAAACACTAATAAGTCACCAAGACCAGATGGTATTCACCCAAGAGTTCTGAAGGAACTCAAATGTAAAATTGAAGAACTGCTAACTGTGGTATGTAACCTATCATTTAAATCAGCTTCTGTACCAGGTGACTGGAGGATAGCTAATGTGACGGCAATTTTTAAAAAAGGTCCCAGAGGCGACTCCAGCAATTACAGGCTGGTAAGTCTAACTTCAGTATTGGGCAAACTGGTTGAAACTATAGTAAAGAACAGGATTATCAGACACATAGATGAACACAATTGGTTGGGGAAGAATTAACATGGCTTTTGTAAGTGGAAATCATGCCTCACCAATCTAGTAGAATTCTTTGAGGGGGTCAATAAGCATGTGGACTAGGGGGATCCAGTGCATATAGTGTGAAGATTTTCAGAAAACCTTTGACAAGGTCTGTCATCAAAGGCTCTTAAGCAAAGTAAGCTGTCATGGGATAAGAGGGAAGGTCCTCCCATGGATCAGAAATGGATTGCTATATAGGAAACAAAGAGTAGGAATAAATGGTCAGTTTTCAGAATGGAGAGAAGTAAATAGTGGTGTCCACTAGGGGTCTGTACTGAGACCAGTACTATTCAACATATTCACAAATGATCTGGAAAAAGGGGTAAAGTGAGGTGGCAAAATTTGCAGATGACATGAAACTACTCAATTGCACTTAAGACCACAGCAGATTGTGAAGCGTTACAAAGGGATCTCACAAACTGGTTGACTGGGCAACAAAATGGCAAATGAAATTCAACGTTGATAAATGCAAAGTAATGCACATTGGAAAACATAACTCCAACTATACATATAAAATGATGAGGTCTAAATTAGCTGATACCACTCAAGAAAAGAGATCTTGGAGTCATCATGGATAGTTCTCTGAAAACATCCACTCAAAGTGCAACAGCAGTCAAAAAAACTAACAGAATGTTGGAAATCATTAGGAAAGGGATAGATAATGAGAGAAATTTTCATATTGCCTCTATATAAATCTATGGCACACTCACATCTTGAATACTGTATGCAGATCTAGTTGTCCCATCTCAGAAAAGATATACTGGAATTGGAAAGTGTACAGAAAAGGTCAACAAAATGATTAGGGGTATGGAACAGCTTCCATATGAGGAGAGTTTAATAAGACTGGGACTTTTCAGCTTGGAAAAGAGACAACTAAGGGGGAATCTGACAGATGTCTATAAAATCATGACTGGTGTGGAAAAAGCGAATAAGGAAGTGTTATTTAGTACTTCTCAAAACACAAGAACTAGGGTCACCAAATGAAATTAATAGGCAACGGGTGTAAAACAAACAAAAAGGAACTATTTCTTCACACAATGCACAGTGAACCTGTGGAACTCTTTGCCAGAGGATCTTGTGAAGGCCAAGACTATAACAAGGTTAAAAAAAAAAAACTAGATAAGTTCATGAAGGATAGGTCCATAAATGGCTATTAGCCAAGATGGGCAGGGATGCAAAACCATGCTCGGAAGTGTCCCCAGCCTCTGTTTGCAAGAAGTTGGGAATGAGCAACAGGGGATGGATCGCTTGATCATTACCTTTTCTGTTCATTCCCTCTGAAGCACTTGGCACTGGCCACCGTCAGAAGACGGGATACTGGGCTGGATGGACCACTGGTCTGACCCATTATGGCTGTTCTTATGTTCTAAAGCATTAATCTGAATTAGCTGAATAAATTTAAATGAAGAAAATATTCTCCATTCTCCTGCTACTGCTGTTAAAGATTGGTTTAACACTTCAAAAATTCTGTTTTAAGGTGCTTACCCAGTGACTTCCTCCAGTTCAGTGATGTGATGTGATGTTCTTCAGAACTTCAGCAGCAAATGTACAGCTGGAATGTTTTTTTTTAAATTTAAATCTTTCTTCTTCTCCTTATCCCCTCAACTGAGGTCAGATCATTGTGTAAGCATCCACGATCTCTGTCCATTGGAGGTAGCATTAAGGTCCACCTGCTTATATTCTTTGATGCAATCTATCCACTGCTCCCTCAGTTTCTCTTTTCTAGCACCCTCTTCTGCCAAGCTATCTTCAGCATATCCCTTTCATTCATCCTCTGCTTGCATCCAAACTAATGAAGCTGTGTTTCCTGGATTTTGTCAGCCACATCATGGACTTGGACTTCCATCCTAATACTTCCATTTTGAAATCTGTCTGTGTGTATTTTATTTTTATTTAAACAATTACTCTGTAGTAAGTTGAGGGAGGCTTTAACATAACTTGTCATACTTTTAAGTAGGTTTATATTTTTTTAAAAGAAAAATGTATTTAAATTTAAAAAAAAAAAATTTAATTCCACTCTGCAGGGCTGTCTGCCCTAAGCTGACTATGTGGTCAGAGCCATTGGTGAGCATGTTTGACAATGGCACACTGGAGAAAGTGTGATGACAAAGAAAGATTGAGAGGTGGAAAGACTACAAATATAATCAAGTATCCAATACATAGAATTTGCTGGAGCTATTTTCTACCCAGTGAGTTGGGGCAATGTCCCATTTCAGTTTCTCTTACTGCAGCCCTATGGATGCTGAGCTGTAAAATACTAACATTGCTGGACTATTCAGTTCGGAGCCTCGCTTTGGTTATTCTGACAACCCAAACTACTGAAGAGTGCTAGAGGAATTGCTTCCTGATTGAAACTTTGTATGGATCTCTGAGGTGGGGTGTACAAGCCACACCTGCAGTGCATGCACAGGCTGGAGGAGGACCTTGAGCTACTCTGTTCCCTTTCTACTTACGGGCAGCCTAGGGAGGTAAGCAGAACTACAACCTGAAGCGCTGCAAAAGGAGCACTGTAGGAAGCCCCTTACTATTGATGGTCTGACCTGCTCAGGGAAAAGGACTCTGCAAGGTGGGAGACTTATTCTTTGATTTATTTTGTTTACATGGCTTTGTTGTTCCCTCTTGTGTTGGGAGGCTGGTTGGAAGTGATCCAAGGAGGCAGCTGCACAGCACTCCAGGGTGCAGGACTCAGTTGCCTACCTTGGGGTCCTGGATCAGAACCTGGTGTAGAGGGTGGTCCTGGGTTCTCCAACCTGCCTCCTAATGGGGCTGGTGGCAAAAAGCCTATCCCCAAGACTAGACTCAGGATGAGGAAGACTCCATAACCCAGAGAGTCCTGAGTCTGGGACTTTGGCTAGGTGAAGCCTGAAGTCCCTGCTGGGCAGTGGAACTAGCATTTGTTGGACTTTTTACATACCCCAGAAGGGGCGGACACAACTTGTGCCCCCAAATGGAGGGCTGAATCACAGAGGGGACAGACCACTGCGGGGCTGGAGTGGCTATCATCAGGTGCGCAAGACAGAAAAGCATCTGTCATGCTCTCACTCAACCAGCAGATGGCGCCTCTGGGGTACAGACCCCTTCCCAGTCTCCTTATTAGCTGTCCCCTTCTATGTCTTCCAGCGGTACATGCACTAACTTAGTTTACACTTTGGAGAAGGGGCTAATTGCTATAGTTGATGGGGATTTTGGTTCTGCAAGATTTGCTCCAAGGGAAAATAATACAGACAAAAAAAGTCCATGGATATTTCTCTTACTTTCAGACAGCAGAATGATATTTTATCAGGATCATATAATGAAAAAACATTAGCCATTGCTACCACCATCCCATCGTATGATCTAGTTAATGCTGATATCAAATATAGCCAGGGAAGTGATGCATCCTTAATGCACAAACACTTCAGAGGGAACCACTTAGACAGAGGAATATAAGGATACAATAAATAATTCAAAGTTAATCTGTATTTAAGAAACAAACAAACGTGTGCTACTACTACTCGGCAAGCCAAGCTACAATGATAAAGAACTGAATCCTACAGCATTTAGGGCTAAAATCCAGCCTTAGTACAGAGCTCCTGGGTCTATTTTGCAAATCCATAACCAAATCGTGGGGGGCAGGGGGGTGAGGAGATGGGGAGAAACCTCTGCATTGAGGTGAATGTTATGCAGCAACTTAATTTTGATATCATGGATTTCACCCCCAGCGACTCTGAAAAAGGGTATTAGGAAAATGCTGTGCATTCTCAGTGGCTACCTAAAGTTTGAACCTGGGGGAAGGGGAAAGAGAAGAGTCCCTATAAAGGGGGCTATCTTGCCCTAACTCAGTACTCCTGGCTGCCAACTCTGAAACAGAGCTGTCACCAAGCATAGGATTCAAGGCACCGTCATTACAAACATCCCATACCAAGGAAACTTTTTTTATAAGCTCGGGGACTCCCCCAGCCCCTTCTTTTCTCTACTCCTTCCCAGTATGGCAGCCCTATGAGACTTGACTGGTGCTTCAGGGTTACTGTAATCACCACAGGTCCACATCAGACAGAAAGATGAGGATCTGCAATTGGCTCCCCAAATCCTTACATAGCTATGCAGGCCCCAGACATGGAGCTCCTTCATCCTGACCTACCTCAGTACTGCACAGGCCAGTCCAGAGCCAAGAGACACACCTTCCAGCTTTATGAGATTGTGGGGAGTGACCTTGAAGGCCTGAGCTCCAGCTCAAAGAGCAACATCAACACAAATTTTAGAGCACTAGTAGGAGCCCCATTACCACAAGTATGTGGTCCCAGGCTGGGAGGCTTGCTCCCAGATGCAGTGTAGACATCTCCTAGAGAAAGAAAAACACTCCTAGGGTAAGGAAAGGGTCTCTGCTCTGTGGCCCTCATCTTACACAGTCTCTACTGTTTTTTTTTTTCTTAAATATTTTCTGATGTCTCACCCAGCTCACTGAAAACCAAGCAAAGTGTCTTCAGATACCCCTTGAGGCATCCCAGGAAGTGCAGGCACTCCTGTAAATCCACACAGGGCCTGCCTACAGTGTTTCAAAGATAACCCCTTAAAAGCAGACCTCTCAGTCAAAGGGGGTGTTTCTGAGATATGAGATCTATGAGGGTTGTCTCTCCATATTTTGGTGCAAGGTAGGGATACAAGGGATCAATAGTTCTGTTAGTAGCTGACTAACAGATTAAAGCTGAAGCTAGACAAATTCAAACTAGATGTAAAGGTGTAAATTTTTAACAGTGAGGATAATTCACATTGGAAGAACTTGTTTAGGGATGTGATGGATTCTCCATTACTTGAGATCTTCAAATCAAGACTGGATGTCTTTCTAAAAGAGATCTTCTAGCTCAGAAAAGAAGTTTAGGACTTGATGAAGAAATTATTGGCTAAAATTCTATGGCCTGTGTTATGTATGAGGTCAGACCAGATTACCATAACAGTCCCTTATGGCCTTAAAATCTGTGAAAATTATTTAAAAGCTGCAGGGATTTTGCTGGTCTTGCTCTAACATACTAGGACCTCTGAACACCAAAAAGCTAAGATTGAAATGTAATACTCTGCTCTGAAAAAAAATTACGTCCAGTGCTATAAAATGTATAAGTGGTCATGGATTTTCTTCATCTCCATTTTACATTAACTTAAATTTCTTCACTTTTGGAACAGCTTTATAATATTGAACTATTTATGGTCTCTAGCACAGCTAATTGTAATGCTTCTGCCTGGCCTGCTGGGTCACCTTGGGCAAGTTATTGCAACTCCCCCGCATCTTTAAAATGGAGATTATGATACAAGCCTCCTGCGTCAAGCACTTTAAGATCTGCTGATGAAAAGTACTACATAGGAGCTAGGCATTATTATTATAGCCAAGCAATCAAAGAGCAGGCTCCCACAGCAATAAATAGCATGGCTCTATGCACTAACTACTCCGCACAACTCCTGGCCAGTACTATTCCATCTGGAGTATCCATAGTGTGCTTATTCTCTCTACTCTAACCCCAGCACTCTAAATGCATTCTTTATGCACTTTGTTCTGGTTAGAATAGCTTTTAATATTGCTAAAATTACTTGAACAATTATCTATTACAAATAAGCAGAATTTTTCAAGATAATTGAATCTGAACTAAAAAGCAAGCTGACAGTGATAAGATTTACACAGCCTTATAAAAAGAACAGTTGTTAAGAATAACAAATCTAAATGAGATTAGCAGGTCAAAATGTATATTACAAAAATACATGCATTATGCATGTCAAGTCAATTCCCAGCACATTGAAATACAGCTAAAAGTTTAAGATTAATGCTGATTTAAAAAACAAAACAAAAAAACGAACACCAACCATTGTATAGAAAGTTTTCAAGAGCTTTTAAGTTTTGCTGACAGTAGATGGTGTAGTAGGAAGAGAGCCTGAGACATAAGCCCTTGTATTATAGGCCTGGTATGAGGCCTGAGCTAAAGTAATGGGCAAGCTTTGCTGATATAAAGCAAAGTTAGCAAAAGTCCTGACTTTTGAACAAATGTCAGGCTCTGTCTGCTTGCAAGTTCACAGAATGTGGCTAGAACAGGGCTGATATCAGATTGCAATATCAGCCCTGTTCTTGCCAGATTCTGTGAACTTGCAAGCAGGCAGAGCCTGATGTTTGCTCAGAGCCTGACTATTGCTATTTGTATCAAGGTATAAAGAGGTATCTCTAAGAGAGTGTCTTGGTCCAGCTGAGAGGGGAATGGAAAGTTCTGCCATTCACTTGAGTTGTGTCCATTGTCATGGGCATACATGTCATAGTATCCTCATAAACTATCAGAGGGGTAGCCGTGTTAGTCTGTATCCACAAAAACTACAAGGAGTCCAGTGGCACCTTAAAGGCTAACAGATTTATTTGGACATTTAGTCTTTTTTTCCCCCCCTTTCTTTTCTCTACGTAAAAGAATAAATGGACACAAATCAGACATCAGGAACGGTAACAAACAAAAGCCAGTAGGAGAACACTTCAATCTTCTTGGACTTTCAACAACAGATTTAAAAGTAGCGATCCTTCAATAAAAAAACTTCGAAAACAGACTTGAAAGAGAAACTACAGAGCTACAATTCATTTGCAAACTTAACACCATTAATTTGGGCTTGAAGAGGGACTGGGAGTGGCTGGCTCACTACAAAAGCAATTTTCCCTCTCTTGGTATTGACACCTCCTCATCAATTATTGGGAGTGGACCACATACACCCTGACTGAATTGGCCTTGTTAACACTAAAAGAAAAGGAGTACTTGTGGCACCTTAGAGGCTAACCAATTTATTTGAGTATGAGCCTTCGTGAGCTACAGCTCACTTCATCGGATGCATACCGTGGAAACTGCAGCAGACTAAAGTCGGTATGCATCCGATGAAGTGAGCTGTAGCTCACCGAAGCTCATGCTCAAAATAAATTGGTTAGTCTCTAGGGTGCCACAAGTACTCCTTTTCTTTTTGCAAATACAGACTAACACGGCAGTTACTCTGAAACTTGTTAACACTGGTTCTCCATTTGTAAGGTAACTCCTTTCTCTTCATGTGTCAGTATATTTATGCCTGCATCTGTAATTTTCACTCCATGCATCTGAAGAAGTGGGGTTTTTTACCCTCGAAAGCTTATGCCCAAATAAATCTGTTAGTCTTTAAGGTGCCACGGACTCCTTGTTATCCTCAAAGTCTGCCAGGTGCTATTACTGTGCTTTGTTGATAATAAACCTGACCTGGTGCCTTCATAGCTTAACGGATCTTGTGGTCATTGGGTGGTTTGCTTGAGGTCTGCTGTGCTGGCTGTCTGCGCAGAGGTGGGGAAGCACACAGGAAAAACACACATACGCAGCCAAAAATCTAACACTGGTGACCCACATTTCGACTGCTGAAATGATAAGTAAGCGAGCTGTCCTCTTGAAACAGCTTTTCCTGAAGGGAAGATAGGAGATTCAGAGTTTATTATTTCCGAGTCCTACATTGTAACAGAATCTGTAGAAGCGTAAGTATAGGTGCAACCCTACAGAACAGAATATATTATCACTCTAGCCTGGTCATTGGAAAGCTGATTTATTTTAGCTGACTAAATTGTTCTTTGTGGTTAGTGCATCTCTTATTGAACAAGATGAAATATTTTTGGTTCTAAAAAGACTCAGCTGTGATTCAAAGTCAGCCTTGTAAGATTAACTAATTTTGGATGTGTAATTACAAAGTGATACAGTGGTACAAATTGATGTGGTGGTACAGAATTGATAACATGTCTATTGTGTGTCCACATATCTTGTAAGGTCTTGGGTACTATGCTTATAAATGTTATGCAAAAAATCTGAAGTCCACCTTACTATCACTGGTTTCAGAGTAGCAGCCATGTTAGTCTGTATTCGCAAAAAGAAAAGGAGTACTTGTGGCACCTTAGAGACTAACCAATTTATTTGAGCATAAGCTTTCATGAGCTACAGCTCACTTCATCGGATGCATTCAGTGGAATGCACTGAAAGTGAAAATGTATCAAATTAAGCCATAAAACCAATTTTTGTGAAGTAGAGAGGGGGCGAAGGAGAAAACTACATTTCTGAGGTGGCCAAGTAACAAGAGATTCCCATTCTTCAGATAATGAGTGAGCTGCCTCCACAGTGCACTTTGGATCCATGTTACACCCTGCATATTGTGCTGTTGCTGGACTGTAGGGTCAACTACACCAAAAAAATATAAATGAAGTGCTTCAATTTCCCTCCTCCACTTTAGAACACACATTAATATTGTTATTGCCTAAATATGACCCTTTATAAATCTTGTTACACACACAGAGAAAACCGTCATCTCTTAATGTAACTACTAGCAATTTTATGTCTTCAAACGGAGCGCAAACACAAAAAGCCAAATGCTGCACTGAGGACCTGGAGTAATCTCACTGAGTTGCACAAGGTGAATGCAAAACATGACTCAATATCTGTGTACACATGTACTTTTTATACTGCCATCAAGGCTGAGTTATACATTACATAATATGGAGAGCAAAATATTATGCATTAAGTTATTTCCAAGAGCGCTACTCAAGTCTCCTTAAAAAGTGGCTTAAGATTGACAAAATCTTTTACTTTTAAGATTCAATATCAGCTTCTTCAGTTAGCAATATTACAGGAACAATCACTTCTCTGTAGGTTGCCTTTGAAACACCACTATAAATTTTTATCTAAATACTACAAACTCTGAATCAAGTATAAGCAGCTTACTAACATTGATGTCAATTAAGAACTTCAGCAAATACAATGATTGAGGTCCTTACCTGTGAACTTTTAGATTGTTGGTGTGAGACAGAGTGCACTCTGATTGGTCCATCTACACAGCCTGCAGCAGCGATCCTCTCAGTCCAGGTCGACCGACTCAGGTGGGGGGGGGGCTTGCACTATCACGCTAAAAACAGCTATGTAGACAGTGCTCTGAAGTTGCAATTTGGGCTGGAGATCAGGCTCTGAAGCGGTCCCCCTTCTCTAGGCTTCAGAGCCTGAGTTCTAGCCCAAACCACACTAGCTACAAAGCTATTGTTAGCATGGTAGTGCAAGCCCGAGTCTGTCGAAGCTGAAAGGCTCGCCATGTAGACACCATTGCTCCAATTCAGCAAGGTACTTGAGCATACCAGTGATCCCATCCCACTTCAGTTAAGCACATGCTTTAGTACTTTGCTGAACTGGGGTCAGTGTCACTACAACGTTAATATTTAAACAAGATGTCTAACATTTACTTCGTTTCCACATGATGCTAATCCACAAGCAAAGCAATACAGGAATTAGTTTCACTCTCCTCCGTTTCTTGCAGATTGGAAATCATAAATTATCACTGCTTTTGATCAACATAAAACCACTGGCTGGAGACTCAGACATGACAATTTCAATTAAGTTCCCAAATTCACCCCTCCACAAATCTATTTCAGTTCATATATAGCATTTGAGTTTTCAGATTTGTTGTTCTTCACAGGATAGACTTAATTTAAAATTTTTATTTCTAGATTTTATAGTGCTAATAGCATAATCATATTTCAAAGAGCAATATTTTCCTAAAAAATTACAGTATTAAATGTCTAAACTATAATATTTGTCAATACAATTCCTGGGCTAATGGGAAGATACACATTATCAAACTGTATACTGGAATTAGAATTACTTTAAGTTATAGAAATCTTATAATTTAACATGATTAAGGGATTTTTTAAAAAGCTGGTATCACTTTATTATGGTTGGTGACACAATATTGGTTTTGGATACAAAATTGAAATGTGCTGCATCTCTCTAATGTCATCTGAGTAAATCATGTCTATAAAATATTTGACTCACTATTTAATAACTAAATTAAAACTACAAAAATTAATAAAAACAGCTGCCTCCCTACCGCCACGTTATATTAGTATCATCAGATTCCTTATTGATGGGTATGTGTGATGCTGGTAGACCAGGTGCCAGCTATTGCCAAAGTTCCCATGTCTCTATTGACCACTGACAAATAGATGGAAACCTCTGGCTCACCTGTGTGTTTGTATTGTTAAAATAGGCAACAGAATTACAAGAATGTGTTTAGACTTTATGAAATGCTTGACAGTTGCTGCATGCTAAAAGCTGGGACTGGATGACATGGGATGGATCACTCAATAGATTACTCTGTTCTGTTCACTCCTTCTAGGGAATCTGGCACTGGTCACTGTCGGAAAACAGGATACTGGGCTAGATGGATCATTGGTCTGACTCAGGATGACCTTTTTTTGTTCTTTTTTGTTCTTAACAGGCATCCCTCTATCATCCACAGTCTGGTAGAAAGAGTCAACTGGACATTGAAGCCTATGCTGAGGATCTATGGTATCTGGTGAGAAAAATGACTGGGATGCATTGCTCCCTTATTTGTTATTCGCGTGTTCGAGTATAACCCAAGAGTCTACCGGGTTTGCCCCCTTTGATCTCCTTTATGGGAGACAAGTAAGGGGATCCCTAAATTTAATTTGAGACTCCTGGGAGGGTAGCACAGAAGAGTCAGGACAGCCTGTAAGAAAGTATGTCACTTGTTTTAAAGAGTTGGCAGTGGGTTTATTTGCCCTGACCCTTTAAAAATTTATCCTATCAGCTGAGTTTGCATCTCAAAGCAGAAGGGGGGGGAATAAAACCCCCCTAAAAAGGATGAACTGTAACTTTATGCTGCTTGGACTCTTGGGGGGGGGGGGGAGGAGGAGGTAAGGATTACTACATATAAACAAAAGATCCCTAGTACTTAGTTTGGGTTAGGCCTCAAGGACATATAGAGCTTGCTTATTATAGACACTTCTGTTACTTTTTGAAACTTAAGATTGGAACTCATTTGTGTATATATGGCAGGGATGGGCAAACTTTTTGGCCCGAGGGCCACATCTGGGTATAGAAATTGTATGGCCGGCTAGGAACGTCATGAAATTGGGGTGGGGGTGTGGGAGGGGGTGAGGGCTCTGGCTGGAGGTTTGGGCTCCGAGGTGGGGCTAGAAATGAGAAGTTCAGGGTGCGGGAGGGGGCTCCAGGCAGGGGGTGCATGGGGCAGGGGGACGGCTCCAGCTGGGGGTGCAGGCTCTGGTGTGGGGCTGGGGATGAAGGATTTGGGGTGTAGGAGGGTGCTCCGGGCTGGGACCGAGGGGTTCCGAGGGCGGGAGGAGGATCAGGCTCTGGGCAGTGCTTACCTCAAGTGGCTCCCGGAAGCAGTGGCATGTCCCCCCTCCAGCCCCTACGTGGAGGAGCAGTCAGGCAGCTCTGCTGTGTGCTGACCTGTCTGAAGGCGCCGCCCACGCAAGCCCCAGACCTCACTCCCCAACGGAAGCTCGAGGGCCAGATAAAACAGCTGGCGGGCCAGATGCGGCCCACGGGCCGTAGTTTGCCCACCCCTGCTATATGGGTTTGCCAGCTTTAGCCTTGTAAACAACTCTCATTTTTCTTTTCCTGTAGAATAAAGCTACAGATAATGTTACAAGATTGGCTACAAGTGTTGTCTTTGGTGTGAGATCTAAAGTGCAATTGACCTGGGGTGATTGGTACTTTAGGACTGGGAGTAATCTGAATATTGCTGTCATACACGGTGTGAGGGATCATCTATCACAAAGATAGGCAAGACACATGGGAGTACCCAAGGAGACTGTCCATGATTCCATGTTAAGACTGTTACAGTGTCTGAGGAGTTTACAGTTGATAATTGATTGGTGAAAACTAAGTATAGAACTCACCACCAATTTGGGGTTTGTGCTCTGGTTCTTAAGAGTCTTCCCTTGACAGCATGACCTCCTTTAACCTCTCCAGTCTTAGAGTGAATTATGCCCTCAGAAATTTGCACTGAAATATGTAGGACTTGCTTCCATGTATATGAGTTCAGAATTAGGGCCTTGTAATATCACACATTCAGAAATGGAGCAATAATACACTTCTATGGATTCACATAAAATAATGAAAATTCAGTCCAGATTGTATAACAATTTTCAAAATTTTAAAATTAAACTGCTAAGATTAAAAGTTGAGTTCATAGTTATTCAATGATGGAAAATATTCCATTTAAGATTATTTTCCCACAGTATGATTCTGCTTAAATTAAGATTGCATTTACCAGAGTGAATTCTGCAAAGAGATTAGGTATGGTGCTAGCTTGTTCATAAACTATTTTCAAGGTTAACTCTTGATAAACTGAGAAGCACGGACTGCCTGGTCTTCTTTCAAACACAATATTTTGCTAGTAACATCCACAGCTATAATTTTCTGAGTATGGGAACCTTAAATCAAAAGTTTTTGTGGGAAAAATCTCAATATTATGAAACTTTAATATTGCATTAGTATTCACTTTTGACTCAATTAGGATTTAAATCTAGACCACCAGAGGGGGAAATCTAGTACATTATCCAATTGTAGTAATTTACAATAATGTTCACAGGCCTCAAAAATATAATTGCCAATGTTTTGTGGATTTCTTTGTTTGTTTTTGTTTTCTGATCATGCATATTTGTCAAGTTTGGTAAATAAAATGTCACTCATGAAGATGTAAGATATTTAATTACCTAATTTGCATATTGCCATAAATTTAAGAGATTATATGATTTAATGCTGATGTAAATTGTCTGCTTGACATGTAAGACCTCTGTTCTACAGAGCAGCAGCAGGGCAAGCTATCCACACATTGCACTGGTAGCATGCCTCAACCTCGATCAGGGAAAGGTGCTTGTGCAGAAGAACAGGGACTTTCTTATGGGTACAGCCTCTGGGATTTTTTTGTATAATTTTTTATGAATTGTTATTTCCATTTATCCATGTGTGTGTGGGGGGTATCTGGTCCTGCTCCTGGGGGACAGGAGGCCCGTGGCGGGTCAGGGGGTCTACAGAATGAGTTCACCCTGAAGCAGCAGCTCCTGTCCCACGGGGCTGGGTTCCTCTGCCGGGCATTGCAACCTGGCACACGAGGCTGCTGCACCACTCAGGTTATAGCACCACTTATGATAGCGGGGAAGATGGGCCAAATCTGAATGAGCATTGCTCTGACTCTATGCACCAGGTTGCAATGACACTCCCTTCCGGAGGTGGTGTGGGGCCAGGATAGGCAGGGAGCTGCCTTAGCGGCAGCCACACTACACCACAGACTGGTAGCCGCTGGAGGGAAGTGCTGCCCAGCAGGAGGCCACGCCCCAACCCCCTCCCAGAGGCAGCACCCCACACCTCCTCCTGCCCCCCCTCCCAGAGCCCACACCCCACAACGCTCTTGCACCTCAACCCCCAGCCCAGAGCCCTCTCCTATACCCAAACTCCCTCCCAGAGCTTGCACCCCTCACTCCCTCCTGCACCCCTGCCCCAAGCTCAGCCCAGAGCCCGCTCCCACACTGCAAACCCCTCGGCACCAGCCCAGAGCCCGCACACCCTCCCGAACCCCAACCCCCTAGGCCACCCGTGAAAGTGAGTGAGGGTGGGGGAGAGTGAGCAACGGAGAGATGGGGGGTTGGAGTGAGCAGGTCAGGTCTTTGGGGAAGGGGCGGGGCCTCGGGGAAGGGGTGGGGTAGATCCTGGGTTGCCCTTAAATTAAATAAAAGTGATCTTGGGTATAAAAAGGTAGAAGACCACTGATCTAAGGGGATAAGACTTGGGTCTGTCATAATAGAGATCTGCGTTCTGTTCCTAAGTAGGGTATAAGGCCTCGCTCAATAATAAAGGTTGTGAACTGCAGAAATATTAACAGTGCTCTTTGAAAGAGGAGAGCCTAGAACTCATGGTCTCCTGACTCCAAGCCCAATGCATGACCTTTCCATGCATTATAAAGTATTTTATGGGGGGAGGGTCTCTCTCCAGCACTATCACTGAGAGGAGTGACACTTGGCTGGTCTGGTCATGTACTGGAGGAACAGGAGAAGTGCCAGGAACCCACCAAAAATGTTATACTTTGTGCTCCCACTATAGCAGCTCACTCTATAGAATCTATCTTGCAGTATCCTATTCCCAATTCTGAGGGATGATTATTTAGTGTCGCTGAAAATTACCCAGAAGTTACTCAGCATGTTTCATCTACTCCAGAGTACAACTATGAAGGAAATGCAACAGGAAAAATTAAATTGTCTTCCTCCTCATGAGGATTTTGACTTCCTGGAAGAAAGGGAAAGTGACAGAAAAACTTAGATCAACTCCTCTTCCCTTGGCCTTTGCGGGAGAAGGATCTGTTGGTACTACTTCCATTATCTAATGTTACTGAATCCTCTCTACCAATGAAGAAAAGAGTTTGTAGGTTGGATAAGATAGGCGGGGTTAGAAGATGGGAGAGAAGAACTGATAAAGATGTCAGCCTTCCAGTTTAACTTCTGGAAGATAGTTACAAAAAAAAAAAAAAAATCTTTTCACATCTCAACAGGGCCTAAGGGATATGCCCTAATGGTTTAATAGAAAGGATATTATAATAAATAAGGTTGTGCATGGATATAGACTAAAATGGCATCAGAGAAGCCAGAATGCAGTTTTGTAATAGATTTTAACACATTATCATAGCAGCTATTCTGTTAAAGTTACCATTAAAAGCATTTGGTTTTTACAGTGTGTTCTTGTTTCATTAGGATAAATCTGTTCAAACTAGGACTTCAATGATGTCAGTGTATACTTCATTTTTGTACCGATGAGCAAAAAAGCATGTTGTCACAGGCATCTTTGAAACTGTTTTTCAGGCAAAATTAACAAAAATAGATACAGTAAAATTAGGTTATTCTACATACCAACAAATTATGGATTGTACCAAGAATTTAATACCTAGGTTCAATAGAATGCCATCCAAACTGCTTTGCAAGCTATACTGTACATATGATCGATAGTTCCGATTTGCCACAAATCACATATAAGAACCACTATTTAAACTAGTACCATGCCTCTGGCAGCAACTAGTATCTAACATTTTAAATAAAGGGGGAGGGGGGGACAAAGCTCCACCCATAACTCATATAACCAGCTGGGCAAGATTATATATGGTGCATAAACATTTCTTCCTAACTGTCATAAATATAAAGGGAAGGGTAAACCCCTTTGAAATCCCTCCTGGCCAGGGGAAAGCTCCTCTCACCTGTAAAGGGTTAAGAAGCTAAAGGTAACCTCACTGGCACCTGACCAAAATGACCAATGAGGAGACAAGATACTTTCAAAAGCTGGGAGGAGGGAGAGAAACAAAGGGTCTGTGTCTGTCTGTATGCTGGTCTTTGCCAGGGATAGACCAGGAATGGAGCCTTAGAACTTTTAGTAAGTAATCTAGCTAGGTATGTGTTAGATTATGATTTCTTTAAATGGCTGAGAAAAGAATTGTGCTGAATAGAATAACTATTTCTGTCTGTGTATTTTTTTGTAACTTAAGGTTTTGCCTAGAGGGGTTCTCTATGTTTTTGAATCTAATTACCCTGTAAGATATCTACCATCCTGATTTTACAGAGGGGATTTCTTTATTTCTATTTACTTCTATTTTTATTAAAAGTCTTCTTGTAAAACACTGAATGCTTTTTCATTGTTCTCAGATCCAAGGGTTTGGGTCTGTGGTCACCTATGCAAATTGGTGAGGCTTTTTATCCAACATTTCCCAGGAAAGGGGGGGTGCAAGTGTTGGGAGGATTGTTCATTGTTCTTAAGATCCAAGGGTCTGGGTCTGTAGTCACCTAGGCAAATTGGTGAGGCTTTTTACCAAACCTTGTCCAGGAAGTGGGGTGCAAGGTTTTGGGAAGTATTTTGGGGGGAAGGACGCGTCCAAACAGCTCTTCTCCAGTAACCAGTATTAGTTTGGTGGTGGTAGCGGCCAGTCCAAGGATAACGGGTGTAATATTTTGTACCTTGGGGAAGTTTTGACCTAAGCTGGTAAAGATAAGCTTAGGAGGTTTTTCATGCAGGTCCCCACATCTGTACCCTAGAGTTCAGAGTGGGGGAGGAACCTTGAAACTAACACACATACTCAGTGCACATAATAATCATGATCATCTTTCAACTTATATCCTGAGGCTTGTACTTAAATACTGGAGGATATGGTGAATTTGCACTTTACTTTTATTTCCCCCCCCCTTTATCTTTTTCTGAAAGATTTAAATAAACATACAAGGCCATTATACTTACAATCAGACATAGCAGCTGTGTTTGCTTTGAGGGTGTGCACATCAGGCAGGATATTAAAATATGCAAGAATCCTGCCATCAGAAAGCAGGATCCTTACCCTACCAGTTCAGTAGGAAAGGACAGAGAAGCAAGGCAGAGGCATAGCAGGATATGTACTCTCACACACGAGAGTGTAAAGGACTCAGTGTCCTCAGTTGTTGCTATAGAGCGGTGGTTCTCAAACTTTTGTATTGGTGACCTCTTTCACATAGCAAGCTTCTGAGTGGGACCCCCCCCACCCTTATAAATTAAAAACACATTTTTATATATTTAAGACCATTATAAATGCTGGAGGAAAAGTGGGGTTTGGGGTTGAGGCTGACAGTTCGTGACCCCACGAGGGGTTCCGACCCCCAGTTTGAGAACCCCTGCTACAGAGTCATCTAGAAATTAAAATTTCTGCTCTCATTTCAGAAACAGTTTCCATAATCAGGACAGTTTAAATGACACTGTTTTAAAAGTAGGTTAAGCTATAGGGCAGTCAATTTTGACAGTTTTATCACTGTAGTGTAATTGACTTTTTAATTTTATTGTAGAACTCAAGTTCCCCATTTCTGTTCAGGAGACTGGATCAGCTTTGCTCTAGAACAGGGGTGGCCAGCCTGAGACGGAGCCAGAATTTACCAGTGTACATTGCCAAAGAGCCACAGTAATATGTTAGCAACCCCCCCGACCCATCAGCTCCCCCGCTCCCCAGTGCTCCCTCCCACTGGCAGCCCTGCCAATCAGCACCTCCCTCTCCCTCCTGATCAGCTGTTTTGTGGCATGCAGGAGGCTCTGGGGGAGAGGGGGAGCAGCGAGGGCATGGCAGGCTCAGAGGAGGGGGTGGGAAGGGGTGGAGTAGGGGCAAGACCTGTGGCAGAGCCAGGGGTTGAGCAGTGAGCACCCCCGGCACATTAGAAAGTTGGCACCTGTAGCTCCAGCCCCGGAGTCGGTGCCTATTCAAGGAGCCGCATATTAACTTCTGAAGAGCCGCATGTGGCTCTGGAGCCACAGGTTGGCCACCCCTGCTCCAGAGGATAGAGGCACCACCTACCAAGTTTCATTCCACCACTGCATTTTGATATTTCAACACCATGGCTTGGAATATAAAAAGAGAAGCTGTGTTTGACTTTAGACAGGAAAGCAGCAAGCGCAAGAAGCCAAGTTTCTTTGTTTTATGTTGAACTGTTTCGCGGGAGGAAGCCCAGAGGTATTCATTCAAAATACAAGCCTGAGCTGCTTATTTCAGATCTGATCTTTTCCTACTGATCGGATGTTCAGAACCGGACTTTGGGCCCCTCTCTTTTGAGGATCAGACCCTAAGTTCACACCTGGATTTGGGGTTTGCTCATCGGTATTTCAGGGAGAGCAGAAACCAAGCCCTGAGGTAACCTGTGGGCCACTGGGTCACCAGAGGACAGAGGCGAAGAAAGCTGAGTTATGTAAAGCAGACTAAAGCTTTGGGTTGGGCCCCAGCCACCCCACGCACCTGCAGGCAAGGTTCACAGGCGGAACAGGCTGTGCACACACGCTACGGTTCTTTGCTCGCCGAAGGATGATCTCCCGTTTGAGGGGGGCAGCCAACAGCGGCAGGTGGCCAGATCCACTGCCCCCGCCCCCGCGGGGCACAGCAACGTACCCAGGGCCGGCCAGAGACACTGGCCGCAACTCGCGTGCCCCCGCCCCGCACACGCAGGAGGCCGATCCCGGGAGCCCACCTCCGATGGGAGATGCCCGGGGGCACCCAGCACCACACGCAGCGGGCGGGGGCAGGCCGCTCCCCAGCCTCCGGCACCGGGCGGGCAGCTCACCCCGGTGCTCCCGGCGGGCGAGCCGCCCCGGTGCCGCTCGGCTCCCCCAGCCTCCCGCCGCCGCCGCCCCGGCCGCACGTCGGGGGCAGGCAGGCGTTTGCCGCGCCCACCGCCCCGCGCTTACCTGGCCGCTCCGCGTCCCCCAGGGCCCAGCCCGCCGGGCGCTCAGCCTCCCTGCCGCACGCTCGCCCCGCGAGGGACCGGCTCCAACCGGCACCTCAGGCTCCGCCCGCCTCGCTGGTCACGTTACCGCCCCTCCGCCAATGGGGGCCCGACTGGCGGAACCGCTGCCCGGGGGGGGGCCCGGAGACAAAGGCGCAGAGCCTCGCCCGCCCCGCCCCGCCTTTTGTGAGAGCTGGAGGCCTCCCGCGGCGCCCGGGCCTGGCCGGCGAGATAAGCGCCCCCCCCCCCGGGGACCCGGCTCAGCCTGGGAGGGAGGCGGCTGTCCTCGCCTGGGCTCCCTGGGCAGGGTGGGCGCCCGAGTGCCCGGCGGAGCAAGCCCGCCCTTGGGCTCCTCTGCCGCAGCCGGGCTGGGCTCATCAGCCTGTCCCTGCCCGCGCCTCTGCCGCCCGTGCATCCGCAGTGGGGATCGCTATTAGGCTAGCACCCAAAGCCCCCAGTCAGGGTAAAGGCCCCAGGGTGCTGGCTGGGCACCCTACAAACACCTAGCACCAGAGACAGCGACTGCTCGCAAGAGCTTGAGAGCAAGATCCAGCGCCGGGGGAGACAACGGGCGATGTGAGAAACAGCTTTAAGTTCGCATGTGGTCACAGAGTCCAGGTATGTGATAGCCACGGCGGTGAAACACCACTGCCTTCACCCGTGCGTGGCTGAACTGGAGGCCGTGGCCTTCCTAGGACCTGGCCTTTGGACTCTCATATAGTCGGAGAAGTAACAGGTGGACGGGACCCATTAGGTCATCTAGTCTAGAGGTTCCCAAATGGTGATTTTAGATTTGCTGGTGTTCTGCAAAGCACTTGCTGATAGTCCGTAGACAGCTGGCTTTTCATTTCCAGCTGCTAAACTGCATTAAAGAAGTTTAAAAATACATGTTTTACCCAGTATTCCTATTCCAGGTAAAGGAATGTTGCCACAGGAATATTGTGTGTTTATTAATGGGAGGGAAGGTGGTCCAAAAGATAATATCGCTATTAAATGTGGTCCATATCAAGACAACTCCTGATCCAGTCCAACTCCCCTCTGCAGGGGCTAGTGTAGGATTATCTCCTATAATATATTCCTTGCAGATGACAAAATAATTTGCCATGGGTAACTTTTCTAATGCTTGGTTTCAGAGTAACAGCCGTGTTAGTTTGTATTCGCAAAAAGAAAAGGAGTACTTGTGGCACCTTAGAGACTAACCAATTTATTTGAGCATGAGCTTTCGTGAGCTACAGCTCACTTCATCGATGAAGTGAGCTGTAGCTCACGAAAGCTCATGCTCAGATAAATTGGTTAGTCTCTAAGGTGCCACAAGTACTCATTTTCTTTTTTCTAATGCTTAGGATTGCTATCTTTCTTGCTGTGTTCTGTGGGCAAAATATCTTTACATCACAAAGATGTGATGATGTAGTATGATGCATTGATTTATTCATATGTATTTCTTATGAAGCACCTGGCACATTTGTGCATTAGAAATAATAACAATATTGCCATTCTGGAGAGTTACAATGGAGTTGTACTCAAAGTACATTTGACATCTTTACATTTCCTGCAAGCATAAGTGACCCATCAAAATCAAAGCTGGTGGTAGCAATCCTATGGGCTACTGCAGCAAGGATTTTCCTTTGTGTCCATGCAGAAACAAATGCTTTCTGAGTCACAGTAATATGATCTCTCTGTCTGTGTGGATAGCTCTTCCATGCCAATTCAAATTCCAATGGGAACCCTAGAATAAAATTAAAAGGTTCACTAATATGAACAATTCTTTATATATACACATTTATTTGAATTTCCCTCTTCACTTCCTCTTTCTATAGCTGGCAGTATAAACTTTCCTTTCAAACATGATGCAAAGAGCAACCTCCCTTCTGCCTCTGTCCATTAAAGACTGAAATTATTTTTTTCATTCCTACTTAGATTTCTGCATCTGGCTCTTATAATCTGGGACAAGAATGCTCCGGCCCCCTTCTAGTGACTCAGACAGACAGCTCAATCTATTGGCAGAATTTTTATGCCCAGCTTTCATTCTTAGCAGCTTTCTAACAGAGATTCATTTGAAACCCAATTTACAATACAGAATTACTCTTTATACCCATTCCACTATAAAAAGCCATTTATCCAACGATCAGGTTGGCTTCCAGGAAAGTGGATCTACTTTCAGAAATACTTTTTTTCCAGAAAGGCACCAAACTTTCCTTTTCTGTTCAGAGCTCGAGAGAACGGCATAAATGAAATGGCACAAACTCTAGATTTTGTGAAAATGAGCACATGCAAATCCTAAAAAGAGAATTTTGTTTTTAGTTCCAACTAAAAGAGTTATTTATAAAAATACACACTCCCTTGCAACCCAAACATTACAGCACTTAGAGCCTGAAAATAAAACAGACTCAAAACAAAAGTGAAACTGACTTCATTGTCCAAGCTGAGAGAAATACAAAATGTAAACAAACATAAGCAATTAAATGTAAATTTTTTTAAAAAATATTATTTTTAATAATCTAAAATGTTATTAGTAACTTAGTTTACAAAGTTACTGTTGTTTTAAATCCACAGTATCCCTTTAACCTGTAGGGGATGGACTTTGATTATCATTACTCTGAATTCATTTAAGTGATTATTGCCAGGTCAACAAAGAAGACTGAATGGAATTGTCTGCAGTTACTGAATTCAGAACTCCTCTTAATGCCTAGTAAGCACTAGATAGCAGGCTGGCAAATTTCTTCTTTAAAAAGCAATTGCCTTTTGGCTCATGACATTGCTATCTCCTTTGCTGATTGCACCTTGATTTCCATCAGAAAGATAAAACCTCTGCTGTGTCTGTACTTTCCTGATATATGATTTAATCCATTCAGATGAAACAGAACTATTTTCCCTGCTGTAAACAAAATAAATAAAATATCTTCTTATCCTATAATTTTTTTAATTCTGCTAAATTTTAAAGCTTGAACTATATCCAGGATCTGCCACATTGTCTCATTGGCAGCAACAGGATTAGAGCCAAAAGAAGATGAGTTAATATCCTATTAAATTACAAAACTAGGAATAGTTCTGACAAACATTCTGTTGTGCTAAAAATTAAAGGAAATTTATCAGATTAAGTCATAAAACTGAATCTGATACCTCAGAAGTTGCATAACAGCCACATTAACAACTGATAGAGGTCAATCTGCTAGGTTTAGCAGTTATCTATTCTGTTACTGACTTAACAGAAGGAATAGCATAGGGGGACCACTCAGCGCATCAATTACACCCTGGAAAAGTCAAACAGATGAAGATTAAAGGTGTCCAGAGGGAATAATTTGTTAGCCACCCACTGAAAGAATCAACATGTCTTCATTTGTGCACCTGTAGTTTTACATTTAACAGGCCATATTCATTGTGTTCATATAACTTCATGTTGCAATGGTGTTATATGAGAAATGAATTTCTCCCAACCTTCCTGGTGCAGCACTGCCTCGATAAAAGTTCTCCACACTATATACTATGCGTTGGAGATAGCTGGCTACCATATGTCAATCCAAAGTGTTTCAGAGTTCACTTTCTCATAAGCCATGCCATCAGACAAAGCTTTTCTAGATTGGTGTTTGGACACTATGAAAGTAGTTACAAATCTGCCCAAATTCTGGTAAGCAATATAAATTTCAAATACTATACTCTGTATGACCAATGTGAGACAAACATCTACCCTGATCCCTTCAGTTTCACATTTTTGAGAACACTGGGGACATAAAAAAAGACAGGAGCTATGACATACATAAGTGTCCCAATATGCGTTAGAGCAGTGATTCTCACACTTTTTTTTTCGTTGACCACTTGAAAATTGCTGAGGGTCTTGGCGGACCACTTCACGATCTTTCCAAATGTTGTTTGTACCATTAGCTAACTGTTGTAAAGCACTTTGGATAAAAGTGCTATATAATTTTTTTTAATAATAATAAGCTGTTTTTGTTCTACAAATAAAAGCACACAACTCATATTTTAATATCAGTAGTCTTACCTTTCTAATGCGATGGATGCGCCCTCTCTCCCCCCCTGCGGTGGGGAAGGAGCAGGGGGTCTCTCCCTCTCTCTCCTGCTGCAGCAGCCCCCGAGCTGGGGCTGGGAAGGAGGGGGGTATCTGCCTCACCACAGCAGCCACAGAACTGAGGCTGGTAAGGAGGGCTGTCTCTCCCTGGCAGCCACAGCCCTGGAGCTGGGGAAAGTCGCCTTTTTCTCTGGCCGCCGCAGTCCTGCGTGTCCCAAATTCCCCCCACCCCTTCTTCTCACCCCATTGCCCTCTCCCACCTACTCCCTCTTCCCCCCAAGGCCACCACCTCACCTTACATGTGTGTCTTCTCCAGAGTCCAGGTACCTAATTAGTGGAGCCATGCCTGTGCGGCTTCACTAATTAGGTGGGTGGCCCTTCATTCTCTTGTGTGCGGCTGCCCAGGCGCGCACCTTAGAGGGAACTATCCGCAAACCACCTGAATGGAGCTCGCAGACCACAGTTTGAGAACCTCTGTTTTAGAGAAAAGCCATCCACTGCTCAGGTTTCTGGTTCTCTGAACCTATTGCAAACTGTTGCTAACTGAGCTTTCTCCACAGTGCCAGAGAGATCAATATGTGGCTCCCCATACCCTTATTAACTGTGCAGAGTTGCAGGAACAATAATATCTTGGCTGACCATTCCTTTGGCAGCAACTATCTGCAATTTGAGGGCTAGTCTATGTGGTGAGTTTAAACTGGATTACTGACCCATCTGTTTACCTTTGTGCCCTCCCCTACCACAATGTCACCTTCCCTGTTTAAAAGCTGGTGCAGGGCCAGATTTTACCCATTTCCTTCTGGATTGGAGTGTTTTAGCATTGAGGAAGTACTAGTCCAGAAGGCTCACAACGGGCTTCACCATTTAGACCTGTGCAGAGACCTTGGATCTCATCACCATCTGGAGTGAAGTATCAGTGTAGAAAGTTCACGTGGAAGCCACAGGAATAAAGATCTGTTTGTAGACATTGCAAAGCAGAGGTCCATGTTTGGGATGCCGACTAGTGCTGGTTAAAGAGCAAGAAATCAGGAGGACCTACATTTAAACTGGGGATGAAAGGAAAAAAAAATCCAGCAGTAGACATGTGACCTGTTCATTTTGTGAGGAACTGGACAGGATTTTGCACAACTACACACCATCCAACCCAGAAAGGTTGTGGTTGCTGCTGTCCACTCCTCCCTCTTGCCCCAAGGACAACCAGCAAGAATGACTGGATGATGAAAAGGCCAATAAGGAGCTGTCCCATGAGAACTGGGTTCTCTTTGGGACTCAGGACCCAGATGCCAGCCAGGTTGAAAGACAACGCGGTACCTGCCATGCTAGCTTCTGTTCCAGATGATGCAGCCATTTTAGGCATAAGATCCTGAGTCTCCAGCCCCCACCTCCCTCCCTCCTACGGCCCACACTGTCTGTTCTGTCCCCAATACACATTTCCAAGGTGGCAGCTCCCCTGCCCAGGCAACTGGCCTCTGTCACATGCTAAAAACCTGACCATCAACCATTTTCAGGCCCACACAACAAAGGACACATGCCCATCTACCTATTTTCCTTTCCCCTCTCCTCATCTCTCCTGCCCAGTGAAACCCCTTCTCAACCACCATTCACCATCTCTAAATGGCAGCCAGTACATGATGCAGCCGCAGCCCCTATCCTGTCCCTCGGCATCTGCTTTGTGGCACAGGCCTCTGGCCGTGTCACCATCCGGTTTTCCCCACTTCCAGGACTGCTCCAACAAGAGTCCAGATACTCCTCGCTGCAGCTTGGCAGTCCACAGCTGGGTTGCTCTTTCAGCAGCTAGTGGGGAGGGAGGGGCCCGCCCAGGCCCACCAACTACTTTGAGCCCTGGCCCAGGAACGCTGTAAACAGCAGCATCCTGCTGCCTCTCCTTCCAGCTCACTGTCTCTATTCCTTCAACCACTTTCCCACAGCCTCAGTTCCTTCTGCTCCTGTCTCTGGCTTCAGCTCCTTTGCCCTCTTCCCAGGGCCTCGAGCCTGTAAATCCTGGCAGCCCATCAGGAGCTCTCCCTACCTCTCCGGAGCAAGCACCTGCCCTTCCCCAGGTGATGATCTCTCTGTAGCCCTCTGGGAAGCCCTGCAGCAGACTAACTCGCCCCTTCACATACACATATGGACATTGTATGATCATAAAGATACAAAAACTATTGCTCCCTGCTCAGGTATAAATGCCTATAACACGCATTATTACAGGAAAAGAACTGACAATTATTGCAGAACCTATCTATTTTTCTCTACACTTTCTCCATGTCTGCAGGGGAGAAAAAGGAAAATCTAAGTCTGATGACATGATGCTCTTTTTTACAACCACTGTTGCAATGCAATGAATGTGGGAGGCTCTAAAACAGTGAGGAATATGGATGTAGCGAGGGGGCGTGGCCTCCCTCACCCACCCCCTGATGGGTGGAAACAGAAGGGTGGGACAGGAACTGGAATTATAAAGGGCGGGCCCTTAAGCTCAGTTGAGCCAGAGCTGCTGGAGGAGAAGAACATCTCCCACTTGCTGGACCTTGAGCCATTACAGCACCAAAGCCCTAACTGTTTGGTGCCCTGTCCTGCCTGAGGGCCAGGGCCCGGGCCCCTAGACTCTTTTTGCTGCTGTGCCCTGATTGCAGGCCAGAGCTTCCTAACCAGTTGGGGCCCCGCCCTGCCTGAGGGCCTGGGGCTCTGAGACTCTTTTGCTGCTCTGCCCCAACTGTGGGTTAGGTCTACCTACCTGTTTCGTTCTCTGCCCTGCTGAAGGGCTTGAGCTGCCAGAGCTAATTCCCCCTGAATTTGACCACTACAGAGGCAGCATAGCGAGGGGATGGGGCCTCTCTCCCAGATGGTCAGGGAGGGACGACCCCAACCTCCTACAATGGACTATTACTGAATGCAGTGAAAACAAAATGCATGTACATTGATGCAAAACAAAAACAGGATGCAAGTGGACATTACGGTCAATGGACAAGATATAGAGGCAGAAAATAATTTAATTATCTGGGCTCATATACAGTGTATCCAACCAAGGAGGTTATTCCAAAGAAATCAGAAGATGACTAGGGATGGCATGCTCAGCAGTGGCCTCTCTTAAGAAAGTGTGGGAAAACTATGGCATCTTGAAATGTATGAAGGTGTGATTGGTGAACAGCCTAATTTTTCTGTAGTGATTTCTGGGTATGAATCCTGGGAAGTTAATGCTGGTGAAAAGAAGAAAATTGAAGCTTTTGAGATGTGGTGCTGGTAAAGACTCTTGCATACCTCCTGATGAATAAAAAAGACAAATGCCTATTTTAGAAATAGTATTGGAGAGAAGCAGACTCCTATGTCAGAATCAACAGATGCAAACTTATGTACACTGGTCACATTAGCTGTAGAGATAACAATAACCTTGAGAAAGGTCAGCTTCTGAGTGCTCAACGTTAGTGATGGATTGTGAAGGCTTCTGAAATTCTGTTATGATTTTACCGATATTCAGACATGAATACATGGATTTACTTTAGACTAAGAAATTGCTAATTTTTGTCTGGACATGATGGGGGATAGCAGTATGGTCATTTCTTCCAGTATAGCTTACAACTCCCGTCCACTCCTGCAGTGCTTCTGGGGGGGAACATCTTTGTGAATTACTTCACAGTGTATCTCGCTGGTCTGCCCTTTACCTTTTTGAATAAAGCCATTCTCTGCCTCCTTGTCTCCCACCTCAGTATAATGTCACTGAAAGTCAGGACAGTCTAAAAAGGGATGTAGAGTGGATTACTATCCATCTCACCCCCAGATGCCCCTCATTAACTCTTCTGACACCGTATAAGCACTACCAAGGCACAACAAAACTGCAGAGCCAGATCAGGAACATAATTCCCACCACTACCACCCCAGTCTCCAAAGCACAACAGACAAAAATCACAGTGCACCCAGTACCTCCTGAAACACAGACCACTTACCAGCTTTGAGGTTCCACCAAGACTGGGAAGAATCTCACAGATGTGTGTATATATGTGCAAAATAAGCAAATGTGTATTTTTCATATTCCCACAGCCACGGCACCTGCAATGGCTACACCTCAAAGACAGTGCTTCTATCAACAACTAAGTGGCTGGCCAATCTCAGGGCGTGAAAATGGAAAACTCAGGATTAAATGTTTTCAGACCTCACTGCAGAGTCCCAAAGAAAAACTAAAATAGTGGAGAGAGGGAGGCAGTATTTGAGGACAAAGAAGGAATAAGATAGGGAGATCTCCCCAGAGACTGTGGCAGTGGCCAAGGACAGAGTTGCAGATGCCAGGGAAAGCATCACAATGGCCAAATAAAGTATGAAAAAAGGCAGGGAGGTGCAAAGGCAACTCATGGATGCAATACTAAGCCAAGATGCTGTTTCAATGCATGTTGCTATTAGGGGGGCAGGCACTTCAGTCCTGTAAACTGGGAACCAAATATGTTCTTTAATTCCTGGATAATACTCCTGCTGTACACTCTTCCCCCGCCGCCCCCCAATACTCTGAGGCCATTCTCTTCACAGAGCCAACCTCTGGGCATAGAGAACAGTGGCAGCTGGGAGCCCAGTTGTTTTGAGCCTTCCAACATTCCTGCTAACTTCAAGCCATACTCCAGAAGTCCCGTGAACAAGAATAAGCAGAGGCAAAGCATATACTTGTCTGTGACAAAATAAGAACAATAGGCATCCCTGAAAACATTGACCCATCTGTTTCTATTTTCTACGGATTGCCTTGCTAGCTGCTCAAACTACTGAGCAAGTCTCTGCACCTCAGCCTCCCACCCATCATCAAGGCTTTTTCCTTTACTGACAAATATGGTGCAAAACACAATATGTTGATTTAATACTCCTGATGCTGGAGGAGCTTGTTGCCATATCATCTGCTGAGTGGTGCAATGGGTGAAGACCAAAGCTGAAAGTTTGAGTGCTGAAATACAGCCCAAGTAGCCTTTGCCTATTAGCAGTTGCCAGCATAAGTGGCGTGGAGCACTGTTGGGTCCATGATGGCCAACAACAGCAATTCAAAAAAGGGCGCTAGCCCACCCAGAAAGGCAGCGTGGGCAAAGAAAGTGGGATTTTTAAAAAATTTTTGAACCCGCTTGGCTTTTGCTTTGCATCCTACAATTCACAAGGAAAAAAAATAAATCCTAGGATGCAGGCTGAGATACTGTCTGACAACGCCACACGCTTGGCAGGCAGTAAAGCCACCACTTTGTATATACAGGATGCAAATTAAAAGATGGAACAGGTGTTTCATTTGCATGCTATTGGTGTGGCTTGCATACTGTGTGTTACCTTATGTGCACTCCCCCCACACCATAGACAAGCCCTGAGCCAATCCTCTTGAATGAAGAATTTGCCTGCTAGATAACTTCTTCTTATGATCACCACATGCATCTCTGACAAAGCTATTGGTAGCCATGTTTTTTCTGGCCTGGTTTCTGCTTCTCCCCATCCCATTTTCTGACACAGAAGACAACAGCTGCATGGTCTGGCTGAAGCAATATAAAATCATCTGATCATCCTGAGAGGCCCATGGAGCCCTTCTGACAACTGTAATCTATAAAATACCATTGATGTTTCTACTAGGGCCACTGGCTCTGATCTGAAGCATCTTGAAATGTGGCACCTCAACACTATAGGTTCACAAATACTTTAATTACAATTCTTTGGGCTTTCCCAGTTGGTATATTCAGGAAGTCTGATACTATTCAATTGCTTCTTGCACTTACTAAAGTTTCTGTGTCTCCTTTTGTAATTCCTGAAATTGCATATTACATAGATTCTGATTTAAACCTATCTTGAAAGGATATTTTAGAGCAACACTGACCTCTGTTGGATATATAGCAGCTTACAACTGAATCCACATGTGGATGGACCTGCCAAACTCTTGTGGCACTATATACGCAAACAAGAAATTCTGCCAATAGCTTTTAGAACAACATCAAGCTTGCATAAGGATTCTTAATTAGTTCATCTAAGGATTGTGGCAAGCAGAAAAGTTTTATCCAGCATCTGTTGGTTGGGAAGATCAATGTAGTCTCTGCTTGCATGATGACAATCCCAGAGCCTTGAATATTACAGACTAAAATCAAATAGTCCAGATTGTCACCATTGAATTGGCTAACTTGCACAGTTTGAAATTCTGAGACTCCAAAGCCGAGGCATATTAATCCTGTGCCTTAATTCCAGTCATGTGGAAAAGAAGAGACCAGAGCAGCCCTGGTAATATGGAAGCAGCCAATATTGGGCACATGGGGCCAGGATGATCAGCTGCTGCTTTGTTAGTTGCAATGCAATGAGAAATGTAAGGCTTGTCTACAGAAGGATATCCAAGAAAATTAATTTGAACTAAGGCCTGGTTTACAGTAAAAGTTAAGCCACCCTAACTACGTAGCTCAGGGGTGTGAAAAATCCACCCCCCTGATTGGCGCAGTTAAGCTGCCCTAACCCCCCCCAGTGTATACAGTACTAGGCTTGGTCTACACTACAGAGTTAGATTGACGTAAGGCAGCTTACGTCGACCTAATTATGTCAGTGTACACACTACAGCCTTGCTCCTGACGATGTAAGTGCCTTACGACACCAACATAATAACTCCACCTCCACGAGAGGCATAGGGCTTATGTCGGTGTATTTAGGGTGATGCAGTGTCCGTGTAGACACTGCAAGTTATTTACATCAGCCATTGGCTGTCATTCTTGTCAATTTCACGGCTCTGGCGGGGAGCTGAGAGCCCAGGGGAACGGGATATTGCGGGTGTGTGTGTGTGTGTGTGGGGAGCCAGCTCCCAGTGGGGAGCCGTGTGTGAAGCTGAGAGCCTCTTAAGTCGGGTAAAGCACTCCTGGTGAGGACGAGCACCACAATTACTGTGATGGTTGTAAGTCGACCTAACATAGGTCAACTTAAGTTTGTAGTGTAGACATGCCCCTACGTCAATGGAAGAATTCTTTCGTTGACCTACTGACCATCTCTCAGGGAGGTGGAGACCCCTCCCATCAGCACTAGTAGTATCTACACTGAAGCACTACAGCAGTGCAACTGCAGCAGTGGAGCTGTGCGGCAGTAGCATTTCAAGAATAGATAAGACCTAAAGGTCTGAATTTGAAGTGGATTAATTAAACCACATTAAATCCCTGTGTGGACTGTTATTCAGAATTAAAGTGGCCTTAATTCAGTTTATCTTAATTCACTTTGGAAGTGAACTGTGAGGTATGAACAGAAAGACAGCCCAAATTTGGAACATCCTGCTTAATGCAGGGCTTTTGAGAGGTGTGTATTTTCCTTTTCCTTCTCCACTCTGTGTTGTTTCCCATATTCGATGACTGTTTGTGACAAAGTGAATGCAAACAAGATAGCAGTAGCAGCAAGACAGCATCATTTTCTGCCCTTTTAAAGGGCAGAGGCCCTGAAAAATATAAATGACTCTATAACATACATGGTACTTGGTAAGGACACCTCTATGCATCTGTAGTTTGACGGTGCTTTTTATAGATATAGTCTATATCAATTTTTAATTCCTCTTTAGTGACAAGTGGAACCATATAACAGATAAAGTTAAGTCAGTGTTTAAAACTGCCTCCAACCCTGGCAAGGTGGGTGAGATAATATCTTTTAATGGACCAACTTCACGCTTGTCCCAGCCTTGTTTCGCTCATGAACAGAAGTTGGTCCAAATAAAGATATTACCTCACCCATCTTGTTTCTCTAATATCCCGGGACCGTTATGATTACAGCTATATTGCATCCAACCCTGATAAGCTTTGGATTTCCTTTGTAGGATGCATATATTGGGCACCATGGCAAAAGGTTACATTCCCTTCAAAGAGATTAAGCACTGTTTATGCAGTTTGTGACTCATAAAGTAGCCAAAAACAATGGTACAGTATATTCAATAACTGGGTCCTATATTTCCTGCCTGGCCATCTGTTCCAGCCTGCTGGTAATAACCAGAGTATCTGTCATTTTAAATGACATTTTGACAGAAACCGTCACATCCAGATGCATCTTCCTGTATTCAAATCACACTCTTGTTAGAATAGTGTGTTGTGGCCATCAAAGCTCTTTGTCAGAGGTTGCAATTACATACTAATAACAGAGAAAGAGTGAGAGAGAGAGAATGTGTGTGTGTGTGTGTGTGTGTCGGGGGGTTAATCTACAAGATGAGTAGGATCTTAGGATTGTACCATGACTCAAACTGCCCTTTAGGTGGAGGAATATACTGATTTGGGCCCCATTTCAGTGAAGTATATGCTTAAATCCCATTTAAGTTAATGGGACTTAAGCACGTAATTAAGCACTTTGTTGAATAGGATACATGTAAGCATATGCTTAAATGCTTTGCTGAATCAAGGCTGTGGCTGGGTTTCAAACCATCTATGTTTACACACTTCAGTAAGCATTAGTCTCACTCTGGTTCAACAGTAAAAAGTGCCAGCTCTATCAAAAACATGGAAGTAACTTTAATTTTGGCTTAATTGTTCCTTTGTTACCTTTGCTTTGCTGTCTTGGTAAAAGGATACCAGGAGCTTTTCTTAGGGCCTAAAGCAGGGGTAGGCAACCTATGGCACGTGTGCCAAAGGCGGCACGTGAGCTGATTTTCAGTGGCACTCACACTGCCCGGGTCCTGGCCACCGGTCGGGGGGGCTCTGCATTTTAATTTAATTTTAAATGAAGCTTCTTAAACATTTAAAAAACCTTATTTACTTTACATACAACAATAGTTTAGTTATATATTATAGACTTCTAGAAAGAAACCTTCTAAAAATGTTAAAATTTATTACTGGCACTCAAAACCTTAAATTAGAGTGAATAAATGAAGACTCGGCACACCACTTCTGAAAGGTTGCCAACCCCTCGCCTAAAGTGTACTGTCCTCCAAATAATGTGACTCCCATGCAGCATCTTGGAGGGGGCTTTTTAGAAATATTCTTTACACTTTAGTGGTTTAAAAATAATTACTTGAATCCTCCCAACTGAGTATTATGTCAGAAAGAGGATTTCTACTTCAAAGATGTGTGTGTAGGGTGGGCGGGGGGAGTGGGGAGGAGAGTGATAGGAGAAGCAGCAGGTACTGATATATTTTCAAAATAATACACAAAGCCTGTCAATACAATAGAGCTTGGCCCAAAGTGCAGTGTTTGGGTCTGGCCCTCTCTCTAATAATAATACAATACAATGTTATCTGTATATCATCTTTGATATAAACTATTTCACAGCAAAACACTTTGAGTTAAATAACAGTTATAAAGTTAAAATAGATAAATAACAGAGGAAAAGAGAAATTAAAGATGTATAAGCAAGGGAGAAGACAGATGAAGAGAGGTGCAGATGCTGCAACAACTTGGCTTTTTTGCCAAGTGTGGTGTGATTGTGTGTAGAGCCCTGCAAATCTGCAGATATCCACTTTAGAGCTTGATGGAGTTTAGAGAACTGATACTTGAGGGTATAAAAAAAAAAGAAGCTGGACTAGGCAAGGCAGGAAGAGATGAAGGCCTGGATGAGGATTTCAGCAGACTTAGACCTGAGGCAGTGGTATACATAAGCCATATTTTAGGGAGGTGATGGCAATTGAAAGGAAAGAAAATTGAAAGGAAATTCAGCAGTGCTGATGCCATGGTTACAGTCTGAATTTGGGAAGGAGAGAGATGAATGAACCATAAAAGGACACTCTTCTTTCCCATTAATATCATGATAATCTTTGAGACAGTTACCTCAGGATCATGAAGCTTACTTAGTCAAGACAAAAAGAAAAGGAGTAACAAATTTATTTGAGCATAAGCTTTTGTGAGCTACAGCTCACTTCATCGGATGCTGTCGCTCACGAAAGCTTATGCTCAAATAAATTTGTTAGTCTCTAAGGTGCCACAAGTACTCCTTTTCTTTTTGCGAATACAGACTAACGTGGCTGCTACTCTGAAATTAGTCAAGACAGATAAAGAAGTGGAATAGAAAGAAGACACTGAAGTTGTCAAAAGACTGAGTAAAAGTGGTACCTATTATTAAGAGGCAGAGTAGTTGACAGCTCTGAAAGCTGCATTGAGGTTAAGGTGGATGAAAGAAGAAAGAAAGAAGTTATCTACATAGAGGAGAGTAGTTTCTGTGCTGTGGCCAGAGGAAAACCCACATTGACAACAATTAAGGATCTTGTGTGGAAAGACAGTGAGAAAGATAAGAAATAAAGACATTTTGAAGGAGTGTACTGAGAAAGAGAAGGTTTGAAATAGAGCAGCAATTCAAAAGCCAGGATCAAAGAAGTGTTCTGAGTAATGAGAGGAAAAGGAAATACAAACAAGTATGGTATACTGTAGCATAGGCAGTGATTTTTCTAAACATGATGTTTTCCACAGTCATCAACTGCTCTGTAAATGCTGGTGAAGGATGAGGATTACTCTCCACTACTCCAAAACACTTCAATAGGCTTTTCATCTGGAGATCCCAGCACATTGTTGTCATTTGCTAACACTGGTGTCTTTGTCAGATTTACCAAGACAACTTCTAATGCAGCCTCTAACCACGCCAGGCTCAGAAAGGGGAATTTTCCTTCTCTTAGTAACTTTCAACACAAAACAAATATTTGTTGACTATGGCAGCCCTGCAGGTCCAGAAGGCTGCACATGACACTTTAGAAGAGCTTGATCATTACAACTATGACTCTACAAAATTGCAGTTTAAATCCTAACACTTTATCTGCAGATATTTGGAACAATTTTCTCGTGTACAAGAAAGGAAAATATACTTTAATGCATTCTTATTGAGATCCAGGCTTTTCATTTGAGCCCATCTCTTTCTTTTCCTTACCCTTTCTTGCTTTTTGCGTTTAACTCAACTTGGACATGGAAAATAGCTTTCTTACCCTCAATTTTGTTTGGTTAGTTTCAGTTCCTGGTTCTTAACCTGCGGATGCAGCAGGTAAACAAACTGGTCTGGCGCGCCAGGGGCTTTCCCTGAACAAGCGGCGGACCGGCTTTGAGAACCACTGATCTAGACCATCCCTGACAGGTATTTGTCTAACCTGCTCTTAAAAATCTCCAGTGATAGAGATTCAACAACCTCCCTCGGCAAGTTATTCCAGTGCGTAACTACCCTGACAGGAATTTTTTCCTAATGTCCATCCTAAACCGCCCTTGCTGCAAGTTAAGCCCATTGCTTCTTGTCCTATCCTCAGAGGTTAAGGAGAACAATTTTTCTTCCTCCTGCTTGTAACAATCTTTTATGTACTTGAAAACTGTTATCATGTCCCCTCTTAGTTTTCTCTTCTCCAGACTAACCAAATCCATTTTTTTCAATCCTTCCTTGTAGGCTATGTTTTCTAGACCTTTAATAATTTTTGTTGCTCTGCTCTGGACTTTCTCCAATTTGTCCACATCTTCCCTGAAATGTGGCATCCAGAACTGGACGCAATACTTCAGTTGAGGCCTAATCAGCGCAGCGTAGAATGGAAGAATTACTTCTTGTGTCTTGCTCACAACACTCCTGCTAACACATCCTGGAATGATGTTCGCTTTTTTTGCACACACAGTTAGCTTGTAATTCACTATGATCCTCCCAGATCCCTTTCCATAGTACTCCTTCCAAGGCAATCATTCTCATTCTGTATATGTGCAACTGATTGTTCCTTCCTAAGTGGAGTACTTTGCATTTGTCCTTATTGAATTTTATCCTATTTACTTCAGATCATTTCTCCAGTTTGTCCAGATGATTTTGAATTTTAGTCTTATCCTCCAAAGCACTTTCAACCCCTCCCAGCTTGGTGTCATCCACAAACTTAATAAGTGTACTCTCTGTGCCATTATCTAAATCATTGATGAAGATATTGAACAGAACCAGATTTACCCCCATGTCGAAATTTGTCAATAAATAGTTCACTGGATCTGCCAATTGCAATTATTTATGGTTTGGCTCAGTAGGGAAAAAAAACAACTTGTCGCATGAACTTCTATAAGATGTAAATCTGTGAATAATTTGATGAAGAAGTTAAAGAGATTTTAAAAAATGATAGGAGGAGATGGTAAAAACAGCATGAATATTAAGTAAAAAAACCTCAGGCTGACAAGACCAAAACATGCAGAGTTAAGTCATCCACTCCGTGCTTTACTCAGCAAATATCACAGGCAAGTGGGTGATTTATATATATTATATAAAAACATATGTTGTCATTAGGAACTGAGAATTCTCAGATGCGAAGAGGATAATGAAGCAAAGCTAATCCTGACACTTGGTTCAAACTAACTGGCTGTGATATCTTTTTGAACACTGCTAGCTATCGTTTTTTGGTACAAACTGCTATTTCCTAATTAAATGTTATTCTACACTCCATCAGGCAAAAGGATCATATGTTTTGAATGTGAAAATCATGTGTAACATACACAGGAGACAAATATAAGTGTGCATAGTTTGGTGTAAAGAGTTTAGTGGCATGTATTTAGGATGCTAAGTTACAAAAGATAAAGTGAATCATCTCAAATGAATGCTAACACAGATGCTTACCCTGCAAAGACTTACATACATGCTTAACTATATGCACTGTGAGTAGTCCCACTGAAGCGGAAAGCTAAGCATGTGTGTAAGTCTTTGTGGGGTTGGGGCCCCAGTCTTTTTTCTACATCATTTTGTGTTTTGTTTAGTGCCACACAATAATTTCTTAGAGCAAACTCTTTTAGGAATGGGACAGTTCTCAATTTTTATTGATGCTATTTTTCAGATATCTGTGCCTCTGCTTGAAAACCCTGTGCTTCATATCATGAGTCCAAGATACATTTTAAACCTCTAATTATAATCTAAAATAGCTTTTCTAAACACATTCTGTCATGATTTATAGTTCAATATCATAGTCTACCAGAGCTAAATACAAAAGATTTAACATGATTGGAAAGGGGGCGATTCCTAGCTCTCCAGTGGTATATAGTACCTGTATCTAGCTCTGAGGGCTTGTGAACTATTGCCCTTTAAACACGTTAATGGTCCTAGAATGAATACTGCTTGTCCTCCTCAGAAATCTATAGTTAGGAGGAAATTCTACAGTCTGGGTTAAATACAAAAATTCTCAAGCTTGGCGTTTATAAGAGGAAAAGTGCTGTTTGAAAGCTACATAGGTCCCTATCCTGTATAAACTTATTCATGTACTTAACTTTAATGTAACTTTAAGTTAAGTTTTCACAGTCATCCTCCCCACCCTCCACCCCTTTTCTAAGCATCCAATTTATAGGCCTTCCTCACAGGATCTCTTTTAGAGGAGGGGGAAACTGAGCTGAGGCTAAATACTTGTTCTCAGGGAAACTGGTAGTGCCGCTACAATCTGTCACAATTGTATATAGTATAAATCAATTTTTTTGGATCTATCATTGGCAGGCAGACTAAAAAGCCTTCTCATTCATACTAATGCTGCCACACACAGAGACAAATAATAACTTATCTCTAAATATATAATTCAGTTAATTATAATCCATTTGGCATACAAGGAATTTATTTACATGGTATATGTTTATTTATGTGGTTTTTCAAATCCATTCTTCCTTAAGGTTTTATATGTATGCACTGTATAATTCATGGCATACAGTGCTGCTTTAGGAAGCACTAGCTATATCCCAAGAGGAAGCTGCCCCACATTCTGTGCTTTGCCTCAATATGTTCATTCGACCAAGATTTAGGTACTGTAGGCTCTTGTCTGCACACAACTACTGTAGATAACGCCAGCAAACAAGACAGCTGTTCTTTCCATTACAGTTAAGAGTATGATCTGAACTGCATCCATTCTGCAAAGAATTTTTTTCCAGTCTTATCGAACTGGCTGACAATAATCTATTATAAACTGTAGCGACTCTTGACCACAACTCCTCTTTTACAAATAAGATTTAGCTGTATTATAGTCAAAGAAAATCAGATTTAAAGACTTTATTTCTTTCTTCTCGTTACAACAGTTGAAGACATAGAAATAAATTTCCTGCCATAATTTTTTATTATAAATTCAAATCCAAGTTTTGTTAAAAAGAAACAAACAAGAAACTCCTAAATTCTAAGTCAATCTTAGATATTTCCTGCTCTTTAAAATTATGCTACATAATTACCCTTTGTGTGGATATGGAGTTCATTAAGTATTCTAAATATAAACAATATCTTCTCTTTTGTAAATATGACAAAGAAATGCACAAATGCAAATATCTAGCCACACACCTAAAGGTAAAACAATGAGGACTCCTTGTGGCACCTTAGAGACGAACACATTTATTTGGGCATAAGCTTTTGTGGGCTAAAACCCACTTCATCAGATGCATGGGTTTTAGCCTATGGTGCCACAAGGACTCCTCGTAGTTTTTGCTGATACAGACTAACAGGGCTACCACCCAGAAACCTGAAACCTAAAGGTGTACTTGTTATAGGTGGGTCTTGGGGTTTTGATTTGTTTTTTAATTTTACTAATACTTTCGAAAGTACTGGTTATAAAATTTTATTTAATCCATCAGATCATTAGGTTCAAATGTCATTGTTCCTGCTTACACTGCTGTGGAATAGCTTTTACAGTTACTGGTGTTTGAAACAGAAACTTTTTACTCTTAAGCTTGCCAACAACATGCCTAAGGCTTTGTCGACAGTAGCACTTCTGTCAGCAAAACTTTTGCCAGTCAGGGGTGTGAAAAAACACATCTCTGACCAACATAAGTTTCACTGACAAAAGCGCTGATGTGAACAGCGCTATGTTGGTGGGAGTGGCTATACAGGAGGCCTGTGCTGCTGTATGGTCTGTAGTGTAAACTTAGCCTTAGGCTTAATTGCTTAATTAATTTACTCTAAAAGAATCAGGAAGCAAGAGCCTTCTTCAGAATCTTCTGACTGAAACATAAAAGAGTCTTTGCAGCACAGAGCACACAAGGTTACAATATGTAATTAATTAAATTGCTTGTCAAATTTGGGAAGAGCTTGTAAGCTGTTAGGTAGTACAGAGAGTAACTAGAATTTTTAGTAACTGAGGAAGTGAGCTGTAGCTCACGAAAGCTTATGCTCTAATAAATTGGTTAGTCTCTAAGGTGCCACAAGTCCTCCTTTTCTTTTTGCGAATACAGACTAACACGGCTGCTACTCTGAAACCTAGAATTTTCAGTGTGGTCAGTTAACTAGTTGCCAATCACTAGAGCAGACTTAATCAATTAACCATGGTCAGGGTGAAAGTAACATAAAGCACTTATGAAGGGGCGGGGCCTCAGGCAGAAGGAGCAGGGCTGGGGGATCAGCATCCCCCAGCCAGCCCATCCACACTGCCTGGGCCCCGCTGCACGGGGCTCCAGCAGTGATTTAAAGGGCCCAGGGCTCTGGCCACTGCCGGAGTAGCAGTAGCTCCCACTCTGCCCCCGTCGACAGCCCGGGTGAGGGCAGATTGACAACGACATTAAAGCACTGCCACAGCAGTGCTTTAAGGAGGGTCCTTTGCCATGGCAGCGCTTTAATGTCGCTGTACCGTTAGCATCCTACCCGTATCCACTTCACCCATGCTTGTGGAGAGGGAGGAGCTGATATGGGAGTATATACCCATCACTACCTGGATTTTTCAGATGCATGTCTTCTTTGTGCTAGCAGACCTGTGCAAAGTTGCTGCATCAAGACCATGAATCTAGCTCAAAGCCTTCTAAAATTAAGGTCTTTCCGGTTGTTAAACATTATTGTGGCAAGTAAAAGTTTATCCTCTGCTGCCCTCTGGTGGACATTTTGAGAGGTTACTTTGAAGAGTCAGTCCTGTGGAAGCTCTGCTTTGGAAACATTAGATGATTAGAATGAAGTATTGTTGCTAAGGCCTTGTCTACACTACAGGGAAAATTCGATTTAAGCTATGCAATTTGAGTTTCATGAATAGCATAACTCAAATCAACATAGCTTAGACCTACTTACCGCTGGGTCCACACTACGTGATGTCAACGAGAGACACTCTCCCGTCGACTCCCCCTACTCTTCTTGATCCAGTGGAGTACAGGAGTCAACGGGAGAGTGATCAGTGGTTGATTTAGTGGGTCTTCACTAGACCCGCTAAATCGACCTTTGATGCATTGATCGCTGCTTGTTGATCCCTGGTAAGTGTAGACAAACCCTAAGTGTTAATGAAAAAAGCTAAATAAAATGTTCATCTCTTTGCAAATCTTTTTTCACATCTTCCTCCTCTTAGCTCCATGCATGCTGTCTCTAGCTGTCTGACTACTTCTAGCTATTAGAGAGACAAGGTGGGTCAGGTAATATCTTTTATTGGACCAATTTCTGTAAGTGAGAGAGAAGTTGGGCCAATAAAAGCTATTACCTCACCTATCTTGTCTCTCTAATATCCTGGGACCAACATGGCTACAACTACACTGCATAATTCTAGCTATATGTAGGCAGGTTTCTTCTGGTTAGTTTCTGACACACTGATTTTCTTCAACTAACTCCCTCTCTCTTGCTATATATGTATTAACAGATATTTATACACACCAAATATGAACTGGTGATATCCATGTAATACGTTTATCATACACCTCTATGAAACCATCTGCACTCCAGCCTGATAATCTATCTCTTCCATTACTACTACTGACATGCTAGGCCTCTTAGTAGCTTCACATCATTCCCATTAAAAAATAAAATAAAAAAAAATCACCAGAAAATGGATTCTCCTATTCCTCTCATGTGTAATTCCCCATCCAAATAACACTTGTCTATGGTGCTGGATGCTGTAAAACAAGAATTGGATTTAAGCTCTGATATCTTGCAACATCTATGTACCATTGTAAAGGGAAGATTCATGCTGTTTCTTCTAACCTGGCAAGGTTCTATGATATTGGACGTTAAAATCACAACATTATTGTGCACAGAAAAGCTACTTAAATCATATTTGGAGTTTTCTAAAATGTGTTCGTGTGGAGAATAAGGGAAATATCTGTATTTTTTTATAAATATCATGTACACCTCAATTCACCTGGCTGATATTATGCTGCCTGACTGCATAGAGTTAAACCAAAGGAGGTGGCTAAGGGGAAACAAACAGGAAACAAAACAATGGAAAAGATGAGGTTCAGTGAGAGAATACTAATGGTCTTTGATGAAACAGTGGGGAAGCTATTGATTGGGGGATAACCCCAGCCTGACTCCAGAGAGGCTGGCAACAGTTTATTTTTCCAGGACTCAAATCTAGGATCAATGGGTACTAAAGCCTTGAAGATCCTGGGTTAGAAGGAAAGTACTGGGGGGAGTGAGCAGCAGCGACTGAAATGCTTACAGAGAAAGAGAGAGAGTGCATACTGCAGCAGGGCATCCTGCTTTTCCCAGCTAGAAACTGGAGTAGCTGGGCTGAAGGGAACTTATAGAAGCCTGCAAGGAAGGATTAGTGTATATGCTGTTTTCCCGCTTTGCTCTGTGTGCTATATATCTTTGGGTGAAAAAATAAATAATGCTTTGTTTTGAAGTTAGAGTTAGGAGAAGCTGCTTTTTGAGTCATTTTAATCAGCTGCTGTCACAGGCTACTGGAGTAAGGCCTGGCCTACACTACAGAGTTAGGTTGACGTAATTACTCATAAGCGTAACTCTGTAAGGGTATACAGTAAAATGTAGCTCCCACTGATGTAAGTCACCCACTACATTGACTAAGGCTATGTCTACACTACGGACGTTAAGGCAGCACAGCTGTACCACTACAGCTATGCCACTGTAAGGTCTCTTGTGTTGCCAGTCTTTGCCGGCAGGAGAGAGCTCTCTTGCTGGCATAATTAAACCATCCCTGCTGACATAGCGCTGTCCACACCAGCACTTTTGTTGGTGAAACTTATGTCGGTCAGGGGTGTGTTTTTTCACACAAGTGGGGAGCTGCCAGACTGAGATCCAGTCTCAGGGTATGTCTACACTGCAGTATGTACCCAAGTATGTACCTACAATCCTGGGCAGGATTGTACTTGGGTGGCTAGCCCATGTTGCTGCAGCTACACTGCTATTTTTAACGAGTTAGCTTGGTAGGCCTGCATGGGCTGCAATTGCACCTCCCAGTTGCTGTGTAGACATACCTCCAGAGTGGTTGAACCATGTGGCCCCACCCACCACAGAGAGAGAAGAAGCCAGGCCTGTCAGCAGAAGGGTCCACTCAAGGAGGACAAAATGGAATCTAAAGCATAGCTTGCCCTGTGATTGTGACAATTAGTTATAAACTTTCCCACTCTCTCAAAATCTTATACAGTTGGATTTATGATTAGGACCCTACCAAATTCACAGCCATGAAAAACACATCACGGACCGTGAAATCTGGTCTTTTGTGTGCTTTTACCCTATACAATACAGATTTCAATACAGACCAGCATTTCTCAAATTGGGGGTCCTGATCCAAAAGGGAGTTGCAGAGGGGTCACAAGGTTATTTTAGGGGGGGGTCGCAGTATTGCCAGCCTCACTTCTTTGCTGCATTCAGAACTGGGCATCCTGAGAGCGGCGGCTGTTGGCCGGGCACCCAGCTCTGAAGGCAGCACCCTGCCAGCAGCAGCACAGAAGTAAGACTGGGAATACCATACCATGCCACCCTTACTTCTGCACTGCTGCCTTCAGAGCTGGGTGGCCAGAGAGTGGCGGCTGCTGACTGAAGGGCCCGCTCTGCAGGCATCAGTGCAGAAGTAAGGGTGACAATACCATACCAGGCCATCCTTACCTCTGTGCAGCTCTGCCTTCAGAGCTGGGCTCCTAGCCAGCAGCTGCCGCTCTCCAGCTGCCCAGCTCTGAAGGTAACGCCACCATCAGCAGCAGTGCAGAAGTAAGGGTTGCAGTACTGTAATCCCTGCTACAATAACCTTGTGCCCCCACCCCCACTCCTTTTTCGGTCAGGACCCTTATAATTACAACAGCATGAAATTTCAGATTTAAATAGCTGAAATAATGAAATTTACAATTTTTAAAATCCTACGACCCTGAAATTGACTGTGAATTTGGTAGGGCCCTATTTATGATATTATAGCATCTTGGTGAAAGCAAATGGTGAGAGTAAAAAAATAAAACAATAGCATTTTGTAAAACAATGAAATTTTCATAAAAATAGCTTTTCTGTAAATACATCACATAACCAAACTTCCCGATGGTGTAGTGTGACAGAAAAACTTAACTGGCCCTTTTTTAGGATTACATGCATAACTGATTTGTGGCGTTGCCACTTGGAAACAGCAGCTATCCACGCAAGTGATGTACTAGTACTTATCTGAAGTTTCTGTCTTGTTCTCCTGAACCTTAGCTTACATTCAAAAAACAAAAGTATGTCTCTCGTTATTATGGTTGTGAGAAAAATCTGAAATGTGAACCAAGTTTCTTGATACATTTGGATAAAGAACACTGAGATAATTCAAATATGCCAGACTTCCATTTCACTTTGACTTTTTCCCTCCCTGTGCTTTTTCCCTCCCTCTTCCCATCCTGCCTCCTCATTTCCGCCTTCCTTTTTTTGCCTATTTGTGTATGTCTTTATTATTGTTACCCCTCCACCGAAACACATTATGTCTGTGCAGTATTGTCTGACTTAATTTTGCCCAGTCTTGCAGCTTTGCATGATTGCATAAATTGGTTGGCTATCCTGTGACCTGTATGGTATTTGGTACCACACACAAGCTGTACATTGTTTACCATTTTGTATTTTTAAATAATTCTTTATGAACATTAATAAAATATTAATCACACACACAAGCCAATCCTGGGAAACCTGGACAGGTGGCTACATATCCTGCTTGTTCCATGTAGGGATTAATCCCCATCTTGTTGCTGTAGTGGGGTGGGGGTGTGACACCTGTTGTAGGGGAGATGAGTGAGATCTCCGCATCTATTTAGGGGGGTCACATGCCCTGGTTGCTCTATAGCAGTGGTTTTCAAATCCTGGGTTGTGACCCAGAACTGGGTTGCAGTGGCTCTGGTCAGCACTGCCGACTGGGCTGTTAAAAGTCCCGTTGGCGGTGCTGCAGAGCTAAGGCAGGCTAGTCCCTACCAGTTCCAATATTGTGCTGCGCCCCGGAAGTGGCCAGCAGGTCCGGCTCCTAGGTGGGGTCACAGGGCTCCGTACACTGCCCCCGCCCCGAGCACCGGCTGTGGGGGAGGCGGTGCTGGCGGGCGAGAACAGCATGGAGCTGCTTGCATGCCTCCGCCTAGGAGCTGGACCTGCAGCTGGCTGCTTCTGGGGTGCAGCGCGGTCCGCGGTGCTAGGACAGGCGGGAAGCCTGCCTCTGCATCCCAGCTGTGTCGCTGACTGGGAGCCACTGGAGGTAAGCCTGCACACCAATCCCCTGCCTCAGCCCAGAGCACCCCCCAAACCCAGAAACCCATCTGCACCCCAAACCCCTCATCCCCAGCCCCACCGCAGAGCCTGCACCACCAGCCCAGAGCCCTGACCCGCTCCCACACCCCAACCCCCTGCCCCAGCCCAGAGTGCCCTCCCACACCCTGAACCCCTCATCCCCAGCCCCACCCTAGAGCCTGTACCCCCAGCCCAAAGCCCTGCACCCCTCCTGCACCCCAACCCCCTGCCCTAGCTCTGAGCCCCCCAAACCCAGAGCTCCTTCCTGCATCCCAAACCCCTCATCTCTAGCCCCAGCCGGAGCCTGCACCCCCAGCCCAGAGCCCTGACCCCCTTCTGCACCCCAACCCCCTATCCCAGCCCTCTCCCACACCCTGAACCCCCCATTCCCAGCCCCACCCTGCAATCCTCGCCCCTGCACCCCAACCCTCTGCCCCAGCCCTGAGCCCCTCCCAAACCCTTCATCCCCAGCTCCCTTGGGTCGAGGGCATCAACAGTTTTCTTCAACTGGGTTGCAGAAAAAAGGTTGGAAAACTACAGGTGTATAGGGCAGGGGACACCCCCATGGAGTGGGGGAGGGGCGCCCCGGCGACCACCGCTGCGGCGGGGCATTTCTCTGCTGGGGGTGGGGCCCTCGGGGCAGTGACAGGGTCACAAAGGGGAGAGGAAGCGGCCTGGGGAGAGACGCTGTCCTGGAGCCTGGGGAAGGAGGCCGCGGCCCCACCCCTCTCGGGTGGGAAGCGCCGGGGCCGGGCGAAGCGGAGACGGTGAGTTGCGTGTCCCCCGCTCGGGCTGGCTGGGCCGCCGCCCGCGCTGCTCCTGGGACAGGCCGTCCAGGGTAAGGGGACAGCTGGCCTCGGCCTGCCGCCCGTGCCTCCCTCCCAGCCGTGCGCCGGGCTCCTGGGGACTCCGCAGGGCAGAGCGGCCGCCAGTGGTAGGCAGCGGGCCGCAGCCGGGAGGAGGGACTTACAGAGAGCCCCCAGGCTTCGGGGGCGCTGCAGAGAGCCCCCACGGCGGGAGAGTGCAGAGTAGGGTGACCAGATTAAACGGAGAAAATATCGGGACGCGGGGAAGCAACCAAAAAAACCAAAACCCAACAACAACAACAGAAAAAAGCGGCCGGAGTTGTCGAACCAAAAAAACCAAAAACGCCGGAGCGGCCAAAGCCGCAATATCGGGATAAATGGCCTCCTGACCGGGCAGCGGTCGGGACGCGGGAAAAAGACCTAAACATCGGACCTGTTCGTTTTCTATATTCAGTCATATCTGCTGACTTTAGTGTCAAAAATAAGTTTTGTTGTTTTATTTTCTGTTAGCCCATCAGCTCTGTGAACTGCTGGGCTGAGGCTACTGGATTTCTAATTGTGGATCAGGAACAGAATTGTTTATGATTATTATTTATTTATTTAGTAATCCAATCAACAACACCTTTTCAAATTTTTGAAGGTAGCCAGACTGCCCAGATGTCAGTGAGGGTCTAATTTGGCCTGCAGAACCCTTATTACTGGTAATGGCTGCATGAGATGGAAAGAACCTATTTTGGCTCTCAGGACTTCGATAAAGTTTGTGGTTCTGGCATGTAGTGGTGGTTGGGAATCAGTATACTTTTAACTGGATACATTTGATATGGAGTCGTTGAAACAATAAATATGAAAGTTCAAGATGCTTTTTAAAAAAAAAATTTTTTTTCGGTATGAACCACACTTTAAGGGCTAGGTACAATCATTCGTATTTGACAGAGAATCTGTCCTCCACAATGCTGAAGTTCTGTGCTCTTCTGGGGTTAAATCAGACCCTTTCAGTTTTATTTGCGTTATTTCCATTGCGTTTGTAGTCCACTAAATCTTTCTAGTTTCGGTACATATGGGCAGCCTACCTCTTTCTTTCTTTTTCTTTTAAGACAGTATTTCTCAGATTCCTTTTAACATTTCTCCCCATCCCCCACTGGATACATAGTCTGCAGTTTTCCTGTTTGTTCTCTAATCATTGAGCTTTGCAGTACAAAGTTAATCATATTGCTGTGATGTTGCAGTTCTGAAGTAGGTCAGTTCGGTTATATTGGAATTTACTAGAGAAAAAACAATCATTTTGACATTGTCAACCAATAAATTTACTTAAATACACATTCTAAAAGTGGCTGTCCTGTAGTAACATCTCTTATTCCTTCTTTTTTGTGGTCATGGATTACTGGGGTCATTTTTTCAGGCCAATGAATGGTCTGTTACTCTGTACAAAATGTCTTCTGTGGGTGTGTTATTTTCTGCTCTGATAAATTTGATGTTTGCCAAACCAATTTAAACTTGATGTTTACTTTTTATATAAAAAGAAGTAAATAATACATAGGTCTTGATTTCCACATTGACTAATGATTTTTTAGGTATCTCAATTTTGGCGATTTTGGGACACCTTAAAGGGGACTGATTTTTCAAGGATGGATTCTTAGTACTTTAAAATCAGTCGCCTTAATAGTATTTTCTCAGATGGGCACTACCAACTATGATAGTGATTGTTTTCTTTTTTGTTTGCTATGTGAGCACTTGTTCATAAAAAATCCATCTGAAACCACTAATTTGTTTCAAATACTCTAATGAAGAGCCATCAGATGATGATAATTTTTAGTTGCTCCTGACCTGGCTGGATTTGAAGTAGTGGACTAGAAACAAGTTTCCATATCCCATTAGCAATCCCCTAGCTGTATAGACTTTGGATTTAGGTTTTTGTTTTGTTTTCATCCATCTCTTGGTGAAGAGACCATTATTTAATTCAGTTCTGTCAAATAGATTAAAACTTCCTTTTTCATGATATTAAAAAATGTCTTGCAAACTCCCTGTTTTTAAAAAGCTTCATCCCTGTATTTAGGTATGATAAGGAAATAATCATCTAGGGTGGGTGTGGGGAGGGATGGGAGAAGAAGAAAAATCTCAGGCTCTAAAATTGCTTAACTTTGTGTAGGGAAATACACATTTCTGGTCTTGCATCTGTAAGTACTAGATAAAGGCGTACGGTTTTATTTATTTATTTATTTATTTATAATCTTCTAAATTATTGTGCAGGCAAGTTCTTTGCTCAGCAAAGCCTCTGCTGCCTTGGCATTAGGACACAGCTACTGAAGACAGTTTATCCTGTAAGATTCTTCAGATTTTCGACCTCTGAAGTATGTACTCCATCAGTTCGTAGATTACACTACATGTATGTCACGCTGTATTTATTTTTGTGATGCTGCCAGTAAGTATATACTGGATTGGATGTCTACTTGGTTTACTTCACTGAACTGATGGCAAAAATTTCATTTTTGTTAGGCAGTTTAAGATTCATCCATGTTCCGTGAGAAGGTCCACAAAGCATTATGTTTTCTTCATTTTTTGTTGCCTTAATCCCAGACATTTAATATGAAAACTGCAATAAATTATTGTTCAAATCAATCAAATGTTAAACCACACTAGCATGATGATATCCCCAGGGCATTAACTTGGGACTCAGGAGATGGGTTCAGTTCCATGCTTCCCATCTAGCATGCTGGCATTTGTTGATAACATTCTTAGGTGCATATCTCTCCCCATTGAATGTATAGGGACCCTAGATGCCTAACCCAGGCTTTGTGGATCCCACGGTTGCTCTAGCGATTTTTGTAGGTGCCTAAAACTTAGGTGTTGCAATGTTTAGTGTTGCAATGCCTAAGTCCCTTTGTGGATCTGGGCCTCCATTTCCCATCTATAAAATGAGGATAATAGTATTTCTCACAGGGGTGTTGCAGGTCCTCAGATACTATGCCAATAGGAGCTAGCTATACAGGTACCTGAGAGAGAGCTACACTTGATTAAGTTTATTGTATACGATATATTCTTGTAGTCTCACTTAAGTTGCTTATGGAATCATGTGACACCATTTTATATCTAACTTTGTCAAAAGAAAGTGCAGTTTTTCACCATGATGGATGAGATCCTAGGGACAGTGTAATGGAACATAGTAATTGCATTACTGGATCAGTCCAGCATCCTGGTCTCAGACAGTGTCCATCACTAGATACTTCAGAAATAGGTGCAAGATCCCCCATAGTGTACAGTTATAGAATAAATTCCCCTTGGGGGAAGTTTCTTAAACTCCAAGCCAAGTTGGCTTATGCCCTAGAGCAGGATGTTTTATATGCATTATGTGTTTTATATCTTATCTAATTGTCCACACAGATGTGTAATCCTTTTTTTGAATCCTGCTAAGTTCTTGGCTTCAATAATAGTTCATGGCATTAAATTCCACGAGTTAATTATGCATTGTGTAAAAGTACTTCCTTTTATCAGTATTAAACTTTCACTTTCATTGGAAGTCTCCTTGTACTTCTATTATAAGAGAAGGTAAACCAATCATGTAATTGAAAGAGTGGCGTATCATATAAAATAGGGAAATCCTCAGCATTCTCACTAGCATCTGGACACGCTTCAGTAGTGTTTTTTTCTTCTCCCTGGAAGACAGCTCTGTTCTCTTAATCTTACCTCATTTTAATAATTTGAGTTAATTGCTTGGCCTTTTAAAAGTTGAAGTAAGCAGAGCTAGAACCCAAAACGGAGGCCCTTGATAGTCAATACAGGGTCAGAAATGCCATTTTATGACATCAGAATCAAAACTAAGATCAAGGTATATAGGGAGAGAAAGTTTTAATTATTAACAATTGAACATACAATGTTCCGTGATATGAAGGCTGTAACAGGCAGTCTTTTAGTTCTCAGTAAGATTTCAGCCAGGAGAGAAATATTTAGTACAGTTTAAGCTTACTGTAATTCAGTCATAACAATCCTGCTATTGAGTAGCCTGTTGTGGTTAGCTAATTGAAGTGATCTTAAGAGTTGATCAATACAATGAGCTGCCCACTGGACCACACAGAATCCTGATTACTAACTAGAGAGATTCAGGGCTAGACGTCTCAGTTTTTCATAGTTAAAAAAAAAAAGTAGCCTAGCATGTGAAAAAGCAAAAGGGAAGCTGCCAGAAGTGCTTATTTGAAATGGGCATGATAAAATATTCATATTATTGGGGGGTGTATTATGACCAAACACTAATCTCTGTCTGCATTGTGCTCATCAGTGCAGTGGTTGAGTACTCTTTTAGACACCTGCATATGCCAGTGTCACCTAGTAAAGAACCATATCTAACCAAAACTCCCTTTTAATTGCAATTTGGATATGTCCCTTGGCAAGAGTCGCACATTCACTTGCCAAGTTCTCCAAAACAGATTTGATGTCTTGTTGGGATAAATGGATTATGCTGAACTTCATCGAAATTTATGCCATGTGCCTGAGATTAGAATCTGGCCCGTGCAATAAAATTATAGTGAAAGAAGTGATTTGACATCATAGGCCCTTATCCTGCAAACACTTGCAACATGGGCTTAACTTTACTAGCACAAACAGTCCAATCAACACCAGTGAGAGCTATTCACACTAATAATGTTAAGCATGTGTATGTTTGCAGGACTGGGGCCTGTTAGTATTAAATTATGTGGAATAATTGGGCCAAAGGTGTTAACGTAACCCAGATACTATCCAACATTAAACCGTTTTAAACAAGGTTTGGGGTTTGGCATAAAAGACCTCAGCCTCCTTAGTACAGTACTATGGCAAACATACCATTACAATCTTTCTAGGACTTTATTAAAGATACAGAAAAAGACTGAAAAACAGTTAAAGCATTTGAAATGTAAAGTATTGAGTAAGGCTTTTGTTTTACAACATCCCTTGTTCCCTTTCCTTTTACTGAAGAGGGTATTTTTTGACAATCTCTTAGGTGGCATCAAAGATTGAAGTAACTGTCATTTTTGGGGAAAAGAGAAGAAATTAGTTGAGATAGGCAGGAGGTGCTGCTGCTGCTGTTGTTAAAAGTTCAATCCCGTTTCCTAAGAGGGGGAAAAAAGAATTGCAAAGAAAATGCAGCTTTTGTCTCTGATGTTGACTTTCACTTACAAACCTCACTGCTGGAAAAAACAGGCACGCACACCGACTTATCAGCCATTCTAGGACTCAGCAAACTCATCCCAGCATTGTGGTGCTTAGGGCATTAGCATTGTGGTGCTTAGGCTTAGCTGCCTCTGTGGTCACAGGCTCACAGCAGTGTTGCAAACTATGCAGTCTTGGCTGGCTAAGCCAGGCTCATATTAGACAGAAGGAGAAAGGGGAGAGCGATAGGAAAGAAAAGAAATGCGGTACATAAGGAAAAGAGCACGTCGTGGGGGAGTGAAGTTTTACATCCCAGGTTGTCTTCAGGATTTAGCTGAAACTGCTGGAGGTGATGTCATCTGGCTTCCTCTCTATGGCCCAGCCTGGTTAGGAGGGATTAGGCTGAAGATGGTCATGGGTTCTAGGAGACAGTGGGGGTGGCAGCCATGATGGTGAAGCTTGCTCGACAGCCCAAAGTCCCTTTCTTGAAGGATCTCGAAAGGTAGTGATAGGTGGAATAGCCCATCCCCTCAATATTTTGTCCACCAGTTAGGCCTAGTTTCTGAGACAGAAGTTTTGGTTAACTGATTTCTGATCCCACGCTTTATGCAGGCATGATCTTAACGCAGTTGTTGAGTTCTATCATTGAGTTACTGTCTGCACTATAAAGAGTGGGCCGGGGGAATGGGTTTACGTTTTTATTCTTTGTTTGACTGTATGAAGGCCAGAAGAGTTTTTCCTGCTTTCTCTCTCTTTTGGTGTTTGTTGTTGTGTTTGTAAACTTTAAAGATACCACAAATATTGGGTCTGGTTATCGCTGGTTTTATAGGAAGGATCCTTGGAGGTCTATTATATGTGAATTTTCTTAGCCCTTAATTCAAGAGCATGTGTGTTGACTTTATAACAAAAACGTTTTCTCCCCAGTGTTTGAGATAAATAAGTGTTAAAAAGTTTTGAGTAGTCTGAATAAAAATACTTTCAATGAATCTTAATGACTATCGCAAACTGCTTCAAGTGCAAGGTCCATTTCTTTGACCTTGCCTTCTCTGACAAACACATAGCGCGTGCGTGTGCTTTCTCTCTCTCAATAATTAGGGCTGTCAAGCGATTTAAAAAAAGTAATCGCAATTAAAAAATTATTAGTGATTAATCGCACTGTTAAACAATAATAGAATACCATTTATTTAAATATTTTGGAAGTTTTCTACATTTTCAAATATATTTATTGCAATTATAACACAGAATATAAAGTGTACAGTGCTCACTTTATAATTTTTGATTACAAGTATTTGCACTGTAAAAAAACAAAATAAACTGTTTTCAATTCACCTAATACAAGTACTGCAATGCAATCTCTTTATCATGAAAGTTGAACTTACAAATGTAGAATTATGTACAAAAAATAAGTGCATTCAAAAATAAAAAAAGGTAAAACTTTAGAACCTACAAGTCCATTCAGTCCTACTTCTTGTTCAGCCAGTCGCTCAGACAAACAAGTTTGTTTACATTTGCAGAAGATAGTGCTGTCTGTTTTTTGTTCACAATGTCTCCTGAAAGTGAGAACAGGTGTTTGCATGGCACTGTTGTAGCCGGCATGGCAAGGTATCTACCTGCCAGATATGCTAAACATTCGTATGCCCCTTCATGCTTCGGCCACCATTAAGGGGATATGCTACCATGCTGATGACACTCATTTAAAAAAAAAAAAGAATGCGTTAATTAAATTTGTGACTGAACTCCTTGGGGGAGAATTGTATGTCTCTGGCTCTATTTCAGCCGCATTCTGCCATATATTTCATGTTATAGCAGTCTCGGATGATGACTCAGCACACATTGTTAATTTTAAGAACGCTTTCGCTGCGGAGTTGACAAAACGCAAAGAAGATACCAATGTGAGATTTCAAAAGACAGAGATAGCTCTCAAACCAAGGTTTAAGAATCTGAAGTGCCTTACAAAATCTGAGAGGGATAAGGTGTGGAGCATGCTTTCAGAAGTCTTAAAAGAGCAACACTCTGGATAGGGGGTTGGGAAGACAGGGAGCAGTGGGGGTTGGATGGGTTGGAGGTTCTGAGGGGGGCAGATGGGGGAGGGGGCCAGGCTGTTTGGGGGTGCAGCCTTCCCTACGTGGCCCTCCATACAGTTTCGCACTCCGATATGGCCCTCGGGCCAAAAAGTTTGCCCACCCCTGTGTTAGACTGAACTCAAGCGATTATCGTCCATTAAGGCTTTTATAATATGAGCAATGTTATATTATTGAACTTGTTCAGTTATGGTATCTTTGAAAGGGCATAGGAGAGGGTTTCTCACGCAATGTTACAATGTCAAACAATATAAGACTTTGCAATTCTTAGCTAAACCCCTTTGTCTATATATTTTGATCTTGTAGACAATGGCCTTCAAGCACAAAAACGCAAAACGAATTGAAGGGCTTGATGTCAATGTATGGTAAGTGACACCTTAAAATATATGCAGAATTCTAAAAATCAACTAGTGTGTTATCTTTTCCAAATTGATTATTTATCCAGCACCACAGAAATATACAACTCTTGTTATCCCTGGTGCTGAATTGTATTCACACGTATGCCTAGAAGATAGATTCAATGGGCCAAATGTGATGGTGGTGGTGATGTGAAATAAGCCAATACAAGTTCATAAGCTGTGAGTAAGTTAGAATTCTGAAGTGCAGAATGAACCAAAGTAAAACAAAAGTAATTCTCAGCAGGGGTGCTAGAACAATTTGTACAGTGGGGGTGCTGAGAACTATTGAACCAAATTGTAAACCCTGTATATGATGGAAACCACTTCCTGCCTGGGGATGCAGCAGCACCCCTAGTTCCAGCATCTATGATTGTTAGGTATGGTGGCAACAAGGGGCTACAGATGTATAGATTAGTTTTGTTGAACAACCTAGCTTTGCTAATTTACACCCGTTTCATTTAATCATCTTGAACCTGTCGCTGTACAAATTAACCTAATATATTTTACTATATTTTTATCCAGGGCTTAAATTGGTCTCAAAGTAGCATCAGGTGTGTCATTGCCATCTAGTGGGATTTCATTAGTTTGTAACATTAACTGAGGGGTTGGGCAGATTGTTTAAATGCACTTGGTGCTCTTTCATCAATGACCATCCTGCCTCAGTCTCCTCACAGCAATTTCAGTTGTTGATAGCTGTGTCTGTGGGTATGTCTACACTACGAAATTAGGCCGATTTTTAGAAATTGATTTTATACAGTTGATTGTGTATGTCCCCACTAAGCACATTAAGTCAGCAGAGTGCGTCCTCACTACCGTGGCTAGCATCGACTCATGGAACAGTGCACCGTGGGAAGCTATCCCACAGTTCCCGCAGTCTCCGCTGCCCATTGGAATTCTGGGTTAAGTTCCCAATGCCTGATGGGGCAAAAACATTGTCGCAGGTGGTTTTGGGTACATGTCGTCAATCTCCCCTCCCTCCCTCCGTGAAAGCAACTACAGACAATCATTTTGCGCCTTTTTTCCTCGGTTACCTGTGCAGATGCTATAGCACAGCAAGCATGGAGCCCACTCAGCTCACCGCTGCTGTTGTAAGCGTTGTAAACACCTTGCGCATTATCCTTCAGTATGTGCAGAACCTGGCAAAGAGATGGCAGCACAAGGACGATTGTGAGGAGGACATGGACACACATGTTTCTGAAAGCACAGCATGTGGCAGTTGGGACATCATAGCGGCAGTGGGGCTGGTTGATACAGTGGAACGCCGATTCTGGGCACGGCAAACAAGCAGTGACTGGTGGGACCGCATAGTTTTGCAGGTATGGGATGATTCCCAGTGGCTGCAAAACTTTTGCATGTGCAAGGCCACTTTCCTGGAACTCTGTGAGTTGCTTTCCCCTGTCCTGAAGTGCAGGAATACCAAGATGAGAGCTACCCTGACAGTTGAGAAGCGAGTGGTGATAGCCCTGTGGAAGCTTGGAACGTCTGACTGCTACCGGTCAGTTGGGAATCAATTTGGAGTGGGCAAATCTACTGTGGGGACTGCTGTGATTCAAGTAGCAGAACGTCAGTGATTGCATTGACTATCAAGGGTAGTGACTCTCAGAAATGTACAGGTCAGAGGGAAACCCATTGCAAAGCCATTCACTAACTGTGGTAGGGTGATAGACAGAACACATATCCCTGTCTTGGCACCGGACCACCTTGCCAACCAATACATAAACCACAAGGGGTACTTCTCAATGGTGCTGAAAGCACTGGTGGATCACAAGGGACATTTCATCGACATCGACGTGGGATGGCTGGGAAAGGTGCATGACGCTCGCATCTTTAGGAACTCTGGGCTGTTTGAGCAGCTGCAAGAAGGGATTACTTCCCAGACCTGAAAATTACTGTTGGGGATGTTGAAATGCCAATAGTTATCCTTGGAGACCCAGCCTATCCCTTGCTCCCATGGCTCATGAAGCCGTACACAGGCAGCCTGGACAGTAGTAAGGAACAGTTCAGCTATAGGCTGAGCAAGTGCAGAATGGTGGTAGAATGTGCCTTTGGACCTTTAAAAGCTCGCTGGCGCTGTTTGCTGACTAGGTTAGACCTCAGCGCAAACAGTATTCCCATTGTTATTACTGCTTGCTGTGTGCTCTATAATATCTGTGAAAATAAGGGGGAGACATTTATGGTGGGGTGGGAGGTTGAGGCAAATCACCTGGCTGCCAATTTTGAACAGCCAGACACCAGGGCTATTAGAAGAGCATAGGTAGGTGCGCTTTGCATCAGAGAGGCTTTGAAAACCAGTTTCATGACTGGCCAGGCTACGGTGTGACAGCTGTGTGTGTTTCTCCTTGATGCAAACCCACCCCCTTTGTTGATTTTTAATTCTCTGTAAGCCAACCATCTTCCCCCCCTTCAATCACAGCTGACAAAGGAAATAAAGTCACTATTGTTTTGAAATCTTTCTTTCTAAATTAAATTTAATTTAATTTAAATTTAAAAGGAGATAACTGATAAGGTAGTCCGGGTGGGGTGGGGGAGGAGGGAAGGACAAGGGCACATCACTTATTGTAGCCACACTAAAAATCAAAACTGTTCTAATGACAGCCTTCTGTTGCTTGGGCCATCCTCTGGAGTGGCTGGGTGCCCACAGCTTCCCCCCCTCTCCCCCCTGCGTTCTTGGGCATCTGGGTGGGGAGAAGGACAGGTGGTTGTACAGTGGATGCAGCAGCGGTCTGTGCTCTTGTTGGCTTTCTTGCAGCTCTATGAGACACCTGAGCATGTCCGTTTGCTCTCCCATTAGCCTCAGCATTGCATCCTGCCTCTTCTCATCGCGCTCACTTAATGCTTTCCTGGACTCTGCCACTGAATGCCTCCATGCATTCAGCTGTGCCCTATCAGTGCGGGAGGACTGCATGAGGTCAGAAAACATGTCATCGCGAGTGCGTTTTTTTCGCCTTCTAATCTGCGATAACCTCAGGGATGGAGATGATAGGGGGAGCATAGAAACATTTGCACCTGTAGGGGGATAAAAAGGGAGAGTAAAATTTAAGATGATACATTTCTGAGAACAAAAGGGAGACTCTTTCACAGTGAATCAAGCAATTCAAAGCAGACAGCACATGTGCTTTAGGTCGCATTTTGCCTTTTATATTGAGCACCTGCTGGTATGGTGACACATCACACAAGGCTGGGCAACAGAATTCGGTTTCCAGGCAGCCATGGTAAGCCAAAGGGTACAGGGGTTTGGCTTCTAACACCTTCATAACATGTGGGAATGTTTTCAAACTGCAGCGTCCTCCTTTCCCATAGCAAGCAATGCTGGTTCGGTTTGCCATTTAAAAGGAGGGGCTGCGGTTTTCGGGTGAATGTGCAGCACACGCCTCCCCCTACCCCTCCGCGTGGCTGTTTGGGATGATCCCTTCACCCTTCCCCCCGCCGCATGGCTATGGGATGATCCCTTTTAGCCAAGCGCAAACAGCCCAGCATGAACGGGGTCCTTTTACTGTTCCCGTACAAAAATTCCCCTATTTCAACCAGGTGACCATGAATGATATCACTCTCTTGAGACTAACACAGAAAGATGAAGACCCAATGTTGCTTGAATGCAAACAAAACCCAGGACCATTCGCTGCCATGCTTTGTGCTGCAATGATTCCAGACTACTTGCTACTGGCTTGGCGTGGTAAGGTATCCTACCATGGAGGGCGAAATAAGGCAGCCCTCCCCAGAAACCTTCTGCAAAGGCTTTCAGAGTACCTCCAGGAGAGCTTCATGGAGATGTCCCTGGAGGATTCCCGCTCCATTCCCAGACATGTTAACAGACTTTTCCAGTAGCTGTACTGGCCGCGAATGCATCCCAGGTCTTCAGGGAAAATCAGACATTAAACACTATTGCTTTTACGCCCTGTACTGTAGTTACCAATGTGCACTCACCAGAGATGCCTTCTCCATTTTCAGGGTCGGGGATCCCGCTGTGGGAGGGTATTGGCTCCAGGGTGATGAAAAGCTCCTGGCTGCTGGGGAGAACGGATTCACCGCTTGCCTGCTGCACATTCTCCTCCATATCATCCTCCTCCTCCTCCTCCTCTGTGTTGCATGAGACTCCCCCCTTGCAGGTGTGCACGGACAGTGGTGGGGTAGTGGTAGGATCTCCCACCTAGAATTCCGTGCAGCTGATCATAGAAGTGGCATGTATGGGGCTCTGACCCAGAGTGACAATTTGCCTCCTTTGTCTTTTGGTAGGCTTGCCTGAGCTCCTTGACTTTCACGCGGTACTGCTGCTTGTCCCTGTTGTAGCCTCTGTCCATCATGCCCTGTGCGATTTTTGGCATATATATTAGCATTTCTTCTTTTTCTGCCTGCACAGATTCTTCTCTCCATACAGCAGTCAGATCCAGTGTCTCCCGTTCGCTCCATGCTGGAGCTCATTTGCGATTCTGCAGGGGACTGCATGGTTACCTCTGCTGCTGAGCTTGCCATGCTGACCAAACAGGAAATAAAATTCAAAAGTTCCCGGGGCTTTTCCTGTGTACCTGGCTAGTGTATTGGAGTTGAAAATGCTGTCCAGAGTGGTCACATTGGGGCACTCTGGGATAGCTCCTGGAGGCCAATAACGTCTATTTGCATCTGCACTACCCCAAATTTGACCCAGCAAGGTCGATTTTAGCGCTACTCCCCTCGCCGGGGAGGAGTACAGAAGTCAATTTTAAGAGACCTTTAGGTCGACTGAACGGGGTTGCTTTATAAAATCGACCTAACGCGGCTAAATTCGACCTAACTGTGTAGTGTAGACCACGGCTGTGACACTGTAACCGTAATTTTTTTTTATCTGGTTAACAATTGGATGGTGAGGGAAGGGCAGAAGGAAAGAGCACACAAAAGGAGAAAAAATTGCAGGCTAAAAATTCTATAATTAGCTTTTGGCGGGCTTAATAGAGTTTGTTGTTCCATGCATTGGTCCATAGACTGGTATGACTAGGAATGTTTACAGAGCTCCGTGAGAGGACTGGCTAATACTGTGAGTCTTGCTGGCTTAAATGTTTGCTAGGCTTTCAGGTTAGATTCACCCCAGTAATTGCACCTGCCTGCTTCAGCAAGATCCACTATGGTCTGAGTGGGGGGGGGATTCACCCCAGCAGTATTGTTTCACTGCTGCCTTCCTTCAGGGAGTACGTTGGGGGTGTGTAGTTTTTGTTTGCAGACAGGGTCCCCTATGAGTCCTGGCAATACAGGCTGTTCAGGAGATACGCTCTGGAGACACCATCTCCCCAGATGGTTCTGCCCACGCTTGGGGTTCCTAATAGCCTTGCAGTGCTCCCTCCTCTCCTCTAGGGGTCTTGCCTTTCTAGAGTCCATTGGCCCACTGTGGATTCAGCCCATTGCTTTTATGTTTAAAGTTGACAAATGAGCAGGATAATTTTCTTGATAAAACTTTAACACACACACATTTTTCCCTAGGGTTGAATTTACTAAGGTGGCTGCAGACCCCTCAATTGTTAACCTTGGTCAAGGCCTTCCAGATATATCCCCTCCTAGCTATGTTAAAGAAGAGCTAGCCAAGGCAGCGACAGTTGATAGGCTGAACCAGTACACACGTGGCTTTGTGAGTACATTGAACTTTGGGGAAAGTTTGTTACATGGGAAACTTAAAGACTTAATTTTAAGTTAGGTGTATAACTTTGTTCCCTTTCATCTTGGCTCCTCTTCCTCCTTCCAAGCGTGGATTTCTGTAATAGAGCTTACCAGCTGCTGATCAACATTCCTAGTGTAGGTTTATTTAAAGCAGAGTCATTCACTCAGATTATCATCTTATAGTGCAGCATGTGTACCCTGCCAATCCTCTGGCCAGGTCACTTACGGTCTCACCCCTTCCAGGGAATCCAAGTCCAGTACAACAATAGTCCAGTAGCTTCATGTCAAGTCTTCAGCCCAACTTCACATTTATTGGCCTTCCAGCCCTTGTCTCCAGAAATCTTCACACCACCATCCTCAGAGGGTCAGTAGGGGAACTAGGTCCACCCTTCCCTGTGGGTTTCAGTTCAGGGACCCTGCAATAAGTTGCTAAGGTATGTCTGTTCGGACTTTTGCTTCCTCCATAGGTTACTTCCTACCTTAGCCTGTCCTCAGATACCAAAAAGAGAGTAAATTGGTTACAGGGAACAAAGCGTAGTCAAAGGTTGTATACCAGGCCTACCTGTTCCAGAGAGACTCTGGCATCTAGCAGTCTCTAGTTTTCTGCTGGGCCCAGCTGGCCCCTCTTCAAGGGGCTAGCACAAGAAATCCACACCTTCTCCCAGTTATCTACTACTAAGTTGGGCTGAGGCCCTAGAAAGTTGAGACTTCTTTGTTAACCTCCTCCTGGCGCTGGCCAAGATGGCCATCCATCACACCAGGAGAAGGAATCTGGACTGGTTCTGGTGCTCTATGACTATGGGGGTCTATTTCCAGTCTCTCATCCAGTTGCCTCCAGGCAGAATTCCTCTGGGCAATACGCAGACTCCTTAGACGCCTTTGAGGAGTAGTGGGTGCTGTTCAGGGTTTGCTGCTTGGTGTCCCCTCTGATTTCCCTGATTTTTTTCAACCTTTAATCTTCCCTCCAGTCTTTTTTTTTTTTTTTTTTTTTCCTTTCTTCATTCATTCATTGTCCCAAGAATTCAGTTGTGGCCTGGGTTCAGGGTCCCCTTTGGTCTAGTTCTGGCAGGCCTAGGCCTGCCCATCTCAGTACCCACTAAGCCGGGCTTTTCCTCTTTTATCTCCTCCCTCCAGGTTTGACTGATCTCACAGGTGTAATGGGTTGGAGTTTGAGCCCACGGCTCTCATTATTCTCTTTCCAGCCAGCGGGAGGCCTATATACCCCATCACAATACAGACAGATGAGGGAGTGCAAGGAAAGGAAACAATGAGACCTCTCCGTCTCTGTGTCCCTATAGGGGAGGGAATGAAATGGGGTTATATATTGTCCTTCATAACTGGCCTAGCACACCAGAGGCTCCTGGAGCTACCTTGGGGTAGGATACTGCTAAATTGGCATTTTAGAACCCAAAACCATCAGATGTAGAAAGAATTGCCTGGTAGGAATCAAGAAATTGAACCTCTCCTCCTTCCCCATCACCCACAAACCCCTTTAAAACCCACTTGTGATTTTAGGCTAAAACTGGTAGTGTAGGGGCTCACCTTGTATTTTTCTTTGTTTCAAACAAACAGCCTCCTCCTCCTGTTTTGATTTTTGTGTATGAAAGAAATCAAACACTTACAGGACAATATCTCCTCTAAATCATACCAGTAATCTCCTACTTATTAATAATTCTGTCCACAGTTATTTCTGTTTATTGAGAGATAAAGCGTGTATGTGTGCATAGATAAATTTTTGTATTATCAGTTGTCTGTAATATATAGCGCACACCACATGCGTTTTTTCTTTATTTTGAACAGGGCCATCCATTGCTGGTGAAAGCCTTGTCCCAGGTATATGAGAAGGTTTGTGGAAGAAAGATTGATCCTTACACAGACGTCTTGGTGACAGTGGGAGGATATGGATCTCTGTTTAGTGCAATACAGGGGTTAATTGAAGTGGGAGATGAAGTAAGCTTTATCTGAAGTATTTTATTATTGCTACCAAAATAAAATTAATTATGTTGATGTTTTCTTTCTAGTGTTTTTAAAAAATATATAAATTGCAGTTTTATCTATTTAGCCTACGCCAGATAATTAAGAGCCCTGTCATGTAGGTGAGGGGCTGGCAAACATTTTTAGAGACTGGGCCATATCTCAATAAGGAGACTGTCTCATGAATGCCTCCATCCCATTCACCAACATGCAGGCCTCCTCCCCTATTTATTGTACTTCTACCTCATTGTTGCCGTTAACACCCACTAATTCCTATTTTACAAACTTTGTGGGCTGCTGTCTGCATCAAGAAACTAAATATGGTTCAGGGTATCTGTTCTCAATGTTTGAATAGCCATTATAGTTCAGATTTTGTTTCAGACTATTATATGGTACCAGTGTGAAGGGAAAAAAAAGTATACACATTTTTAAAGTTAGGATCAGTATTTGTTTTCATATGGTAGGCCTGATGATTCATCCTTTCATTATTGCTTTGTTTCCCACTGCTACCAGATACCTGAAATGGCTTTTTGGGAAGCGGTATTTGGGAGACACTGTAACTGACAAGTGCTTTTTCTGGTGTGGTACATTGGCTTTTTTCCTTTTCTTAAGAATACTTCTGTTTTGTGTTCTCATCCTTGTTGCTTTGATCTTCTCTCCCCTTTTGTCTCTGTCACTCTTTGAGTCTTTTGTATTACCTTAATCCTTTGCCATTGTTCACTACCCCTTTTGCCTCGTCTCTCCACGTTTTAATACCTTTTGTGTCTCTGTCCGTAAGCACTTCTAACATTATATGCTAGTAGCAACTGTAGTGTTTAACTTGAGAAGAATTGCCCATGTCTAATCTCTGAAGTACTACTAATATATGTTATCTTAGTGAGTAGTACCTCTAATTATCAGATTGAGAGCATTGCCATATGATGTTCTAAGACGATGAAAATTGTGCATTATCAAATCCGGTTTGAATGCCCAAGGTGCACAGTAAATTCATATGGCCAAAGTAAATCTGAAGAAAGTAATATGATGTTACAACGCATAGTAATTTCTCAATTCTAGGTCTTGCTGACTGTATGTTTTAATTTCAGGTGATAATAATAGAGCCATTTTTTGACTGTTATGAGCCCATGGTGAAGATGGCAGGAGGAAAACCTGTTTTTATCCCATTGAGATATGTATGTTTTTAAAAAAAATATTATTATTATTTATTATTAGTCTCACAAAATAATTCTGTGATTAATAACATTTGATAATCACATTATAGATGGTCCCCGTTTAGTTGTTCTTAACATACAACTATATAATAAATGAGATAAAATGCTACAATATAAGGCTCAGAGGTGATGCTATCCAAAGCATTATAGAAATAGTGTTCTACAAGTGTTGTAAAGAGTAGGGCACTGTTTCCCATTTAATTCAACTTCTGCATGCTGAAAGCTCCTAAAGTCCTTTTGTTTGACACCATCAGAAAAGTTTTGAAACACAAAATAATGGAAGGGTGATCACATGCCTAGTTTACGTATTTGTTATTTTAAAGAGTTGGTTTCTGATCCTGTTCAGCAGCTTGTGAAGTGATGGGATATAATCTCTATTCCAAAAACTGCCTACTAAATTAGGAATGGTCTTCCATTTACCACAAAAAGTGGAATGACTGTTTCCTTTTTAGTTATGGAGATTAGCAATTTCTCTGTGGTTGATTTTCAAATAGCAACACCTCAGATATTTGAAAGAAAACTACTAATTAGTTGTACTGAAAGGACCAGAAAACTTCTGTTCTTTGGAACAAAAATCTAGAGGGATGGGTATTGAAGTAACCTAGTATTATTCTTCCAGTCTAAGGAAGGCGTTGTGCCTGCACTCTGTGCAGTTGAGCTCCCACAGTTTTGTGGGAGGCAGAGCTGGGGAGAACTGTTCTACAGCATTAGTAACTTCCTGAAGACTTGCAGGGATTTCCCGGTGTAAGAAATTTTGACCCTGTCTTTGTGAACTGAGGTGAACTCCAGCAGTTCTTATGCCATGTCCCTCACTGTAATGTGTAACTGTATGAAGCTTAGAAGGGTCATGCTCTCCACGTGCTCAATGACTGCTGAAGCTTTCTCCTCTTGACTACACGTTGCAGTAGGGCACAGATAGTTTCCTAACTTTGGTCTTCCTGTGAGCTTTGCATGGGGAAAGGCATGGTCTGGGCTATAATGTGTGTTGCACTTAAGTAATACAGGCATTTATTCCTATTCTAGAAAACTGTTATTGGGAACTCTGCATCTAGTGCTGATTGGGTCTTAGATGCAACTGAACTTGCTAGTAAATTTAATTCCAGAACAAAAGCTATTCTACTGAATACTCCTCACAACCCTATAGGCAAGGTAAGACTTCCATTCTAGTTTAACATAGTAGTTGTAATTTCAGAGTGTATCTTAAATACACTGATTAATGCATTGGCCCTCCCTTTTTGCCTTCTAGGTATTTACCAAAGAAGAACTCCAGGTAATAGCTGATCTCTGTATTAAACATGACACCCTGTGCTTCAGTGATGAGGTGTATGAATGGCTGGTGTACAAAGGAAATAAACACATTAAAATAGGTACTGATTTTTGTATAACCACGCAGATGGTTGTGGAAGGATATCATAAATGTGCATCTCAAAGATAACTGATGCTGTCAAGTAGTTCAAACTATAATTTTGGTTTAGTTTAAAATTATGAAACTCTGATGAGGAACATCCTTTATTTTCTAAATCTTTATTTAAAAGATTAAAGGTGGAATTTTCAAAAGCATTTAAGTGGATTGAGACATGCAAGTCCCATAGAAAGTAGATGGGCCTTGTACTCCTAAACCACTTAGGTCCTATTGAAAATCCCACCCTAATTCAATTCTTTGTTGAAGAATAACGTCATAATCACTGGTTTCAGAGTAGCAGCCCATGTTAGTCTGTATCTGCAAAAAGAAAAGGAGTACTTGTGGCACCTTAGAGACTCTACATCTCAGTGGTGTGCTTTGTTGCAGAGCTAGCTGAGGGAAGGGAACAAGAGCTCACTATCAAACCTCTTTCCTGGAGCTCTGCTGACATAATCAGTGAGGCTAGTGCATAATAAGGAAACCACATTATTGTTTTTCCCATAAAAAACAGGAAAAAAAAAGTTGGAAAAAGGTAAAGAACAAAATTAGTAGAAGATTATTTCCTACACCTTTCTCCCAAGCAGAGGGTATTAAAAAATAATGGGCATTTCAAACACTGAAATCACTCTGGGTGCTATGTGGAGTCTTGCTTCAGTTGTTCTCTCAGGCAGAGATGCTAAACAAACAAAACCATTGCAAGGACAAATCAGACAACTAAACATTTAATGCTATCAGGGTCCCTGCAATAGTTTCCTTTTTTAGGGCCTGATCCATCTCTCACTGAAATCCATGAAAACAGCTCCACTGACTTCACTAGGAGCTGGATCTTAGTTTAGGCACATCCAATATATGCTGCCAATAACCCTAATCCAGATTCTGCAAACACTTTTACATGTGCTTAGTATTACGTTCATGAGTAGTTCTACTGAAGTCTATGGGATTGCACAAGTGCTTAAGTTAATCATGTGTGTAAATGTTTGGAGGTTGTGGCCTTAGTTTGAATCCTAGTTAGTGGATTGTGAGAAGTCTGAATCCTACACTTCAAGGTCATAAGGGAGCATTATGATCCTCTAGTCTGACCCCCTGCACAATGCAGGCGACAGAATCTTCCCCACCCACTACTGTAACAAACCCCTGACCTATATCTGACGTACTGAAATCCTCAAATCGTGGTTTAAAGACTTCAAGATGCAGAGAATCCTCCAGCAAGTGACCCGTGCCCCACACTGCAGAGGAAGGTGAAAAACCCGCAGGGCCTCTGCCAATCTGACTTGGAGGAAAATTCCTTCCCGACCCCATATATGGTGATCAGCTAAACCCTGAGCATGTGGGCAAGACTCCCAGGAAAGAATTCTCTGTAGTAACTCCGATACTACCCTATCTAGCATCCCACCATTGGGCATATTTACCACTAATAGTCAAAGATCAGTTAATTGCCAAAATTAGGTCATCCCATCATACCATCCCCTTCATAAACTTATCAAGCTTAGTCTTGAAGCCAGATATGTCTTTTGCCTCCACTTCTCCCCTTGGAAGGCTATTTCAGAACTTCACTCCTCTGATGGTTGGAAACCTTCATCTAATTTCAAGTCTAAACTTCCTGATGGCCAGTTTATATCCATTTGTTCTTGTGTCCACATTGGTACTGATCTTAAATAATTCCTCTCCCTCCCTGGTATTTATCCCTCTGATAATATTTCTAGAGAGCAATCATATCTCCCCTCAGCCTTCTTTTGGTTATGCTTAAACAAGCCAAGCTTTTTGAGTCTCCTTTCATAGGACAGGTTTTCCATTCCTCAGATCATCCTAGTAGCCCTTCTCTGTACCTGTTCCAGTTTGAATTCATCCTTCTTAAACATGGGAGACTAGAACTGCACACAATATTCCAGATGAGGTCTCACCAGTGCCTTGTATAACGGTATTAACACCTCCTTATCTCTACTGGAAATACCTCTCCTGATGCATCCCAAGACCGCATTAGCTTTTCTCATGGCCATATCACATTGGCAGCTCATAGTCATCCTGCGATCAACCAATACTCTGAGGTCCTTCTTCTCCTCCTCTGTTACTTCCAAGCGATGCGTCACCAGTTTATAACAAAAATTCTTATTGTTAATCCCTAAATGCATGACCTTGCACTTTTACCCTATTACTATTACTCCAGTTTACAAGGTCATCCAGCTCTTCCTGTATGATATCCCATTCCCCCTCTGTATTGGTAATACCTCCCAGCTTCGTATCATCTGCAAACTTTATTAGCACATTCCCACTTTTTCTGTCAAGGTCAGTAATAAAAAGATTAAATAAATTGGTCCCAAAACCAATCTCTGAGGAACTCCACTAGTAACCTCCTTCCAGACTGACAGTTCACCTTTCAGTATGACCCGCTGTAGTCTCCCCTTTAACCAGTTCCTTATCCACCTTTCAATTTTCATATTGATCCCCATCTTTTCCAATTTGGCTACTAATTCCCCATGTGGAACTGTATCAAATGCCTTACTGAAATTGAGGTAAATTAGATCCACTGTGTTTCCTTTGTCTAAAAAATCTGTTACCTTCTCAAAGAAGGAGATCAGGTTGGTTTGGCATGGTCTACCTTTTGTAAAACTGTGTTGTATTTTGTCCCAATTACCATTGATCTCCTTAACTACTTTCTCCTTCAATTTTTTTTTCCCCCAAAATCCCTTGCCTTGCTAGTTTATTATTAAGGATTATCTTCTCAGCTATACACAGGTTTTGGTTCTGGAAGTAGCTACTTGCATGAACACCCAGCTGAAAGGTAATGGACTGTAGAGTTATGAAGTCCCATGTTAGGACAATGAAGGTGAATTTTAATGATGCCCAATAAAGTAGCCCTGTTGAAATTAAAATGTTAACCCAAAAGGCATAAAATTAACTTTCCTGACAGTCAGAAGAACTGTGTTCTGTTCCTGGCGCTGATGCTGATATAATGTGCGTCCTTGAGCAAACCATTCATGTCTCCCTGCCTCAGTTTCCCCATCTTTTAAAGTGGCAATCATGATATCCTTCTTTATAAAGTGCTTTGAGATTTACAGATAAATTACCCACTAATTTTTATTAATGATAAAATTTGAGATTAACTAGGAATAAGCAAATGTTTTTTTTGGTCTACAATGACTTTGGAAAACTGGTAGTTAAGATGAGTTTAGTGTAACTGAATTAATGTATTGCTTTCTGCTTGCTGAAGATGTAGTCCTTTTGCATGCTCAGCTCCCACTGATATCTGTGGGACATGCAGGCCACGAGGTTTGTTTTTTTTTGCTTTCTAATGCTATTTTAAAAAAATCCTATTTTTAAGGCCAACTTGGTGGCCTAATCATAATATCATACAAGAGGCCTGTTGCCCACTGGGACATGGAGGAAATAACTCTTAGTTTTATTAGTATATTATTAGTATAACTTTGTTTTAACATTTTGAAGGAAAAAATACCAGATGAACAAAAAGCATTTTTATTGCACAACATAAAATTTACAATTCCAGTGTGATAATGACTCAAGTTAAAGCTTAGAGTATGAGTCAACTGGCTTTAGCTGCATACTCTAACAGATCCCATCAAATGATCTTACAATTTATTGTTAAAAACCTACCAACCATAAAACCTTCAGAATAAAAATGTAACTGATAAAGTCTTCTTTTACTAAAAGAAGCAAGACTTTTTTTTTAACTTCAGCTTCTTAGTTTTTATAACTGTACATTAAAAATAATACAAGGAAAAAAAATCCACTATTTCACTATGTAGAAGCTGCAAGGTTTTTATATTAAGCTTTACACATTCAATCAAATGCAGTGATGCTTCTTACATGAAAGATGCAAAATGGATATTACAGAGTCTGGTGGTGGTTCTTATTATATAATCTAATAGGGTAGCTAGTCATATATCATAAAATTAGCATAGTCTTTATTCTGTCGCTCAGGCAGTCTTCTCTAATATAGAACACTTCATCATGTCTCTAACCCTTATCTGACTTTTGTAAAAGTGCAAATCTCTTATGAGTAACGATTAGAGCTATAGTGGCAGATTTAGAGTTCTCATATCGTAATTGAGGATTCTGTTGGCATTTCAACAAACAGTGCCCCAGCCCAGGTAATATGCTTATATGTGTTACCTTACAGATAATTCCCAGCACTTAATTGGCATTAATTATTTTAAACCGTACTGAGTTTGAATATAATGATATTGCCATACAGCATAGAAAAAATGCTCCCCATTCCATTTAATCCTGCATATTAATTTATGGCTTGTGAAAGTGATAGACTGCCCTTTCCCCCTCTACCTTCTCCCTGCTATTATTGTGTGGAATGCTCCTGCTATCTGTCCCCATGCTTGAATTCCTGGGAGTAGTTTGCAAAACAGTCTCAGGTCTGGTCTAAGTTTAAAAGTTAGGTCAACGTAGCTATGGTGCTTAGGGGCTTAGTTGCAGCTCTTCCATTGACGTAGCTACCACCGCTTGGAAAATTGGATTATCTCCTGTGAGGGGGAAAAACCCCTTCTGTCACTGTAGGAAGTGTCTTGGCTAAGTGGCATGCTTGTAGGTGTAGCACCATAGATCTGTGCCACTATAGCACCTATAGTGTAGACATGGCCTAAACAGAGGGCACCTAGCTTTGAAATTCACTTGTGCTTGCAGTATGCTGGAGCCAGTTTGTCAGCCTTTAGGACGTGGTGCTTAAATACTACAGCCTACATAGCTCAATAGAAGATGCATCTGTTCAAACTGACTTTTTGTTTTCAAGGTTACAAGTCTGTTGGAGAGATGAGTGCTGGTTAGGGGGAAGATGGGTTTCTCATTTGCTAATTGTTTTGTGTTTTACATTTGTAAATGTGCCCCAAAATGACAGTGATGGGCACTGACTTGAACCAGTTCTAGTACAGGTACTGTGAAAATTTGCCCGTGGAATTTTGCCATTGCGTCTATGACAGCCTTGCTTATGGGCCTCCCTAGAGAGAACTCCTGACCGTTGTGCTGGATTTGGCAATAGCTCTTTAGTATGACAATGGGATGGGATGCAACAGGACAACTGAAATCACTAGTCCTTGTGCCCTCATCTAACCTTATATGTAACAACTTTGGGAAATGCATCTGGGCTTATCCTATGAAGTGGTCCATGGATTGTGAGAGTCAGAAAGGACATTCCATTGAAGCCATCTGAAAAAGCCTGCAGATATAAGAAAAGTCTTTTGCTCTAGCAGAATTAAAATGGCCTTAATTTGGTTTAGCATAATTCACTATATATTAAACCAACTGAAGATCACTTTAATGCTGAATGGAGTTTCCACACAAGAATTTAATGTGGTTTGACAAATTCACTTTAAATTCTCACCTTTAGTTAATTTGTATTAACTTTCCTAAGTGTCCCCAGTTACCATGTGCTCGATAACATGAGTTAAGAACACATCTTTTTTCCTAGTGACGAGGCACCACGAAAGGCGTGATGGTTCGTTCATCTCAATACAGTGTTAATTCTGAGGCCTGGCAATGACCGTGTAAATGTCAACATTGGGTACATCTACACTGGAATAAAAGCCCTGTGACACAGTCATGGCTGGCTTGAGTCAGCTGATTCAGGCTCATGGGGAACAGGCTGCAGGACTGAAAATTGCTGTGTTTAGGGCTTGGGCTGGAACCCGAATGTCTACACAGCAATTTTTCAGCCCTGGAGCCGGAGCCTGAGCCCGAGTCAGCTGACCCGGGCCACCTGTGGGTTTTTTAGCCAGTGTAGACCTATCCACTGTTACAATGATCAGCCATGAACTAGTTAACAGGCTTGTCCAGCTAACAATCCCATTGTAGTTGGATACTACAGAAATCAGAGGTGAAAAAGAGCTGTCTAGGTCTGTGGCATAAACCAACAGCCCAAGAACCACCCATAAGTGTTGAGAAAAGAGCAAAGAACTCCTGGATTTAGCTATATTGCAGGTGGGAGGTGTAATGTTAGTAAATCTGCCAGCTCTGATCAAGTTAGTGCGCTAAAAATAGCATGGGTGGCAGCTCAAGCTAGCTGCGCAAGCACAATCATGTCTAAGATCCTAGATATGTACTCGGGTGGCGGCTCTGGCTAGCTGCCTACGCTGCTGCAGCCACGTTGCTATTTTTAGCACACCAGCTTGATCAGAGCTAGTGCCCGTATGTCTACGTGAGTTGCGGAATCACACCTCCCACCTGCAGAGTAGACCTACTGTATATGCTATGTCTATGCTAGATAGTCGGAACAGATCTGGGAGTTTCAACCAAAAGCAGATAGCCAGGGATGCTTTTGGAAGGCTTATTCTGTAGCCCAGATCAACTCTACAATGTAGACTTCTGCCAGCATGGTTATGTGTGTCAGGGATCATACCTCTGCATACTCCTGACAGACATAACTATGCTGGCAGGTCAGGAGTGTGAAGAGGTGTGATCCCTGACAGATATAGCTGTCCAGGCAGAAACCCCTGGACTAGATGCAGTTATGCCAGCAAACCTGTTTTCATTCGGAGGGGGGGTGGGGCGCGGGGCACGGTGTTTTTGCTATATCGATACAAAGCGCAGCTTTGCCAGTATCTCTGTATCCACACTAGGGCAATTTGCTGGTATAGTATAGCAGTAGTCCTATACCAATAAAGTGCTCCTAGTATAGACATAACCTAACTCTGCAAAACTGAGGAATCCACTTTCTGCAAGTCTGAAGCCACATTTTGACTCTCGGCAGCTGGTGAAATATTTTTAAGTATGTTAATATTAAATTTTGGTGGGGAGATTGCAGGTATTGGTGCTATCATAAGGCTTTGACATTGAATTTTTTAAATTAAAGCTTAAATTCTACAGAAATTAAGAGGTGCTGAGAAACACTTTGGCTGGCTGCAGGAATGCTAAGACTGTGCATTACAGGGGTACAGTTGTGAATCTCAGTAGTAGTTGTAACAGTTCAGCTATTCCCGTGTATTTTATAAACGGTAGCGAAGATTGGCAGATACTGTGGATTTTGAGATACACTATAATCAATCCCATGATGATTATTTTGATTTTGCTGTTATCCAGTAACAGCTGAGAAACTACTTCATTGCCCTTTCTTTCACCCACTCTCAGTTCAAAACTTATTCTTAAGGGATGGATGTTTTTCAAGTTGCTGACGTAGAATTAGTAGATGTTTGGGGGCGTGGATGGCTCAGTCACCACAACTGGCACTGCTTAACATTCCTAATGGCAGCACCCGCAGAGTGGACAAGGACTGAATGGCCGTAGCGGAGGTGGATTTCTAGGGGTGATCCCTCCAATTCAGATTAAAGCACAGTGAGAGGGAGGTGTAGCAGAGTGTGCCAGTGGTCATTCAGCATTTGTTCTGTGGATAAATGGAGGCTTTGGTCTCCAGGGCTGACAGTCTGGTACCTTTCACAAGCACCAAATTCATACCAATTCAAATTTCATAAAATGAAAGATGTTTTCACTCTGTGTGTCTTGCTCATTCCTTAACTTTCTTTTTTTTGATCCTTGCCTAATTTCTATTCCAAAATACACTTCTCCATTTTTCATTTAAAATAAGAATTTTTCTCCTAGCTTTGTTTGTTACAATATTATATTAAAATATTGCTGCTCTTAGCTAGGAACAGTACAGATTTTTGTGATTGTATGGAACATGTATGTGCACTGGCAACCAAGTCACTTTATTTTATGTGCAGCTACACTGCCAGGCATGTGGGAGAGAACAATAACTATAGGAAGTGCTGGAAAGACATATAGTGTAACTGGCTGGAAGGTAAGAACAACCAGAGTAAGAGATCTGTTACATAAATAATATGTATTTATCTGACCTAAACCTTGTCTATTTTTGCATTCTATCATTTGAAAGCTTACTGTGCATCCAACTCACAAAAAATTGCAGACAATATTCACTTGGAAATGCTACCTACCTTTAATATGCACTCTCTAACAATGCTCTTATTAATTCTAAAAATAAACGCTTGTGAAAGTGAAACGGAAGGGAGGGGTGAATATTAAAAAATTAAGTACAAAACACTATTTGCTTTGCAGAAAGAGCCAAAACCGCTGAAGGATACATACAGAGTGTTTTTAAAACCTGTTTCCAGTTTTGTGAAGTGGGTGTAAAATGTTGGCATTAAAACATCTAAGGATTTTATTACTTCCACAGATCTAAAACACCATTGCTTGTGTGCACAGTTTTAGCCTACAAAATTGCACCCATAATACATTAGAGATGCAACAATTCAGGCTAGCTTAAGTCCCATTAAATATGTGACCAATAAATATTTTATTTGGCTCTGGTAAAGTAATGACAATGCTTTATACTGATTAGTATATATGAGTTCTATCTCCAGCATTTCTAAACCTGCCATTTAGCAAAACTTGTACAGTTTTTATGTCAACAGAAGTGCACTATTGCTTCTTCCCATTGTGAATACCTCGAATTCTTTCAACTTTTAATTCTTTATTATGAGTCCTAATTGCGAACTTGCCTTATTTTTAAGATGTCTGTTTTTTCTCCTCCCCCTTAGCTTGGATGGTCCATTGGTCCACAGCATTTGATAAAACATTTGCAAGTTGTTCAGCAAAATACGCTGTATACATGCCCAACTCCGTTACAGGTAGATACAGATGGGAGAGGAGAGAGGTTCTGTTTGTACAGTGTCTTGCATAAAGGAGTTGGGGCCTCCAGGCACTACTGCAATACAATTAATACAAATTAGTATGAATTTTGAGATGTCTAAATATTTTTATGTAGTTTCTTGGGGATAAACGTGCTGGTAGAGAAGGCAAATTTTAGAGTCACTAATGAGGCAATTTAAAAAATACACCAGAACCTTGAAAATTCTCATTGCATTAATCTGCAAAGGTGACCATTGTTGCACAAAGCCTGGCAGCCTGACTCCTTTCTCAGCCAAAATGTAATTGCAGGATGCTGCAGTGACATCTCATATTGCTGTGAATTACTTTTACCAAACAGTTATTTACTAGTATTCTATCATGTATTAGCATCAATAATTAAAACTAAACTATACTTCAAATTACACTGTAAACTCTTGAGGCAAGGACTGTGACTTCCTCTGGTGCAATGCCTAGCAGAATGTGGGCCTGATCCTGATTGAGACTTTTAGGTGTTACAACACTAGAAAGAGTAAATAATAACAACTTGTCAAAATAAATGCACACCTTCCATTTTGTGATGCAGTGGTTTGGGGTATTTGTGGACTCAGTAAGACCCCGGTCCTGCAAAGAGATCTATGTGAGAAGGTCCATACACCATGCAAAGTCCCAGTGACCTCTCCCAGTAACTTCAGTAGGACTTTGCATGTGTGCAAGGGTCCACCTGCAGGAAAACTTTGTATGCTGATTATGTTTGCAGGAGGCGTTGGCACAAGCTCTTTGGATCGACTTTAAACGCATGGATGACCCAGACTGCTACTTCTACTCGCTGTCTCGAGAGTTGGAAGGCAAGCGTAATCGGATGGCTGAGCTACTCCAAGAAGTTGGATTGAAACCTGTCATTCCAGATGGAGGATACTTCATGATTGTTGATGTTTCTGCACTTAGTCAGTGAAGGTTTATTATGAGGGAGTGGGAGCATACACTATAGTTAAGATTAAAATGCAACTTCCATTTTAAGCCTCCATTTTTTTCAGTTTCTCGTAACACTTTCAAACAAACTCCTTTTGGGCTAAAATGTTCTGTGTGTGAACTTGGCCCAGAGGTGATTATTTTTGTAAGTTTTGGTAAACTCTGTTCATCCATTTTTTTGAGTGGTGTGATTTCTAATTACTGCCTTTGTATTACTTTTTCATTTAATCAAGTCTGATGGCTGTTGCAGGGAAGATGTGAAATTAGGGTTAGGTGAGAAGGTGGTTAACTGGATTTATAGTTTAGGAAAGTATATGATTTGCAAAAGTTTGAGAATTACTGATCTACAAAAACACTAGGAAGAGCTGTACCTACACTGAGGCGCAACTGTAGCTGTTGCACTTCAGTGTAGGTGATGGGAGGGATTCTGCCATTGCCATAGGTAATTGACCTCCTTGTGTTGATGGAAGAATTTTTATAATTATGCTAGGGGGCTAGGTCAGTATAGCTGCATCTCTGAGGTGTGGATTTTTCCTAGTGTAGACCTGGACCCAGTCTTCTGTCTTCCATTGACTGCCTGTAATAGCACTTTGCACTTAAGTTAATTAGGCCTCATAGTGCCCCTTTGAAATAGGTAAATATCCCATTCTCCTCTCCCCGCCCCCCACCCTCCAAGTCATACAACGAGTCCCTGACAAAACCAGGATTAGACTCTGAATGGCGCACAAGACTTGGTTCAGCTCTTCCTAGTGGTTTATAGTGACTCTAGTATCAACTGTAATAAAGAATACTGAGAGAGAAGTGTCCTCCCACTGGAATCTGGGAGGTGCTATAATATTATGCTCCAGTTTACGTTCATTTTTATTTTTAGATGTGGATCTGTCTGATATGGAGGCGAATCAACATTATGATTATAAATTTGTGAAATGGATGATAAAATCTAAGGTAAGATGTCTCTTCTACCCAGTCACTCAGATATATATTAAAAATTAGGAATATTTTTATATCTAAAATAAAAATACACCTGAACCTATAAAAGGATACAGCTCAGATATTTACATTTTAAAGCATGCCTAGAGGTTTAGCTGTGCATATCACCCTAACTGTGGGAATCTAGTGGCTAAAATCCTACTGAAAATGTAGCTTGTAGTCTTAGCACAAAACAATAAAGACAAGTCCCAATAATTGCTATTTTCCACACTTACATGTTTGCAGTAGGCAAGATCCTGCTACCTGTCTTGCCTAGGAAAAGTGGTTGAGTTTAGGTCAGACTTAGCTAGCACATGCCAAACCTAAACTTGATCACTCTTCCTAGTCAAGATAAACCCATTGATTTCACTGGTGCAGGATTAGGTACTTATTTTTGATATGTGAATTCTGAAAATTAAGCCAATTCAATTCTAATGAAGGAAGGGAAGGCTCTAAAATCTTGGCTGTACAATTTATCAAACTAAAATTGACTTTATCTGTGTGTAATAGGCAAATCATTATGTTTCATCATTTCAGAAACTGTCAGCAATTCCTCTTACAGCATTCTGTGGCCCAGACACCAAAAAGCAGTTTGAGAAATATATACGTTTTTGCTTCATCAAAGTAAGTTTGTGTCCTGCTCTAGAAAACTGTTCTGATAGCAGTGTTGCTTATTACTAAAATTTTTGTGCTAGTTTAATCTAAAGGAGTTGTTTTGTGTTTAGTTTTTGCACTTAAGCAGTTAGTTATTTGGTTGGTTTTATATTGACATTTTTAATAGCATTACTGAAAAGTTAGTTTTATTAAGAATGCAACAATAAGCACATGGAGGAAAAAATTAATATAAAATACAGGCCCACGCTGATTTGAAGCAGGGACAGAAATGGAGAGTGGTGAGGTTGCAGAAACACAGAGCAACCTGACTGCCTCTTTGCTAAGGAACTTTCAACCCTCAAAGTAGGTGGCACTGGCTGGGATGGGTAAGTGGCCAGGGAATAAGATGATTCTCTCCTTAGCCTCCATTGACAGGATTCCTTCGGATCACTCAACGGATTTGCAAGCTGACTTAGCAAATACCATGATGGTGTGTGTGTGTGTGTGTGTTGCTAGTGAGGCTTCCCTGCCCAGTATGGACAGAGATAATTTCTAACAAAATTCTAGCCAAATCAAGCTATAGACTACTTTGTGCGACGTACAGGGCGATAGCCAAGTCACAAAACTGTCCAGAATATGGAATACCTACGCTTGAGGTGGTGAGGGTGGAGGGAAGAGAATTCAAAGCACAACTTCATTACATGGGTATTTAAAAACAAAAAAACCCACCTTTACACACAGGTTAGGTTAACTATGCTAGCATGACTTCAAATGTAGCGTGGACAAGACCACTACTGTAAATACAGCAGATAGTCACGCAAATGTAATGGGAGTGATTTCTACGTACATTTGATAGTATTGACACTAAGGAAAGCAAAGGAGTTGTTTGGAAATTATAAAATTTTGTACATTAAAAATACAATATTTACAAGAAATCTAACTTTGAATTCCTTTCTTGGTGTACCCTCCAGATATATAGTTACAAAGTTTAGTGGCACATTATTGAATCCTTTGGATATTTACAAGATACAATTTGTAACTTTGTCAAAAAATACTAGTTTGCAGTGCTGTAAAAATGGCTGATACTCAATTTTGTAGAGCTCTGTACCTACAGTAATTGTGGCATTCTATACTTGCAGCAAGACAGCACACTGGATGCAGCTGAGGTGATCCTGAAGAACTGGAATAATCCTACATCTTGATTTTTATATTTGTATTAATTATTCCATCTAGTACAATTATTTTATTCATAAGTATTTCATTATACCATTAAAAGCCAATGTACTCTAAATACAGTACATGATTCATATGAAATTACAAATAACTTTGGGAGACTACCTGCTGAGTAGCCAGAATAACAATTTATCCATTGCAAATAATGACAGGTTTCAGAGTAACAGCCGTGTTAGTCTGTATTCGAAAAAGAAAAGAAGTACTTGTGGCACTTTAGAGACTAACCAATTTATTTGAGCATAAGCTTTCGTGAGCTACAGCTCACTTCATCGGGTGCATTGTAGTCTACCCCGCAATCAGAGAGATGATTGCAGCATAAGGCACACCCATGTTAGCTTTAATCTGGCTAGCACAGTTAAAAATAGAAGTGTAGAAACAGCTCTGGCTTCAGCAGAGGTTAGCAACATGAGTACAGGGTTCCTGGCAGATTTGTATAGCCTGTGCTGAAGCCTGTGCCACCACACCTTCACTGCTATTTTTATGTCAGTCCATGATGAAATTACACCTCTGACTGCCATGTAAACATATCCTTAATTCTACCGATCTGTGGCCATGGGTTTGGTCCAACAGTGCCTTTATCCACAAGTAAATTGTACAGCCATAGAGTGGGCTGGTAGCAACCGTCTGGCTTCTCTCTTAGTTCCTGATCTTGGTCCTGGGCTTTCAGCCAGAACATCCTCTTTTGTCTCTCTAGTTACTTTGTACTGCCATCTCAAAAAAACTCCACCAGAACTCTTTAAAAGGGTGGTGATTGAGTAGAGTTAAATCAGGTCTGCATGGTGAAAGAATAGTCTGGGAATGAAATTGGCTCCAGATGAGTTATGGAATATATCTCTGGGAAATTCTGAGATTCCAGGGGCATTGTGGCAGTCTGACCTCTCCTTCCAAAAATCCCATTATCTCCGAGGTAACCCCCAATACCCACTGAAATCTCCCAATGTGAATTGTACCTGGGAGCTGTGCCAGGAACTAGGGGATATCTACCTAGAGCAGTGGTTCTCAATCTTTCCAAACTACTGTATCCCTTTCAGGAGTCTGAAGCCTGAGATCTACTGTCCAGGGCTGAAGCATGTAATTTAGCTTTTCGGGGCCCCTGTCGCATGGGACTCTGAGTAATTGCCCTGCTTGCCACCACCTAATGCTGGCCCTGCACTTGCAACTCCCCTGACATAGAGGGCATTACAGCAGAATCTGTTGAGCAGAGTGCTAATTTGGGTGCAGGACACAACAGTTAGTGTTGTTAACATGCTTCAGCTTGTAATATGCTTGTACCTCAGTTGGTGTAAAACAATTGGCTCAATTACAATCAATTCCATGTTCTCTAGTGTAGATGAAGCACATAGGGAGAAAGCAGGTGGAGTAGAGAAAGGGGAACCCCAAACCACACTGAGGCTTAGAGCTACCATTTTTCAAGCACTGTCAATTATCTTAAACTTTAACAAATCTGCTAATATAAATATAACAAATATATAGATTTCTGTGAGAGAAACTGGGTTCCTAGGGTATAGTATGAGTTAAATTTTACTAATCCCTTAGACTGATGATACAAAATAATACAGCACCGGAATTTTGGCTTCTGACCTTAGCAACAAGGGTTTCAATACCTTACACAATTCAGTAGTTTATAATTGCCTATCAAAATGTAATTGTAAATAACCATAGTGCGATATCTATATTTGAATATAGCAGATTTGGAGCATAAAAAATGTAATACTGATTAGAAATGCCAATTATTTCTACCACTTATGTTGAGATGTCCCCAAGAAAGCTGTTTTTATGTCAGTACATTTGCTTTCTGAGTAATTGGGATGAATGAGTAATTAGACATATCCTCACAATAGCAATAAAGCATGGTACAGATTGCTCCATGTGAATCTCAGGGCTTGTGAAAGGCTGACTTCTCCAGAAAGTCATGGTTTAACTTTATTGCTATATGTGTATTACTGTAGCATTTAGGAGCCTGGTTATGGATCAGGACCACAGCAATGTGCTAAGATACGTGTAATCTGCATATCTTTTCATTTAATCAAAAGTCTAAACACACAAATGGTGGCATATACATGAACTTGCATGTTGGAGTTCATTCAGCTGTCCCACCCACTTACCATTTCCATAATATGCTTGTTTGAGGTGTTTGACTTCTGCTGATGTTAGAGAATGAAAGTAGGCTAATTTAACAAACCATTAAAAATGAGAAATTTACACAAAATAGTAGATTTGCTTTCATTAAGGCCAAACATGCACAAAATAGTGTGTTCATGAAGACAGTAAGTATCCCATTGCATAATATTGTAAAAATGGTACCTGTAGTATCAGAAGCATGATTGCCAACTGTCCATCTAGTGCTGTCACTGACAGTAGCCAGAACTGGATGCTTCAGAGGATGTTCAGAGGCTAAAACTTCCAAAAGTGGCCACTGATTTTGGATGCACACAGTTGTGAGCTGGAGCCAGTTTGCACCGGTTTGCTGGAACCGGTTGTTAAATTTAGAAGCCCTTGTAAAAGGGCTTCTAAATTAACAACTGACCAAAAGTGGCACCTTAGGTGCCGACTCTGTGGGTGTTCTGGGGCTGGAGCACCGGCAGCTCCCCGCCCCACGCCCGGCCCTAGCTCACCTCTGCTTCGCCTCCTCCCCTGAATGCGCCGCCCCACTCTGGTTCACCTTGCCCCCCAGCAGGTTCCTCTGGCTCTTAGGGGCAGGGTGGGCACCCACTATAGTGGCCCACGAGACCCACCTGCCCAGTTCTGGAGGCAGTCAGGGGAGGGGGGTGGATGGGACAGGGTCCCGGGGGGGGGGGCATCAAGGAACGTGGGGGGTTGGATGGGGCAAGAGTCCCGGGGGGCGGGGATGGGCCACGACCCCCTCGTGGGATGAGGAGGGAACTGGTTGTTAAGTTTTTGGCAGCTCATCACTGGATGCGCAACTTGAGACACCTTGCACCTGGTTCAACTTTTACTGTTCACTGTAAGTAAAAATTAAAAGTGCATGTTTGCAGAATTGGGGCCATTGGTGCCTAAATCAGGCCTTTAAAGGCCCCAAATGTATATTTTGGTACCTAAACCAATGTGGCCTGATTTTCAAACATGCTGAGGATCTGCAGATACAAGAGGAAAACTATTAAAGTCAGTGGTGCTTTTCTAAATTATGTCTTGAATTAGCAATCTGTTTTGGATCCCAATGCTTGGGGCTGTTGCAAAATCTTCTACCAAAATGAATTCCAAGAGAGGTCCAGAAGGTCAAACCCAAATCCCTCAGACCTAGGGTGACCAGACAGCAAGTGTGAAAAATCAGGACGGGGGCTTGGGGTAATAAGCGCAGAAATAGACAAAGCCCCAAATATCAGGACTGTCCCTATAAAATCAGGACATCTGGTCACTCTACTCAGACCTGTCTACCCCTTTTATGTTAGGTTTCAGAGTAGCAGCTGCATGAGTCTGTATTCGCAAAAAGAAAAGGAGGACTTGGGGCACCTTAGAGACTAACAAATTTATTTGAGCATAAGCTTTCGTGAGCTACAGGTCACTTCATCGGATGCATTCAGTGGAAAATACAGGGGGAAGATTTCTCTATGCAAAGACCATGAAACAATGGGTGTTACCATACACACTGTAAGGAGCGTGATCAGGAAAGGTGAGCTATTACCAGCAGGGGTGGGGTGGGGGTGGTGGAAACCTTTTGTAGCCATAATCAAGGTGGGCCATTTCCAGCAGTTTTTGTGAACTGCTGGAAATGGCCCACCTTGATTATCGCTACAAAAGGTTTTCCCCCCCCACCCCGCCTCCTTGCTGGTAATAGCTCACCTTACCTGATCACACTCCTTACAGTATGCATCCAATGAAGTGAGCTGTAGCTCAGGAAAGCTCATGCTCAAATAAATTTGTTAGTCTCTAAGGTGCCACAAGTACTCCTTTTCTGCCCTTTTATGTTAGTAAGGGCTATAATTACAGCAGCAACATGTCAATCAAAGAAAAACCATGAAGCAACCACCTTGAAGCTGTTATCTCCCGTAGCTATTTCCACAGGACAGTCCAACGATCGCCTCCAGAGGCGGGACAATGCGAGAGTCAGTTTCAGAGCCGGGCTGAGGGAGGGCGCGTGTCCCCAGCTGGCGCCCCGCCCCTAGCCATTGCCCCACAAACGGGCACCGCCTCCAGAGGCTCAAGTTGAGGCAGCAGAACGCGAACCCTTTCGTTTTGTCCCTTCGCGCGTCCCGTACCGATGGCCTGGCAGAGCCCCGCCCCAGTGGCGGAGGATATATAAGGGAGTGTGCTGCGTGCTGGTCTTGAGCTGGCCGTGTGCAGCGATAGCACAGCCTGGGACTAGGAAGGAAGGAAGGAACATGGCGTCTACCAGCCGGTGAGTGGAGCGAGCGGCTTCGTGGTCTTCGTGGCGGTGGCGGCTAGTAATAAAGTGTCTGACTGGAGCCCGGGCGCGGCGATTCCGGATTATTAGTTGGGGAGAGAAAATGGCTGCGTCTCTCCCCCCCCCCCCCGGTTCAGCTCCTGGGACAGCAGCGCTGACGCGTCCCCCCGCCCCCAGCTGCCATCTCGGGTCTTGGTTCCTCCTCGTTAGTCCCGCTCCCTTCTCTCGCCTTGGCCCCCTTCACTTCTCCCCCACCCGGCCTCCTCTCCTCCGCTCCGTCCCTGCGGGGGCGGCCTCCTTCAACCGCCCCCTTTCCCTTTTGTGCGGGTTGGGCTTTGACCTTCCTCTCGCTTTGGTGCCCCGTCTCCGTTCCCTGCCCCATTCCCTGTGGTCCTTCCGTATCTGGTTTCTACTTTTAGTGTCCCTCCCCCATCCCTGACTCCTTGTAGCAGCGATGAGAGTTTGTCCAGAAAGGCTCAGGGTCTGATCTCGGGTCACCTCTGAGTAATATGCAGCTTGGCCTGGGTGCCTGGTTTTGCCTGAATGCTAGTTTCAAACGTTTTTGTAAACCTCGGAGTTCGTAAGTGATGTGGTGACATGTAGGCAAGTGACGGGATCTGCTGCTGCTACCAACTCGTAAATATTGAAATAGGAAGCCTGAGATCTCCAGCACAGGGGTTCTCAAACTTCATTGCACTGCGGCTACCTTCTGACAACACAAATTACTACATGACCCCAGGAGGGGACACTGGCTGAGCCTGCTGAGTCCCGTAAGCCCAGGTGGGAGGGCCAGAGCCTGAGCCCTACCACCCCGGGGAGGGGTGCCAAAAATCAAAGCCCAATCTGCCTCTCTCCCCTCGGGTGTTCAGAGGAAGGGGAAGGTGTATGTGTCTCTCTCTGCTGGGCACAGTGGTGTTGACACTGACCTGCAGGCTGGGTAGCCTGTAGAGGTGAGTCAAGGGTGGAGGTGGTGCTCCCTCCCTTGCCCCACCTGTTCCTCTGGGTGCACCTACTCCAGTTTGAAAACCTCTGCTTTATAGTATTTTTTTTAAAATTTTAATTTACATCCTTGATTGTTTGAGTAAAGATGCATTCTGGTCCGAAACCAAGGTCTGCTAGAAACTGGGTAGTCTGTTACCCCCTTTGCTCTTTGTGCAGGTTAAATCAGGCCATATTTTAACATAAATGGAAGAGTTGCCACAATATGTCTGGATGCATATTCTTTTTCTTCTAAATGTTCCTATTAAAAAGCCCCTTTCAAACTTTGCAGGGCCTACTATAGAAAGATTTTTATGGTCCCCTTCAGTTTTTTGGGAGAAAAAAGGAAGTAGTTTTTCACACAGTGCCTTGTGGAACTCATTCCCAGGGGATATGGTGAAGGCAACAAGTATAACGGAGTTCAAAAAAGAATTGGATAGCCATTAGTGGACCTATTCTCAATTAAGTTATTAGGCAAGAAGGTCAGGGATGTAACCCAATGCTCTGGGTGTCCCTGAATCTCAAACTGCCAGAAGCTGGACCTGGACAATGGGATGGATCATTTGCTAATTTTCCTGTTCTATTAATTCCCTCTGAAGTATCTGGCACTGGCCACTGTCTTGAAGATGGGATACTGGGCTAAATGGACCATTGGTCTGACCCAGTATGGCTGTTCTTATGTTAAAAGCTCTTCTATTTCACACCCCATAAAATTTGTTAGACAACATTCCATTATCCCCAGTTTTCCTCATCGCCATGATCATGTGGTATAGGTAGGTCCCTTTTTTTGGCCTGCATTAGCAGCACTGAAAACTAATTACTCTTTGGGTTCCTGTCACAGTTTTCCCTTTTGGACATTTATCAGTTAGTGATTGAATGGTCCCAGTGCCTGAACTATCCTTTATGGGTGAAGAAAGTGTTCTTTCAAATTAGGGCTAAAAGGTACTATGATGGGACAGTAGAGCGAATCTACTTCCCCTTCTGTATCTGCTCTAGGTTTAGTGAACATTTTCCAGTGTTATCACAACTTCTAGTAGCCGTGAAATAAATGCACGCTTTAATAAATATAATGGCCATGAATTTATTGAAATATTTCAGTGTACAGACGTATAAACTAAGGGGGAATAATGTAAATATCCAGAGAAATGGGCAGACTTTATATACACTGATACGCTGCTGATGAAAGATACTGTCAGAGGCCTCTGTTCTGCTTTGTGGATCTGGATTTAGTTCACTTTTTTATTTAATATGCAGTCAGCCGTGTGAACTAGGGATGCCTATTTAAATGCTCCATATGGCAGAAAGTTGTTGCGTATGGACCAGCATCACTTTTGAGTTCTCTGAAATTGTTTCTTCATAGCTTTTTTTTAAATGTGATGCAGCTGGAATCCATTGAATATATGCAATAAAATTTACTTATTTTAGTTCTTCTTAGTATGTGCTTCTGTGAATCGCTGCTGCTTTATCTTACTAAAATTGTTTAATGTAAAGATTTCCCGACCTAGCAAGTTATGTTTTAATTTTATATTTTAATCTGGCTAAAACTGTGGAGGTTTTCTTTAGATTTACTGATCAAGTTGATAAATTGTTGGTACTGTAAGATGGTGGTTTTCTAAAACAGTAAAGAATGCACTGCTCACTAAAGGAATAGCCTAATTAGATTTTAAAAAAATGGCTAGCTAAATGCAGGAGGGAATATTTAGAATGACATGGTCATCACTAACTTCTGGTAGGCATTGACTTAGCAGGAATGGATTTTCAGGTAGTCTAGTAATTTTTTCTCTCTCTCTCTCTCTCTCTCTCTCTCTCTCTATTTATTTATTTATTTATTTATTAATTAATTAATTAGAGCACTTCACTCAAAGGAGGTAGCCTTGAGGATTTTAAATGGCAAGATGTTTCAGAGTTCTAATCTCCATAAATCCTGGGTTACCAAATTTATTGTTTTCTGCAGAAATCTCATGTGGTGCTCCTAATGTATTGCTCCACACAAACAATTTGCATGTTTGTAAATTACTCTGCTCATTTGTGCTGTATGTTAAAAACAGCATTAAGGCTTCAAGCATGTGGCTTGAAGTTTTCTTCCATAATGTAGTTTAAATTGCTTTCCTCTAACTTGAAATCTTTTTCTGGAAATGAACTTTTGTTTGTTTGAAATATTTTGAATGCTGTGTTCAATCTTTTTCTTTTAGTTTGGATGTGCTTCCCAGAGTGACGTGTCCAAATCATCCAGATTCCATTTTAGTGGAGGATTACAGAGCCGGAGACATGATCTGTCCTGAATGTGGACTAGTAGTGGGTAAGTAGTTATTCAAGTTGTTGTGACTCACTCTAAAAATGGAGATTAACTATCTGAAGTAATTTGCTTTTTCTCATGGTTGGTGTGTGTGAGAAATTAGTGTATTTTAAGCCTTTTACTTAGCACTAAATAGATATTTTCCCTTTTCTAAAAAGAATCTACCATTTTGAAGAGGCAGTCTTCTGATAATTACTGGCACTTTTAAATAAATGAGCTGTATAAAGTTCCATAGTTTTGTAGCAGATACCCACGTTATGGAGAATATAATTGACCATTGCTGCTCGATGGAAGTCAAGCTGATGGCCTTTAAACCACTGACTTTCCAAATTCAGGGGGAAAATGGGGTTCTTGGACTACAAATAGCTATTTTAAATATCTCATTTGTCTCAAAATTCAGTTATGTCTCAAAGATATAGTGATAGATATTGGAAAAGGGTTTATCTTTGCAGTGTTAGAGACATCTGTTTCATTTAAAGCTGGGATGCTTCATATAACATGGACAAATGTGAAGATTTTACTGTATTACAGTTCATGACCATTACAAGGGTGACACATGTAAATTGGGGTACATATTTAAACGTGATATAAAATTAAGCATGAAAACTCGGATTTCAAATGTGATCACCAGCTAGTTAAAAGAATTAACAAAAAGGATTAGATTAATGTATTGTTTTCAAAATACTTGGAAATGTCAGTACATAGGAATGCAGTAATTGCTGTGTTGGATCAGACCAGTGTGTCACCTAGTTCAGTATCATGTCTCTGGTAGTGACCAGTACCACTTCTTTCAGAGGAAAGGGCAAGAAACCTTGAAGGTAGTTATGGAATAACCTGCTCATAAGAAGTTTCTTGCTGGTTCCCATTTAGGTTGGCTTCTGCTCTGAAAGAGGCTTTATATCCCTTCCAAAACTTAATTTTTAAATTCCCCCGAGTTCTAACTTTGGGCATTTGTTTGGATAAGAATAACCAGTCTTTTTTTAATCCTGTGAAGTGCTTTGCCTCAGTGATATTTTGTGACAGAAATTTTCACAGGCTAATATTTTACGATGTATAAAAAAGTGTGGTTTTTTTATCAGTTTTAAATGTGTCATCAGTCACTTTCATTGAATTATTTTGTGTGTGAATAGAAATGTTCTGGATATATCTTGTTTTTCATTCATTACCCTATACATTTTTAGATGTCCCTTCTTATACCTCTCTTCCGTAAGGTACCATTCTTTTCCATCTCTCTTCATATGAGTTTTTTCCATGCCTTTAATCATTCTCTTAGCCTGTTTCTGAACCCCCTGTATTTCAGTTACATCCTTCTTGAGAAAGAGTGACCAGAAGAACACTATTCCAAGACTAACACGGCTGTTACAGACTAACACGGCTGTTACTCTGAAACCTATTCCAAGAGAGGGTGTACAACTGACATACAGTGGCATTCAATTCTCTATATTCTGATCCCATTCTTTTAGCATTATAACATTATTTTTTTGACTGCTGTCACACACTGAGTTAAACATCTTCATTAATAATGCCAAAGTCTCTATCCAGAATTACAACTAAATCAGAAATAATGCTTTAAGGGAAGTGTTGTAAACAGGACCTATTATACGCTCTTCTAATGAAAAGCAAACTGGTTTTAATTCTTTATTAAATTACTGTGGAAATTCTCTAAGTCCACTATATATTAACTGATCTACACACCCTTTTAAAGCCTATTTAATGCCTCCATGCCCAAATAAACAGTGTCATTTTAATTAAATGGGTCTAGTTTAAGTGTCGTTAATTCTGAAAGTTTGGATGTAATTCTTAGCTAACTTGATGTTGAACACCTAATATTCCTTTTTTGAAATATGCCATTTGTGAATTTATATACGAGGTTGAATAATGTATGAACCAGGCTGAAGCTGCTGTTTCTTGGATTATTCTAGGCAAAGTCACAAAATACTATCTTAGTAGGTAACCTTATTTATAGGTTGGTGGCAGCCATCTTATGTCTGCCTGTAGAAAAAGGATGAGTGCAGCTGATGTACAGTTTCACAAGTAAAAGTGCGCCAACTGTAAGCTTCAAATTTGTCAGAAGTAAATATTGGAAGCCCATTTTTTGGATTTGCCCTCTTGTTTCCCATTAGTGAGATGTTTGCTTTTGGGATTCAGTTTGGCCTGCTTTCATTTTAAATTAACAGCTTTGATGTTTTCTTTGTAATTCTAAAGTTGAGGGTTCTCAAACTGCTTTGCACCATGACTCCCTTCTGACAACAAAAATTACTTCATAATCCCAGGAGGGGGGACCGAAGTCTGAGCCCCACTGCTCTGGGGGCCAAATCTGAAGCTCAAGGGCTTCAGCCCCAGGCATGGGGCCTGCAACCTGAGTCCTGCTACCCAGGGCTGAAACCCTTGGGCTTTGGCTTCAGCCCTGGGTAGTGGGGCTCAGGCTTCAGCCCTGGACCCCAGCAAGTCTAAGCCAGTTCCGGTGACCCCATTCAGAGGAGGTTGTGACCCATTTTGGGGTCCTGACCCACAGGTTTGAAAACTGCTGTTCTAAAGCAACAAGAATTTTTCATGGGCAGGGATTTAATAAAATACTGTGTTAGCACAGGGGTTCTCAGCCTTTTTCTTTCTGAGGACCCCCCTCTTCCCCCAACCTGCTATAAAAACTCCATGGTCTACCTGTGTCCAGTAAGTGGTTTTCTGCATATAAAAGCCTGGGTTAAGGGGTATTAAGCAGGGCAATTGTCCAGGGCCCCATGCTATAGGGAGCACAGTGAACTTAAGCTCAGGCTTTTGCTTCAGCCCCAGGTGATGGGGTTCAGGGCCCCAGGCTTTAGCCCCGTGCAATGGGACTCCAGCTTTCTGCCCTGGGCCCCAGCAAGTCTAACACTGGTCCTGCGTGGCGGACCTCTGAAACCTGCTCGTGGTTCCGCAGGGGGCCCCAGACCCTGGTTGAGAAACACTGTTAACACAAGCTTGACTTCTGGCTGAGTCATATTGTGGAGTGGTTCAGAGGGCTTCTGGCAATCACAAAATGAACTTAAATCCTCTGGGCTCCTGTTATTGGGAAAACATTGCCTTTTTCTTCACAGGTAGAGTTCTAAGCTTTCAACAGTATTGAGGTGTGGGGTTTTTTTTGTATGGATTCAGTGTTAAAAGGAACTAGCATTTACATTTATTGTGCGAATTAGTGCACTTAATTTTTCTTCTTTGGACTTCCCTTTTTAGCAGTTCAGTTTTCCTGCCTGTGTTGAAGTCTTTACTTTGGGTTTATATCAGTTTGCTTGGAAAATTAAGTGTGTGTTAATTAAATGGAAGTAAGAGATAACTAAATGACCAGTGAATGCATCCGATGAAGTGAGCTGTAGCTCACGAAGGCTTATGCTCAAATAAATTGGTTAGTCTCTAAGGTGCCACAAGTACTCCTTTTCTTTTTGCGAATACAGACTAACACGGCTGCTACGCTGAAACCTAAACAAACTGGAGAGATCACCAAACAGGAGAAATAGTGTGAACATTTATCATAACTTCCCTTTTACTAGTCTCTAAAGGAATTTAAGTGAAGTACAAGGGTAGCAAACTGATAAATAAACTCAAATCTTGGTTCCTGTACTTATCAAGTATGCAGAGCCTGGAAGCTTTAAAAGCGTGGAGCCAAAATCTTCCATTCAGGCCACAGAGGTGCTCTGTGTCTGCTGCTGTAGACTTAAGGATGAAATAACCCCCACAAGACATGCAGTCACTCTATATGAGAAGTAGTTGTTGGGCCTGCTATTAGAGCCACAAAGTCATGATTTACAGTTCAGCCTCACCAAACCAATGTAGATTAAGACCAATATGGAGCACTGCTGAATGGTGAGCAATCTTTTTTGGTTTCTTATCCCATGTACAGCAGAAATGGTAATTTCAGTTGCCAATTGTACATGCATGTGCATGTACAAGTGCAGTCTGAGGACTGGTAAGAATTTCTTAGAGTAGTAGATCAGTAAAGTAAATAAGCTGGTCTTTGTAAGCCACCTGCAAGAAAAAGTGATGAATTCAGTTTAAAACACCACCATTTCTATACTTCACAAATGTAGTTTGGCACAAAGGCAAAAATCTGGTTCTGTGCATAGGTATATAATAAAATGCATTGATGTATAATTTGCTTTTTGGAAAAATGACAGACCAGGCAATGCAATAAAAAACGAATTGGTAATGAAATCCTTTTTGAGTGAATGTCAAATTGCCATTTTTCTTAACTCTCTACTTTGGCTGTTAGGAGTGTCAAGTATTGGTCAAAAGGTGTATTTTTGTTTAATTACAGAACAGCAGTTGGCCTGGAATAAAATACCTGTAACACATTGGTTCCCAAAACCTGAAAAGTCTGACTTCCTTGATTTTTTTGATTTGTTTGTTTGGTTTTTTTTTTTGGGTTGGTCAGATTCTTTCTTGTGTAGCTTGGACAGAATCAGTACTGTAATTCAGGTGAGACAGTGTATATCCTCATAGCCTCTGGCTGAGCAGGAAGGAGAGAGGAAAAGGAAATGTGGAGGGAGGAATGGGGGGAGTTGGGAAAGCTGGAGAAATGCATGTCGCTTATTCTTCACACCATTATTTTTGCCTTTGAGTACTGCAGGAAATGCATATATCCCTTTTTTCCTAGAAGGTAATTAAGAAATGTTGGTAGTGATTTGACAGTGTTCTGTGTCACTACTTGAAACACTGTTTCAGTCTGTGGGAAACTGCTATTGGAGATGCTGCCTTTTCAATGGGATTTTAAACAGATCTTGACTAATTTTGGATGCTAAGGATTCTTTTGAACCACTTGTAAAAGCTGAGGTTTTGCCTTTGTGTCCTGGTAAAATTCAGTTTGATTAAATTCAGTCTACTTACAGTCCCATTTTCATTGCACAATAGTTGTCACTTTGTGTCCTAAAAGTTGTGTAGTTTTGGTATGCATTGTTAAAACAGGTTGCACACACTTTATAGTGGTAATTTGTAGTGAATGAAGATCTTACAGCTTGAAAGTGGTGTTACGTTAATTTATTCACGCAAGGACTCCCCTTCAGCTCTTCACTACCCTTCCTTTTACTTTGGACCTCTACTGCTCTTTCCTTTCCTTGCTGCTCAGGAACTGTTATTCAGCTGACCTTTTTTCCTGTCTCCTAGCTGCCAATGTTCAGCCCTTCTAGCTCTCAATTAAGATCTGCAATTTTGGCCCATAATATCAGTGAGATTTATGTGTTAATGCTAGAGTCTCAATCTGGATTGACCAAAACCTGAAATGCTATGGTGTTATGATCAGGTTAGGCCCCAGATCTGCTAGAATTTTACTGGAGGAATTCCTGCATTTCACCAAGTTCATTTGCCCTACTATTGCCAAAAATTAAACTAAGCCACTTTTTTGTAGCATGTACGGTACAGTAATGTGGTGTTTTGTGTGCTGGTTCAGGAGAAGATCCTGAATGCAGTTCTGAGTTGAGTTGATGATTTCAAGTTGGTTAAAACCCTGACCACATCCTTTTATCACTTCAGAGCAACTCGTCCAGCCTGCTGGACAAGGGCAATAAGGGAGGCTGGGATAGTGCTGAAAAACCTCATGCTCGGCAGCATTGACCTGCCAGTAAGTGCGGAGAGTGGCTACAATTGCTGAGTGGGAGTGAAGTGAAGAGTACAGAGCTGCCGTGGGGATAAAGGACAAGGTGGAGCCTAGCAGCTAGTTAGATGGGAGAGGCCTATGTGAAATCAGTCACATACCTAATGCATTGGGAGAAAGGGACCATGGACCTGCAGCGCATACCTGAAGCCCAGTTTTAATATATGGGTTGTTAATGTTCTGATCAGAAGTGTGGCGACTGGGGAGAGTATGTCTACGCTGCAATGAGACACTTGTGGCTGGCCTGTGCCAACTGCCTCAGACTCATGGGGCTTGGGCTAAGGGACTGTTTAATTGTGGTGTAGATGTTCAGGCTTGGCTAGCGCCTGGGCTCTAGGACCCTGCAGTATGGGATGATCCCCTACCTTGAGCTAAAACATCTTCAAAACAATTAAACAGCGCCTTAGCCTGAGTCAGCTGGCATCTGCCAGCTGCGGGTTTTTAATTGCAGTGTAGACATATCCTGGATCTTCTCTTTCGATCTGCAGTCAGATGGCTCGAAGACAGTTGCCAGTTTAATTTTTCTAACTAGGTGGAGGTGGCAGTATAGCAACTTTTAGAGTCTTAAGCCCTATGTTAGGGAAACTGGTATTCCTGTTAACTGTCTGATATTGTCAGTTAAAACTAGTGGTTATTTTTCTAGTTCTTGATAAATTTGTGATTCTCATACTTCAGTGCCTGTTCCCATCGCAGTTATTCAATTTGCCATAAAGATGAGGAAAAATGTAATAAGGGAATTACTTTCCTCCTAGTCTTAGAATAGAATTAAATTGGAGGTGATGCAAGATCAGTGCTGAAAGTGTGTAGGTTGCAGTGAGGTCCTTAATTGACAAGCTCCTCATGCCTGCTCTCTGTAAAGAAGCTTACTGCTCAGACTCAAGGAAAACACGACAGTGTAAGCAAGCTGCATGTGATACAGTCAGTCTTCTGGGTCTCTTCAGGACACAGGAGAGAACCAGTGTCTAGTTCAAATTAGTCCTCTTTGCTTTCCACCTTCACTAGATCAGCAATGGAGGCAGGTGACCCATTTCAACCTTGCCCAGTGGCTCATTAGATGCAGTCCTGGTATTCTAGCCCCTTCGGCTATCATCTTGATGTTCAGTTCATGTTTTCCTTGAACTTGACACACTAGCTTATCCTTTTTTTTTTTTTTCTTTTTAGCTGCTCCAATGGATATATAGGGCCAAAAGGCAGAAGACCAAAATAATTTCCTTGGTTCTCTTTGGAGAAAGGAGAAAAGTCTTATTCTTTAGGTAGTAACAAAAAATCCTGAGGCACTTGACCTGGATCCAAAGCTTCAAAGTCAGTAACTGCCCATATAAATTGATGTTTATTAATAGCTATCTTGTTTTTCAATTTAGGCTGTTTCATGTAATTTTCATTTGTCTAGGTTTTCTGCTACAGTATGAGCTATAAGTGGCCTACTGTCTTCATTTAGATTATAATATCTATACTTCTAAAAACTTGGATTTGATTAACTTTAGCACATCTTTTGCATGAAATATAAATCTGTGGCACCATAGGACTTCATGGTTACCACTGCATTGCACATCAAGACTGTCATTGAAATTCAGAACAATCGGATAGAACTCAAGTCCTCATTTCAAGAATTCAGGTTCCTATAGAGTGAGGGAAAATTCGTTGAGCTGTTGTCAGTATAGTCTGTGTATGAGAAACATTTGAGTAGCTCTGATTTTCATTCAGTAGTGGGTGGTTACAGGCACTTCACTTGTAATGTTAATTCATTTTGTGTGTTAATACCATATGAAAAATCTGTTCCCCTTTAAAGGTTTCCTTGTCAAAACTGCAAACATCTAAAATTTGAAATGCCAACTTGTGGTATCTAAAATTTTACTTACTGAGGATGGAGAACTGAGCATTAGTGATAAGCAACTATTGACTCTTAGAATTTTAACCCTGCTTTTGTTCAAAGTTTCCTAGCCCAAGACATTAATAAAGAAAGTGTTCCTTGTCAGAAGTGTAATTGAAAACTTAATATCTGCATCTGTTACAGAACTGTACATCAATAATGAAGAATGCTGATACTTCTAAACATTCTGAACAAAGTTAACCTTTGCATGAGAACATATGGTCATTAACTTGAGTAGTATGTGTGAATAACAAGCCCTTTTGTTAGGCACTTTGGTTAGCATTTCAAAAATGTTTTAAGTTTAAGTAAAAAAAAAAATGGTTTTCTCCAACTTAAAAAAAGTCTGAACAGTACAGAACATGAGTGCCAAACAATTCTTTTATTCAAAATGACATTGTGTGAGATGTGGGAAATAAGGTATATAGTTGAACCTTAGACAGACCACTGGCAGTGGGAAAAGGGCTCTCCATAACCTTGTTCTTCCAATTAAACTTTCCCTCTACAGTTTAATACTTTGAAGACTTTTGCCTGAAAGTGAAGCATGAGGACACATTTTCAATGTACTCCCTCCTGAAGAAAATTAAGAATCTGAGAGCTTGACATGCTTTTATGACTCAAACATCTCAGGGTAGATAAAAATCAAGTTTTCAAATATGGGGTTTTTATTTAAATCAAAACTTTTAAGTACATTTTGTGTTTAAAATAAACCTATTTAAATTAAATTTGAAATTAGGACAAATTAAGTTATGGCCTAAATTTACTATAATCCGTTACTTAAAATTTAATTTAAATAAAAAAATTAATACATATTTGCTGCCAAAGTTTTTTAAAGAGTCAAACCACTGAACTAGTGGAAGTCACTGAAGGCACCTGGGACCAGTTTAAAGTGCTAAACAAGATATTGACAACAATAGCCTCTTCTGCAGATACAGAGAATATTTCTTCTTTTCTGTCAGTTTAATGACTAGACTGATTGGGAGTTGAAAAGTCAGGAAAGCTTGCTTTTCTTTTTCTAATACGTCTAAAAGCAAGGTGTGAGAGAATGAGATCTGCTGGTTCTAAAATCATGAAAAACATGGCGACCAGACACAATCAGTTGAGTTCACTAACTAAAGATAATACTTCCAGCACACTTGAGAGTTTTACTTAACTAATAAAAAAAAAAACCTAAATGCTGTTTTTGCACACTTTAATTGAATTCCAAATTTACGTCCAAATAGAGCTTGACACAAATCCCAAATAAAAATGAATCCTCTAGTAAATAAGAAATGCATCATTCACTGTTTTCCAACATCATAATTGTGTGGTTTTTTTTTTTTTAAAAAAGAAAGTTAAGCTACGTAAATTGCTTAAATGTGTCTATACAGATACAGCATATTATCCTGTTAGCAAAAGGGATACAGTTTGGTGTAAAAGCTGTATTTAGTTGCAGACCAACATTCTTATTGATTGGTAACCATTAAATCAGCCTTTCTTTAGAAAAATAAAGTACAAATTCAAAATGTGATTAAAATAAACTATCTAAATTAAAAAGAGCTACAGCTCACTTCATTGGATGCATTCAGTGTAAAATACAGTGGGGAGATTTATATACATAGAGAACACGAAATAATGGGTGTTACCATACACACTATAAGGAGAGTGATCACTTAAGGTGAGCTATTACCAGCAGGGGGGCGGGGTGCGCAACCTTTTGTAGTGATAATCAAGGTGGGCCATTTCCAGCAGTTGACAAGAACATTTCGGGGGGGGGGGGGGGGATAAACATGGGGAAATAGTTTTACTTCTGTAACGAAACACCCATTGGAAATGGCCCACCTTGATTATCATACACATTTTAAGGAGAGTGATCACTTTAGATAAGCTATTACCAGCGGGGGGAGGGGGGGGTGGAGGGAGAAAATCTTTTGTAGTGATAAACACCCATTTTTTCATGGTTTGTGTGTATAAAAACATCTTCTGTATTTTCCACAGTATGCATCCGATGAAGTGAGCTGTAGCTCATGAAAGCTTATGCTCAAATACATTGGTTAGTCTCTAAGGTGCCACAGGTACTCCTTTTTCTTTTTATCTATATCAAGATTTCCTGCTTGATTTAAATTAAAATCTGATTTAAAATGCTTTTATTTAAATCATTCCATTCTGAAACCACTTGTTTGGAGGCAAGTATCAGGTTAGTGTTTCATAGTGAGTCAATACACCTTACTGACATGTTTCAACCAGGTAATTTAGGAATGGTCAATTTAACTGGTGATACTTAATATTAAGTGAGTGTTCTTCCATTTAAGATACCAAGTGAACTATTTCAGTCTTACTAGACTTAAACCACCAGAAGAAAGGACCCCAAAAAAGGTGTATTGAGCTTTCCAGTTCTACCTGAATCTGAGCTTTTTGATTGGTTGTAATGATATTTACTCTTCTTCAAAGTGGGATTCTTGTCTAATCTAGCATAAACAGAGGTAGATCTATTACATATGCGTATGACATGCTTATACTTTGTCTAAAAGTATTTTAGGTTTGAATGTGTAAAGTTGTATTTTTTTAGAGATAATCATTTTGCATGCTTGAAATTGCTGAAATTTCTAATAGATCTTTCATTCAGGATTGTTAATTACTGTTGGTAGAGCCTCTGTTAATAGGGACTGCCATTTAACATATTTTCTCAAAAGGATGCCAGAATATATTGATGTGTTCAGAAGTCACTGGTTGGTTTTCATTCTACATGTTTTTGCTTGATGCTGCAAGATCATGGCTCTCACTATTTTTTCTAATTTAAAAATAGCAATAATTTCAATGATCCCTAGATGGCAGCACTTTCCTTAATTAACTACAGGAATAAAATTAACTTTTATTGAATTTTAAAATAGTTCTGTACTGTATTTACAGTGCTCTTGTACAATAATGCAAATTAATTTTACTGATAATGGAATATATTTAAGACCAAAGCGCTGAAGGCTATAAAGTGTACTTTTTTGATGCAAATTTATAGCTACCTTTAAAGCACATCAAGAGTGAAAATGCACCTAAAAACAAATTGCAGTATGTCTGCAAGGGGAAACTTTAGACACTATTTCAAGATGCAATATGACTAGTAAACTGTGAATCTGTTACTTTGGGTTCTAATTTTAATCTTGTTTATCTTTATTTTGCTTAAGCATCTACAGTTTAAGCTATGCTTTCTTTGCATTACAAATAAGATAAAAACCAGTTTGCCAAATGGAAAACAAAATCAACATGCATACCATTTCACAAAAGGTATTACAAATTGAGTGTACATTACTGTAAAGTAGTTGACAGTGTTCCTTTAAGATGTATAATTGCAGATAAAATGTTCTCAACACTAAGTTTCGTTGACACAAATATTTCCTTCATTGAGAAGTCATGTTTACTATAATTTTTTGTAAGACTACAGTACATCTAGTTTGTGATGGTTAGACATTTCTTAAACAAATCCTAAAAAGAAAGATGTGAAGTGGCATTTTAATTTTAGATGCTGACTTGAGTAGAATGCTGGATTCCTGTAGTATTTCCTCCACTGCATTTGTCAACTGTAGGGAAAAAGGCAAATGTTAGTCAGAAGTTTTCTGTTTTGAATTCTACTAAATAAGCTTTTCAGATGTTTGGGAACCTAAAATCAAAGTGGACTCTACTGTCTGTATTTGGTTTTGGGCAATATTTTTAAAAAGTAGCTGCATACCAGAATGGAGAAAAAGAAATGTTCGGGCAAACAGTGTATCATTTGTCCTGTAAAATACTTCATTAAATTAGTCTAATAATGGCTTTCCTTGAGAATGGACCCTATCTTCTGAGGATTTCTTCCTGAAGGCTTTCATAAAAGGGGAGAAAGTACTTAGCTTTACTTGTCTTCCTGACAAAAGTTAAATAGAGTTTAACTGCCTCCAGCTGGCGTTACAGAAGTATGTATTAACCAGTTTTGGGATTCTGCATGAAATGGGAGACTTGAAAATAGAGAAGGAAATACTCCCATGTATTGTACATTCTCCATCATTACTGATAACAATTGCAGTAAATAATTATAACCTATTTAAGTCATCACTACGCAGAAACATAAATAAATTTCAAAAGTGCTGACTCAGTATTTCCAAAACAATGACTGGTATTAGCGCTTGTAATGAAGTGCCATTTTACAGATGCTTCCAAACAAGGAAGTCCTTTTGGTAGGATTAGACCTAGGAATTTCAGCTCAATATTTGGATGCATGTCTCAGCCAGGAAAATTCAGTTGTTCTAAGTTCTGTTGCTTTACACTATTTTTTATACAATTTGTATTAAAACTTTGAAGTTGTCTATTTTATCATTTATTCAAGGGCCACACTTAATTTTGTGTGCCTAAATCTCTTATCAGGTTTTTAAAACAGTGGCTTTGTTCATTTAAAAAAAAATTTTTTTTAGCGACTTGTTGTGGTTAAATTAGCTACTTGTAATTAGCTACTTGTAAGAGTTCATATTTTTCTTGCTAATGTAAAATATTTGCATACTGCATCTAAAGATATATAATACCTTATATTCAGTGGTTGTTCTAGTTGATCCTTTTTTACTATATTGGCATAGTAATGTTAGTCTTCTGTTTGTAATATTTTGTAAAAGTAGGCAGTGATATGCTTTTTTTCATTCGCACAGGAATGGCTCATAACTCACAAGAGGCAGATCTTTGAGTGAGTCATTTAGGTCATTCCCATTTGTGTGGGAAATTATTACATCATTTCCCTGTACTCAGTGTTCTATTTATACCATGCCAATACTTGAAGTACATTTTGCTTTTTTTAGAGGCAGTAAACAGTATTTGGGAAGGTTGTCTTGAAGTGAAGTTATTACTAGGCCATAGAAGGAGCACTACTTAAATATTTACAGAGTTCAGGAGCCAGAGGATCATGCTGTCTGCTAACTTGAGTTGGGGTGGAGGGGGATGTGAGTCATGGAAAGGATGGATATCTGCTTTCTTTGCACAATACACGCTAGATTTTCTTAATTTTCTACCACTATACTCTTGAATGCAGTTCTGGTTCATGCTGACGTTTTTATATTCTTTGGTTTGTGTCAAAGCAATTAAGCATCCAGGGTGGATTTGATTTAAATCACTAGTCTGGAAGACTCGATTTAATCATGGATTTCTACATAAAAGTGCGTTCTTGTTGGTGGTTATAACCTTAATACATATTCTTCGCAACTCGGATGTAGGTTTCATTTTTAGAAGGTGTACACTACATTTTTTTAGTGATTTATTTTGAAAACTTTTCAGATTAATTTTGCAGCTATATCAGAAAATGGATGATTGGTTATTTCGTTTACCAAAGGTAAATGAAGCAGATACTTCACCTCCCAATGACTTCATAAATATCTCCAGTTCAACAGGTTAATCATTAATATTTGGAGGATTTTCTTGCCAGGCTGTATTAGGAGAACAGCATGAGAGAGACATTTAAATTTTTTATTTAACTAAAACAATGTGATCTATTCTGGATTTTTTTCTTCAATAGCAAACAAAAATATTTTAACAAAACAAGCATATGAATTTTTGAATTTAAACATTTGAGTTTTTTCAAATCAGGTTTTTTGTTAATTAAAATAGTTAAATTTTTTTTAAAAGAAAAACAACTTAAATTGACTGTCAGCCAGGTCAACATGAGAAACTTAAAATGTTGGCTCCTGCAGCTAACTCAGTCATCTTTACCTTCATTTTCCTGTTTTTTTTTTTTTTTTTCATAATCTGGAAAAGAAAAACAAGCTTTCCTGCTTTTTCAGGTCCCAAACGATTTCTCAGTTTGGAATGAATTAGTCCAAAGGAAGAAAATATTCTTTCTACACCGGCAGAAGAAGCTACTACTGTTAAGTGAGGTTGTCACTTCAACAGTCTCTGAATCCAAGTGCTTAAGTGACTTCCACCAGTTCACTGGTGTGAATTTCTTTAAAACATCATCAGGAAACATGTATTTCTTGAATGGTTTATTCCCAAACTGGGTCTCTCTTACAGTCTGCTGCCATTATAGGCTTTCCCTTCTAATGAGAGAATATGGTAGATCTCAAATCAATGAAGGCTACACTCAGAAAGACCTCAAGACTTCCGGAATATGCTGTTCAAACAGTTTCACTTTTGTTTCTACTGCCTGTCCCTCCCTTTTCACATTTTTCAGAGAGAGGTAAGGGATTGACTCTGTGTACACAAATTTGCAGAGGGACAATAGGGTTGTGGTCAGTTATTTCTTACCTCTATATATTTGTGTTATTTATTTAAAAACATTTTTTCTGTTAACAAGCATGTAATCTCTGGAGACACAAAGCCACAGTTTGAGAACTGCAAAATTACGCATCTCTGATAGTATCTTCTAGACTTAACACCGAGTCCCATTGGGTAGATAAAAAGATTAACCTAAATAATCTATACAGAAGCCCCTGGAACCCCATAAGATTGGGTCCCTAATCCATAAACTATTGGAACTCCTTTACAAAAGTTTTCTTAAACATTACATGAATATATTTGTCTCATACTATAGAATTAGAATTTATAATCCCTGTTCCATAATGATATCTTGGAGCTATAATGTATCTTTAGATAGGTTTTTTCCCTCAAAAAGCATTTTATCAAAAAAATCTGATTTAAATAAATCCATTTTTTTTGTTTTAAAAAAATCATTGACTTTTATCCACCCTGTAAGCATCAAGGTGATGCATAGGTATGAATATAGTTAAGACAGACCACTAGGTACCTATTGGGTTGAACAGCTAAATAGGCTTATCCTATGTTGGTAAGGGAGAAATTTCACAAATAATTGCTCAGTGTTATCTAAAGATGTTTTTGTCTCAAGTTGATTAGCTTAATGAACGTCAGACATGCTTCTCATGGTCTTTATGAAGAAAATGTTCCTTTTACAAATTTTTTTCCCATGAATTTTGCAGTTGGGCCTATATCCATTGTTCTTCACATGTTTCTTCTAAAGGGTCTTTCTGAGGGGAAGTTTATTCTTTATAACTTGGTGAACTGTTACTATCTCAGAGTACCAGTGTCTTTCTCACTATTAGTTGCTTATGGTTATCACCACTCTTTTTGGATCCTTACCTAATGACAAAATAATTACATTTCCTTATACTAGTCTTGCTAACAAGCCTCCTTTTGAGGGTCTGAGCACTGTTCATCAGGAGTAAAAAATCAGACTCCAGTTTATACTAATCAGATTTCTGTAGTGGAAATGTATTATGCAGTCACTATAATTATATTCTAGATAATACTTAGCATTGCCTCAGTGCAGGGGACTGGACTAGATGACCTGTAGAGTTCCCTTCCATTCCTACAGTTGATTCTAGTCATATTTTTGCAGACATTCCCTAGACTTGAACATTAAAATTCTTCGGAAGGACCATGTTTTAGACTTTTCTCAGATTATTTGTATCAGTGTTACTGCATTGTAGATTCTTTTCTAATATTAAAAAAATAAAAACTGAGAGCGGGGCTACTTCTCAGGTCTTACCGAGTTATAGCTAATGAATTTCTCCTTTTCTTATATGCTGGTGTTTTCAAATCTGGCTTGGTGATAACTACTCCAGGAGGAGATTGGGACAGACAAGAGTGGAGCAATAGGGGTGGGAAAAGCTGTCAGGAAGAGACAACTGCAGTGCTCCTCAGACCATTACCATTTGCTCCCGTAACATGATGCAGGTATAGAAACCCAAAGTGTATCTGAGGCAGACAGTTCAGTCACAGAACACGGGTTTGGCTCTTTTTCTTAGTCTGAATTAACAAAGTGATAACCTAAAGCACAGTACTTTTAAAAAAAAAAAAAAATCATGCGTAAATATTCAATACACACATTCGGTGACGCTGCCAGATGTTAGGTTAAGCAGGGTTAGACTGGGTCAGGACTTAGAGAATATGAAGGGTAGAATCTGAAGGATCTGCGGGCAGCGATCGATCCAGCGGGGATCGATTTATTGTGTCTAGTCTAGTTGCAATAAATTGACCTCTTAGCGCACTCCTGTTGACTCCTGTACTCCAGCGCCGTGAGAGGCGCAAGCAGAGTTGATGGGAGAGCAGCAGCAGTTGACGCACCGTGGTGAAGACACCATGGTAAGTCAACCTAAGTACATCTACTTCAGCTACGTTGTTCACGTAGCTAAAGTTGCGTAACGTAGATCCTCCTCTCCCCCCCCCCCCCACCCCCCACCAGTGTAGACCAGGGTGAAGGAACATAATTGATGCTGCAAGAAGTGGTGGTGGTGATCTAGTTAGGTGACACACTTCCTTTCAAGTTAGTGTTTAATCAATGCCTTAGAAAGCCCACAGGGAGCAATAGGCTCCTGGAACAGCCTCTTGAAACTGAAGTCTTAATTCCTTTTGGTTATTAAAGATCCCAGGGCACTCTGTAAGAGTAGGAAAGTTTAACACTGTGTATTCTGGTTAAATACCTACCCAGGTAATTACATTCTCCTTACTTAAATCCTCTTTGCAGTTTTGAGTTACACCTTTTTTTACTTCCTGCTCCTCTAGTGTTTTGTAGAGTTAAATAGCTCCTGCACGTTATCCCAGAAGTGACTGTTGGTGGATGACATGATCCCTAGCTATAGCTGATAGCTCAGAGGGGTGCAGTCTGCATAGTGAGGCTTAATGAATGCAACATACTTTGAGGTAATGTGTTACAATAATGCAGATTATTACTTTTTATGAATTCAGGTGACCGGGTCATAGACGTAGGGTCAGAGTGGAGAACTTTCAGCAATGATAAAGCAACAAAAGACCCATCTCGAGTTGGAGACACCCAGAATCCGCTCTTGAGTGATGGGGATTTGACTACAATGATTGGCAAGGTAACATTTTAAAATACAAATGTTTAACATTTTTAATAAAATTTTATGTCAAGTACATATTTATATGGTAACAGGAAACCTATGCAGAGAATTGAATGCCATAAAAATAAAATGTTTGGTATAAACTGAATTCTTCACAATAACTACTTGTTATGGTCCAGATTTGGCAGTTTCCCCTCCTGTGTGGAGTAGGGGGTAGTAAGAAGGAATACTGGACTAATCGAACCTTCTCGGTAAGAAGTAAAACTCATTGATAGTGTTGTGGGGCTACCTACTTTGCTTTTCCATGGCTGCTGCTAAGGAAAATGCAGTTAGAAAAATGACTGTGTATCCCTAAGGAATCATACATAGATTTAGAACTGCAGAATTTTTCACATTTGGAATATACCTGAAAATCCTTTGAGGCATCAGTTAAAATTCTGTATTCAAACTAGGCTGTGTTTCATGAGAAATATTGTATCAATTTAGTATTTAAGATGAGGAGAAAGATAACTGTATGCATGTCTATCACCAATGCTATCTAACTGTTCGTTTGGCATAACAACATTAAAAATACAAATTTGGAATTTTCCTAGTTACTGAATGTTCCAACAGTTTGTAGTGTACATTATTTTTGACTGGCTTAATGTACTGTTATCCTGCTGCATTGTACATGTGTAGGATTATAAAACTAGTCATATGGAAGTTTAGTACCAGTTTGACACAGTAGTATGACCCACTTAGAAGTTTGCTATTTGTTTTGATATTGTAAACAAAAATCTTCCCTACTTCATGCCCTGAAGTGCATTTTGCACTGTGAAATCCCATTTTATACAGCAAAAGGTTTCCCACATTGTTAGTGTTGGTTGACCTTCTAAATGAAAATCTGTGATCCATCTTCCTCCAGTACACTTAAATACATTTCATGAGCTCCTAACTAGAACAATTAAAAAGTTGCAGTTCAAGATTGCTTTTTGAAAAATAAAACTTAACAATCTGATGGGTGAGCCTGTCTTATTAGGAAAGGTGTTCCATACCAGGTTTAACTGGGGAAATAGTCTTCCACTTTTGATTGACAGGCAATTGTGATTATCATCACTAGCAAAGGAAACCTAACTTGCAGTGATACAGTGAAAACTAGGAACATCTGTAACTAAAGCTTGGTATTCCTTTTTTAGAGACTACAAAATCTGAGTCCAGTAAAGAAAGTTAATTACGGGCTCTTCTCACATGAGAGGTGCCTTACAATGGTCAGCTCAATGCTATAGAATCAAGAGCACCTGGGATGAGGGGTGGTTGGTCCACCTTTCTCCTGTGTGGCTCATAATAAAAAATAATCCTGCACTGAGTCTGAAGTTTCCTCAGATGTTTGAGTTGCAGCAGTTTCTCAAGTTTCCTAAAAGCCTGAAACAGGAGGTAATAAAGTTTCTTCTTGCACATGAAAATAAATTTCTATTTTTTTATGATGATTTCTCCCTTGTTGTGGATAGAGAACACTTGTATTCTTTCTGGAGTGATGAGTTCTGCCTAAACACCCAAAGATGTCTGAGCAAGTTAAGTTGTGTACCACTCACAATGAATTTTATTTGAAGGTGTTAGCAAGGGAAGATTGTTGATCATTCAGAAAAATCTGAATTTCTGTCCATGATTTAAAGAACTGTTAGTTCTTTACTTTGGGAGCCATCTCATTTCCGTGTGAAAGGAGTTAATGGTGACAGGGACTCACCATGCAGACATACAGAGTCAAGAATTAATTGAATGGCCTACAATGAAGTTTACTGCAACAGCTGGTTTTCAGGCATTTTCTTAGTAATGAGAGCTTGGTAGTTTGACTCAGTGAAGGCAAGAAGAGGCAATAGGTGTAACATTTTGGATTTGTGTAACTAAATCACTGTTCTTCCCTGACATTCGCTAGTATCTGTGCACATTGCAATATATCACTCTCATTGAAGGTGGAAAACTTTGACTGCTTCTTGAAATGTTCCAAATAAGTATTCTTCTGTTACGCATCGAGGCACAACTCTAATAAAGAGCAAGGTGCTTCCAAGAGAGCTATCTGACATTAGCTATGTGGCACCAGAGAGGATATCTTAACTCAAGACTAATTACAAAGTAATCATTTTTCCTACCTTTAAAAGGCAGCAGTGCTTGGAGATTTTCAGCCATGTTAATCAGACAGGCATTGTTTGACAAAGGTGCTGTTTTCAATATGGTATTTCCTTCAAGTCCTTTAACTTTTGAAACAATTTGTATTGGGCAGGAATGATAAAATTTTTCACGACAAGCATCTTACACTTACGTAAATTGTAGAGACATGGGAGGGGGAAATGCATGTAGGGATTATGCATTGACATTGCCAGTTTGAGTAATCAAGTCTTAATTTTTTTAACATTTTTCTCAATTTTTCTTGGAGTGAGTGTGGGAATCCTTAGGGTTTTTTCAGGCATAACGTTTGGTTTCTGAATATGGCAACAACTTAAAATGCTTCCTATTCTAAGCAAGCAGCATCCCACAAATTGGTTTTGGATCAATCATTATGAATTGATTCAGCCTTTGACTTCCACTTTTTTTGTGTGAGCCATCATTGGAACAAATTGTCACTGTCCTAATCATAAAACTTCATCTTTCCAATCTACCATTCAGCCAAAATGAGCTGCAGCACAGACCGAATGGCACTCGGGTATTAGTCGTGTGAGGCTTGGCTTAGTGCGCTTGGGCTTTAGCAATTGTAATGGGCACATCCAGTGTTCCAATTCAGCAATATGGCTTGTGTTCATGGTATATAATAGTAGTATAATGAAGGTTTTGTGTAAGATATCTAGGCATGCTCACAAAGGCAGAGGTTTAATTATGCTTTATTAGCCGAATTAGCTAGCGAATTTGTGCTAGTCCACAATGAACCAGTGGGGATGTCTAACTTCAACAGTAAGGTTGTTTTAAAGGGACACATTACCTGTTATGTATCCATGTTTCCTTTTAGATTGAGAATGCTTGCAAGGTCTCCTGATAACCCTTCTCCCAAATCCTCTGATTTTCCTAGGAATGGAGATTCACAGTGGAGTTATGGTGGTATAGATATTACACGTGCAGTTTGGAACGCTGCTTGATTTTGAGATTTTTCACTTTATGTATTCCAACTAAGTCTTGAATTAGAATTTTATAAACCTGGAAAATTTGTACTTGAAATATTTCAAGTATGGAATCAGGTTCATAATAAAATCATTTTTCAGGGCACAGGTGCAGCAAGTTTTGATGAATTTGGAAATTCAAAGTACCAGAATCGCAGGACTATGAGCAGCTCTGATCGAGCAATGATGAATGCCTTTAGAGAAATTACTAACATGGCAGACAGAATCAACCTTCCCAGAAATATAGTTGTAAGTTCGTGTCTACTTTCCTTAAATTGTTCTGGCATTGACTTAGTTAGCATAATATAATGAGCACATGAATTTTTGATATTGCTGCTAATTAAATGGCCTAGAGATAATTAAATTTAGTCTTCTTGCTTTAAAGGATCGAACAAATAATTTATTCAAACAAGTGTATGAGCAGAAGAGCCTGAAGGGAAGAAGTAATGATGCCATTGCTTCTGCTTGTCTCTATATAGCCTGTAGACAAGAGGGCGTTCCTAGAACATTTAAAGGTAAGTTTTCAGTTGTACAGATTAAAGATATTTATTTTTATTTGATAAATTTAGCTAGTATTCTAGCAGTATGTTGGTAGGATCCAGAAATGGGGCTACAGTGAATGTTAATTTCAGCAACAGGCTACATTTGACTATTTTAATTACTTGAACAGTACTACTAATTAGGATTTTCCTATATGCAGCCCATTACTTCAAATGGATTATTGGGTTTAGCTATCTTGGAAGTTTAATTGTATTAAGGATATTCCTGAGTTACTATTTAAAATTCAGAATATGACATTTGAATACCACTGGAAGTATCTAAATGGTGTTGCCTGATGATCTGAGCATTGCAAGGATTCATCCATCTACATTTGAATCAACAGCTCCATGTTTGAATGGAACTTGTTTGTTTTGTTTTTGTGGGGTGTGGTTTTTTTTTGTTTTTGTTTGTGCATCACATTTGCCTCTTAAAGATAGTCAGACTCCATGGTCATTTGCAGAGCAGTTAGCAGTGGATTTGCATGATTTGAAAATTGTCTAATTTAACAAGAAATTTTCAAATGTGGTATAAGTATTAACTGTTTACAGTGGTGGCCTGCTTTGTGACCATTCTTTTATAGAGGGGGGCTGAAAAATACAACTATGGAGAAATTTACATGCTTAAATTGGAAAACAAACATCACTAAACCTACATTTTAATTCTTTCTTTATTTAGAAATATGTGCAGTGTCCAGGATTTCAAAGAAAGAAATAGGTCGGTGTTTTAAGCTTATTTTGAAGGCTCTGGAAACCAGTGTGGATTTGATCACAACTGGAGACTTCATGTCAAGGTTTTGTTCAAATCTGGGTCTTCCTAAACAAGTACAGATGGCAGCGACACACATAGCACGTAAAGCTGTGGAATTGGACTTGGTTCCTGGGAGGAGTCCAATCTCTGTAGCAGCTGCAGCTATTTATATGGCATCACAAGCCTCAGCAGAGAAAAGGACCCAGAAAGGTAAAATCTTCACAATCCAGCTTTATCCATTATTTCAACAGGCAATATGTAGGAAAAACTTAATTTAAGGCAAAGAAAATCTGTTTCACTGAAGTCTAAAAGAGCTTCATAAGCCACCAGTTCATGGGTGGACAATGAGAGACCCACAATAACTGACATTTTTCTCATGAAGCTTGAAATGTAAAAGTTAAGCACCGTTTAGCTGTGCTCCACAAATTGACTTTCAGTTTGTGTGGTTTAGTAATTGGGCTGTTTAAATTATGCTAGTTTTGAGTCTACAGCCACCGTTTTTGCCCAACTAAGCATTTGTACACTTACATCCTGCTTTGCTGAAATATTCAGAATGTAAACGTGGTGGTTGTTAGTATCCCTATTGTAATTATAAACCACTCTGGCAGCTGGGATGGGCTGGAGATTGCATCTTGGGTATGTCATCCCACCCCCCAAATCATCCTGTGTTCACAACTGCAAGGGAGGATGATTTGAGGCTAGTTTGTAGTGGACAAGAATGTCTCTTGGGTAAAGAAATCTCCTATACTTCAGCTCTGTGGTGTGCCTTTGTCTCTCACCTAGACTTACACAACTTGTGTGGTCTTCTCAGACTCTAAAATGCAGCTTGCCTGTCTTTCACATACACAAGTAGAAATGACATTCCTCTGCACTTCCCCCATGATCTTCAAACAATTCTACAGACCTTCATTCACTTCACTATCAAATTCAAAATTACCATCCTTATTTTTTAATTCATACATGAACTAGTTCCTGCATACCTCAAACTGTTTCCTTCCCTTACTTCCTCTGCTTGTCTTAACACTAGCTGCTTCTATAATATCCTCTGAGTGATTTCTCCTTCTGTCTCTTCATTTAGATTCACTGCAGATCTTAGCCAAAACAGTATTTTCTTCCTTGCCTTTACCTCTAGTTATGGTTCTGATTTTAAATGCAAAACTTAGGAACTTGATTACAAAATGGTATTTGAAATAAAACAAAGCAAGAGAAAATGGTTAATCCATGCTTAATTTGCTTCTGTTCATTCCTCTAGAAATAGGAGATATTGCTGGTGTTGCTGATGTTACAATCCGCCAATCTTATAGACTTATCTATCCACGAGCTCCAGATCTCTTCCCAGCAGACTTCAAATTTGACACCCCTGTGGACAAACTACCCCAGCTGTAAAATTGCTAAGGTTACATTTAATTTCTAAAGAACACTTGATTTCTGCCTATAATAAAGGATGTATAAAGTGTTGCTACTGAGCCTTCATATTGTGGAACTGGAGGAGGATATGAAAATCAAACTGCTGGAACACAGCACACATTCCAAGGGTAAACAAAATAATTGTGTGGCATTTTGTATGTATATATTAGTGGAAGTAAATATTTAATGACTGTTGGAACAAGTTCAATTTCATATTATAGTTTAGATTTCTTTTGTAGGGAATCTAGTAAAATGTATTTTGGAAAACAATTGAAATTATGTAATTCCCAATAAACTTTTCCAAAAACATTTACTGCCTTGCATATTTTGCTAGAATGTGACATAGTCGGAGCAGTATAAGATTGAACATAATCTGGCAGATCTTCATACCAGTATGGGTCCTATCAAAAATACTTTCACACTCATTCTCTTGGCAATTTTTAATCTCTAGTGTAGTTTTAATATTTGTAGTTAGCTGCAATTTACAGTATGGTAGACTTAACCCACTGTGCAAACAGTTGCCCAAAAGCAGTTTGAATATTTGCACAACTGCTGCTGAAGGCTTCTGAACTTGTTATGAAAAGATTAGTCATTGTTGGCACAGCCTCCTTGATTCTCATTGAGGTCTCACCCTGTTTCTGTGAATTTCACTTAACTCTGAAGCAACTAAAAGAAACAGACTGAATTATTTGAATTCTTGGACACTGACATCTCATTCTACAAAAGATGATAAACTACGTCAAATACTGATACTGCCCTGTCATTTTCATCTATATCAAATTTGGCTAGCTGATAGTTAAGCTTTTAGCACTGATGCACTCTAAATTAGCACTTAGCATTTGAAATGATAGTCCAGGTGCTGAGGAGTTAAGTCAGGAGTTGTCTCCCCCTCCCCCAAACTAATTGCTTCCAAAACTGGATGCCTCTTGACAGTGTCCCTTTGTGTTCAAAGCAACAAATGTACTTCTGGTTTCTGAACTAATTTTGCATCACAGGTGCAAGATTTACTTTAATTATCAAAATGAACAGCTGAGGGGGTCAGGCTGCTACACATCTGGTCCTAATCCATCCAAGGCAGGGCTCTGTGCCCAGTGCTAATATTACTAATTGTCAATAGTGCTCACTGTTTTCTTGCTGCTTCAGTTTTAATTCCTTTCTCTCACTGAAGACTTGAAATGTGGCAGCTTTAAGTTTCTTTTTGTTTTGTTTTTCATGCCATTTGAAGTCCTGACTACATGTGATCATTAGTTCCCATTCTAGAGGAGTAAAAGGTGGTATCCTGCATATCCAGACTAACTGGGTGGAGATAAGTTGCATTCAAGCTTCATAAACTTTCCCTTGATTGTCAGTAGGTTGATATTCTTGCCCTAGACTACTGTTGTGTGCTCTTACAGTTCCAGTGCCTGTGAGCTAAACCAGGGCCTTTCAAAGTATTGAATAGTTAAGGTTCTTAACTGGTTGACCTGTGTTGTGCACAGTGTGCTAAGGTAACCTTACCAGGTATTGTGCTTAGTAAACCTACAGCAGCTTATTTTAAGACTTGATTTTTAAAAAAAACCCAAGGATTGAAGCTGAAAGTGCTGGGGATTACCTTTGAAGGGGACATCCCATACAGTAAAGTTAGTTTGACCTAAAGAAGCATGTTTCATAAAATTTGGGCATGAGGGAAGATATCCTCCAGCACAGAGCGAGGGTGTGGTAGAATGCTGACGACCAGAGAAGAAAAGTAGGAGCCTGCTTTGAGGATTGCTGTAGTGGCACTGAGGCAACTCCTCTAATCTACCTACAGGCCCAATCCCTTGTAGAGAGGAGGAATAATACTTTACTGTCAGATCATAGGTGCTACAGAATAGATTTTTCTGAACTTGAGGGACTTTTTCTAGGCCTTGCAGCCTTTGATACGTCAGTCCTACTACAGGAGTAAATAAGGGTTAGCTGTAGACTATTTTCATCCCATTCATAAGCTTATCTTTAAAAACAGGCTCCAACGTGTAGACAACTCAGTTTTAATTTCAGATCCTAACTCACATAGGTACTCTTGAAAGTCTTTTCTTAACCATAGGTTTCAGAGTAGCAGCTGTTAGTCTGTATTCACAAAAAGAAAAGGAGGGCTTGTGGCACCTTAGAGACTAACATTTATTTAAGCATAAGCTGTAGCTCATGAAAGCAAGTACTCCTATTAAAGTAACTGTCCCCATTTATTTCACTTTCTGGACTGAGTGGTGCTAAAGAATGGGCCCAGATGTTTTATGGGTGGTGGTTTTTAAATAAACACTACCTTTTCTCACATAAGGGAACATGATCTCTAGCTCTCAGGATAATCTCCTACTCTGGTCCCCTTGGGGTGCTCTTTGGAGAGGGGCTTTTTAGGTTCAGCAGGTAACCCATGCTCAGAAGACTCATGGTCCAGCTTGTAGAGTAGTACCCAAGGGAGGCATCTGTTTAGGAAAGAATGAGCATATACATCATGTGCTGTATTATCAATCAGCCTGATTAGTGAAGGGGCAGGATTCCTCAGCTGCATCACCAATGACCTGGACATTTAGATTTAAAGTAGCTTATAGACACCTGTAGTATGAAGGCAGTAGGCATTGCTCATATGCTGCTAATTAAAATGTAAGTGAAAAGTTGCTACAACTTATTAAAATGAACAGTGGTAAAATTCGGCTTTGCTTAGTCAGGAATCAACCATGTATAACACTTTTTTTTTTAAATTAACAGGAACTAATCTTTATATACCATCATCCCTGTAAACATTAAGCTATTAAAGGGTGCTCTTACACAGATGGTCATATTAGGCTCCCTTGGACTGTGTGCCAGTGTAAAGTAAGCAGCAATTAGTAACTAAGGTTCTACCAAAAAGTTTGGAGTTTTGTTCTAAGTGTCCTCTCTTATGGTGGTTAAATATCAAATTCAGAAAAATCTGTGGGGGAGTGAAATATGTAAGTCACTACACAGTCAATCAGTAAAATCATATTTAGGACACAAGTTACAAACTATTTATACTTTAATTTGTGATATTAATGACTGCAAAACACTTCGAATGACATTGTTAAAGGCACATTTCATTTTAATGCATAGTGTACCATTCTAAAATATCCTAATTTCCTTACAAAGTGCTTGAGCAGCCACATACAGATAAAGTATAGCAAAATATATTTACAATCTAGTTAAAATCTTAATCTGCCTAAAAATAATTTTAAAAAACTACAGAGATAAAATTAGTGCTTTCTTTCAGCTTAACTGTGTGAACATACCCTGCCCTACTATTTTTTTTTAGTGATTTACTTAGATGAAGAAAAATTCTGTACAAGATGTAGTTACAAAAAGGTATTTCCCAGGGTGCTTTTTAAATGCTAAGCATCCTCTTTTAGACACTTTTTTCTCTATATATGTTTGGGAGCCCAAAAGGGTAAACAGACTGTACCTCAAAAGTATTGAGTGCTTAAATTTTTAAGTTGTTTCGTTCGCACTTCAAAGATAATCAGCATCTTGAAACAAGTTAAATTATATTGTTCCCACTTTAAGACCTTCATTTAATAAACCAAAAACATGATTTCTATATTCTGTCCTGTTGCCATTCTTCCTTTTTGCCTAAAAGGAAACTGTCCTATACATTATTCAGGTCTATCAACCCATTTTCTCCCAGAGGCCTCATGGTTCAGGACTTCTGATATTTAGTGTTCTAACCAACAGTCATTTACTTACAAAAGGTTCACTTTTCAAAAGTAACACCTTGGTGTTTCACTACTCCATTCTTTAAAGATCAGCATGGTTTGTGTTTCTTTCGTATTTCATTTGGAATATGTAATTCCACAATCTGCACTCATTTGACTTTGGATTTTTACAGTCTTTGCTAACCATTTTCTCTCCAGGTACCCAGATGAACCTACAAGAGGTAAGCACAGGATCAAATATAAATGTTATTGAGTTAAGGAAAACACTGAACTTGTTTCCAAGAGTGGCTGTTTACTTACAGAACACTGACAGCCAAAAATAGTTCTATGGAGGAGTTTAAAAGTACACACAGTATCTGGTCTAAACTATTTTTTGACTTTTGAGGTACAGGTTTTAGTGTTGAAGTTTATAAAATATACACTTATCAAAAATATTTATACATTCTGTTACAACATATTGCTTTTACCCTCCGTAATTACCAATCTAAGTTCTGGAATTCAGTGGCCCAAAATGTATACAAATGTTAGTCTATTAAATCAGAGTTCTGTGATGTGTTCACATGGCCACTGTGCAAAATTCATGAAGTGGTACAATTAAATTACATGCCTGTAACTAAGAATGCATTACAACAACTTCCAAATATACATGTTCACAGCATGTATACATTCAAAACCTTTTGTTTTCTAAGATATGATATATAGTAGACAAGATGAACTAGATAGCTAAATATGGTATGATTAACTTAAGATTTGTCCAATTAGTGGAAAAAGGCTTGGATTTCAAGAGTACAGAAGTGGATGGACTTAGGAACACACGCTATTGATAAGACTGAACAGACATTCTTATCTGCTGAGTCCCTTCTCCCTCCCCTTCCCCCCCCCCCTTTTCTTTTTTTAAGCCATGCTTAAAAGCAAAAACTGTTTTGGCAAGTGGCTTTGGTAAACTTTCAGGACCTGTCTGTGTTTTGTTTTTATGGAAGCACTTTTACTGTTCTCTCGCAAAGGCATTTAACACTTTTTTTCTAATAAATACCATAGAAAATTTACAAAACAAGGCATCAGTTCTTAGTTTCCATTTTAAAACAAGCTGAAAGTGTGCATAAGTCTAAAATTAAACATTTTTGGACATTACAGTAATTTTTTTAAAAACTGACCATTTGCCTTCTCCAGATAAAAACCATATTCTCATGAATGTCAACAGCACCCCAAACTTCTATTTTAAGATGGCTGAATAAAATTAAATGGTTATCAATCTAGCTCAAAATCTCCCTCCCCACCCACTTAAGGCATGTATTTTACAATGTTATCTGCTGTAGAAAAGTAAAAATTACAGTACAGATTTAAGTGTGTCCATGTGAGGGAGCTTAATGTGGCCTGTAGTCACCAACTCAGCTTAAATGCTATAGAACTGCTTTCCAGTGCTCAGATAAGTATGACATGGAGGCCACTCTTCACAAGAGTATTAAACAGTACACTAAATCTTCATGTGAATAAAAATCAGAAGCTACAGGTGGCACAGAGCAATTGAAGGGTTGGTATTCTTCTGAGCCGGTTAGCTAGGATTTCACAGTATCTAGAAATTTAACACCAATCAGCAATGTAATCAAAATCTCTGAATGTTTCCTGCTCTTCTTCTGAAAGTATCCTGGGTTCCCGGGGTGGAGTGAGAATAGGTGCTTCTGAGGTAAATTCATCATCAAAATTACTAACATCTTCTCTTCCTCTAATGGTGGGTACAAAAGGGGGCTTCACTTTCTTAGCCAGCAAAGCATTCCAATCTATTAGCTGTAAAACAATTAATTGTGGGTTAGTTTCCTGCCTCTGAGAATTAATATTTTACAAACTACACTAGCTTTTACTTACCCGGAAGAAGTGATGCTTTTTCACATCCTCGGCATCTTTCTCACCAGCTCCAAGACGCCGCTCTGGATTTCTTCGTAGCAGCTAACAAAACATTTTGAAGATCTTAGCACTCAAAATTGGGGGGGAAAATACAGAATAGGTAGCTGATGCTACAGTCCAAAGGAGCAAGGAGATTAGATTTACTGGAAAAGCACATACTCTGTCCTAGAGGAAATGTGTTGCCCATGGAGTAGAAGAGGCAGAGGCAAAGGCAAAAGCTCTAAGTTTCTTTACAAATTGTAAAATTTACTTAAGCTTGTCATCTTTTCCCTCATTTAACCTGGGAGAAAGTGGGTCCTTACAGCATCCATTTCTCTCCACCCCTCCATACCCTGTTTCACAGGGCTCAGTTTTGTTAGAAAAGGCTGAAAACTGCTTCATGCTTTGCCACAGAGGGAAATGTGAGATTTCCAGTCACTGAAGACCCTAAATTCTGATCTCCATATAGAAGCATGTTATTCTATAAATGGGCCCATAAGCCAACACCTCAATTCTATGCTTGTGTTAAGTTTCTAACCAAACAGACATTTAACTCATCCTTTTACTAAATACTGTCACATACCACACTCATCCATGACCTGAACACAACAAAATAAGTTAAAACTAAGAGGATAATTAGTATCTACCATATCTTTAACATGCAAGTCCTAACACCAGGTCCTGGGTGATCACATGGGAAAACTCTGTTCTTGCCAGTAAGTGTAAGTGTCCAGTTTGGAGTGACTATTCTGTAAGGCCGCTCTCTTTCACTGGGCTAACAGATCAGCAGCATAGAAATAAGAACGGACAGCAATGGTTTGGATAACCCACCACTGAAAAGCAGTATTAGCCACTGAGGTGAAGGAGTGCAGAGGTACTACCATTTCCATATAATTTCATAGGATAACCAGTATCTTTTTGCCCATGAAGTCACCATAGCATGAATGAAATGAATGCTAATGGGCACCTTTATTACTTCCTTTGCAACTTTCCATAATAAGCAATTTCATCCACCTTGGACGGGATTTGCAAGGCTTCTGTTCCCTTCCTTACAACCTGTGTATTGAACAAAAAAGAAGTCCCATTTCCTGGACATGGACCAAGTAAGATCATATTTACAAGCTGTGAGGGGACTGGATCCTAGAAAGAAGTGACTTTGAAAAGGACTTGGGGGGTTATGGTGGATAACCAACTGAACATGAGCTCTCAAACGGGATACTGCAACTAAGAAAGGTAATGCAACTCTTGGATGTATAAACTGGAATATAAAACAGTAAGGTGGTGCTATTACATTTGTATACAGCATTAATGAGACTATTGCTGGAATACTGTGACAAGATCTAGTGTTCAAACTTCAGGAAGGATATTGACAATTTGGAAAAGGTTCAGTAAGAGCACTGAATGATCAGTCTGGTAAACCAACCTTACAGTGAGAATCTAAAGAGCCACCATCTTTTTATCTTATCAGAGAGATGGTTAAGACATGACTTGATCACTGTTGGTAAGTATCTGGGGGATATTTGATAGACAGATCACTATGCCTTTGTCTGCTATCTTGTGGAACTGAAGCTATGCAAACTTGAAATAAGGAACAACTTTTTTTAAGCAGCGAAGGTAACTGGCCATTTGAACAATTTACCAAGGAAAAAGTGTTAGATTCTCCATCACTTCTCGAAAGACCAGAAGATATGCGATAGTTCAACCAGAAGTTATTGGGCTTGTCACAGGAATTCTTAGGAGGAATTCCATGCTTATGTGTTATGCAGGAGGTCAGACTATATCACCAGTGTGGTCCTTCCTGGCTTTAAAAATCCATGAAATCGGGCTGTCGCATGTTTAAAAAAATTGCAATTAATTGCACTGTTAAGCAATAGAATACCATTTATTTAAATATTTTTGGATGTTTTGTACATTTTTGAAATACATTCATTACAATAACACAATATAAAGTGTACAGTGTTCACTTTATAATTTGATTACAAGTATTTGCACTGTAAAAACAGTATTTTTCAATTCACCTAATACAAGTACTGTAGTGCAATCTCTTTAGCATGAAAGTTGAACTTACAAATGTAGAACTGTTTTTGAATGCATTTTTTGTACATAATGTAAAATTTTAGAGCCTGCAAGTCCACTCAGTCCTACTTCTTGTTCAGCCAATCGCTTAAACAAGTTTATTTACATTTTCAGGAGATAACGCTGCACTCTTCTTGTTTACAATGTCACCTGAAAGTGAACAGGTGTTCTCATAGCACCGTTGTAGCGGGCATTGCAAGATATTTACATGCGCTGATGAGTCATATGTCCCTTCATGCTTCAACCACCATTCCAAGGGCTATGCGTCCATGCTGAGGATGGGTTCTGCTAGATAACAATCCAAACCAGTGTGGACTGATGCATGTTGATTTTCATTATCTGAGTCAGATGCCACCAGCAAAAGGTTGATTGATTTTTTTTTCAGGGTTTGTGTTTTGTAGTTTCCGCATCAGAGTGTTGCTCTCAAGACTTCTGAAAGCACGCTCCACACCTCATCCCTCTCAGATTTTGGAAGATACTTCAGATTTTTAAGCCTTGGGTCAAATGCTGTAGCTATCTTTAGAAATCTCACATTGGTTTTGTCAAATCTGCAGTGAAAGTGTTCTTAAAATGAATAAAGTGCTGGGTCATCATCCGAAACTGGTATAACATGAAATATATGGCAGAATGCGGGTAAAACAGAGCAGGGGTCATACAATTCTCCCCCAAGGAGTTCAGTCACAAATTTAAACAATGCATTTTTTTAACGAGCCTTGTCAGCATGGAAGAATGTCCTCTGCGATGGTGGCCGAAGCATGAAGGGGCATATGAATGTTTAGCATATTTGGCCCGTAAAGACCTTGCAATGCCTGTTCTCACTTTCAGGTGACGTTAATAAGAAGCGTGCAGCATTATCTCCTATAAATGTAAAAAAACTTGTTTGCCTTAGCGATTAGCCGAACAAGAAGTAGGACTGGGTGGACTTGTAGGCTCTGAAGTTTTACATTGTTTTGTTTTTGAGTGCAGTTATGTAACAACAACAACGAAAATCTACAGTTTGTAAGTTGCACTTTCACAGCAAAGATTGCACTACACTACTTGTATGAGGGGAACTGACATAATATTTATTTTTACAGTGCAAATGTGTATAAATATATACTGATTTCAATTACAACACAGCATACAATATATATGAAAATGAAGAAACATCCAAAATATTTAATAAATTTCAATTCGTATTCTATTAATAGTGCGATTAAAACTGCAATTAATCTTTTTAATCACAATTTTTTTTTCAGTTAATCGCATGAATTAACTGTGATTAATCAATAGCCTTACTATGAAGGACTGGGAACTGCTTGGATGTATTTTATTGCCCTAATATTGTAGGAGAATAGCCGAGCCTCCTTCTGCCCAGCTTCAGAATGAAAGATCCTGTAATGCAATCTTAAATAGTGCAGTCTTCCTTTACTGCTATATTAGAGTGGAGTTCTCTTCCTCTTACTATGAGATTATCTAAATGGGGTCAGTTTAAATCTAGTGCATTTGGAAAAGATTTAGATATAGATGTCAATAGTTTTAGGTTTAGTCGTATGACTTGGTACGGTATGCTTTATCCAGCAATTGAAACATTTTAAGTCTAAGATTTAAAGGAACAAAGCTCTAATCACATTTCAACAGATGGGGCTTTTTAATCTGCTTATAGAATTTCTTTCCTTCAGTTTTAAGGTTAAATATTTGTTAGCAAAACTATCTTCTGTCCCTCCTAAACAGTGAAATAATTTAGCATCTCAGAAGGAAGATAAATGAAATCACGCAATTCACCAGACGGGGTGATCTCATGAACTAAGCATTCTGTTTGAAACACAAAACTGCATGCTGTGTCTACTCAGGTACTGGAATCTGTTTTCTGAGGTTAATCTGAGCACAATAAAATTCATTTAGCACATTTTCTGGAAGAAAAGTAATGGTCCTGTCTATTCTATGGGGACATTGCCAATGCTATGGATTTTTTTCTTAAGGGTTTGCCCTGGTGCGTCTGGCCAAAATTCTTATACTATTGGAAAGCACACTGTATATTAGTTGAGCATATGGCTGCACCCTTTAGCCTAAGGTATTTCACTTATGCTGTGTCTCTACAATTGTGCCTCCTCTCCCATTCTTACGAGAAGAGACTTTTAGATGTAGTGTGTGTGGTATTTCCAACCCCTGACAGAATGAAATGTGAAAATCCCAAAGTCTCTTCTTAGCATAGAATACTCATGTGGTAGTACTGAGCTACCATGCGAGTCTCTGGGAAGGTGTTCTGTTACAGAATTTCCTATTTAAATGTGGCTGGGAAAGAATGTATCTAGAAAAATCTGGGTCAGTGTTAAGAGATTAACAAAAGTTTAATTTATAAAATGTAATGTAAGAAGTTTTAATGAATGAAAATGATTTTGTAGGAATTTTTTTTTTACTAACTAGAGAATGTAAATAATAGTCAAACACTTAAGTTTCATGTTAAATCAAAATGGTGATGCTGATTTTAAAAAGTAACAGTGAAGCAGTTCTGAAACCAATCTGATGAGAAAACAATGTCAAATGTAATGCAGGCACTTAAATTCCCCTCTTCATGGAAAACAATAATTAGACAACAAAAACATGAAAATATTTCACTCTTTTACTATAGTCTTACCCTTCTCATTATAGAGATGGCTTCTGTAGAAAGGAACCGTGGATATCTTACTTCATCATTTACAATACTGTCAAAAACCTCTTCTTCATCATCTCCAGGGAAGGGTGACTATAATAAAGTAGTTTAAGGAGGGGAAAAAAAAAGACAAATCATTTTTGGAAGCTAACTTTTAAAATCAACCTATTATTTCTAAATAAACTAAAGCAAGTTGCTGCTGCTGCCATATTTAAGGTAAGGCAAACAGGAGAACAATTGCCTTATTGCACGTTCAGCTGCCCATTCAGAGTTAAATGTCTCAATGTGTCAAATTATTTTCCCTCCCTGTAATAGATAACGCAGCTCTCTATAGGGGAAAATGCGATAGTAATACTACTTATAGACAGACAAGGCAGGCCACAACATCTTGTCCCTTAATCATTTTTTTTAAAAACGTTTGGTTTTTAAAAACACATTTATAAATAGTTTTCCTGTGCACTGAGGCATAAATAATAAACTATCTAACATGGTAGAGCATTTATTAGTACTTGTTTCAGGTGGCTGCCACTCCAAGGTAATGTGGTCATCCCAAATTCATTTTGAGAAAACATTTACCACATCATACCATCCAGCAGTTTTTAAACTGTGGTTTATGGACTATTTGTAGGTCATAGGGTGTTGGTGCGCTTCATTTCCATTTGAAGAAACAGACGTTAGGGGTAAAGATGGAAAACGGACAAAAGTAGGTTGTGTGATTAACTTTTTTCTCAAAGGACAGAATGCACATGGCATTAAAGACAGCTATTATTAATAAATACTTCTCTAATACTATTTTTCAACTTAAGCAGTTGTATCACCTTTAAGGAGTTTTTGCAATTAGGGCAGGAGGGGAGGTAATATTCATTTATATATGCTAACATCTATGGTGCAGAATTTCTTGGCTACTACAAAGAAAACAAATTAGATAGGACATTCACAGAAAGTGTGAAGAGCAAAAGGGTGTTGTAACCATGTTATGAGATATGAGGATATAAAGAGTGAAGGTAGGTGAATCTTATTACACCAACTTCTGTTGGGGGAAGGAAAAAGCCACCAACAGAAATTGGTCCCAATAAGAGAGCTTACCACAACTACCTTGTCTCTCAAGAGAAAAACAGTAAGTCAAATGCTAAATAAGTGTGTCTTGCATCGTGACCTACAGGTTGCTGTGAGAGCACACTACAGTTTAAGGTTGAATTTCAACTTCCATTGTAACTTTCCCCCTTCTTCAGAATATCTTGATTTTCTCCCCAAAACTGTTAAGTTGAAATTTTCCATGCTTGCACTGAGGCCAAAGTTGTGGTATATTGGTTTTTGTTTGTTCATCTAATTTTGCTTAACAAACAAACCATTTGGTTTACAATCTTAGATCTTTAAAAAAAGAATCCAATACTTTTTCCATATGTTCTGATCTGAAATTGCACGCTCCAGTGTTAAAAATAGCTGTTGCTAGAACTTCAGCCTTGTTTTTGTAAATCTCCCTAATACTCAGTCTAATCTGAAGGTAACTGGTGAAGTGGTTTGAAAGTTACAAATGATTAAGTTTGGTATTCAAACTGTATAGTGCCACTGAAATCAATGAGCTACAATGATTTACACCTGCTGAAGATCTGGCCTATAGTGTTTTCTATTCCTCTATTTTTAACAGCAAAAAAAGCTACACCTTCAAGTTTTCTCATTAAGATATCCCATAAAAATCCATACAGGATATGGAACCAGGCCTATATGATACAATAGCTGTAAGCTTAAAAAGGTAGGACATTCTAGAATTCGAGAGCTTGAGATATCCAGTTTATTTTTGTAATCATGCTAGGTTTTATAAGGTTGCTTACACACATCCAAATCTGATGGACTATCAAATATTTTTTTTGCTACAACCATGCTTACCTCCCCAACTAGCATCTCATAGATGAGTACACCAAGACCCCACCAGTCCACAGCTCTTGTGTAGGATGTTTCTGTCAACACTTCCGGTGCAAGAAATTCTGGAGTGCCACAGAAGGTGCTTGTTCTATCTCCAAATCCCATTCCTGCAAAAATTACAATATTCATAAGAAACAAGATGTATTCTTACTACTCCCCTTCCAAGTAAACAACTGCTTCAGTCAGTAAGATTTAGTGGGGTGGGAATAGGTATTGTTTCATATTCTCTGTGTATATATAAAGCCTGCTGCAGTTTCCACGATATGCATCTGAAGAAGTGAGCTGTAGCTCACGAAAGCTTATGCTCTAATAAATTGGTTAGTCTCTAAGGTGCCACAAGTCCTCCTTTTCTTTTTGCGAATACAGACTAACACGGCTGTTACTCTGAAACCTGTCTTCAACTATGTAAAGGAAAAAAATTAATTATTGGACTTCAACAAATGAGTTCAGTTTACAAATCTTTCCCCCCTTTGTCAGCCGTGCAAACACCGTCTTGGCCCTGTGCTTCGAGCTGGATTCTCTGTCTGTACATGACTACCCGTACTGATGATTCTGCAAGCCAAATTAGCCCCTCCGTTACACCTTGGTCATCACATTGAAGACAATGCGCTTGGAGAGATGCAACAAAGTGGAACTTAGTAAACAATTCTGTTGGCACATGAGAAGAAATAGAACACATTTGTCATTTGCAGCACTGCAACCAGAGCAGGTAACAGAAGTAAAAAAATAGCATACACTTATTTTTGACACTCAGATAAGCAAAAAAGATTACGATGTACATGGAGTGAATCTGTTGAATAAGGTTTCATTTTACATAATCATTTTTCACAGCAGAACTATAAATTAGTAGGGTTTCTTCTACCAGATTCTAGCATATGACATCAAAGTCAGAGAAAGTCTTGCACAGGATTTAGTTGAAGATATCCACAGTATACAAATACGACGATATAACAAATCTCTATTAAAGTTGGAATGATGATTATTATTATTTTGTATTACCACAGTGCCTAGGGGCCCTAGTTATAGACCAGGTCCCCCCGTGATAGGTGCTGTATGTTGCACCAGTAGTGACTAAGGGTATTACTGTAGACATCACTATGTCATGATACTAATGCTCAAGGGCATCAGGGTGGTTGGGACTGTGAAAATGTATAGGGAAAGGTGTACTACCTCTTTAAGGGACAGGCTGGAGCTGACAGCCTAGGGATAATCAAGTAGGCCCTGCCACTTTCTGGGGCTGGGCTATTTAAACACACAGAAGCTGAGGGGAATAGAACCCAGACTGGCTGTTGTGGGTGGTGCTCTCTCTCTCAGGCACCTACAGATAAGCCTAAGCTGACTCAGAGACTTCGGTGTAGACTAAATTTGGGAGCCCTGAGTAACGGCCCTGGTGAACTGTTCGTTGCAATGAAATATGATTAAAAAGTGACATGGCATTTGGTTAACTTATGTTGGCTTCTCCGTGCCTTGGCTGTTAAAGTGAATCTACTGCTGCTCTGCTTGGGAAAATTGAGGTGCAGCTCACCTGCAAGGCTGTATCAGACCACGAGGACGCATGCATGGATTGTCCACACCTTCAGAGTGACATACAACATTCCGTCCCCCAAAACATGCTTCTGAACAATTATACAGTACTAGTGCAGTCTTCATGCTTTTTTACCCCATACCGCCACCCCCAAATATAACATCTGCAGAAAGTGTAGAATTAACACTATGGCAATGGCACCAAGGACTGTTGTGGTATTAGGAGGTTGTGGGTACAAACTCTGTGCCAAACTTTAAAGGTAAACTGCAAAGAAAAAGAATAATTTTCCATGTTAAAAAGTATCCTATAGAGCTTGACTTTATTGAAAAACGAGGAAATCTGTCTCTCTCATTGATCTTTTACATTTATAACATGACCCTTTGTCATTTTCTAGGAAGTTTTTGTTTATAGTCGAATAGTCACATAACTAGTATCAAAGATATGCAAACAATTCAACTGTAATCTTTGACCTACTGCCCTCAATTTACTAAATTCCATTTCCTATAGTGCTGGCACCTGGAAAGTTGTAGGACAAGTAAAGCAAGCTGGAAAAGGAAGAAACAAATCCGGTTAGATTCGTCCTGTTGATGGCCATCCCTCTCCCCCCACTGAGTTGTTAGAAAAGGGGACACATGTCCCAATGCAGGCAGAGAATCTGAATTACTGATACTAGATCTGTTTTATGTCTCATTTTTAAGAAAGCAGCTAGACGCCAGAAACTGACTATTAAAATGTGGGTCCTTTTGAAGATATTTCACTATTTTGAGCTGTGCTCTATTTAGGGAGCTATTTCCACTGCACTTTGTTGTGTGAATTATTTTAAAATTGTTGAAAGTGGACAATTAATTAGAAGGGAACAGTGTAGATGGAAAGAAAATGAATGCTTCTAAATATTATTGGATGATGCTTCTAACAGGACAAAGTACTGTTGAGCAAAATGTGATATGACTTATTATTAACACGCAGATATGACAAAGTAACAACCCTCTTGCGTACAGTCATTCCAACAGAAGAGGAGAACCCTGATAGCAGATACTCGGGTGATCTCCCCACTGAGGGTCTTTTGCTTCCACTGTTCTCCAGCTGAAGATCCCAGAGATTTTTTTCTACAATGATATATAGACAGAGTAAATATGCTAGGTGCTCCTACCTCTAAGACTGCTTAACTGCTAACAGTCAAGTGTAATCCAACTGAAAAATCATTTAAAAGAAAAGCAGTTACCTTCTTTGCAAAGACCAAAGTCGGCTATTTTCACAAATCCTTCTGTATCCAGCAATAAGTTATCCAACTTCAAATCTCTAAAAAACAATATTTGAAAGTAAAATGGAATTACTGATATGCCTATAGTGATACTCAATAATAATAAGGCACTCTAAGATAAAAAAGTTATTCAAAAATAAAAGAGCAGTACAATGTCCCTCTTAAATTTAGTTACCCCTTTCCTGATTTAAGACTTCCATCAATAACTTATGGTTTACACTCATAAGTATGTCAGAACAAACTTTTTCTGCTAGCATTGAAAGGAATATAACAAATAAAAACATAATGCGTCCAGTAAGCAAATCAGGGTAGAGATGAAGAAAAACAGTGTTAAGAAAAGGAGAAATTATTAAAATTCCAGTAGTGAGAAAGTATTGATTACTTACCTATAAACTATTTTGTGCTCATGTAAATACTGGAGTCCAAGAACCACACACGCAGCATAAAACCTGTTCGAATAATTAAATAAAAGCTAGAATTTCAGTGCATTTCAGTCTTGCTAAATTAATCAGTGTTTTTTATTAATTACTTTCGGAAGAGTGCAGATAGTCTGCATATAGAAACTTCTCTTCAGAGGATTTTTTAATATGTGATACATGTGGAATTCTATACAATTCTAAGTCAAAGCTTTAAAATTTACCAGGTAAAAGTTTAGACAAATGTGGCCCAACCTGTAACATGTTTTGTCTGCCTATACTGTAGTTTTCTATGGCACCCATTGCCATAGTATCCAACACTTCCCGCTGAAGCCGGTACATTTATATAATCTTTTAATTTCAGCTAACATTTTAAACAGACTACTAATTCTTCAAAATAGCATTACAAATATTACGTATTTACATTTAAAGGCAATTTAGATTTAAGCTATTAGCATATAAGCTTACATTCTGACAGCCTAAAAAATGCTTTGACTATCATAACCAAAACAGAATATATATTTTTTCTTCTAACCAAACTGGGTTGAATGTATTTTAACAAGGCTTTAATCTTTAGTCCATTTAAGATGATTACAGTACTAAATGAAGTGATCCAATACACAAGCATGCGAAGGCAAGAAAAGTTGAACATAGTATTTTTTTCAGCCCACTGAAACAGAACAATGTATATCAAAGCTTTTAAATATTTAATGGTACTAACAGTGTGAACACTTACACTGCTCTTGGTTCAGAAAAGACATCAGTATGAATGTGCATCATCAGGTCTCCACCAGCAGCATATTCCATTACAAAGCAAACGTGATCTTTGGTTTGGAAACAAGCAAAAAGGTTCACCAAAAAGGGATGCCGTACACTATTCACAGTTTCAAAAATTCGCTTTTCACACATAAGGCTGCAAACAGAAAATATTTTAATAGCAAAATTTAAAACTGAATGTTATATTACAAATTTCAACACAAAGAACAATACAATTGACAAGACCGCCCTCATCATCCCCCACTCCCCACCAAAGCTTTCAGAATACCTGAATCTTTTTCTAATTTGATAGGATACTCTAAACACTAAAATTTCAAAGTGCAATGCAGCATTTTAACTGTACAACTCAATTGACTATGAGGGGAGTTATATGGCTAACATCTCATGAAACTCTTTGAAAACATACCTGTTGGAATTTCTCAATATGCCCACAAATTTAAACAAAATATAATATTTAAAATCAACTGATACAAACTGTACTTATATCTATGCACGTAATATTCAAGCGGTGGGAAAACCATTCCACTGCAGATTTTGGGCACAGACAGCTGAAGTATTACCCCTGGTATTTGCTATGAAAACCATTCCATGAATATACAGTCTTGTGATTCAGTTGTCTTTTTCTTTCTGCATGTCATGACTATACATGCATACATACATTTATTCTCTCACAGTGTAAAGCACCATAGAGTCAAATCACAATGAACAGTAAACAACGCAAGAGTCACTGGCCAGCAAAATTCCTCCATGTTTTGCAGACTTCACATAGCCTTGAGAAGCACACCACATTGTATCCCATCCAGTCAGCCCACAGGTGCAAACTATGTGGCCCACGGGACTGTCCAGACTGGCCCTCGAGGCTAGCCCCCAGCTCTTCCCCTGCTGTCCCCCCTCCCCCGCAGCCTCAACTTGCCGTGCCACCAGCGCTCTGGGCGGTGGGGCTGCGAGCTCCTGCCGGGCAGCATGGCTGAGAGAGCCGCTGGCCTGCCCCAGTGCTCTAGACTGCGTGGCGGCTTGGCTGGCTATGTCCAGGCAGCACAACTACCAGTCCTGGTGCTCTGAACGGCATGGTAAGGGGTCCCGGGGGCAGTCAGAGGACTGGGGGCGGTTGGATAGGCATGGGAGTCCTGGGGGGCCTGGCAGGGGTGTGGATGGGGTCAGGGCAGTCAGGGGACAGGGAGCGGGGCGGGGGGGTTGGATGGGTGTGGAGTCCCGGGAGGGGGTTGGATGGGTCAGAGATTCTGAGGGGGGTAGTCGGGGCAGGAAGTGGGAGGGGGCGGATAGGAGGCAGGGGCCAGGCTGTTTAGGGAGGCACAGCCTTCCCTACCCGGCCCTCCATACCAGTTTCGGAACCCTGATGTGGCCCTCAGGCCAAAAAGTTTGCCCACCCCTGAGTCAGCCACATAGCTGAAAAACAAACACTCACCATGGGAGCCCTTTGCCCCTGGCACCAGTCCCTGGAAAAATTTTCTTCAGCAATTTTCCTCTGCTCATCCAACCCACATGCCCTGTAAACTCAAGTTTTCTTTGTCTCAATGATATCTCTCGTCACTCCAGTTATGTTGTAAATTTGGGAGATTGTCTCCTTGCTAATCATGAGCAAAGTACAGATAACATGCACTAGTCACCTATAACATTGCAATGCAAAGGCAGAAAGCGTCTTAACGTTTCCTTGAAGTCCACGTCTCCCATACACATAAGATGCTGAAGGCAAGAGACTGCATCTTTGCTTCTCCAAATGTGTCTGAGTGTCACTACAGCAGCAGTCGTGAGTTCAATTCTATGTCTGATCTCTACATGATTTTTAACATCCCTTGTAGTCACACACTGCACAGACATTTGAAGTGCTCAACGTACTCCAATGGTTCCTCAGATTTGGGTAGAAATATTTTCACCTTTTCTAACAGATGTCACCATTGTCTTTGAATATCTAACTTCTCTGCTTCCATTACTACTCTTTCTAGAAATTTGTGCACCTCTTCTTCTGACAATCTGATCAGGTCAATATCACTGGTGAAGCACAGATGACTAATTTTGTATCCACCAACAGACATCTCCTATAAGTTTCCATCAGTGGCTCCTCTTAATATTTCTTCAAGATAACAGGTTGAAGAGGGTTCGTGGATAGCAAGCACCCTGGCTGGCACCTATCCTCAAGTCAAACCAACTACTTTGCTCGTGTCCCACAAACATGAAAGCCATCATGCTTCCATAGAGGTTTACCTTCAGCTTATTACGTTTTCACCAATCCGATCAACCATAGGATTTCCCAAAGAGGTTTGTCCCATATGCTATCAAACACCTTAGCAAAATTCACAAAAACTTCCATCGTTCTCCAGTACTCTCTCACATAGCACATGCAGGTTGAACATTTGCTCCACTGTACCCCTTCTAGGTCTAAAACCCCTTGTTCTTCAGTCAGAAAGTTTTCTATCTTGGCTGCAATTCTCTTTAGGGTGTATCAATGACATTTCCACAAAACAGCTGGGTCTCCCCTTTTATGAATAGGGACTATCAGGGACTGTGACCAAGTCTTCCAGACTCCCATATCACAGTTACAAGCTTATGGCATGCCTAGATGAGTGTCTCTCCACTTAATTGTTTGTGTTTGTTAATTAATTAATTGTTTGTGTTTGTTAATTAATTAATTGTTTGTGTTTGTTAATTAATTAATTGTTTGTGTTTGTTAATTAATTAATTGTTTGTGTTTGTTAATTAATTAATTGTTTGTGTTTGTTAATTAATTAATTGTTTGTATTAATTGTTTGTATTTGTTAATTAATTAATTGTTTGTATTTGTTAATTAATTAATTGTTTGTATTTGTTAATTAATTAATTGTTTGTATTAATTGTTTGTATTTGTTAATTAATTTGTATTTGTTAATTGTTTGTATTAATTGTTTGTATTTGTACTTTATCCATTCCAGAGGCTTTACTGCTTTTCAATGTCTGCATCACATTCTCAGCTTTTTCAACTGTAGGCTGATAAGGATATATCAAGCTCTCATATATAGATCTCCTCTGCCTTTTTCACTTCCAACTTAGAATTTGTTTCACTCATATTACAGAGTTCTTGGCAATACCTATCCCAAGTGTTGGGTGAAAGGGTATTTTTCCTGCCAAGAATCCTTTCAGAAAAAGAGTCCTGGTGATTTGATAGGCCTTCCTAGTGGCATTTGCCACAAAAGGATTATGTATGGTGATGCACTGTTCTTCAAGCCAAGCTTCTTTTGCCACTTTAATCAGTGAATCTTTTGCCACTTTAATCACAATATGGGAATATTGCTCTCTCTTTTGCTTTCATCAGTCTTCCTTTTTGCTCTTAGTTTCCTTCAACGATCACACAACTCAATAATCTTCTCGGTGATACAGCTTTCTTCTTTAGGATCTGAACTCCTGGGGAAACATCCATGTTCTCTAATGAAGCAGAAAATGTTGTATTCTATCTGATGTATGCTACTAGTGCAGAGGTCAGCAGCTTTTGTTCAGTTATCTTCTTGAATTCCACTTTTTTCATGGACTTTCAGTTTGTCAATGTTATAACACACTCTGAAGGTACTTGCTTCAGGCAGACCTGAAGAAGAGCTGTGTGTGGCTCTAAAGCTTGTCTCTTTAACCAACAGAAGTTGGTCCAATAAAATGTATTATCTTACCTCTATGAATACACAGATCAGTTTTGGTAGAGGACTGCAAACATAATGCTCCAATTGGTTTGACATCCTAGAACCTCGACACATATCTACCTACGTAACACAGTTATTTCCCCACTTTTTGTATATTATACATAAGATGAGACTTTTAAAACTCTACTGCCTTGGCCACATGGTTTGGAGAGTTCAATAAGCTACTGAACTACTCATTGAAGTTGGGCAGAATTCCCCAGTTTGTGTTTCTCTTTAGCTTGAAAAAGGAAGAGTGTCATCAAGTATCCAGTTTTGCCAAATAGATCTTTGACAAAAGTTTTAGAGGATATTATGCTGTATGTGCAAACGTCTCGTTTTGAAGCCCTAAGGGACAAAAATGAGAGGAACCCCTGTTGACTTATATCCAAATGTTTTCAAATTTCTTAGAGCTACATACAAATAGTTAAGTCAAAGTAAATGTCCCTCCACACAAGTTCAACTCAGTGCTTCAAGATAGAAGCTCCCTCTGAGGTGCTTCATTCTGCTCACATATTTCCTCTCTAAATGGAGTGGTAGTAATTACTATATACTGTTGGCAAGAAGGAAAAGGATGCTGGAAATTTTGTCCATCCAAGAAGTTTCACTGGGACTAAGTGGTTTGTAAAAAACCCAAAAACTCCAGGACTATTTTTCCAAGTAACTCTTGAATTAATATTTTAGTGTAGAGATGATTTTCACATTCTGTTGTAAACCTCAAACTGCTATAGAATGAGATCTCAACATTTATTTTGAAAGAGAAAAATCAGCCTGCAGATCCAGTAAAGATATGTTTTACTTTGGACTGCTAAGAAAGGAATGAGTTTCTAAAGTCAATGAGTTTCTTCGTTATATTGCCTGTATTAGAGAAACATCTGACCATTAGTTTTGACTATATTCCTCCTTCTGCTTGATTTTATTCTTCTCAAGGTCATGTTTGTTTCCTGGGCTCTGGAATTATAGGTTTTTTTTAACATAAGAATAGTGACCTGGAATTCAGGAGTTTTTTTTAACCTCATCATTTCGATGTTTGGACAATGTCTGCTGAGGTAACATTCCTCAATATAGTAAGCTCAGATCATAGCATAATGGCCCCTCCCAGTGGGAGGGTAATTTGTGTGTTCTCTCCCAAATGAAAAAGGAGACTAGTTACACTCCGAAGATCTACAGACTAAGATGAAAGCCTCTAGTAACACCAATTCCTATGTGTTAAGTTCATATTTATATTGGCAGGTAAAGGGAAACCTAACAGTTTTTGACTGATACAAAAAACTCATAGAAATCATATTTGCAGCTACAATGGGAAATTTCTCTTTCCACTGTAGCCACCTGAGAACATTTTCATATGTTTAACCACAATACTACTGTTTAATTGAATGCAACTAGACTGAGAAACAAATACCTTACATGAGAATTCCTCTGCTAAATACAATCTGAACTCTCACTCTGGGCTCAGTAACATTACTCCGTTAAAGTCTATGATAATTTACAACCCAGTCACTATTTCCTGCAGAGGAAAAAGAATATACATCATCATGTATTAGTTACTTTCTTGAAACTGACCTGTCTACTTCATCACGAGCAACAATGTCTCCTTTCTTTAACGCTTTAATAGCAAACATCTCATTTGTGTTTTTGTATTCAGCCAGCAGCACCTGAAAGAGTAGATAAGTGATTTATTCAAACAGGTGAGTTTTTATTTTTTGAATACACTTGTAGTCATCAAAAAATTTACCTTTCCAAAATGACCTCTACCCAGTACAGCACAACACCTAAAATCTTGCAGACTAAATTGAAATCTTTGTGTTCTGTAAAACAGCAATGAATGTAAAAAGTTACAGAAAACTTCAAGTTAGGGTTAACAACAAAACAGTCAAAAAAACGAGTGTGTATTTTACCTTCTATCTTCAGGCTCTCGTATGTTGGTACTCTTTATGTCTGTGTGTGGAATTTCAGGCTCACAAATTATTTCAGGTTGGAGTTTTGAAACATTACTCTCTCTCTCATTTTCAAAATCAAAAGTAGTTTCTGCATCCTGTGAAATATGTAGAAGACACAGAAATCTGAAGATTTAGAAAATGAGACTGCTGAAGAATGAAGAAAGGTACTATATTTAAGGAAAGTGAAGTAAAAAATAACTGCAAAACTTCAACAGTGTGAAATTCAAAGTATCAATTAGCCTAAAATGCTGTATTTACTGACAGGCCTCTGTTAAATCCTATTCTTCTAAAGTCATTCCACTCTTTGTGAATACTAACACACACTTCTCTATAAATTGCAGGAGTTGGTTTTTGGGCCTATAAAGCTACCAGTAGGAAAACAGTGTGACTTAAACACTTAAAAACCACGGAAAAAGGCCAATCTCTATAGCCAGGATTATAACATACCATGTGTAATTGTGTACAATTTGATAAAATTTCACACACACAAATTGTAGCATTCTCTATTTAAAATAGAAGGAAATAAATGCATTGTAACTACAAATGTTGTAACACAAATATTAAATATTTGATTAAAAATGTGACATGCTGTGCAACACTTTATGACTAGTTTAAATGTCCTGCCTGAACGGGTGTATCCGGTCCCTTTTTCTCAGATGAAGAGTCACATATTTCTCCAAGGGACGATGCACGGGGTGGAGCAGGCGGAGGTTCAGGTTCAAGTTCAAAGTCCAATTTGGCTACAGGAGAGTCACTTACAGAAAAACAAACACACTCAGAGTACAATGGCGACTGTTTTACTAGTATTAAAAATACTTAAGAAAAACCTGTTTCAATATGGTTTTAGAACATCTTACTTTTTCCTTTTTTAAATAAATACAACAAATGGCTGTCCAACTAGAAAATGTCGAGGTTTTAAATTCTGTAGACTAAATAAGGAAGATTTTTTTCATTTACATGAGTAAATAAGAATTGCACCATTACTTTTGTACGTAAATCTGGCTTCAAAATCTTAGGCATTTACCTAGCTGACCGTGCTAGTTCAGGGATGCATGTATCAACCACTGGCACTGTAGTAGGCACAGAAACTTGAGGGCTGAAGGTACCAAAATGATTTACTGTAGGAATAGCTCTTCTCACCAGCCTTCCCCAAGTGGCAATATTAATATTCATTTGAGGAGCTCTGAGAAACGTTTTGCCTGTAGATATTGTGAATAAAGAAAATAGAGCACAAGTAATTTCTTTACCTATTACCAAAAGCTATAATTAAAATTCATCAGTTTATAATTTATGGAGAACAAACTGAATTTGTCATGTTCCTTAGCAATTTTCAATAATCCACCATTAAATGCTACTGTATAATATACAGTTCTAAACAAACACTGTTGAATGTCATATTAAAGATTTAACTATCACCAATTTTATCTGCAATTACATTTTAAGACTGCATAAAAACATGCAAATCTGTACTACATTTTTAGCTTTATAATTTAATTTTAATTCCTAATAAATTGTTACCTTGTTGTTTTGAAAAAATTTTCTTTTGTCTCTGGAGTTTTGGTCTTCTTTCAATAACTGGATTAAAAAATGTAACCTGCAGTTCAGATAATTTGTATATTACAATTCCACTTTCAGAATATAATGCATTATTAAGAGTTTATTAAAAGCGATTGAAAATATTCTGCAATTTAATTATTTCAAATGTGATTTAGTTTTTGCATTAAGTGCTCTTACCTCTGCAAATAGAGTACCCTGTGGTTCAAGATAGAGACACATGCCATGTCGCTGGTTGTCTAAGAAATCTTCTAATCTCAGAAACTTCACTGCGCACAGAGACCTCCAATCACGCCAATAAACTGAAATTTCTAATTCACGTGACTACGACAGTAAAGAAACAAAAAGAAGGGTTACTTACTAGTTGCCTCTGTGCAGTCATACTTACGGGATCTAGCTCCTCTAGTGTTGAGGTGGAGATCTGTATTCAAAAGCTGGGGATGCAGGAGCACTCTCACATTACGATGATGTAACTGGATTGGTTTACATAAAGGAGTGCACCGTCCCTCCCTTCCACCCTAAGGCACCTCAGTTTCTCCTCCTTAGCCTCCAAGGCAGAGATGAAGCTGGCTGCACAGTGTGAACGTACGGGCAACTCTTGAAGAATAATAGTTACCACTAAATAACCATTCTTTTTTCTTCTAGTGTCTCTGTGCATTCCCACTTATGGATGATTAGCAAGCAGTGTCCCCATCAGAGGATGGTGGGTGAGGAGATCTAGGCAAAAATGGACTGCTCCACCACTTTACCAGATTGATCACTGGACTACAATGCCAAGTCCATACTTTATTTAAGTAAACATTGCTTTTCATCAGAACTCTATGTTGCTGATTTGCAAATCTTTTCAACAGGCACCTGTCTCAGACAAGCTACAAAGGCAGGTGTGGCCTTAGTAGAATATCTTCAAGTCAAGAGGCACTGGTTTCCTGGCAAAGAAGTAACATTACTCAATACACCCCTTAATCCAGTCTCAAAGAATCTGCTTATTACTAGGTTCCCCCTTTCTCCACAGGTAACAAATCTGTTTGATTTTGGGAAAGACTTAATACTCTCTAGGTAATAGCACACTGCTCTTTTTATGTGTTAAGGGGTGCAAGTGGGACTCGCCTTGGTGAACATGGGGTTAGGGGAAGAAAACAGGACAAAGATATAAAGTGACAGATGGAAGTCTAGGAGTCCCATAGGGTAGTTGTATCTGGACATGATGACATCTTGGTAATTTGCCATTTGTAAACCCAAAGAGGTGGAATAATAGGCTTTCCTCCCAACAGCATCCAGTCTATGCTCCTCTCCATCCAAGGGTGCAGACAGGGACCCCTTGTTACTTTTAGATAACTCTAGGGCTGCAGAGACCTGCATGGAATCAGAGGGATGTTGAAACAAAACTAGTGTCCCTTGAGAGCACAAAGCATACAAGATTAGCTCTTTTCGATACTGGGAATGAAGGCAGAGAGCCAAATGTCCTTCACTGGATTGAGCAGTCATGGAAAAATAGGAAATGTGACATTGTCTTTTGTCTGCCATTCCATGATGTCAAAAGAGAATCAGATGCATCTGGTGCTGAAACCTGTCTGAAGCTAGAGTGTCAGCCATTCTCTCCATCAGCTCTTGAAACCGCTTCAGTCCATCTCTACTCCTGATGAACAAAGTCCCAATTTATCCATCAGGGGATGCACTGTTGGTATAGTTCCTTATGGGGGACTCCTCCATTTTCCCTGAAGGAGCCTCCTCCGAGTCATCATAAGCATGCCACTCTTCTTGAGGCAGCCAAGATCCTGGTGCTGACAGTTGTTGGTCACAGCTATTCCAGCTCAGACATGGCTGTCCTCAAAGGCAGCAGTGCCAGAAATGAGGCTAAGCCTGGGAAAGCTGTCTGCTCCAAGGAAGGTATCTCCTTTGACAGGAAAAGTATCCATGTCAGTGTGATTGCCAGTGCCAAAGTGGGTACCGTGCTGGTTTTGGTGGTATCAAGCCAAATCTTCACTGATGCCTGAACATAGGGCTATACCAACAGTTGAAGGGGGCCCTTGTATAAGGTCTTTCCAGGCAGATAGGGCTTTTGGTCAAGATGAAGGTGAAGAAGAAGAAGAAGAAGAAAGTTCACCACTGTTACAAAGGCTAATTGTTAGGAGTAATTCAAAAGCAAGAGTCAATCATGTGTAAAAATAGTTTGTTTTATATATATGCTATTTGTGGGACAGTTTAAAACATTTACATACTTTGTATAAATTATAATTTCAGAAAAAAATTTACAGACACTAACTGCCATCCACAAATACCCAGTATATTACATCTCAGTCGCTAGGTGGCCTGTGGTCATTTGAGCAATTCTGTATAGTAACTCTAGAACCAGATATGCGTTTGCAGAGCATTCTGTGGCTCACAGGGGGTAAAATCTAAGTTTTTCAGCTAACTGGAACTGTTGATATATCTTGCTATGTAAAACCCCAATTTCAGTAATTTTTTCAACCCCATATACTTATGAAAGATGCTACCAAAAATAAAGAGTAATACTTTACAAAATAATCACAACACTTTATGGAATTAGTTATAGCAATGGACAGCAGGACAAACTGGTGTACAGTAATAAACTGAAATAAACAATGGTAGCTATGTTCTAAAAGCAACAATGGAAGAGGGAGAAGACATGTAAATACAAGGGGATGATGATTAGTGGTGTTTATTCTCAAGGCTAAATATGACTTTTGGTAACCAAGACCACAGGGCCCCACATATATCCCATACTACTTCTGTTTTCAGAGTATGCAGTCTGGATTGTTCCAATGGGGGCAAATCTGCTTGTTTCCTAAAAGGAAGGAATTCGCTTTTAGCTTCAGGGAGGGGGAACCACAAATCAGCAAAACTGGGGACCCCCTTTGGAATACATCTCAGATGGAACGTTTGAGGCAAATCAATCTGAAAATTAACCTCTATTTATTTAGGACCCTAACGTTAGGATTTTTTTTAGAAAAAGTCTTGATATATATACATAAAACCACAGAGATGCAAGGACAAAGTAAAGCTTAATTAGGCCTCAGCAACATTAAATGGACAAAAAGAAAGGGTAAAGAAATGCTAGAGTGCAGTCCTGTTCAATACTTGTTTCCTAAGGATTACATGTAAGAGAAAGTTCTTCTGAAACTTTACAAGTGCTTTCACCAATTTGTGTGAATTCTGACTATATTCATGAAGATATGGAATTACCAACTCTGTCTACTTTTAGACAGAACATGGACAAACATTATGCAAGTTTCCACATCTGAACTGTATTCTAAAACACCTGCATTACGGTCCAAGACATGTCGAACAAAATTATCAGTCTTGTTCAGTTTTTGCAAATTGTGTAAGATCTAAGCAAGAGAGCCATCACTTTGGGCAAGGATGAGGCTACATTTTTTTTTTTTTTTACACCTGAGACCATACTAGATTTGAGCTAGATCATCAGAGCTGAGATTACTAGAACGTTAACTCTCTGTAAAAAACAGTTACTAGCCTTCTTGTAACTCTTGTTCCTCGAGACGTGTTGCTCATATCTATTCCAATTAGGTGTGTGCGTGCCATGTACACAGTTCACTGGAAGGTTTTTCCTTTAGCAGTACCTGTCAGGTTGCCTCTGGAGCGCCCTGGAGTCGCACCTTCATGGCACCGCATATCGGGCCCTGCCAACCCACCGCCTCTCCAGTTCCTTCTTGCTTCCTACTCTGGAACCTCTTGTTGCTGGGAATGGGGGACCAGAATAGGGGTTCTGGTATGTGGGCCGAGGACCCCATTGTGGCCATTGCATGGGGTAAGGTGGTAATGGGTAAGGCTAGGGCTGTGAATGCTCAGACGGATGAGGCTTAGGCTTCACTGCGTTCCACGTAGGTCTCCTCTGTGATGGGGATGAACGTTGAGAGGAGAAGCCATTGTCCTGCACGTCTCCTTCCTCACCACTATGCATGGAGAGTGGTGCAGGAGACGAAGGATGGTACCGTGCTATGTAGCTCGGGCAGTGTTCAGTGCCAAGCAGCAGTGACTGCGGTCCAAAGAGACTGGTATGTCAGCAGGATGCAGGAGTTGCACTGGTCCCGCCTTGGGGTTGCAGTCGACCGTTGGAGCGCGGACCAGTGCTGGATTCGGCTCGTTAGGCAGCAGCAAGTCTTGGGTCAGTGCCGGTAGCAGCAGCATTGATAGCAGTGCCGCTGCCTTTGTTACACTCTGCACTGGGGTACTCGGTGCTGTGAAGGAGACTTGATGTCTCAACTCCGGTGCTGCGCGTTGGGACTTAGCAGGGGTCCACTGAGGGACGGTGCCGGAGGAGCCTGGTGCCTTGTAAATGTTCGCTCTGAATGAATGGAGCACTGAGGGTAAAGACCTCGCTGGAGAAGCTCTCTTTTTGTGAGAAACCCTTGCTGGAGAGGTTGAGGCTCCCTTCCTGACAGTTTTGGAAGTCAGAGCCTTATCAGAGCTCAGGGATCTCCGTTTATGAGACTCCCCAGAGGACGTCTCTTGCGGAGGTTGGAGGGATTTCTCCAGCAGAAGCATTTTCAAGCAGAGATCCCCGTCACGCCTTGCCCTTGTTGTTAAGTTGGTGCAATGTATGCATTTCTGGGAGATATGAGTTTCTCCCAGACAGCAAATGCAAGATGTGTGGCCTTCAGAGACTGGCATCAATTCATGTCAGGAGTCACACTTTTTAAATTCTGTGGAGCCCGGCATGACTGCAGCTAGGCCTCTCCCACCTCTTGAGAGATGAGGGTTAATTGTAATGGTAAACTGTAGAAACTGTTTCCAAACGGGGAGTAAAGGAGAGAAAAAAAGTCATCTTCTTTCTTCTCTCTCTTTTTTTTTTTTTTGAAAAACCTCTAAGAGAACTAAGGAAACTATGTAACTACGTATACACAAAGAAGAGTAACTAAACAATGTAACTAAATATAGACTAAAAAAGTTCCTATGTAACTTGTAACTTCACCTCCCCCAGAAAGTATCAAAGAGAGCACAGCCGCGGAGCCCCGTCTGCAGCTGAGATTGGTTGAGAAGGAACTGAGGGACGGTCAGGGGAGCGTGCGCTACAGGAAGTGCCAACAGCTGCACGAGACGACTCCTGTGCGCGCCCTTCCCCCGACTGCGTACTGCTGCGAGAAATCTCCTGCGCAGGGACACCTAGAGCGGAGCACCCACAGGGACACCACTCGAAGAAGAATAGAAGGATATAATCTGTCTAATCCCTTGAGGAACTGCCGACCATTTCGTTAGTGAAAATGGTGTGTCCATGCTCTCCAGAGTGAAAAGCTGAGATGGCAGCCAGGTGAATCTTTATCGAGGAGTGAGACAAACCCTGCTGTTTCAACTTTAGGAGGTAGTCCAAGATAAAGGGGACCGACAATTGTGTTAGAGGGATACGACTCTGCGAGCACTAAATCACAAAGCTCTTCCACTTGGCTAGGTAAGTCGCTCTGGTTGAAGGCTTTCTGCTACCCAGAAGAACCTCCCTAATGGGGTCTCAGCATGTAAGCTCGAGCCGGTTCAACCATACAGACTCGAGATTCGGGGTGTGGAAGCCTTCCACGCTGTTGAATGATGAGGTCCAGAACTAGTGGTAGAGCAATTGGAGTGTCCACTGATAGCTGCAGTAGCATGGTGTACCAATGCTGATGTGGCCAGACCAGTGCCACCAGGATCACCAAGGATCCATCGCTCCAGATTTTGAGGAGGGCCTTGTGAATCAGTGGTATGGGAGGGAATGCGTAGTCCTTCCATGGAAGGAAAAATGCGTCCGCCAATGAATCCAGGCTGTGGTTTAGGAAGGAGCAGAATTGTAGGCACTTCCTGTTGGCCCTTGTGGCGAACAGATCAATCTGGGGAACTCCCCACCTCTAGAATATATTGTTTACCACATCTGGGCGGATAGACCACTCATGGTTGTGGAAAGAGCTGCTGAGGTGGTCTGCTAGTTTGTTCTGCAACCCTAGAAGACAGGACACTTCCAAAAGTATGGAGTGTGCTATGCAGAACTCCCAGAGCTTGAGGGCTTCCTGACACAGGGGTGAGGAGCATGCGCCCCAGTCTGTTGATATAAAACATCACTGTTGAATTGTCTGTCAGGACCGATATGCATTTGCCCTCCAAGAGAGGCCAAAAGGCCTGACATGCCAGCTGGACCACCCTGAGCTACCTTACATTGATGTGAAGCATCAGTTCCTCCTGAGACCAGAGGCCCTGAGTTCTGTGCTTCCCAAGGTGTGCCCTCCACCCCATGGCTGAGGCACCAGTTGTCAGACATAGGGATGGACGGGGTTTGGAAAACACAACCCCTGTGCACACCAAGTGTAGGTCGAGCCACCAGTGAAGAGAACTGAGAACATCTGGTGGAAGGGTAACCACCATGTCTAGGCTGTGCCTGCTTGGTCGATACACCAATGCGAGCCAAGCTTGGAGAAGTCTGAGTCTGAGCCTTGCATGTTGCACTACATACATACAAGATGCCATGTGACCTAGGAGTTTTAAGCAACTCTTTACTGTGGTTATAGGGAATTGTTTGAGGTCCTGTATGATGTGAATGACCTGGAAGCGGGATTGGGGCAAGAACACTGCGGCCTGTGCTGAGTCTAGCACTGCCCCTATGAACTCCATTCTCTGAGTAGGGGTGAGCGTTGACTTTTGAGTGTTTAGGAGGCGACCCAATGCATTGAAGGTGGATCTTATGAGGGAAACATGTTGATCCACTTGTGTTCTGGACCGGCCCTTGACTAGCCAGTCATCTAGGTAAGGAAATACCTGAACCTGCCTTTTCCGCAGAAAAGGGGCCATGACTGACATACATTTGGTAAACACTCGAGGTGCTGAAGATAGGCCAAATGTAGCACTGTGAATTAGTAATGGAAACTCCCGACTGTAAACCTTAAGAAGTGCCCGTTGGGCAGGATTATGGAAATGTGGAAATATGTGTCCTTCAAGTCGAGGGTGGCATAACAATCTCCTGGATCCAGGGACGGGATGATAGTGGCCAAAGAGACCATTCGAAACTTTAGTTTCTTTATGAACCTGTTCAGACTGCGCAGGTCCAAGATGGGCCCGAGATCCCCTTTTACTTTCGGTATTAGGAAATACCTGGAGTAAAACTCCTTTCCCCTGAGCTCCGGTGGAACCTCCTTCACAGCTCCCGCCGATAGGAGGGTTTGTACCTCCTGTATGAGAAGTTGCTCGTGAGAGAGGTCCCTGAAGAGGAATGGGGAAAATGGAAGAGAATATCCCATCTCTATCATGCAGAGGACCCAATCGTCTGAGATTATTTGGGACCACGCTTGGCAGAAATGGGATAGACGTTCCGAAAATGGGAAAGAAGGATCCAGTCGAGAGGTTGGTACAACGCGCTCGGGCACGTCCTCAAAAAGCCTGCCTAGGGCCTGGTGGCTGCCTGATGACCCAGACCCCCTGTTATTCGTGGGTTTGGCGACGGCGGTTCTGGTTTCTTGGATGCCGGCGGTTCTGGTCCTGCCTAAACTGCCCCTGGTATGGTTGTGTTGTGGGTTGAAGCCTAAACTATCTATGTTGGATGGCAGAGGTGTGCAGACCCAGCGATCTTAGAGTGTCGCGCGAGTCTTTCAGACTGTGGAGTCTCAAGTCTGTTTTCTCTGAAAATAACGTGGTCCCCTCAAACGGTAGGTCCTGAATTGTCTGTTGAACCTCCCCAGGGAGGCCGGCAGCCATGAGCAATGGCGTACTGTGATGCCCGAAGACATCATCCATGTTGCAGAGTCCACTGAGCCTAATGCTGCTTGCAGCAATGTCCTGGCAACCATCTTGTCCTCGTCCACAAGAGCAGAGAATTCCAGTTTGTAATCCGGTGGGACAAGGTCTGAGAATTTGGATATTGTGTCCCAAGACTTGAAGTTATATCAGATAAGGATCACCTGCTGGTTTGCAATCCAAAGCAGAAGCCCCCCAGTGGAGTATATCCTCCTCCCGAAGAGGTCCAGCTTCTTTGCGTCCTTAGCTCCAAGGATAGTTCCTTGATGCCCTTGCCTTTCCCTCACATTAACAGCTGCCACTACCAATAAGTCCAGCGGGAGGTGGGTAAACAAGTATTCATAGTCCTTGGAGGGCACAAAGTACTTTCTCTTGACTCCCTTAGCTGTAGGAGCCAGAGGGGATGGTGTTTGCCACAGGGTTTGTGTGTTCTCCTGAATGGTCTTTACCAGGGGAAGGGCCACCCTGGTGGGTCCTGCCAGGGATAAAATGTCTACTATTGGACCTGACACCTCAGTGACCTCCTCCGTCTGTACCTCGAGGTTCTGAGCAACTCACCTCAGAAGTTCAAGGTGGGCTCTGCTGTCGGGACGGGGGGGACCTCGAGGATGACTCTGCCACCGCCTTATTTGGAGACAATGATTAGGGGCCCTCCGGCCCATCCAGCTCCTCAAAACGCTGCAGCTCCGGCCCCAAGTCAGAGTCCGCTTCAGTGCCAGTCCCGGTACTGGTCACAGTACCATCTGTGGTACTAAGTCTTCCTAAGTACTAAGTGGTATCAGTCTTCCTGTGTTGCTTCTTTGGGACAGGAGACTGTGAGAGATGCCGAGACTGATCCCGTGCTATGCTTGGCACAAGGGAATGCCAGTGCCGAGGGTCTCTGCTCCCAGAGTCCTTCTCCGGCATCTCCCAGACCGAAACCAGCGTGCTGTGCACCGACACTGAGGAGCCCGGTGCCGCATCCATGGAGCTTGACTCAGACTGAGGGCGGAGAGCTGCTTCCATTAGCAGTAACTTTAGTCTGTGATCTCTCTCCTTCTTTGTGTGGGGGCGAAAGCTTCTACAGATCTTGCACCTCTCTGCTTGATGAGACTCCCCTAAGCACGTTAGACAAGCTGAGTGCAGGTCACCCTTTGGGACAGGCTTCTGGCAAACCTCTTATGGCTTAAATCCCTGGGTCTGAACATGCCCCGGGGCCTGGAAGTGGGGGAGGGAAACACCCACCAGTACCCCAAGTCCAGCGTCTAAGTACAACAATCTTTAACTATTTACAGAAAATATGCTAGAGGATTGCTCGTTGAAGGTGAGAGATGAAACGTTCCTACGACCGCCACTGAAGGTAAGATGGAACTGGAGAGGCGGCGGGTCGGCAGGGCCCTATATGCAGCACCATGAAGGCGCGACTCCAGAGCCAACCCAATGGGTACTGCTAGGGGAAAAATCTTCCGACGAACCGTGCACGCGGAGTGCACACAGCTAACTGGAATCGATCTGAGCAAGCACTCAAAGAAGAACAAAACACTTCATGCCATGGAATTGCTTCTATGAAGAACAGGAATACTTATATACATGGAATCTGAATAGGTTCATAACAGTTGAAAAGAACAGACACAGAAAAGCATGAAATTAATCTATGGAACTGAATCTCCATCAATGCAAACAGCAGTGTCTTTACCCTGTCTAGTTCCAGTGTAAACTTCTGATCCCATGACTGATTGGAAATAGGCTTCCAGCTAGTTTGACCAACCACAGTGTTGTCCAGCTTCAATACAGCACAGATTTCATCTGTAAGTAAGTTACACAAACTCAGCTTAAAAGTATAAGAGGATTTTCCACAAAAACAAAAAAACTTCAGTGTTAATGCCTCACTAAAAAAATACCATTATGCCCACATGATCCAATTAAATTTAGGATTAAGAATTTTTGATCCACCAACATATTGATGAAGAGCTAGACCATTTTTAAGTTTGAAATCAATCTCTCAGTTACACAAGTCACAAATACAAAAATGCATTCCTCTCAAAAACATGTGTGTATGTGGTTAGTAAATCTGATGAAGTTTTGAATTCTCTTACTCTCTTCTCTTCCCTCATTCGTCCTGTACAGTAGCAACAGCCCCACCAAGAAGCCCTCTTAACTCTTTGGTAAAATTTAAAACAATACCAATTTTTTTTTTTTTACTGGCATCTTTCTTCCTGAGCAATATGCATAACAGGACAGGAAGTGATTGCTTGAGATTTAGCTGTAATAAAGATACAGTCACTGAGCAGGTCTTATACTGCAGATTTTTTTTAAACAAAATTAACTTTTTCTGAGCATTTTAATTAGACTGTTTCAAAAATAAAAAGGATACTAAACTGGACAAGTCATCTGTTTTCAAAAGGTTTCGACTACTCCCACTTTTACTTTTGCTTGTTCTGCTCATGAAAGATGATCTGGCTTCACTTGGACTCCAGCCAGGTAGAGTAATTGATGTAGCTTTTGATCGACCAGGGACGTTTTCCAGAATATCTTGGCAACCCATGAGCCTTACTTCTAAAGTACCTGAAACAAGATAAAAACAATTGCTTTTGTCACATACTAAGTTCTTATGTGTACACAGTGCAATGACTAGTGAATGATTTTGTATTAGAACCTCACATTCTGACCTATACAGAGGTTACTGAGTAATAGAATTCACAGATATTTGCTTCAGAGAAGTGATGAGAGACTCAAGTTAGACAGTAGTGTTATTTATTGGAAGGAAATCCACTGAAATTAAAAAATTAAAAACATCAAGATCAAACAAATATGGAATCAAACATCAGCAGGGGTTACAATTCAGTGGTAATAGCATAAAGCAATTTTAAAACAATCTATTCTGTTATGCTTATATGTAAAGATCTTAATTCTTAATATTTAAGCAAAAGAAAATGAACAGAACTGATGACTACATCAGTAGGGAAGAAAAATTGTCAACTGAAATTTAAAGAAAAGACAATTTCTCACAAATGACAGCTGTGTTAATATTCAATTTAGGTAACAGATACAATGATGTCTACTGTACACTAGCAGGCATTCTTCAATAAAATGTGATAGGAAGCAACACTAGAAATTAAATAATTTACTTTCTGAATGAGGGCACATGTATCGAAGCATGGCAGGTTTTATTTTTTGTTGAAAAATCCTCCAGGAATTTTTATATATTTATTACGCTGAGTATGAACATATTAAGTTATGAAAATATTGAAATGCTTACCTATGTACAGCAATTAAAGAGATATGGTCATAACATATTTGACCCAAAATTTAAGTAATTAAAAATAATCTTTTATAAAACCCAACAGCAATGAAAACTTTTCTATGAATGCTTTTAAAATATAAAGCTTTGAACAAGGTTTCTAGATAGCATTATAATGCTATTTTGCAACCCAAACACTGCAACATCATGCTAATGCAAAGATGGAAACGGACTTTAAATAGACTGGCAACTCTATTTTATTTCCCAAGTTGTTAAAAATATAAGTAAGTAAGTAGATCAACACTGAAAGCTAAATTAGATTTTTTGAGTTTTCAATTTAATAGTAAAATTTAAAATTAAGACTCTCTGTTGAAGGGACAATCTCAGCTTACTAAACATCATATAACTAAAACAAAGATAAGGAAAACACCAGCATGCTTTTTTTTTTTTTTTTAAAATTACAGTGACTAGTGAAACTACTAGTTTGTTGAAAAAACATTAAGAAATCTAATTTTGTTCCTGCACACTGAACTCAGAAGTTAAATATATGCATAATTTAAAATCTCAATCTTTTGTAATTTAAACATATCTGGATTTGCTGAAGAAGATGGTCTTTTACACAAGTGGGTATGAGGCCTTCAGGCTGCTTCCCAATCCCTACCCTCTCTGCAGCAACACAATAATGTCTGAATCAACAGTACATGGAAATCCAAGAAGACACCCTCCCCCTTCTGGAGTTAGAATTTTCATATTGATGCAATCAAATTCATTGAAAACTTGTAGACTCTCAGACTTTTGCCAGAAGGACCATCTTGATTATTTAGTCTGACCTCTTGCACATTGCAGACCACAGAACCTCATCCACCCACTCTTGTATCTACTACCCAAGATCCATAAACCTGGAAATCCTGGGCGCCCCATCATCTCAGGCATTGGCACCCTGACAGCAGGATTGTCTGGCTATGTAGACTCCCCCCTCAGGCCCTACGCTACCAGCACTCTCAGCTACCTTGGAGACACCACTGACTTCCTGAGGAAACTACAATCCATCGGTGATCTTCCTGATAACACCATCCTGGCCACTATGTATGTGGAAGCCCTCTACATCAACATTCCACACAAAGATGGACTACAAGCAGTCAAGAACACTATCCCCGATAATGTCACGGCTAACCTGATGGCTGAACTTTGTGACTTTGTCCTTACCCATAACTATTTTACATTTGGGGACAATGTATACCTTCAGATCAGCGGCACTGCTATAGGTACCCGCATGGCCCCACAGTATGCCAACATTTTTATGGCTGATTTAGAACAATGCTTCCTCAGCTCTCGTCCCCTAACGCCCCTACTCTACTTACGCTATATTGATGACATCTTCATCATCTGGACCCATGGAAAAGAAGCCCTTGAGGAATTCCACCATGATTTCAACAATTTCCATCCCACCATCAACCTCAGCCTGGTCCAGTCCACACAAGAGATCCACTTCCTGGACACTACAGTGCTAATAAACAATGGTCACATAAACACCACCCTATACCGGAAACCTACAGACCGCTATTCCTACCTACATGCCTCCAGCTTTCACCCTGACCACACCACATGATCCATCGTCTACAGCCAAGCTCTGCGATACAACCGCATTTGCTCCAACCCCTCAGACAGAGACAAACACCTACAAGACCTCTATCAAGCATTCTTACAACTACAATACCCACCTGCGGAAGTGAAGAAACAGACCGATAGAGCCAGAAGAGTTCCCAGAAGTCACCTACTACAGGACAGGCCTAACAAAGAAAATAACTGAACGCCACTAGCCGTCACCTTCAGCCCCCAACTAAAACCCCTCCAATGCATTATTAAGGATCTACAACCTATCCTGAAGGATGACCCAACACTCTCACAAACCTTGGGAGACAGGCCAGTCCTTGCCTACAGACAGCCCCCCAACCTGAAGCAAATACTCACCAGCAACCACATACCACACAACAGAACCACTAAACCAGGAACCTATCCTTGCAACAAAGCCCGTTGCCAACTGTGCCCTCATATCTATTCAGGGGACACCATCACAGGGCCTAATAACATCAGCCACACTATCAGAGGCTCGTTCACCTGCACATCCACCAATGTGATATGTGCCAGCAATGCCCCTCTGCCATGTACATTGGTCAAACTGGACAGTCTCTACGTAAAAGAGTAAATGGACACAAATCAGATGTCAAGAACTATAACATTCATAAACCAGTCGGAGAACACTTCAATCTCCCTGGTCACGCGATTACAGACATGAAAGTCGCTATTTTACAACAAAAAAACTTCAAATCCAGACTCCAGCGAGAAACTGCTGAATTGGAATTCATTTGCAAATTGGATACAATTAACTTAGGCTTGAATTAGAGACTGGGAGTGGCTTAGTCATTATGCAAGGTAGCCTATTTCCCCTTGTTTTTTCCTAACCCCCCCAGACGTTCTTGTTAAACCCTGGATTTGTGCTGGAAATGGCCCACCTTGATTATCATACACAATGTAAGGAGAGTGGTCACTTTGGATAAGCTATTACCAGCAGGAGAGTGAGTTTGTGTGTGTGTGTGGGGGGGGGTGAGAAAACCTGGGTTTGCATTGGAAATGGCCCACCTTGATTGTCATACACATTGTAAGGAAGTGGTCACTTTAGATAAGCTATTACCAGCAGGAGAGTGGGGTGGGAGGAGGTATTTTTTCATGCTTTGTGTGTATATAATAAGATCTTCTAAACTTTCCACAGTATGCATCCGATGAAGTGAGCTGTAGCTCACCAAAGCTTATGCTCAAATAAATTGGTTAGTCTCTAAGGTCCCACAAGTACTCCTTTTCTTTTTGCGAATACAGACTAACACAGCTGTTACTCTGAAACGACTCTTGCAATAGTTACTGAAGTCCTCAAATCATGATTTAAAGACTTCAAGTTACAGAGAATCCATCATTTACTCTAGTTTAAACCTGCAAGTGACCCATGCCCCCTGCTGCAGAGGAAGGCAAAAACCTCCCAGGATCTCGGGATATCTGACCCTGGTGAAATTCCTTCCCAACCTGAAATATGGCAGTCAGTTAGACCCTGTGCATTTTGGGAAGACCCAAACAGCCAGACATCTGATAAATAATTCTCTGTAGTAACTCAGAGCCCTCCCCATCTAGAGTCTCATCACTAGCCTTTGGGGATATTTGCTACTAGCACTCCCAGATCGGCTATGTGCAATTGTAGGCAGTCCCATACCCTCCATACTCCAAACTCAGTCTTGAAGCCAGTTAGGTTTTTTGCCCCACACTGCTCCATTTTAAAGACAACCCTAGGTGCTCAGGATATTTCTTCAGAGGCCAAAAATGTGGACAGATTTTAAAGTGTCTGATGACATGAAAATCTTTAGCATTTAACACATTTCATGTCATAAAAGCATTTTTCCTTTAAATGAAGATTTAGATTCTTTTCTTGCAGTGTATCAAGGGATGTCACCAACTAATAAGTATATTAGCCTGAAAAGCCATTAACTATATTTGAATTCTACTAGTCTTCATAGGTGCTGGAACTAGGACTGCTGGAGCACCCCCTGGCTTGAAGTAGTTTCCATTATATACAGGGCTTATAGTTTGGATTCAACGGCTCTCAGCACCCCCACTATACAAATTGTTCCAGCACTCCTGCTAGTCTACAGTCCTCCACCTGCAGCTGCCATGTAATGAGGGCAGTGTGGTATGTGGTGAGCATCCGTGCTTAAGGACCCTGCTTTATTCTGCGACGTTCCAAATGGCTGTGCATAAGAAGATCTTCACAGCACCCTGCCCAGACTCTTTCTGAGACGCTCAGCCCTTAAAGGCACAGTCCCCAATACCACAGGCAGCTAGTGGTACTTGCTTCATCCTCAACCAGATGATAGCAACAAGCCAGCAATGTCAAATCTTCTCTGAGGCTGACACACCACCCTCTGGGAGCAATAAACCCCAATTAACCAAGCCATGTTGTTTGGAATCATTTTTGATTATTCAGGGAATTAATATATACCCTACTCATGAGTCTGCTCCTGTTGAGGGCAAAATATACACACGGTTATTCACAGCACTAATGCGATAGTTCAGTTTTAAAAAAAAACAAAAAAAGTAACCAATGTCCTTTGCTGCACTTCAGTGTGTCTTCCATTTTTTTTTTAATTCACTTTGTCAAGACTGCAAGATAATTAATGAAACTATCAGTAAGAAATATTTAAAAGATTAACTATTTTGCCACCTGTCTTGATATAAGATTACAATTTAAGAGAAAGGTAAAATGGTTTTAAAATCAAGGGTCAGGACATTAATTATACCCAGGGACACTGAAATCCTCAGTGCTCCAGTAAAAATTCCTAGTGAAATCACATTGATTTGGAGAAAGACTGTGCTGAATCTGTAAAAACGCCACACAGATAACCAGAGGGATTTGCAGAACTTTGTATCTCCACTTTTTGTCCAGTTGTTACATTTCTTATTTGATATAAATGTAAGACAAGAAGAATCATTCCAAGTTATTAACATTAGTGCAGCCTGGCATACAAAGAAAAGTTTGTGTTTCTTATATTAATTTTTTAAAAATTAAACTCGTAAGGCCAAACTCTGACATCAGATATACATATATAACCCCTGTGTTGCAAAGACAGAATTTGACTTCCTGTATTTGTTTTTTGTTTTTTTGCCAACAAACTTCCTCTGTTACAGTTCAGGCTAGCAGTTAAAGGTAAAGTCGTTGGGGAAAACAAAAGAAAACAGCTGGATTAGTACTTCTAATTTGGTAGTTTATTTAATAATTTAATAGACTCAAAATATCTGAATACAGTTTTATTCAACACCTGCTTTAAGCAAACAAAGTAAAATCTGGAGAGATGTATTTGAGATCTTCATTAAAAACATATGAGATCTCTTGAAAACTTTTCCTTTATGAGGTTCCACAATTCAAGATGAACAGCATCTCTGAGACACTGATTGGCTATATAGTCTTGACTTTCATAACCCACTATGCAGACATTTATTTCTGTGAATACTAACACTTAATTCCTCATATTTAGTTATTTTAATCTAGGAAAACCATTAGCACAAATAAATAGGGAACTTAGTATTTTTGTGCATTTCCATTAAGGAATATTTGAAAATTTCTCTACTTTATAAATATAGTTTTAATTTTGTTTTTTTAAACATAAATCTCGCCTTCCATGGAGCAAGTGAGACCTAGTGGATAAGGGTACAGGGCTGGGAGGAGACCTGGGTTCTATTCCCAGTTCTGCCACTGACTTGCTATTTGACCTAGGCAAGTCATTTAACTCCTCTGCACCTCAGTTTTTCCATCTGTAAAATGGAGACAATCATACAGTAACTCCTCACTTAAAGTTGTCCTAGTAAAGTAAAGTTGTTACATTGCTGATCTATTAGGGAACAAGGTCATTTAAAGTTGCGCAATGCTCCCTTATAACATCATTTGGCAGCTGCCTGCTTTGTCCACTGCTTGCAGGATTCTCTGGAAGAGCAGCCCCTCCTTGTGGGGATTAGAACCGGGGGGGGGGGGGGGGAAGGGGTGCAGCTTCGCACCTCCCCCCACATCAGCTCCCCTAAATTCCCTGTAAGATATGTGGCTCTGCAGCTGTCCAGCAGCAGTTCAGGTGGCCCTCCCCCCACTGCTGTGCTGTTTCTGCCCTGCCCTCTGCCTTGGAGCTGCTCCTGGGAGCTTCCTGCTTGCTGGGGGAGGGGGTGAGAGGGGTGCTGATATCAGGATGTGCCCCTGCTCCCCCCGACAGAAAGGAGGGAGCTTGCTGGAAGCTGTTGCTTTCTGTCTGAACTGCATGCGACGAAGTGGGTATTCACCCACGAAAGCTTATGCTCCAATACGTCTGTTAGTCTATAAGGTGCCACAGGACTCTCTGCTGCTTTTACAGATCCAGACTAACACGGCTAACCCTCTGATGTCTGAACTGGCTGATCTGCTTAAAAGGGCAATGTAAGTGAAGTGGGGTCAGCATACTTAAGGGGCAATGCACATCTCTCTCATTCATGCAGGCACCCCCCCTGCACTTTAAAAAGTCAGCACCTGTGTAGCGGTGCATGTGCTGTCAGGAGGAGGGAGTGGTGCGCTCCAGCTGGATAGCGTGGGCTCATCATCATGTTCATTTTTTGCAGGGAAGTGTTTGCAGCTACTGCCCTGCATCTATTGTGTTTTCTCCCTCCTGCCTCAGTCCATGCTGCCTTGTGGAGTGTGAGGCTACATTAACAGCAGCGTATTAACGCTTAAGCCTCAGCTGAGTACTAGTTCATCATTTAGCAGTGAGGCATTCCCTAGGAAATATTCCACCCTTTTACTCTACCACCTCAACCGAGCTTCACAATCATTCATTTGCTATGTACAATATTAAACTGTTTGTTTAGAATTGTTTAAAACTTATACTGTATATGTATATAATGTCTTTTGTCTGGTGAAAAAAATTTCCCTGGAACCTAACCCCCCCCCCATTTAAATTAATTCTTATGGGGAAATTGGATTCGCTTAACACCGTTTTGCATGAAGTCGCATTTTTCAGGAACATAACTACACCATTAAGTGAGGAGTTACTGTACTTACCCTCCTTTATAATGCACTCGATAATCTAAAGATGAAAAGTGCTAGCATTAATCTAGAGAGACCTATTTAAGGACCAGAACATTTCTTTTTTTAATTGAACTTTGTACATATCAAATATATTTAAGGAACCTCAATCACTTGTAATGCCTTATGGACATTCTATCAGGCACTACAAACACTAAAGCCTTTATATTTATATACAAATTATGTAACACCTTTACTAAATCTAGCTTAAAATTTTAGTGTGTGTGTTTTGGTCATATTTCTTAAACAGAATAGTTGTAAGATAAGCATGTAAGAATGAGATATTTCCACATACTTTTACAGACAATACAGAATAACGTGTGTATGAATCACCTGAGTTCTCAAGTTTAATAAAAATGAGTAATAAATTATACAAAACCACATACCTGTTAAAGCTGCTGGTTTGGATAGTGTACTATACTGGTTCTGTGTACATATTATACTTTGACGTGGACTTAGTGTTGGTGAAGAGACCAATGAAAGCTCCTCTATAATAATACTGCTTTTGGGATGGTTTTTAGGAAGTTCATTCAGTCTTTGTTCTAATGAATACTTTAAGAGGTCCAGCTTCTGGCTTGATTCATTAAATCTTGCTTGAGCCTTGTTCAATATAAATTAAAAAAGATTTTTAGAACAATCCACATTCTTCAAACATAGTATTTAAAATTAAATTTCATAAACTACATTAAAAAGTTACTTCTGAAAGTGCTTTTCTGTCGGTAACTTTTCCGGAGCCAAGCAATTTCATCACGTTCTTTGCACCTTCTGCTACTGCATACTCTATCCTAAAATGATGCCGCAGTTCTTCCATTCGAAGCTCAAGAGGGCTTATCACAGGTTTTGCTACAAATAAACAAAACATTTAATCTTCACTGAATACCATCTATTACTTTTGTTCTCAATATTTAGCAATTAAAACAATTTAATAGATGCAGAATGTAACAGTATAGGAAAAATAGATGCAGCTTTGTTAGACTGTAAAAGAAAAGCAGATCATAGCCACGTATGTTATAGAAGCAATAATGAAATTCAAAGTTTTGCATTTAAATAATTATGTTCTGAGCTTGATAAATCCACTAGACTGATACTAACCAAATAACTAAACTTACTAATTAGAGGATATGAAAGACCATGGTCCTCCCCCGGGAAATTAAGGGACAATGCCCTTGCAAAAAGCCAAGTCTCCCACACAGCCCCCTACCTACTGGAAAGGGTAAGATTTTGAGTTTTTCTTCTGGATTTCTGCCTCTGAACCCAAACTGGAGACTTCATCTTTCATATCACTCTCTGACAAGATGATGTCTGATCAGTTTGAAGCTCTAACTGTTGCCCTATTCCACACCACACCCCAGGTCTTGTGGCTGCTGCAAGAATGGGGGATGAGAGAGGTCTTACACCATACCTTTCCCAAATTGTTTTTGGTCAGTAACTAGTGACGCCTTCTGCTGGTGCTCAGATTTTCCAAGCAGCAGCAGAGAATTACTTGACAGTTTCACTACTGCCTCCAGAGTTCAGAAAAGTAAAGAGTGAACATGACCAGTGTTATTGATGTATGCAGTGTTGTTGTAGCCGTGTCGGTCCCAGGATATTAGAGAGACAAGGTGGGTTAGGCAATATCCTGAAGAACAGCTGTGTACTCAAAAACTTGTCTCCCTCGCCAACAGAAGTTGGTCCAATAAAATATATGACCTTACCCACCTTGTCTCTTAGTGTTACTGATACCTTCTAGTACCGTTTGGCAAATCTAGGAGCAGCAGTGGAGACACTGCAGTCCTGTCTGCATACTCAAGAAGATAACAGTGCATTGATTTAAATTTGGTAGGTTCTCTGTACATTTCTAAATCTTATGGTTGTAGTTTGACAAAATTTATGACACTTCCCAGTAAAAAGACTTCCCACTTATCACTAACAAATGGATACATCAAGCCCTGATTATCAGGCAATTTCAATAATTCACAAAATATAGATGTACAAGATTTAAAAACTAGAGATAACACACTGCTCATAATTTAACAGCATCATACTATGATAGTTCAGGGCCTTTAACTTATCTGTAAAATTTCCCTGTAGACTGAAAAATAGCAGATAAGTTCTCTTGGCCTGCAAGGGAACTTTCAAAAAAACAAACAAACAAAAAACACAGAAAACACCACACCACTAAATTCTGAGTAGTGTTTGAGCAACGAAAAGATCTGGTTTGAGACAATTTTGTGCTTTGGTTTGTAAAAACTCATAGTTTCTTCCCTGGCCTAAAATTGCCAGATGTGGGCCCAAATCCTATTTGCCTTACTCTCTTAAATGTTCCCATTAGAATTAACAGTCCTGGACTATCCACATGAGTTAGGTGGGCAGAATTGGGACCTTAACCAAACTGAACTTCTTTAAAAAAATTAAAAGGAGTACTTGTGGCACCTTAGAGACTAACCAATTTATTTGAACATAAGCTTTTGAGAGCTACAGCTCACTTCATCGGATGCATGCAGTGGAAAATGAGCTGTAGCTCAAGAAGGCTTATGCTCAAATAAATTGGTTAGTCTCTAAGGTGCCACAAGTACTCCTTTTCTTTTTGCGGATTCAGACTAACACAACTGCTACTGTGAAACCTTTAAAAAAATTAAAAGCTGTAAAATTTCAAAGAGGAATTGCTACCCACACACAGCAGCTATTTTCTCCACAGCAGAAAAAAAAAGAGCAAGAGCATATGAAATATATTAAAGGAAAAGCCAAAGTGGAAAGGACGAGGTGTGAAAAGATAATGCAAAGCAAACCACAAGCTACACATCAGGGAAAGCATTTTTTCCTTAGAAAAATCACATTCAGGTCTGAATATGTAGTGTGGCATCTCTGTTGTGCTGTGCTATTTAAGTTCATTAAAACCAAATCCTGTCTTCTATCTGACCTCCTCATCCACCAAGGTTTTCTTGCAGTCATAAATACATATTAGTACAACCCTATGTAAAATTCAAACATTAGTAAGCACATTTCTGTCTTCTCTACTTCATCACCATTATCAAAAGCCAACTCATTGGTCTGGACTGCCTGAAGAATCTGCATCCTTATGACTTCTATTTTCGTCTTGCTGTCCTGGAGCATCTGTTGAGCTGTAGCAAGGAGTTTTCGATCCTATTAAAAAAAGAAGGAAGTTTTAAAATGTAAACACTCGGGATGACAAAGAGGTGAAGACGAAACCTAGTTAACAGCAGCTGACATTTATTCCCAAAGCATGAAACGTTTAAAGTTTGCAAAGTAGATCACTAGGACCTCCTATCAAATTCACAGTCCATTTTGGTCAATTTCACGGCCAAAGGGTTTTTAAATTGGTCAATTTCATATTTTCAGATGTTTACACCTGAAATTTCAATGTTGTAACCCTGGGGGTCTCAACCCAAAAGGGGACCATGGGGGTGGGAGTCACAAAGCTATTGTAGAGGGTGGTCACAGGATTGCCACCCTCACTTCTTTGCTATGTTCACAGCTGGAAGAGGTTCCCAAAGGTGGAGGTGGGTCTGATCTCCACCTTAAGTAGCCATGCAGGGGAAGAGGAAGTCCTGTCCCTCCCCAGCCTAGTAGCTGGAGCCTGGTGAACGGTAGGAGACCCCAGCAGCGGTGTCCCCAGCCCTGTTGCTCTCCCTTCCCCCAATAGCTAAATTTCCCAGAGGAAGTCTGATTTCACGGTCCGTGCCATATTTTTCATGGCTGTGAATTTGGTAAGGCCCTACAGATCACATAATGCAGCAAACCAATTCACCAAACTACTCTAGGACGTTAATGGAAAGTAAGCTAGGGTGGAAGTATATTTTTAGTTCATGAAAACACTTCAAGCCATTCTATTGGAAATAATCTGGATAAATGTGACATTGTCTAGGAACATCAGATCTCGTAAGATCATAGTTCTATCTACCTTGCTGACCTGTTTTTACCTTATTGCTCTGATTTTCGCCCATGCCCTTACTGCTACAGATTTCTGTTTTACTTATTGGTAACACTTCTACACATGGATCCCCTCTAAATGTTTTCATACGGTACATAACTAAAAATCACTCTCACTTTAATTTAGCATGGCAGCTAGTGATACTCAGCTTTGGCCTGGCAGCCCCTCTGTCCTGACTGAAGGGCTGCCGGGCCAAGTTTCAGCGAGCGGTGTTCTGAACCAGTGTATGGGATTGCAGCGTCACACAGGTCTGGGGGCCCAGGGCAAACTTCCCCTTTTGCCCCGCACTCTGGGTGGCCCTACTCCCCACCAGTAGTATGCACTGTACACAACGTGCATACAGCTGTGGGCACCCCGGCTCCTACATGAGAGAAGATGCAGGTAATCCATGGTGTGGTAAAAGACATCACATACTTTTAACAGAAATGTACAAACGTAGCCTCAGAGTCAGACCTGAGTACTTGTTATAACGTCTGTTGTGCTTAGATATTTTAATGCCTGAATCTCCGTGAATGCAGAACATTTCTAAGCACCCGTATCAGCCCCGAAGGGGTTAAGGTGGTCCAGAAGAGAGGCCAATTAACCTTCATAGTTGCATATGGAGGGAGGCCCAGAGATTTGAAATTTGAAGTAGCAGGGGGCTACAAAGGGAAATTCTGCAGTCACTCACTGGGAGCAAAGAAGTGGGGAGAAGGAAACCCATGGGGAAAATAAGCCTTGGGATCCCAGCTGTGGAAAAAGGGCACACTGGGTTTAGTTATTTGGTTAGTATCAGTCTAGTGGATTTATCAAGCTCAGAACATGAACAAACCTTGCAGATTGGGAGGACGCCGGGGGGGGGGGCAGTAGATGTGGTATATCTTGACTTTACTAAGGCTTTTGATACTAATCTTGCATGACCTTATCATAAACAAATTAGGGGAAATACAACCTAGATGGAGCTACTGTAAGGTGGCTGCATGACTGGTGGGAAAACCACTCCCAAACAGTAATTAGTGGTTCACAGTCAAGCTGCAAGGGCATACCAAGTGGGATCCCACAGGGATCAGTTCTCGGTCAGGTTCTGCTCTATCTTCATCAGTAATTTAGATAATGGCATAGAGAGTACACTTATAAAGTTTGCAGATGACACCAAGCTGGGAGGGTTGAAAGTGCTTTGGAGGATAAGACTAAAATTCAAAATCACCTGGACAAATGAGAGAAATTGTCTGCAGTAAATAGGATGAAATTCAGTAAGGACAAAGGCAATGTACTCTACTTAGGAAGGAGCAATCAGTTGCACACATGCAAAATGGAAAATGACAGCGTAGGGAGGAATACTGCAGAAAGTGATCTGAGGGTCATAAGATAAACAGGAGTTAACAGTATAACACTGTTGCAAAAAAAGCAAACATCATTCTGGGATGTATTAGCAGGAGTATAGTAGGCAAGACACAAGAAGGAATTCTTCCACTCTATCTCACACTGATTAGACTTCAACTGGAGTACTGTGTCCAGTTCTGAGTGCCACATTTCAGAAAAGATGTGGACAAATTGGAGAAAGTCCAGAGAAGAGCAACAGAAATTATTAAAGGTCTAGAAAATATGACCTATGAGGGAACATTGAAAAAATTGGGTTTGTTTAATCTGGAGAAGAGAAGACTGAGGGGGGACATGACAATAGTTTTCAAGTACATAAAAGATTGTTACAAGCAGAAGGAATAAAATTTTGTCTCCTTAACCTCTGAGGATAGGACAAGAAGCAATGGGCTTAAATTTCAGCAAGGGCAGTTTAGGTTGGACATTAGGAAAAACTTCCTAACCGTCAGGGTGGTTAAGCACTGGAATAAACTGCCTAGGGAGACTGAACAATCTCTGTCATTGGAGATTTTTAAGAGCAGGTTAGATAAACACCTGTCAGGGTTGGTCTAGATAATACTTGGTCCTGCCTTGAGTGCCGGGGACTGGACTAGAAGACCTATCAAGGCCCCTTGCAGTCCTAGGATTCCTTCCACTCAAACAGAATTGGAGTAAAATGAAAAGGATGATTTAGTCTGTATATTAAACGGCTGGAGCGCCACAAACTGCTTTTCAAAGACCTGCTGGATCACTGGGAGCTGGTCGAATTTGCTAGTCCTTCTCTCCCCATCATGTCCCCTCCCCCCAATCCCAGCCATTTCAGTTGCATCACTTGCAGGTACTTGGGTTCTTTTAAATTTTTTATTTGATACCTTAACCGTAGTCCAGATTTTTATGCGTACAGGTTAAAGCAGTTCAGCTGTTTTAGTCACAACTGAGAACTGTGCAGCAGACAAAATGGATACGTGGCATATCATTTTATATTTGTTGCAGAAACCATTGGGGACAGTGTTTCAGAAGAAGCATCTTCCCTTTCCTAACCCCGCCACCATACATGAAACTGGACTGATTTAAACATTTATCAATTAGCAAGTAAAAGATTCAGTGACTGATTATAATTGCCTGCTTCAGCTTAAAGGACCCCGGGCTATGAGAGGCCACACTGGTGCATTTCTGATGATGATTAAAGGCTAAGATTTTGTCATGGGTATTTTTAGTAAAAGTCACAGGACAGGTCATGGGCAATGAAGAAAAATTTACAGAAGCCTGGTCACCTGTACCTGACTTTTATTAAAAATATCCATGATAAAATGGAATGGGGCTGGGCAACTGTGAGCTCTGGGAGGCCCCCAGCACCCGTGAGGGCTCAGAGCTCCAGGATCCCCCTCCATCCACGGCTTGGAACTGCAGGGGTCCCCCTGGGGCCCTGCGGGGATGCCCTTGCCCTGCCGTGGTAGCCAAGAAGCTGAGGAGTAACTCCTCACCACCCATGGCGGCTCAGAGCTTAAGCGGCGGGGTACCTCACAGCTCCCTGCCGCTGCAAGAGGTGGCAGGACCCTGCGGCTCCTAGCCGCGGGGGCTGAAGTCACAGAGGTCTTTGGAAGTTACGGATTCCATGACTTCTGCGAACTCCCTGACAAAATCGCAGCCTTAATGATGATCCATGGGGATCACCTGAATTTTTTTAGGAGTACCTAAAGCTGAGCTAGAGAGACTGGTCATATGACCTCACAAGGATATAAATGACCTGGAAGTCAGGGTACATGAGCAGGTAGATGGACACAATCTAAGCTTGTATGGACTTTGGTTAAAAGGTACGCTTTTGGTACTTCTTCCAGCTGCCTTACCACTACTTCCTTTTCAATCTAGTAAGCCACAGGTGCATGACAGGCAGGTGTTTTGGTAAAGGACCCCAAAGTATTGGGCAGTTCCAACTGGAGATGTCAAGAGAAACTCATACTGGATTCAACCCAATAATACAGAGGTTCTCAAACTCTGGTGGTCTGTGTATAGTTCCCTCTAAGGTGTGCGCCTGGGTGGCCGCACATGAGAGAATGAAGGGCCACTCACTGAATTAGAGGAGCCGCGCAGGTGTGGCTCCACTAATTAGGTGCCTAGACCCTGGAAAAGACGCACATGTAAGGTGAGGTGGTGGCCTTCGGGGGAGTAGGGGCTGGGTGAGAAAATGGGGTGGTGGGAATTTGGGATGTGCAAGGCTGCGGCAGCCAAAGAGGCAACTTTCTCCAGCTCCAGGGCTGCGGTTGCTGGGGAGATACGGCCCTCCTTCCCAGCCTCAGCTCTGTGGCTGCTGTGGTGGGGGAAGAGACCCCCCCCTCCTTCCCAGCCACAACTCCGTGGCTGCCACAGCAGAGGAGAGAGGAAGAAACCCCCTTCCTTCCCAGCCCAGCTCAGTGACTGACATGGCAGGGGAGACCCCCCTCCTTCCCAGCCCTAGCTCAGGGGTTGCCGTGGTGGGAGCGGACACATCCATTGCATTAGAAAGGTAAGAATACTGATATTAAAATAAGAGTTGTGTGCTTTTATTTGTAGAATTTTTTTTATTATTAAGGTTTTTTTTAAATATAGGGTTTTTATCCAAAGCGCTTTACAATAGTTAGCTAATGGTACAAACAACATTTGGAAAGATCATTAAGTGGTCCGCCCAGACCCTCAGCAATTTTCAAGTGGTCCGCAAAAAAAAAAAGTTTGAGACCTACTGAAATAATAGACTGTTTTGCGTGGGGGGAGCGGGGGAGTGTTTTTACAGAAAGAAGGATTTTAGGCGCTGTCTGATTTTTCTCATTTGAATATTGAGACTTCCTTTATATCCACGAATAAATAAATAAATATTTCCGTGTTTGGTTTAAAAAAGCCTTGATTAGATGACTCATCTAGAACAATGTACATCATAAAAATAATGATATGTGAGCCACAAAATTAAAGAGAACCTATTTAGTATTCCTCCATAAATTTTTCCTTTAACATCTTTTGATTCTACTATGTGTATGTGTTATATATATATATTTTCAGATCTATAATTTATTTAGCTCTTTTGTAACATTTGTTAATGTCAGAAAGTTAGATTGTAACTTTACTATATAGAATATCAAGACATCTACAAAAAAAAACCTTATGTTTAAGTAAGTTTTCTCTTTAGCTTTCTTCCAAGTGTTCCTCCACATAAGAGTAATTAGAGCAATTACCCTTTAAAAAGAACTAGTACACTTTATATTTAGAAAGATTAATAGTAGATTCATAAAATCCTGATAGCTTCCCTATAAAATGGGAGGAAAAGACTGATAGTTTGTCTTTGTACAAGAATCTGTTACTGTTGGCTAAAACTGATGTATGCCTTTCATGGACATATTTTGCAAAGACACATTCTGCTGGACTGGCATGAACACTAGAGCTCAAAAATCTTGCTCAAATCATCCTTTAGCCCAATGGATTAAAAAGATGCACCACTCTTACGTACGTAAGAGCAGCCATACTGTGTCAGACCAATGATCCATATAGCTCAGTATTCAATCTTCTGACAGAAGCCAGTGCCAGATGCTTCAGAGGGAAAGAACATAGCAATTTCAAACGAATCATCCCTGAGTGTCTAGGCCCAGCTTCTTGAAGTCAGAGGTTTAGAGACCCACCAGAGCATGGGGTTACATCTCTGACCATCTTCGCTAATAGCCAGATAGCCTAATCCTCCATTAACTTATCAAATTCTTTTTTGAACCCAGTTATACTTCTGGCCTTCACAACTTCCACTTGCAATGAGTTCCACAGGTAGACTGTGCATTATGTGAAGAAGTACTTCCTTTTGTTTGTTTCAAACTTGCTGCCTATTAATTTCACGGGGTGACCCCTGGTTTGTGTGTTATGTGAAGGGGTAAATAATACTTTCCTATTCACTTTCTTGATAAGGTTCATGATTTAATAGATATCTATCAAATCCCTCTAGGCTGAACAATCCCAGTCTTTTTAATCTCTCCTCATATGGAAGCTGTTCCATACCACTAATCATTTCTGTTGCCCTTCTCTGTACTTTTCCAATTCTAATACACCTTTACCCCAATATAACGCGGTCCTCAGGAGCCAAAAAAATCTTTCCGTGTTATAGGTGAAACCGCGGTATATTGAACTCGCTTTGGCCTCGAGCATTTCCGTTATTAATAGTCAGCAAATCATTTTGTTAGAACTAACATGGTGTATGCAGTAAATAAATCTGTTCTACAATGGTTAAATTGTATCTCCTTTCTTTAATTACAACAATTATTTTATAAGCTTACTTAAAACTACACTTATTAAAACTTATTAACTACACAGGTACTAAACACTGCTAAATGCAACCATGTGAGCTACATTTCATCATACATTAATCATTTGGTCTGCAGTAATGCTTAGGAAAATGCAAAATTCACATAAAATATCAGAAAAAGCTTTTAATTACACATCCTGACAAATTACTGTAAAAAAGGATTTTGGTATTTTAGCAAATAGGAGCATAGGCCACTTTGTCACTTAGCCAACTATGTTATACATATATTGTTCAGTAATATGAACTGTTAACTATTAAATAGTTTGAAAACATTTTGGAGATGGGAGTTTTTTGTTGAGGGGCAACATTATGAATTATATCTACATCTGTAAGTCGTTCATAGGTTGGACACATAGCATCCACCTCCATCCATTCTTGATTAACTATCCCACTTTGAGCCATAAGTTCCTTGTAGACTTGTTCTGCCTTCATGGCCTCTTCTTCCGTAAAACCTTCAAAGTTGTTCTCATCTTCTTCCTCATCTTGGTTGTCATCACTTTCAGTGACAAAAGCACTTTTGAAACCATGATGCCAACATTTCTCTATCGTTGACGGAGTGATTCCTAGCCAGGCTCTCTCCCCTAAGTTAAATACATCCAGCAAATTCAATTTCTTTATTACATCTGTTATGCTACTGTTGTCCTCAACAATTTTCTTTACTAAGACTTTATGATGGTTCATTTTAAATGTGGCTATAATGCCTTGATCAAGGGGCTGTATTTTGGATGTTGTGTTCTTAGGAAGGTAGCTCACCTTTATCTTCCCGTCTTTGTTAGTTAAGGTCTCTACTGGGGGGTGGGCGGGACAGTTGTCAAGTAGGAGCAATGCTTTTGGATCCAGGTTTTGTCTGCGTAGGTGACTCCAGAGAGCTGGTGCAAAATATTTATTAAACCATTCCTCGAAAATATCCAATGTCATCCAGGCTTTTTTGAATGGCGATAAATGAATGAAAGCGAATCCATGTTCTTATGGTGGAAAGCCCAAGGTAACCTGGATTTTCCTATGCACAGAGGTTTAAGTTTATGTGAACCGATTTTACTCACGCAGAAAAGTACTGTCACTCTCTTATCACCTTAAAACCTTCGGCCTTTTGTTCTTCAGTCCTAGAAGCAAGTGTTCTATCCGGCAGCATACAGTAACATAAGCCGGTTTCATCAGCGTTATAGATTTGCTCCGGAGCATAGCCACACTCGACGATGATCTCTTGTAACTTTAGCGGGTATTCGTTGCAAGCTTTTATATCTGCAGAGCACGTCTCTCCTGAAATTGTGACTTGCCGAATGCCATGACGTTTTTTAAAACGATTAAGCCATCCACTGCTAGCTTTAAATTCATTACCTTGATGTGCAAAAGCGTCCTCACCCAAGCATCTAAAATAGAGATCCTTCTTCAATTTCTCCACTTGTTTCCTTATGTCACTGGAAATTGGCGTGCCATCAGAGCGTTCTTGGGTAAACCACATAAATACTGCTCTATCTAGTTGGTTATCCTGGGCAGTTTTGAGGCGTTTCCTTTCCAGACCTTCACGTTCATCCAGTTCAACTAGCACTGATCGTAACTTTTCCTCATCTTAATGTTGTTTCTCCCACTCCTAGTTCTTTTGAGACCTTCACTTGGCTCATTCCTGATTTCAGTCTGTCCAAAGCTTCCAGTTTTTCTTTGACGGTCCATGCCTTTCATTTCCATGGCTGTGAACAACTTGCCATTATGTCAATGGTATTTTAATATTAATGCTAACAATTTTTTAAAATTGTTTAGAAAATGTCAGCGCAGAGTTACAATGTTTCCAAAATACAACTAGTGAGACAACTTAAGCTTAGTCGATACTGTACACAATTTAGAAATGAGATTAAAATAGGCGGGCGAGATGAGAACGCCTAATGGGACCATCGGCAGGCAACATACGTTTACTCCTGCCTTCTCATTGTTGCACATTCGTTCCACCACTTTGATACATACAGTACGTTGTGTGTACAAATGTGCATGTATGTAATTTGACAGAAGCCACATTTTAAGAGCCGAGGCGCCAACCACGGATGGTTTGTAACAACTTTAAACTGGCAAGGCAGCAGCAGGTTAGCCAACAACGAAGTTAGACTGAACTCTCCTTTCTGATAAATTAGGCATGGTTATAAATACAAAGGCCGTTTTTATTATAACAGCTGTTGAAAATTAGCTACCACCTCGCACATGATTTTGTTGTCCGCAAAACGGAATTTAAACTTTCAATGGTTTTAAACTATTAACGGATTTAAACTGTCAACGTTATAACTTTAATTAAGACTTGCAGACAAGACTGTTTTTTATGAAAAGAAGAACGGAGTGAAAGTTTAAAAATGTTGTAAATGCGCTCGGCTTTGTGTTTCGACTTTCGATCCAAGGCAGGCTTGTAAAAACATATATACTGAATATGTACGAGCTAATCATTAAATGTATGAACTGGAATTAAACAGAATAAAAGTACTGTATGTTGTAGACGAGACAGAAAACCATTTTTGCTTTACCGCGTTATGTCCGAATTTGTGTTATATGGGATCGCGTTATATCGGGGTAGAGGTGTATGGGTATTTTTTTGTATTTTTTTGAGATGGGGTAACCAGAACTGCATGCAGTATTCAAGGTGTAGGTGTACCATGGAGTTATACAGTGGCATTTTGATATTTTCTGTTTTGTTATCTATCCCATCCCAAATAGTTCCCAACATTGGTAGTTTTTTTGATTGCTGCTGCACATTGAGCGGATGTTTTCGGAGACCTATCCACAGTGACTCCAAGCTCTCTTCTTGAGCGGTAACAGCTAATTTAGAGCCCCATCATTTTATATGTATAGTTGGGATTATGTTTTCCAAATGTGCATTACTTTATCATCACTCAATTTCATGTACCATTTTGTTGCCCAGTCACGCAGTTTTGTGAGATTCCTTTGTAACTCTTCACAGTCAGTTTTGGATTTAACTATCCTGAATAATTTTGTATCATCTGCAAATTTTGCCACCTCACCCTTCACCTCCTTTTCCATTTAATTTATAAATATGTTAAACAGAACAGGTTCCAGTACAGATCCTTAGGGAACCCTGCTATTTACCTCTCTCCATTGCGAAAGCTGACCATTTATTCCTACCCTTTATTTTCTATCTTTTAATCAGTTACTGACCCATGAAGAATCTTCCCTCTTATCCCATGACTGCGTACTTTGCTTATGAGCCTTTGATGAGGGAGCTTGTCAAAGGCTTTGTAAAAGTCCAAGTACACTCTATCCACTGGATTACGCATGTCCACACACTTGCTGACTCCCTCAAAGTATTCTAATAGATTGGTGAGGCATGATTTCCCTTCATAAAAGCCATAATACCCAGAATAAGCATCACAATATGTCACACCATGTAAAGCACTACACAGCATGCCCTGCTTTTTAGAGTGAATCATGCATAATCAAAGATTAACAGGTGCTAGATTTCATAAACTCGATTCATTATGTAGGTTGAAACCCATGGGATAGAACTGATGAAAACTAAACCACCTCTTAATGAGCACCTTCGGTAGGATGAAACCACACTTCTAGAGGTGAAGAGTATAACATTAATTGTCTAAGTTCTACATTACTATGTAGTTTCTTAAAATAAAAAATAGCACACTTGTCATAAATATAAAGGGAAGGGTAAACCCCTTTGAAATCCCTCCTGGCCAGGGGAAAGCTCCTCTCACCTGTAAAGGGTTAAGAAGCTAAAGGTAACCTCGCTGGCACCTGACCAAAATGACCAATGAGGAGACAAGATACTTTCAAAAGCTGGGAGGAGGGAGAGAAACAAAGGGTCTGTGTCTGTCTGTATGCTGGTTTCTGCCAGGGACAGAACAGGAATGGAGTCTTAGAACTTTTAGTAAGTAATCTAGCTAGGTATGTGTTAGATTATGATTTCTTTAAATGGCTGAGAAAAGAATTGTGCTGAATAGAATAACTATTTCTGTCTGTGTATCTTTTTTGTAACTTAAGGTTTTGCCTAGAGGGGTTCTCTATGTTTTTGAATCTAATTACCCTGTAAGATATCTACCATCCTGATTTTACAGGGGGGATTTCTTTATTTCTATTTACTTCTATTTTTTATTAAAAGTCTTCTTGTAAAACACTGAATGCTTTTTCATTGTTCTCAGATCCAAGGGTTTGGGTCTGTGGTCACCTATGCAAATTGGTGAGGCTTTTTATCCAACATTTCCCAGGAAAGGGGGGGTGCAAGTGTTGGGAGGATTGTTCATTGTTCTTAAGATCCAAGGGTCTGGGTCTGTAGTCACCTAGGCAAATTGGTGAGGCTTTTTACCAAACCTTGTCCAGGAAGTGGGGTGCAAGGTTTTGGGAAGTATTTTGGGGGGAAGGACGCGTCCAAACAGCTCTTCCCCAGTAACCAGTATTAGTTTGGTGGTGGTAGCGGCCAGTCCAAGGATAACGGGTGTAATATTTTGTACCTTGGGGAAGTTTTGACCTAAGCTGGTAAAGATAAGCTTAGGAGGTTTTTCATGCAGGTCCCCACATCTGTACCCTAGAGTTCAGAGTGGGGGAGGAACCTTGACAACACTGTTCATATGTTCAAACTACATGATTTTTATATTTTTGGTTATTTCAGTGTTCTTTAAGTATTCCAAAGCCTTACCTTTGAAGAGCCATTTGAATACATTTGTATCATATTCTCTGCTCCTTGCTTTACTTTCAGTTCTATATCCAATTGCTTTTTTAAAACCATCAATCTGTTGTTCGTAGAAAAACGAGGGTCACTGTTTGGAGTATCTGGTGTTCTGGGACACTCTGTGAATTAAATACAAGATGTAATTTTCATAACAAGCCAATAAAGCTTTTCTAATATACTTCAAATATAATGTTTAATAAAGAGAAAGCTTTGTATTTAAATATTAAAATTGTGCAGAGATATTTTGAGACAATATTGCAAATATGCTTTAATGTGAAAAACCCGGTGAAAGCCCAGTGATTGCTGCGCATGGGCTAATACACATGAATCATTTACTGGGTTGGTAAAAGGTACCTAGCTTTGTTTATCTGTCCCCATGGAGAATTTGTCTTTTCTAAGATGTCTGAAGTTTAAGGGCAAAGTGTAGTTTACCATTAAGCCTTCCCAAACCCTCCAACCCAACTTAAACTAGAAAAAGAAGAAAAGTTCCTGGATGACCATATTCAATAGTGATTGGTAAGGTCTACGAACAGATATATTAAATACATTATATCTAACATTATTTCAATCATTAGAGACATGCCAGATGCAGTTTCCAGCAAGATGAAGGAACTGGTAACATGAACTCTTCCTAACAGTACGTATATACTGTGCTGAGTGATTGCCGATTCAGGGGAACTAATGGAATCACAGGTATCTGGGTAATTAACTGAGTAGCCAGATTACTGAAAAAGTATAACTTGGGAAAAGAGAATGATATATTCTTGCTTGGGAATGTTATTTTTTTAGATCCTGTAGTGGGGTGGTTACCCGCTCTTGTCTTGTGGGGCTTAAAAGCCAGCCCTAGGAGAGAGCCCCAGGGCTGAGGCCAAGAAAAGCTAGGCTGATTGGGGAAATGACCACAGCTGGGCCAAGCCTCAATCAGGCCGCAGCTGGACCTATAAAGGGGCTGCTAGGCAGAAGCTTAGCCAGAGTCTCTCTCTGCATTTAGAGAGGGAAGGGCCTGGCTGCAGGGACTTAGGTAATACCTATATTGGAGCAGGGCTGAGGGGGAAAGGCCTTGGGAGCAGGGGAGCTCTGGCCTGAAAACCCCCAGGCTGCGAGGCCTAGATTAGGGCCTATTAGGTACTGGGGTTGCAAGGGGGCAGCCCATAGATAGGCAGAGGCAGCAGGTCCAAACCCCCTCACCTGTGATGAGTGGCTGATACACTGCAGTCAGCCCTGGGGAGGGAGAATAAGCAATGACTGGCAGTGGCCAAGACTGAGGCAAGGTGGAGGTAGTGGGTGGGGGATTCCCCAGGGAGGGGAGACCCTCAGGGATTTTACTGTCTGGGGTTTACTGCTGGGGGCAGCACCCCAGTGGGAGGAGGCACTGGATCTTCGGAGGGACTGGGGCCGGTGGTAAGGCGGATCACCAGATGGCGCTCCAGAGGCTGACGAGCTAATTCCCAAGGACAACCAGCAGGAGGTGCTGCCGGGTGAGTCCAGTTCTATTAGAGATCCCTATTCCTTTTTTAACAGCATTTGTTGCAGCTTTTATCAACCAAGTTATACTGTCATCAACAAGTTCCATTACTTGTCAACTACTACCTCCTATAGATAAGTACATTAATCACTTATCCAAATTCCATCTCCTGGAGTACAAACTATTAATCTCTCTCCATTCTAAGAATCAGTGTTCACTTGATTATTTCCTATTGCTTAACCAGTTTTAATCCCCAGTAAGATTTTTTCACCTGTGGCTAATAGGGCCCCTATCCAAACCTTTCTGAAAAACCAAGTAAATTACGCCCACCACATCATCTATTTTATTTCTTTTAAGCAGAAAATAATTTAGAGAGAGGCACTATATTAGAGAAGTCATCCTGGTTTGTCCCTAGAAGGTTATACTTAGAAGTGAGTGTTGTGATATTCTATTCTTATGTAAATTTTCAATTACTTTCCTTGGAACTAAAATGAGACTCACTGATCAACTTCCTAAGAACTTCTCGTTTTTTTATATATATATATATACACACACACACACACACAGAGCGAGAGAGAGGCACTACATTAGCAACTTCCCAATTTCAAATGCCAGTTATTTTTTTAGCATGTGCTATTTCACATTACTTCTGCAGAACTTTCTGGTAAGTAGAATATACAGTAGTTCTGGAGATTTAATGCATTTGCTTTCAAGTCTGCCGTATAATTTTTCTCCTACAGACGTCAATCTCTGTAAAGGCTGCTCTCAGATTTCCCATACGAACTGCTTTTGATGCAGCAATTTTCTGAATTGTCTTCTGCACCACACTTTCCTCATTCAGGTGCCTCCTAAAGTTTCACTTCATCCTTACTGCCCAAAAGCTCAGGTTAATAAAAATAATGTCATAACATTTTTAAAACCACCGAAGTTATTCCTTCTGGGTTTCCCAGTACATCCTGTCTTCTGGGTCTTAGCCCCAGCCTAAATGGAGAGTTGCATTGGTATAATTTAAGTTTCTTTAAACTATCTTTGTTAAACCAGTTCCAGAGGCTTGTTGGAAACAATTTCTGTTTAAATAGTCTTATTTCGGCTTAGTTTAAGATGACACAAACAGGTTTAAGATAAACCTATCCCACATGCCTCCATCTCTTCCATGTTCCCTCTCCCTTTTTTTTTTTTTGTCATTCCATTCAGCTAATCCTCACCTACTAATTTCCCCACTCAAACAAAACCAATAACATAATTATCATAACCTGTGCAAGCCATCACACCATCTACTCTACTTGCATATTTTTTACAATTACCAGTTACTTAATTAGCTCAAGTGATAGAGTCCCCAACCCTTCTGATGACCCAAGTGGAGTCATTGTAGTTGGACACGATTAAGTTTGCTTTTACAGTTGCTTTTTAAAACACACATACTCAGGAAATTATAGAACCCTTCCCCTACATGAAAAGCATATTAAGATTCCAGAGTAAAACACTCAAAAGTTAAGAAATATCAGAATTAAGGTTACTTGTGCAACTGTAATTCACTCACCTCGTGCGCATTATAATAGTCTTTAACAACACGATTCCTCCATCAGGTAGAACCAAAGTGACCCTTACATGGGTCATCAGCAGGGTTGGGACCTTTAGCTCCACAACACTCTATTTGAGCTTACCGAGTAACTTGTAGCAAACAGCAATAGTAGGCTGTTATCTTCCATGTGGATCAACTACTAGAGGGGGAAAAAATCCATTTTGCTAGTGATTTTCACAGCTTTATACTGGACAGCAAAGAATGTTGAGACTCCAGAATCTTGCATTCATTACCAGGTTTTGGAGGGGAGAGTTCTCTAATGGTTATAGACTTCTGCACTTGTGCTCCTATTTTCCCATTCACTCTCCTCTTTCCCAACTCATATTCCTCTCTCCTACCTAGCTCCTATTGTCCCCTGCCTAATCCTTCCCTGACTCCTTTGCACTCAAGTCAGGTTGCTTCCTCCTCCTTCTCCTTGCTGCCTGAGTGCTAGCGGAGGGTCACTGAGCGCCCCCGCCTGACATCACATTGGCCCCCTAGAGCACTGGTTTTCAAACTTTTTTTCTGGCAACCCAGCTGAAGAAAATTGTTGATGTCAGTGACCCAATGGAGCTGGGGATGAAGGGTTTGGGGTGTGGGAGGGGCTCAGGGCTGGGGCAGGAGGTTGGGGCACGCACTTACCTCAGGCAGCTCCCAGTCAGCGGCACAGCGGGGGTGCAGAGGCAGGCTGTCTGTCTGTCTGTCTGTCCTGTCACCGCGGATCCTGCTGTGCCCCAGAAGTGGCCAGGAGCAGGTATGGCTCCTAGGTGGCTCTTGCCTGTAGGCACTGCCCTCGCCCCCATTGTCCGGGAACCAGCCAACGGGAGTGCAGAGCCAGTACTCGGGGTAGGAGCAGCACACAGAGCCCATGCCCCTGTTCCACCCCCCAGGAGCCAGACCTTCTGCTGGCCACTTCTGGGGCACAGCGTGGTGCTAGAACAGGTAAGAACTAGCCTGCCTTAGCCGGGCAGCACCACCGACGGGACTGACCAGAGCCGCTGTGACCCAGTCCCTTCCATTCTGTAACCCAGTTCTGGGTCGCAACCCATGGTTTGAAAACCACTGCCCTAGAGGAACAAAAGCAGGAAAATTTCTGCTTAGCCCCTGCAGGATAGAGCACATTCAGTTGCTCTGTGGGGATGGAGCATGCTCAGTGAAGACAATCCTCCAAGAACATACTGCCAGGGGTGCTGGAACAATTTGTATAGTGGGGGTGCTGAGAGCCACTGAACCAAACTGTAAACCTGATGCAGCCGATGAAGTGAGCTGTAGCTCACGAAAGCTTATGCTCAAATAAATGTTAGTCTCTAAGGTGCCACAAATACTCCTTTTCTTTTTGCTGATACAGACTAACACAGCTGCTACTCTGAAAACTGTAAACCCTATACATGATAGAAACCACTTCAAGCCAGGGGGTGCAGCAGCACCCCTAGGACCGCATGGTCCTATACATACTGCCATCCTCCAACAGACTTTTACTGTGTATGTGTAAACTATAATTTTTCAGAGACTGACTGCTTAACCAACTCAAATTTGGCTTTCACAGGAGAAGGCAAAAGGCACATCCCTAACACCAAAGCAAATGCATTTGTAAATTCCGAGTCCCTGCTCCCAAGCATGGAGGTATTAGATATTCTCAAGGAAATGGCTGTTGGAATTTAACAAGAGCAAAACAATGTATTTTTGCTTATCTTGTTTTAGAAAACAAGAGAACCATTTTTTGCTGAAAGTCTTCCCCTCCCCACCTCCAAATAAAAAAAAGGGCGGAGAACCCTGAAGCAGGCATCTGGCATAGAAAATTTCATGTGAATGGTTTAAATTTTAAGCAACTGAAAACAAGATCTTATAGTTGAAAGTGTTAGGCAACCTTAACTATAAGCAGCACTACCAGCAAAGCCTTTAATGTCCCTTCTCTCTGTATTGTCTGTTCAGGTTGTAAGTACTTTGGGGCAGGAGCTGTCTCTCATTCTATATTTATATAGGACCTAGCACCGTGTAGCTCCAGTCTCAATTAAGGCCAGTTAGGCACTACCATAACAAAAAACAAGAGTAATAAATTCATCCAGGTCATTTAAGTCAATTGGATTTAAGCAAATACTTAAAATTAAACATGATCCTAAGTACTTTGCTTAACTGGTACAAAAGAAGGTATTTTTCAGGTGGAAGAGGTATGTGTGAATAAAAGGTTCTCTAATTATTTAGCCACATTCACTTGCACAATAATGAAAATGTAGTATTTAATTTGTATATTTCATCCTTTAATTTTTATACTAATGAAGCCCGTAATCTTATTGCAGATGTGGAGAGCTTTACTGTACTGTGGATTAACAGCCTTTTACCTATTGATGCCTAGGTGAAGTTACAGTTTATGTAATGAGTGAAGTAGTTTGGCTTTCAATACAGATTTTAGTGGATGTCTATCTGGTTCCCATAACTAGCACAATATTTTTGCTCAGACTAGAAAATACAAGTGTTTTTGGTTAAAACTACTGGGTATTGGCAGAGTTGAATGCTAATGTACATCAGTTGCTTACACTACATTTTTTTAAAAACAGTTTCAGTCTTTTGCTTTTGAGAGAGAGCACTAATTCACCAAATTCACAAAACAAGTTAAAGGAAATATTTTAACTCATTGATGACCCATTTCTCACATTTTTAAATAAGACTGGGTTAAATTTGAATCCTGGTCATTTTCAGTTTGAAATGTTTTTGTTTATAATATATGACTGACCTTTATTTTTTATTCTTTGGACTTTTTTTTGTAAAGTCTCTTCAGCTTGATTTGTACAGTACTTATTAGCAAACATGGTTTTTGCCTCTAAATCCTCACTTTGACAAACACTGCCACCCAAATTGCAGTCATTAGTGGAATAATTGAGCTCATCTCCTTCTGAAACTGTCTGGGATTCTTGCCTTGGATGCTAAGAGCATTATCTTTTCAACAAGCTCAGCATGAGATCTGGGAACCCAGGTTGCTTTCTGAATTTGGTGTCCCAGATGGTACTACTGCATGCTGCTAAGCTATTCAATTAGAAGCAAGCACCCTTGGTAACTAGTTAACTTTAATCTTATTTTAAATTATTTAATTGTATTTAGCTCCTTCAGTGTCATGACCAACAGAAGCTCCTGAGATGCACATTGCTGCGTTTTTATTACCAACAGCTCATTTTTCAGGCAGCATCAGACTTTCTAATTGTGTTCTCCACATTGTGTCCCCTCTTCATCATGGCTCTCTTTCTTCACCTTTCCCATTCCCTGCCCTTTTGGTTAAATCTACCTCCTGCCTGTTAGTTCTATGCTGTGTAACTGTAAGCATGTAACAGAAGAATAGATTTATAGGAGAAGAGATTAAATAAGGCCCAGGAAAAAGTGTGATGAGGTAAGGAAAGAGGCAATCAGATGCCTCATTTTCTCCCCCAAAAGTGTTCTGCAACAAGAATAAAGTAGTACCTCCCATGGGGTACCTAGTTAAATAGGAGTCTGCATACTATAAGTATTATATGAATAAACTGTTCACATGTTACAAGTCAAATAGTTCAGCATTGTGCTACTTGATTTACTGTTCTATGTAAATTGTAGTTGTAAGACATATGGGAGAGCATTAAGATAACTTGAAAAACACTTCTACATACGTGCACAAGGCAATAACAAAACAAACGCCCATATTTTGGATTAGAATTAATCCTTCAGATTTACAGTAGTAATGGCCACCAAGCATCCATTATCTTGTTTGTCAATGAAGCATAACTTAACACATATCCAGTACAGTCTAATGCTTTTTTCTGGGTTAAACACCACCACATTGATTTAACTTTCCTAAAACTCTGCCTCTCACTTTGAGTAATGCAACATTCTGAAAGATGATGAGAGATCTAGATACAAGCCTTACTTCTAAAACAAGGCTAGATACACCAGCAATTCTATAACAAAAAAAAAACAACTATTTTATGTTGTGGCAAAAGCTATTACCTTTGAATTATCAGAGAAAATATGCTGAACCTAATGGTAGATTCAATACTACAGCTTTTTGAGCAATCTGTGCTTAATGACGGAGGTTTAATGCCAATTCCTCATCTAATCCTCCTCTTGAAGTGGCTGCTGAAAATAATTTCTGATGGCATTAAGACGTAGACCTCTAGCCAAAGCACCAACAAAAGACCTTTTATGATTCATATACATTTCTGAAATTAGATTTATTAGCAATTTAATTTGTAACAGTTATGGCCTCAAGTATTTGTGTGTGTAAAAAAAAAATAAACTATGAATCTGATGTTCATAAAAAGTATGGCTGTCGATTAATCGCAGTTAACTCATGCGATTAACTCAAAAAATGAACTGTGATTAAAAAAATTAATCGTACTGATAAACAATAGAATACCAATTGAAATTTATTAAATATTTTGGATGTTTTTCTCTGATGATTACCCAGCACATGTTCATTTCAAGAACACTTTCAGAACAGATTTGACAGAATGCAAAGAAGGTACCAATGTGAGATTTCTAAGGATAGACACAGCACTCAACCCAAGGTTTAAGAATCTGAAGTGCCTTCCAAAATCTGAGATGGACGAGGTATGGAGAATGCTTTCAGATGTCTTAAAAGAGCAACACTCTGATGTGGAAAATACAGAACCCAAACCATCAAAGAACATCAACCTTCTGCTGGTGGCATCTGACTCAGATGATGAAAATAAATATGCATCAGTCTGCTCTGCTTTTGATAGTTATCGAGCAGACGCTGTCATCAGCATGGACACACACGTGTCTTCTGGAATGGTGGTTGAAGCATGAAGGGACATATGAATCTTTAGCACATCTGGCACGTAAATATCTTGCTATGCTGGCTACAACAGTGCCATGCGAAAGCCTGTTCTCACTTTCAGGTGACATTGTAAACAAAGACATGGGCAGCATTATCTCCTGCAAATTGTAACCAAACTTATTTGTCTGAGCGACTGGCTGAAGTAGGACTGAGTGGACTTGTAAGTTCTAAAGTTTTACATTGTTTTATTTTTGAATGCAGTTATTTTTTGTACATAATTCTACATTTGTAAGTTCAACTTTCATAGTAAGGAGATTGCACTAAGTGCTTTACTAGGTTGTAATAAAAAGTAAATATAAAATGAGCACTGTACACTTTGTATCCTGTGTTGTAATTGAAATCAATATATTTGAAAATGTAGAAAATATCCAAATATTTAAATAAATGGTATTCCATTATTGTCTAACAGTGCGATAATTTTTTTAATCACTTGACAGCCCTAATAAATAGTAGTACTGGCTACAGCTAGATACTGTGCCATAATAAGAGTCCATATAACATTTGCATAGCATCTTCCCTCTGTAAATCCTGACAAGCTTTACAAAGATTATCTTTACAGCCATTTTATAGATAAGAAAACATGCAAGAAGAGGTAAATGACTTTCCCAAATTACCACAGCAAATCGGAGACAGAGAAAGAACCCAGGGTCTCCAGAGTTCCAGTCCCAGCGCTATCTAATGAATCACACTGCATTTAGATACTGTGCAGTCATCCATACATCACTTAATCAACATACCCTAAATCTGACCTGCAAAAACCCAGTTCTTTTATCCTTAAGTAGGACTATGGAAGTTACGTCTAGAGCCCTGAATCCAGCAAGTAAAGGAGAGTTTGACTTTACTGACCCACAAACACGACTGAAGATCCACAAAGAGATCATGGTGACCATAGCGAATGCTATTTTCACAACTGTTAAGTCTTCTCTCACAAGGCCAGTTTGAGATCATGTCACCAAATCTCCGGGTGTCTTCTCCCCATATTCTGAAAGGCAAGGGACAACTGTCCCCCAAATGCATGAACACTGGGCAGGAAAAAGTTGTAACCTGTAGTTTAATCTATAACTAAGCAACTACTGGGAGTTCCCTACCAACCATGTGCAAGGTGGGATGTCCCCACCATCTAGCAAATGGTTATTGCAGAACTCACAGTGGCTCCTAAGCTTCTGTGCCAAGAATAAGTTTCCATATAACCCTGCAGTCTGAAATGAACTAAGAATAGCAGATGCTATCTGATGTAAAGATTCCCAGCACCCTCAAAGATTATTAATTTTGGGATTGGTAGTGAGCACCTTTAAAGAGGCCCGATGAGAAACTGGACAATCGGCATTCCTTGAAAACTGCAGAGAGAACACCTTTGATCCAGGACAGAGAGTGAGTCAGCCCTCTGAATATAAAAAGGTGGTGATCTTCACAGTCTAGCTACCTCTCAATAGATATTAAAGTTCATACATCTGAGCCTTTGTGTAGCAGGGCAGTTACCCCACTCCTAGAAAAAAGGCTAGGCTGATTGGGGAAGCAGCCACAGCTGGGGCCACATCCAGCCTCGTTATAAGGGCTCAGGGAGGAGCTGGGTCAGTCTCTCTCCAGCCTGGGAGCTCAGGGTACTGGAGTAGAGCAGTGCTGGGGAAAGGCAGGAGGAGCTAGGGCACTCCAGCCTGGCAAAGCCCCAGGCTTGCAGAGGTGCAGCCCGAGGTTAGGCAGAGGCAGCTGGTCCAACCACCCTGTCAGTGATGAGTTGCCATGACAGACTGCAGTTTGCCCCAGTGAGCGGGGATTAGATGAAGACTGGCAGTAGCCACTGAGGCAAGGTGGGTGAGAGGGTTTGGGGTTCTCCTGGGAGGGGAGACCCAGAGCGGGGGTACTACAGAGGGCAGAACCCCAGGGTAAGAGGCACCAGGGTCCGGGAGGGATATGTGGGCCAGCGGCAGGCAAGACACCGGCCAGTAGGAGGCGCTCTGTGTGTTGGAGAGCTAATTCCCAAGACAACAAGCAGGAGGCGCTGTGCCGGTAAGTCATCGCTTCGCTACACTTTCAGACAAAGATTACCAGTTTGATTTTGCAATGGACAGATGCTCACTAACACAAATTTATGACCAAAGCCAGGAATTTAACATTAACCCAGCATACCACCTAGTCCATGTGCATCCATTATCAAAAGAGGTTGTATCTGCACATCAGATTCTCAGTCTTCAGAAAGGAAATTTACTGATAGCAGGAGGTTGTTCCTGTGAATTAACAGCTGTATTAATGTGGAAGGAGCTCAGAGAAAATTAATTTAAATTACAAGGGCAAATGGCATACAAGAAAAATAAAATAAAAAGTTATTTTATAAAAATAAATAAAAGTTAGTTCTAAGTTCTTCCTCAATGATCAACTTAAACACTAACAAAAGATTCTTAAGGTTTCTAGTCTTCAGAAAGGTTGTAAAATATGTTGTTAAAGAATTTAAGGCTTCCACAGGAATAACTGATATGAACTAGAGCTAAGAACAAGAAGATATATACATTGAATTCATAAGAAACATTTCCTTCCCCCCGTCTCCTCGAGGAGACTTAAATATGCAGACATACCCCTAGATACAAGGAATTTACTCTATATTTGTAATTGTCAAAATATAAAAATGACCTACTTTGATAGGACAATACTGAAATAATCACTAAGATCAAGACTGTAAAAGCTCTGTATGGACTTAAAAACAGCAATTAAATAAGAAAGAAAATTCAGAAATAGCACTGAGTAAATAGCGAGATTAACACCAAGTAAAAGCAGACACCTATTAATCTTGTGGTTGGTAGTTGTGGCAAGAACCTTCAGAGCAGCAACCCGAGGACACAGTCTCCCTGGGCTCATGCTGGAAAAAAAGAAGAGTCATCTCCTTTGTCTTTTACTTTAAAGCTCCAGTATGGAAGACAAAGAGGGCCCAAATAGTTTTGGAACTGCCACTTGTTAGCAAGAGGTATGGGGAAGCCTCTGCTGGATAACTCTGGCCTTCTCAGGAAGGGATCAAAGGAAGAGTCAGACTCTTTGCCCTGGTTCTTCTGACCCAGCTCATGAGCTACACTGTTTTGTTGATGGTCAGTTGCACTTCATAGACTCAGACTTTAAGGTCAGAAGGGACCATTCTGATCTTTTAGTCTGACCTCCTGCACGACGCAGGCCACAGAATCTCACCCACCCACTCCTGTAACAAACCCCTGACCTATGTCTGAGCTACTGAAGTCCTCAAATCATGGTTTAAAGACTTCAAGGTGCAGAGAATCCTCCAGCAAGTGACCCGTGCCCCACGCTGCAGAGGAAGGCGAAAAACCCGCAGGGCCTCTGCCAATCTTCCCTGGAGGAAAATTTCTTCCCGATCCCAAATATGGTGATCAGCTAAACCCTGAGCATGTGAGTCAGACTCACCAGCCAGACACCCAGGAAAGAATTCTCTGTAGTAACTCAGATCCCACCCTATCCAGTGTCCCATCATAGGCCATTGGGCATATTAATCGCTAGCAGTCAAAGATTAATTAATTGCGAAAATTAAGCTCTCTCATCATACTCCATAAACTTATCAAGCTTAGTCTTGAAACCAGATATGTCTTTTGCCTCCACTGCTCCCTTTGGAAGGTTATTCCAGAACTTCACTCCCCTGATGGTTAGAAATGTTAGTCTAATTTCAAGTCTAAACTTCCTGACGGCCAGTTTATATCCATTTGTTCTTGTGTCCACATTGGTACTGATCTTAAATAATTCCTCTCCCTTCCTGGTATTTACCCCTCTGATATATTTCTAGAGAGCAATCATATCTCCCCTCAGCCTTCTTTTGCTTCTGCTAAAGAAGCCAAGCTCTTTGAGTCTCCTTTCGTAAGACCGGTTTTCCATTCCTCGGATCATCCTAGCAGCCCTTCTCTGTACCTGTTCCAGTTTGAATTCATCGTTCTTAGACATGGGAGACCAGAACTGCACACAATATTCCAGATGAGGTCTCACCAGTGCCTTGTATAACAGTATTAACACCTCCTTATCCCTACTGGAAATACCTCACCTGATGTATCCCAAGACCGCATTAGCTTTTTTCACGGCCATATCACATTGGCGGCTCATAGTCATCCTGTGATCAACCAATACTCCGAGGTCCTTCTCCTCCTCTGTTACTTCCAAGTCATGCGCCCCCAGTTTATAACAAAAATTCTTGTTATTAATCCCTAAATGTGCGACCTTGCACTTTTCACTATTAAATTTCATCCTTTTACTATTACTCCAGTTTACAAGGTCATCCAGATCTTCCTGTAGGATATCCCGGTCCCTCTCTGTACTGGCAATACCTCCCAGCTTCGTGTCATCCGCAAACTTTATTAGCACATTCCTACTTTTTCTGCCAAGGTCAGTAATAAAAAGGTTAAATAAGACTGGTCCCAAAACCAGTCTCTGAGGAACTCCACTAGTAACCTCCTTCCAGCCTGACAGTTCACCTTTCAGTATGACCCGCTGTAGTCTCCCCTTTAACCAGTTCCTTATCAACCTTTCAATTTTCATATTGATCCCCATCTTTTCCAATTTGGCTAATAATTCCCCATGTGGAACCGTATCAGATGCCTTACTGAAATCAAGGTAAATTAGATCCACTGCATTTCCTTTGTCTAATAAATCTGTTACCTTCTCAAAGAAGGAGATCAGGTTGGTTTGGCAAGATCTACCTTTTGTAAAACCATGTTGTATTTTGTCCCAATTACCATTGATCTCAATGTCCTTAACTACTTTCTCCTTCAAAATTTTTTCCAAGACCTTGCATACTACAGATGTCAAATTAACAGGCCTGTAGTTACCCGGATCCTTTCTTAAAAATAGGAACTATGTTAGCAATTCTCCAGTCATACGGTACAACCCCTGAGTTTACAGATTCATTAAAAATTCTTGCTAAATTCTTCCCGAATCACACACTAGTAAACATCACTGGTGAACTCCTCTTGCAGCAGAGCTGTATGCATATTCTTTCCCAGGCCCTATGGAAGATGTTTACTACCAACTAAAAGCCACTTGGTCCTAGAGAAGCTGAAACTAAAACCAAAAAGCTAGCAAGCGAGTGCAAAGAGAGAAAAGAAGGGGAATGGAGACAGAAGGGACTGGTCCCAGTTTGTTTAGTGTTGTTGCTATTCAATAAGGGATGGGGAAGGTATTTGTCATGTTCAAGAGCAACAAAGAAGCAGAAAAACTAAAAATAAATAAATAAATAAAGACTTTTTGAAGTCAACACATACTATTTAAAAGGGCTCTTTCAAAACCTTGATTTTTTAAAAAAAAATTAAATTTAAAACCAATAGTGCGCCCTTCAAATACCAATTGCAGAGTAAAACCTGCAGCGACTGATTTGTGTACAGCATCCAGCAAAATGAGACCCCAATCTTGGATGCTATTGTAATACATATAATGATTCTTCTTGTAGACAAATAGCACTGGAAATCTCAAAAACATGACCCCTCTTAAAGTGTTTCATTTAAGAGAGAAAGTGGGATGTGACAAATATCTCCACTCACCCGCTTCTGAAGTCATTCTATTTAAAAAAGCCTCCAAATTTATGTCTGTACAGATTTTTAAACAAGAATCCACCTGCAATCTAGGTATCTATTTCTTCACCTCATCATCAGCCACTTCAGTTCTCTGCAATGCTCTGTTACTTGATTATTGCACGTCTTAACTCATGAGAGAAATTACATATATGTTTTTAAATATATGTGACATGTAGAAGACGTACATAAAATGTACACATTTCCATTTCGCCCTGAAGCATACTTATAACCACCCTGAAGCAACCCCTCTGCCTCACAGATTCCAAAGTAATTCTCATCCAGCCTTCTTTGGTTAGAGTGCATCTTGCAGGAAGACCAATAATAAAATGCACTGAACTCTATGCAAGCCTAACAAGGGTAACTCAGCACTTTGGCAGCATGCCATATTCTCAGATATCGTGACTAAACTGAAATCACCTGCCCGTATGTTTCAAGACTCTCACTGCATCCTCTACTTTAAAACAAGATTGATATGTTCTTTTTATTCTGTTGCCCAAACTTCTCAAGAGTTGACAGTTACTTAACAGACACCCTCAATGGCATGTGTATATTTATACAGACTCATATTAGCAATATTTTAATGTCAAATCACCATACTGTCCTTATCCAAGTCATTTCACAATACTGAAAAAGGCATTTGTTTGAATGTTTACTTTCAAAACATTCCATTTTGAAATGCCAAGTTTGATATTTTTCAAAATTAATACCAACTCCCTGCACTTTCACAGAAAATACAAGTTAGAGTATAATGTAGTTTAAAATATCAGTTAATGACAGCTTCCACATATGTAAAATCCCTAAGATTTATTCAAATTATTATGATAAACAGCCATTTTTACTGTAAGTTAGCCAACGAACAGAATAAGAACTAGTATTTTAGTTTCAAACTATTAAGGCAAGGGGTTCAGAAACCTTTTCATAATGTAAATCACAAAACACCTCTCATGTACCACTTTCCCACCCATTTGCAATCACATAACATTCCTTGGGGAAACTACATGGAAAAGCAATATTAGGAAATTATTTTTATAATTTTGGCAGTCATCTTAAGCACTTTAGTAACTGGAAGTAATTGCAAGCACTACATGACTAGCCAGTGGTCTCCTGACCACAAGCAATTGCTCTGCGGACCACCAGTCCTCTGAAAGACTACAGTTTAAAACTTACTTAAGGAATCTAAAACTATTCCAATTATTATGTGAGGCAAATATAAATGTAGGTTGGTAATTCTTTAAAAAACTATTGATACCCCGGTTGCAATAGCAATTCTTTATAATTAGAGGATTTCATTTAAAATAAATCAATGTAAATAAAAGTACAAAATGTCTAAGCTATGAGAAAAAAATAATAGTTTTTAGTATTGTATTATACCTGTAACATCTTCTGGATCTGTTACAACAATGTGCGCATTTAATTCCTGTAATTTATGATGCAATTCTTCCAATTTCTTGTTTGATTTTTTCAAAATGTTGTCCACATAAGCCAAGTTTTTTTTATCTGTTGTGACCTTTCTCAGATTCTCTGCTCCTTCCTTGATTTTAAGTTCCTTCCTTATTTCACGTTTGATTTGGTCCTTTATTTCATCCAACTTCTGTTGTACCATTGTGTCTGAGAAGTCCAATTTTTGGCCAATGCTTACATTTTCCGAGACTAGAAGACTTCGGGCATCCCCCTACAGGGAAAAGAAAAGCATAACCAGAGGTTAGCTGCTTGCATGACTAAAAACACTAGGCTTATATCCAGAATATGTTAGACACTCACCTTGAGAAGCCGTTTACTAAATATTTCTCTGTCATGCTGCCCCGACAAATCAACAAGCCCATAAAATTGTAAAAGTTCACTGAAGTTATGCTTTACAAGTAACAGATTTGTTTTAAGTCTAGTGACACCTTTACCCTGCCCTTTTTTTTTTTTTTTTAATGGAAAGAGACTTAAATACCTCTGGATTTGTCATGCACACATGCCTTGCCTTGGAGCCAACATCTGTATTTTTTCCAGATTTAATTGAGAGTTTTAGTAGACTAAGTGGATCTAAGCAGTAACATTTAATTCTTACAGTTAGTAACAAAGAAGAATTCCTATACATTTACTTAGAATTTCAGTAGTTACCCTATTTAAAAGTACTGAAAAACAAAACAAAACAAATAGAGCAACCATTTCATAGGCTTAAAGAAACACTGCAGTGTTTATAGATACTAGGTATTTTGGAACATATGTTACTCAAATGCAAGTTTCTCTTTCTGATTTGCTTCTTTTAAATTTTTATTTAGCAGGATTTAAAACATGAAATAAAAGTTGCAACTTCCTTTCTTGGCATAGATAGATGGGCAGAGGAGGAGATGAAAGTATGAAGAATAATTGATCAAAATAAGTTCCTGTAAAGCATAGGAGTGGAGAGTGACATACAAAATAGTTATTTAAATTACAAGTGTGGTTCAAAATATTTTGTTTGTGTGGATCCTACTTATTCTACATGTATTCGCTGGGGCTGTGCCTGTACCCTGCATACCCTCATGCCCCATTCACCTTGGGTATACAGAGCAAAGCAGCCCTCACAATTTCAGTTCCCTTGCTAATTCAGAAACCCAGTAAAGATGGATTCGGAAGGAACAGGAATGGAGTGCAGGTTGCGGATGCCACACCGACAAAATAGTTCAAAGAACCAGTTACCGTAAAGTAAGACTGAGTCTTTATCCATGTAGATCCCCTCCTTATGATAACTAGCTATTAGTTCCCAGATTAATAGGAGGAGGGTCTAAGGAGTCTTTATCTACAGCTAGCTAAATAACGATTGCAGAATTGATCTACTAATTTGGAATCTGATCTAGTCTCCAAATCCAGGGCATAACATTTAGTAACAGTATGTTACTGAGCTGTAAGTAGCTATCCTGCAGATGTCCGATACAGGAATATTTCATAGGTATGCTAAAGAGGTTTCCAAGGCTGTTGTTGAAAGGGAGCCCTGACTGTTGAAGGAAGGTGTATATCTGCTAGTTAGTAACAGATTGATCCACTTGGATAATCTCTGGGAAGAAATGGTTTAACATTCTAAAGCTCTCCCTAACGGAAAGAAAGCATTTGGATAAGGGTTAAATGCGGTGGGGATGTTCCGTAAGAACTATTTTAAGTTCCAAGGATGGGAAAGGCTATTTAATGGAATGACAGGTGTGAACCATTTTTTAAAGAAATTTTTAAACAGTGGGATGAAAGAACATAGAATTCTGAATGTGAAGGCGACCGGCTGAAACGGCAGCTAAATGGACTCTAATGGAGCGGATGGTGAGGCCCTGTAGCCTGAGGTGGAGGATGCAATCCAGAATCTTGGGAACAGAAGTTTGCAATGGATCCAGACCTTGTTGTGAAGCCAGATACAAGATCTCTTCCACTTTCATCAGTAGACTGATCTTGTAAAGGGTTTCCTTCTTTGTGTCAGGGATTGTTCTACAAGTCCAAGACAGCCTCTCTGTGGGCTCATTCAGCCAACTTCCAAACAGGTACAGGGATGGAGACATGGATGGATAATTTGGCCTTGACAGTAAATCCTGCAGATTGGAGAAACAGAGGTCTTATGAGCTTGTGTATTAGAGTGACTGGAATTAAAACAGAAAAAGGGATGAGAAGCATTGTGGAGGGACTCTGGCATGGTAAATTCTCTGATGCAGAAGACAAATTTTTTGTTCTTGCAGGTGGCAAAAATAGATCTATCACAGGGAGCCCTATCTGTGGAATAAAAGCTTGAGAATGGAATCTATTAGTCACCACTCATGGCTGGCTGAATACTTTCTGCTGAAGTAATCTGCCAGATAGCTGTTTGCTCCTAGTAGGTGAAGAATCATGGGAGTTATCCTGTGAACATGGCAACATTTGCACACACACACACGCACTCACACAGCTATTGTTATACTACAATGGAGACATTATCTGTCAGGATCTCCACTGTTCTTTTCAAGAATGGTGGAAAACTCTGGAAGTTAGCTGAATAACCCAGAGTTTGAGTACATTGTAATGGAGCAAGAACTCTCTCCAGGACTACACTGCTTTGAATTTGTAGGCGGTTTTGATAGATGCCTCCATGGCTGGTTGGGAGGGGACTATAATCAGCATCACCATGGGAGGTTGTGGTGCAGAATGGTACTCCTTTGCAACTATCTGTGGGTTTGTCTACCAGTTCAGGGAAACTTGTATGGTTCCAACTCTTATAAGTTAAGTTTGGTGGTTGGAAAACATACCTCAGCCACGCAGAGGCATCTCATAAGTGCATGATGCCATGTGATACAATAATTTGAGAGTTTCTTGTTGCTCTTTCAAGATTATACCTGAAGCTGGAGATGATGGGTATGATTGACTGAAATCTGTCTAGAGGGATTTTGCCTTTGTTGACTTAGAATCTAGAAGATCCCCTATAAATTCTATGGATTTTGTTGGAGTGAGATTATTATTTATCATTCACTCTCAGACTGATGGAGTGAGTAAATTGCATGCGGTGGAATAAATTTTCTGTACCCTGGATGAATCGCTGTGTGACAATAAGTGTCCTGAAGTTGAGAGGCGTAAACCAATCTGAGCTTCTAGAGAGGATATGATGAAGGCTGGTGTCACCATTCTTAATTTAAATCAGCATATGAATTTGTGTAGTCACTTCAGGTACCTGATAGTTTCTTCTGGGAATAAGTAGTAGTGGGAACAGAAATCCTTCCCTACCCTCTGAACATCTGGGTACTACTTCTGTTGCTTCTAGGTTGTAGTAAGGAACCCACTTCCTCGTTCAGCTTTCTCTTGGAAGATGCATTTCTGAAGAGGGATCAGGGATTGGGTATGGGGCAAGGACTAGACCGGTATGGAGTGGCCTTCTGTAATAATCTCCTATACCCATTGAACTGAAGTAATTACAGCCCAGGTTTAAGAGATATGCAAAAGGCAGAAATCAAAAACGGAGCAGACAGAAAACTCCTCAACTTCAACCTGCCATATGGAAGATAATGCAGTGAAGGTAGTAGAGGAAGAAGACAGGGCTCATGTGGGAGAAGCATGACTTCCTATAGAAGTGTAGTCAGCAGCCCTCTGTTGCTGACAGGAGGAAGTTCTCTGTCTGAACCGGGCCTCAGGTTTCCTCCTAGTTGCAGGTGTACAGATACCCAAGAATCTCAGTGTAGCCCTAGAGTCCCTTAGGGTATGTAACAACTCATTTGTGAAGCAACTAAACAGGTCTGGCCCTTTGAAGGAAAGGTCTTCAATATCTGTTTGGACCTCTTTAGGAATCCCCAGGACTACCCTCTTCTTGGCAAAGCCTAGGACCACTGAACAGGCTGCTGTATCAGGGTCATCCAGGACTAATTGGCGGAAAGTTCTGTCTAACTTTCAAACTCCCTCTGAAATGATGGATCTCAAGACAGCCCTCACTTCCTGTGGGACCTTGTCAGTGAATGATGACACTCTTTGTCCCAGGTCCTGTAGTCATATTTAAAGACTAGGGCTTGATAGCTGCTTATTCACAGTTGGAAGACACTGAGAGGCAGGCCTTTCTGCTTAGAGGTCAAAGTCTCTTGGGATCTTTTGTCCTTGAGTGGTTTTAGGTAGTCCTGTCTTCTCAGATTTCTCCTATGCTGCAGATACTGCTAGATCTGGGAGTCAGATGCAAGTAGACGTCCTTAGAGTGGCGTGGTGGTGGAAAGGAGACATGGTATGTTTTCTCTGATTGTTTCAGTGCAGAAAGTAAAGGCTGGAGTTTGCCAAAGGTGTTTTGTGCGCTCTAGAACTCCTTCATTTATTGACATTGTCAATCTGCCAGGGAAAGTAGAATGGTGAACAAAGTGTATGTGCTTTTTCCTGTACCACAGATAATTGCGTGTCCTGTGTCTGCTGTCCTTCCTAGTATTCCTGAAAGGACTTGAAGTTGTCAGATAATAGTATTGTAGTGGATATCACCAGAGGATAAGGATGTAAATATAGTTTAAAAAAATTTAACTGTTTAAACGATTAAAATATTTTGTTTAAATGGTTAACCAATTAAAGGGCTGCTCCAGCCGCTGGGGCTGGCCAGTGCAGGGCTGCTGGGCCGGCTGGCCCGTGGGTTTAACAGTTAAGGCAGGTTAACCGGTAAGACTAATGCTTACCAGCTAACATTTACATCCCTACCAGAGGAATGCAGATTGTTCAGAGAAAGGGTTGAGGGAAGTCTCTTCTGGATGTTTAAAAAGCCCAACAATATCTTCTACCTCTACATCCTGAGCCTCTGCCTCCTCCTCATGTTGTTCTCTCTATCATTCCCTAGGGAGGTCTACCTCATTGAATGGTCTATTCAGGAACCTAACTGATGAAGGCAACCTAGGTTTGTAGGAAGAATGAGAGTGCAACTCCTAGATCTAGACAGGGCCCCCCAGAATGCCCAGAAAGGCCAAAGTGGTAAGTTAGAGGGGTAAGACTGAAAAGGCCCAAGATGATGTTTTTCAAGGCATGTCAGGAAATCTGGGTGGAGGGCCCTCAAAATCTGATGGCAGTGATTTTGAGTGTGATCTGGGGGTTGCTGCACTAGAGTAATTCCTGCGAGGAGAAAGTAAATGGATGTCAAGCGAAGGGTCTCTGCTTGACTCTAGAAAGCGAGTGAGAGAACAGGGAAGGAAGAGAGAGTAGTAGTAAATACATTCTAGAAATATTGCCAACCTATAAGTGGTAGGATAGGAGATTACCAGTACCAAAATTCTTCTGGTGCCGGAGAGATCTGTGCCAATGGCATCAGTACTGAGGCTGGTGCTGGGTCCTCAACCTCAGAAGTCAGAAACAGATCTGCTGGTATCATTAAGGATTCAGGCACACCCTCGTTACTAGATCTGGTATGTGCCAGTGAGGAGTCTTTGCTGGTAGAAGGCTTCAGTGCTGGAAGTTCCGCTCTGCCAGGTGAGGCAAAGAATCAGCCCCACTAGCCTGTCCGGTGCAATCAGGCCTCTGAACTTGTGACTTAGAAGAGTCAGGAGGGTCCATGACATTCTGTTAATACCTCTGATCTCTCCCATTGCAGAGAAGAGGATTGGTGCCATGAGTCACCCTTAAAGCAGAGTTCAGATCTGCCTTGCTTTAATGTGATGGAGGTGGTACCAGAATTTGGCAATGAGCTCCCAGCCAGTGCCAAAATTGGTCTGGAGAACAGAGAGCAGCTGACTAAAGTAGTTGGAGACTCTCTCTCATTACCAGCAATAGAAGTCTTCAAGGGTAGAGTCCCTATTTATAAGGGCACTGAAAAAGTGAATCTTTAGGAGGGAGAGTTCCTTTTCTGAATTAGAGAAATGTCTTTCCAAATCAGACACTTTCTTCATTGACTGCACCAGCAGACAGATCTTTAGAAAAGTATATTTGGAAAAGTGAGCTCCACTCAGTGAAGATAGATGAGCACACAGACCAACAGTCTGGAAAGTGACTCTTGCCCAAACAGAAGAGGCAGTCTGTGTCCACTGGTTAGAGGAATATCTCTGTCATACAACAGGCATGGCTTGAAACTGGAGGGCTTAGGTTTGGCCATTAAGCAGAAAGGTGCCTAGGCACCAACTAATAGTCAGAAGAAGGAAAGAAATAAAATAAAGATGAGGCTGCAAACAGGGCAGAAAAGTGTATCTACAGTAGTTCTAGTAATTACTAATAGTTACAAAATTGATTTGATGACAGGGCATTACAGGATGACAGACAGACACTGCTGAGTTTGTCTTGCTGCCAAGTGAAAGGTGGTCAGGGACATTCTGTCTTTTATACTCTTGGGTGCGGGGGGGGGGGGGGAATAGGGAAGGATACGGGGCATAGGTGTACTATAAAGCTACAGAAACAGACTCAACTACAACTTGTTAAAATTATATGCAGGTTCTCCTCTGTACAAATACACTAACCCACTTAAAAACAAAAACAACAACAAAAAACACCTTTTACCAGAATACTTCCAGCCTAAATAAAATCCAGGCATTAGCTGCCATTTTTGTAAAAAGAAGCACCTCCTAAATAATAAGAGTAGCAAGAATCACCATCTTGCCTTGGATTTGTTGATGAGTATGCATGGGACAGAAGAACAACAGATAAGCACAATTTTTCATTGTTTAATTGCTTAAGCAACTCAAGGAAGTTCATGCAAATGTAGTTGTACTGTACAGTGCACAAGAAACTTGTCTGACTTGTGGAGAAACAACTTATCCTAGTACAAACTAAAATAAGATCAGTAGGACAGATTCATTATGCATACACAATGTGACTATAGCATAGTTGTATATGTAGGTATGTGAGGAATCCACATTATCTGCCAGAGTACTAAATAATTGCTATCAAGATTTAATACAAATACTTATGGCCATTGTGGAGGATAGGAACAGTTGGTACCTGGAAAAGGAAGCAACCAGCCACATTTTGGTGACTATTTTATGTAATTACTATGCAAGTTTTGTTTCAGGCACTTGCTTGTATTTATGTAGAGAGTGAATCTAAAAATTACACCGTGATCCCTGGTTTCCGAATTCACCACAGGGCATAGAAATCTAGTAGTGTAACAGTTAATCTCAAGATTTAACATACAGTCCTCTGGCTCTTAAAAAAAAAACCACATCAAAATACAGCATTTTCTTTGGGTTGTTCCCCTACCACCACCACCACCACCAAATACATTAATTTGCACTTGGCTTTCTAGCCAAACACAGTCCATTTACTATAGTCATGAGCATCCTAGAAATAAAATTAAAATAAACAGAAATAAGTTGATCTCTACTGCACTTCAGAGCATAAAGTCCTATTCTGAAATTTACAAAGTTCACTGGAGGGGAAAACAGGTAGTAAATGTCAAAAGTAAGTATTATATAAACAATGTAACATTAGCACCCAAAGTATGCTAAGATCTATTTGCAAGGAATGTACATACAATATGTAGCCATTTAAAAAAACCTAGGTCCTCAAAACAAAGTAGTCATAAAATAAATTAATTGTAGAAGTTAGATCTAGAAACATGTAGTGTGAAAGAACAGGTTAAGGACTATTTAGAAAAGCTGGACAAGCACAAGTCCATGGGGGTCGGATCTAATGCATTCAAGGGTGCTGAGGGAGTTCACTGATGTGACTGCAGACCCATTAGCCATTATCTTTGAAAACTCATGGCGATCGGGGGAGGTCCCGGATGATTGGAAAAAGGCAAATATAGTGTCCATCTTTAAAAAAGGGAAGAAGGAGAATCTGGGGGAACTACAGACTGCTCAGCCTCACTTCCGTCGGTGGAAAAATCATAGAGCAGATCTTCAAGGAATCCATTTTGAAGCACTTGGAGGAGAGGAAGGTGATCAGGAACAGTCAATATGGATTCACCAAGAGCAAGTCATGCCTGACCAATCTGATTGCCTTCTATGATGAGATAACTGGCTCTGTGCATATGGGGAAAGTGGTGGATATGATATATCTTGACTTTAGCAAAGCTTAAAATATGGTCTCCCACAGTATTTTTACCAGAAAGTTAAAAATGTATGGATTGGATGAATGGAGTACAAAGTGGATAGAAAGCTGATTAGATCATCGGGCTCAAAGGGTAGTGATCAATGGCTCGATGTGTAGTTGGCAGCCGGTATCAAGTGGAGTGCCCCAGGGGTCTGTCCTGGGGCCAGTTTTGTTCAACAACTTCATTAATGATCTGGATGATGGGATGGATTGCACCCCTCAGCAAGTTCGCGGATGACACTAAGCTTGGGGGAGAGGTAGATAAGATGGAGGGTAGGGATAGGGTCCAAAGTGACCTAGACAAATTGGAGAATTGGGCTAAAAGAAATCTGACGAGGTTCAACAAGGAGAAGTAGAGAGTCCTGCACTTAGGATGGAAGAATCGCATGCACTGACTGCTACAGGCTGGGGACTGACTGGCTAAGTGACAGTTTTGCAGAAAGGGACCTGGGGAAAGTGGACAAGATGGGGGTGAGGCCAGAGATGAGGAGTTTGGGGTGCAGGAGAGGGCTCCAGGTTTGGGGGGGACTCAGGGCTGGGGATTGGGGTGCGGGAGGGGGTCAGGGCTCTGCGCTGGGGGTGCAGGTTCTGGGGTGGGGCTGGGGATGAGGATGGATGGATTTGGGGTGCAGGAAGGGGCTCCAGGTTTGTGGAACTGGCCAATGGGAGTGCAGAGCCCATGCTCAGGGTGGAAGCAGTGTGCGGAGCCCCATGGCCCCCTCCACCTAGGAGCCAGACCTGCTGCTGGCAACTTCTGGGGCACAGCACAGTGTCAGAACAAGCAGGGACTAGCCTGCCTTAGACGGGCAGCTCCACCGATGGGACTTTTGACGGCCCAGTCAGCAGCACTGACCAGAGTTGCCGCGACCCAGTTTTACATTCCACGACCCAGTTTTGGGTCGCAACCCGTCATCTGAAAACCACTGGACTAGCCAGTTCTTTGACAAGTCCTTCAATGTTCCATGGGATTCTCAAAATAGCTGAAGGGTTTCTTAAGTGTTAAAAGTAGAGTGAGGGCAACTTTAAAATTATACACCTTCTTCTGACTCTTCAGTGTGTAAATCAGAACAACTCAACAATCAGTAGAATGGGTGTGAATACGGCTAAGCCTACAGTAGTGTAAGATAGTTTAATTTACACCACTTTATGCATCACCTCTAAATTTGGCCCAGCGTGACTGTGTATCCCAATGCTAAACAATTCACAGCGCCCATCTTGTTACTAATAAGCATAACAATAGAGTCCAAGATGTCCTATATTCTTGGTAAGTATATCAATGATGAGGTAGAGTGTAAAGAAAGAAGTAGTGATGGAACGGATAAGAGAGTCTGTCTGGGAAAAAATCACACTGGGGAAGAAAGCTACTAGAGCCTCCTCTGGGATAGTGCTTGGGGTGAGCTATAGACCACTGGGATCCAATTTGGATATGGATAGAGACTTCTTTAATGCTTTTAATGAAGTAAATACTAATGGGAATTGTGTGATCATGGGAGACTAACTTCCCAGATACAGACTGGAGGACAAGTGCTAGTAATAACAACAGGGCTCAGATTTTCCTGGATGTGACAGCTGATAGATTCCTTCACCAAGTAGTTGCTGAACCAACAAGAAGGGATACCATTTTAGATTTGGTTTTGGTGAGTAGTGAGGACCTCATAGAAGAAATGGTTGTAGGGGACAACCTTGGTTCGAGAGATCATGAGCTAATTCAGTTCAAACTAAATGGAAGGATACACAAAAATAGATCTGTGACTAGGGTTTTTGATTTCAAAAGGGCTAACTTTAAAAAATTAAGGAAATTAGTTAGGGAAGTGGATTGGACTGAAGAACTTGTGGATCTAAAGGCGGAGGAGGCCTGGAATTACTTCAAGTCAAGGTTGTAGAAACTATCAAAAGCCTGCATCTCAAGAAAGGGGAAAAAAACTCATAGGCAGGAGTTGTAGACTTAACTGGATGAGCAAGCATCTCAGAGAGGTGATTAAGAAAAAGCAGAAAGCATACAAGGAGTGGAAGATGTGAGGAATCAGCAAGGAAAGCTACCTTACTGAGGTTAGAACATGTAGGGATAAAGTGAGAAAGGCCAAAAACTATGTAGATTTGGACCTTGCAAAGAGAATTAAAACTAACAGTAAAAGGTTCTATAGCCATATAAATAAGAGGAAAACAAAGAAAGAAGAAGTGGGATCGCTAAATACCGAGGATGGAGTGGAGGTTAAGGATAATCTAGGCATAGCCCAATATCTAAACAAATCCTTTGCCTCAGTCTTTAATGAGGAGCTTAGGGATAATGGTAGGATGACAAATGGGAATGAGGATATGGAGGTAGATATTACCACATCTGAGGTAGAAGCCAAACTCGAACAGTTTAATGGGACTAAATCGGGGAGGCCAGATAATCTTCATCCAAGAATATTAAAGGAACTGGCACATGAAATTGCAAGCCCATTAGCAAGAATTTTTAATGAATTTGTAAACTCAGGGCTTGTACCGTATGACTGGAGAATTGCTAACATAGTTCCTACTTTTAAGAAAGAGAAAAAAAAGTGATCCGGGTAACTACAGGCATGTTAGTTTGACATCTGTAATATGCAAGGTCTTGGAAAAAATTTTGAAGGAGAAAGTAGTTAAGGACATTGAGATCAATGGTAATTGGGACAAAATACAACATGGTTTTACAAAAGGTAGATCTTGCCAAACCAACCTGATCTCCTTCTTTGAGAAGGTAACAAATTTTTTAGACAAAGGAAGCGCAGTGGATCTAAATTACCTCTATTTCAGTAAGGCATTTGATACGGGTCCACATGGGGAATTATTAGCCAAATTGGAAAAGATGGGGATCAATATGAAAACTGAAAGGTGGATACGGAACTAGTTAAAGGGGAGACTACAATGGGTCATACTGAAAGGTGAACTGTCAGGCTGGAAGGAGGTTACTAGTGGAGTTCCTCAGGGATAGGTTTTGGGACCAATCTTATTTAATCTTTTTATTACTGACCTTGGCAGAAAAAGTAGGAATGTGCTAATAAAGTTTGCGGATGACACGAAGCTGGGAGGTATTGCCAATACAGAGAGGGACCGGGATATCCTACAGGAAGATCTGGATGACCTTGTAAACTGGAGTAATAGCAATAGGATGAAATTTAATAGTGAAAAGTGCAAGGTCATGCATTTAGAGATTAACAACAAGAGTTTTTGTTATAAACTGGGGACGCATGACGAGGAAGTAACAGAGGAGGAGGATGACGACGACCTCAGAGTATTGGTTGATTACAGGATGACTGTGAGCCGCCAGTCTGATATGGCTGTTAAAAAAGCTAATGTGGACTTGGGATGCATCAGGCGAGGTATTTCCAGTAGAGATAAGGAAGTGTTAGTACTGTTATACAAGGCACTGGTGAGACCTCATCTGGAATATTGTGTGCAGTTCTGGTCTCCCATGTTTAAGAAGGATGAATTCAAACTGGAACAGGTACAGAGAAGGGCTGCCAGGATGATCTGAGGAATGGAAAACCAGTCTCCTTTCATAAGACCAAGAGCTTGGCTTGTTTAGCTGAAGCAAAAGAAGGCTGAGGGGGAAATAGGATTTCTCTCTATAAATATATCAGAGGGATAAATACCAGGGAGGGAGAGGAATTATTTAAGATCCGTACCAATGTGGACACAAGAACAAATGGATATAAACTGGCCATCAGGAAGCTTAGACTTGAAATTAGATGAAGGTTTCTAACCATCAGAGGAGTGAAGTTCTGGAATAGCCTTCTAAGGGGAGCAGTGGAGGCAAAAGACATATCTGGTTTCAAGACTAAGCTTGATAAGTTTATGGAGGAGACGGAATAGCCTAATTTTCGCAATTAATTGATCTTTGACTATTAGTGGTAAATATGCCCAATGGCCTGTGATGGGACGCTAGATAGGATGGGATCTGAGTTACTACAGAGAATTCTTTCCTGGGTGCTGGGTGGTGAGTCTTGCCCACAGGCTCAGGGTTAAGCTGATCGCCATATTTGGGATCAGGAAGGAATTTTCCTCCAGAGTAGATTGGCAGAGGCCCTGCGGGTTTTTCGCCTTCCTCTGCAGCGTGGGGCACGGGTCACTTGCTGGAGGATTCTCTGCACTTTGAAGTCCTTAAACCATGATTTGATGACTTCAATAGCTCGGACATAAGTCAGGGGATTTGTTACGGGAGTGGGTGGGTGAGATTCTGTGGCCTGCATTGTGCAGGAGGTCAGACTAGACGATCATAATGGTCCCTTCTGACCTTAAAGTCTATGATTCTATAAATGCCATCACTGATGATACAGTAGCCAAGTACAAGATATACAGCAAATGCAAAAAGAATGCATATGCACCACAGCAACTTTAAGAGATTCCCGTTTGCCTTTGGTCCAAGGCTGGCATAGATCTACTTGTATTAAATGGAAAAGATCATTTTGTTAGTGGACTTTTACTCAAATTCAACCACCGTGCAACAACGTAACAAGTAAGGTGATAAGACACTCAGTTACAGCTTACTTATCATGGGATTTTACGTTAGTTAATACATAAGGGTCCACAATTCACAAGTGGATCATCTGGCAATTCTGATACATCAGTTCAAGTATACCATGTCAAGCCTGTACAAATGGGTTAGCAGAGAAATCATTGCAGGCAGCAAATAACTTGATTTTAAAAGCCCAGGAAAATTCAAAGGATCCAAACTTTGAGCTGTTGGAATATAATAATGTAAAGTGCTTTCCACAAGGGGCAAGATGTCATGTTTTACAAAATGCTGCTTTTATTGCAGAGTGTCATGCTGACAAAGAAATAAAATGCATTCATGAACACACACCTGAAGGTCCAAAGCCTTAGTGCCAACGGCAATTCCACTCTGTTCAAGCAGGCAACAGAAACCACCCACACATTCCCTGATGAGGATTACCATAATATGGAGGAGTCCTCACTGGCTATAGAGTCTGCATAGCTATTTCCTACTCTCTCCCTCCCAGGTTATGTGTCGGGGCAAGAGGGTGCAGGGATAAAGAATAGCTGAACCACCGTTAGCCGGCACAAGCAAGAGGAGACTAAGCTGTTCTAAAACTGGGCTGGAACACAGACTCCATGAGCTACAACTGGTTATTGGTTCTGTGTGTCTCTTTTTCCCTCTGGTAGCTTCATGCAAAAAAGGAGATATCTTTTGGTAGGTGCTTCCACAGCCTGTACGGAAGCAGCCCTACTAGAATGTGTTATCACCCTTTGAAGAGGGTGAATGCCTGCAGTCTCATAGCAAATGACAAGATATCCATCTCAACAGTCTCTGAGCTGAAATTGTGGATCCTTTGGATCTATTCGCAAAGGAGATGAACAGCTAGGGATCTTTGAAATTGCTCAATCCTACCCAAAGTAGAAGGGCAACACCCTTCTAACATCCAGGACTCCTGCGGAAGAGTTATGTGGCTTCAGAAGAAAAACACTTCTAGATAGATTGATTCACGTGGAACACCAAGAGACGCTTAGGTAAGAATTTAGGATGTGGGCTTATAGAACCCTTCTCCTTGATGAAAAAAGAAAAGGAGTACTTGTGACACCTTAGAGACTAACCAATTTATTAGAGCATAAGCTTTCGTGAGCTACAGCTCACTTCCTCAGATGCATATCGTGGAAACTGCAGCAGACTTTATATATACACAGAGAATATGAAACAATACCTCCTCCCACCCCACTGTCCTGCTGGTAATAGCTTACCTAAAGTGATCATCAGGTGGGCCATTTCCAGCACAAATCCAGGTTTTCTCACCCTCCACCCCCCCACACAAATTCACTCTCCTGCTGGTGATAGCCCATCCAAAGTGACAACTCTTTACACAATGTGCATGACAATCAAGTTGGGCTATTTCCTGCACAAATCCAGGTTTTCTCACATCCCCCCCAAACCATACACACACAAACTCACTCTCCTGCTGGTAATAGCTCATCCAAACTGACCACTCTTCAAGTTTAAATCCAAGTTAAACCAGAACATCTGGGGGGGGGGGTAGGAAAAAACAAGAGGAAACAGGCTACCTTGCATAATGACTTAGCCACTCCCAGTCTCTATTTAAGCCTAAATTAATAGTATCCAATTTGCAAATGAATGCCAATTCAGCAGTTTCTCGCTGGAGTCTGGATTTGAAGTTTTTTTGTTTTAAGATAGCGACCTTCATGTCTGTGATTGCGTGACCAGAGAGATTGAAGTGTTCTCCGACTGGTTTATGAATGTTATAATTCTTGACATCTGATTTGTGTCCATTTATTCTTTTACGTAGAGACTGTCCAGTTTGACCAATGTACATGGCAGAGGGGCATTGCTGGCACATGATGGCATATATCACATTGGTGGATGTGCAGGTGAACGAGCCTCTGATAGTGTGGCTGATGTTATTAGGCCCTGTGATGGTGTCCCCTGAATAGATATGTGGGCACAGTTGGCAACGGGCTTTGTTGCAAGGATAAGTTCCTGGGTTAGTGGTTCTGTTGTGTGGTATGTGGTTGTTGGTGAGTATTTGCTTCAGGTTGCGGGGCTGTCTGTAGGCAAGGACTGGCCTGTCTCCCAAGATTTGTGAGAGTGTTGGGTCATCCTTTAGGATAGGTTGTAGATCCTTAATAATGCATTGGAGGGGTTTTAGTTGGGGGCTGAAGGTGACGGCTAGTGGCGTTCTGTTATTTTCTTTGTTAGGCCTGTCCTGTAGTAGGTAACTTCTGGGAACTCTTCTGGCTCTATCAATCTGTTTCTTTACTTCTGCAGGTGGGTATTGTAGTTGTAAGAAAGCTTGACAGAGATCTTGTAGGTGTTTGTCTCTGTTTGAGGGGTTGGAGCAAATGCGGTTGTATCGCAGAGCTTAGCTGTAGACGATGGATCGTGTGGTGTGGTCAGGGTGAAAGCTGGAGGCATGTAGGTAGGAATAGCGGTCAGTAGGTTTCCGGTATAGGGTGGTGTTTATGTGACCATTGTTTATTAGCACTGTAGTGTCCAGGAAGTGGATCTCTTGTGTGGACTGGACCAGGCTGAGGTTGGTGGTGGGATAGAAATTGTTGAAATCATGGTGGAATTCCTCAAGGGCTTCTTTTCCATGGGTCCAGATGATGAAGATGTCATCAATATAGCGCAAGTAGAGTAGGGGCTTTAGGGGACGAGAGCTGAGGAAGCGTTGTTCTAAATCAGCCATAAAAATGTTGGCATACTGTGGGGCCATGCGGGTACCCATAGCAGTGCCGCTGATCTGAAGGTATACATTGTCCCCAAATGTGAAGTAGTTATGGGTAAGGACAAAGTCACAAAGTTCAGCTACCAGGTTAGCCATGACATTATTGGGGATAGTGTTCTTGACGGCTTGTAGTCCATCTTTGTGTGGAATGTTGGTGTAGAGGGCTTCTACATCCATAGTGGCCAGGATGGTGTTATCAGGAAGATCACCGATGGATTGAAGTTTCCTCAGGAAGTCAGTGGTGTCTCGAAGGTAGCTGGGAGTGCTGGTAGCGTAGGGCCTGAGGAGGGAGTCTACATAGCCAGACAATCCTGCTGTCAGGGTGCCAATGCCTGAGATGATGGGACACCCAGGATTTCCAGGTTTATGGATCTTGGGTAGTAAATAGAATATCCCAGGTCAGGGTTCCAGGGGTGTGTCTGTGCGGATTTGATCTTGTGCTTTTTCAGGAAGTTTCTTGAGCAAATGCTGTAGTTGCTTTTGGTAACTCTCAGTGGGATCAGAGGGTAATGGCTTGTAGAAACTCGTGTTGGAGAGCTGCCGAGCAGCCTCTTGTTCATATTCTGACCTATTCATGATGACAACAGCACCTCCTTTGTCAGCCTTTTTGATTATGATGTCAGAGTTGTTTCTGAGGCTGTGGATGGCATTGCGTTCTGCATGGCTGAGGTTATGGGGCAAGTGATGCTGCTTTTCCACAATTTCAGCCCGTGCACGTCGGCGGAAGCACTCTATGTAGAAGTCCAGTCTGCTGTTTCGACCTTCAGGAGGAGTCCACCTAGAATCCCTCTTTCTGTAGTGTTGGTAGGGAGACCTCTGTGGATTAGTATGCTGTTCAGAGGTATTTTGGAAATATTCCTTGAGTCGGAGACGTCGAAAATAGGATTCTAGGTCACCACAGAACTGTATCATGTTCGTGGGGGTGGAGGGGCAGAAGGAGAGGCCCCGAGATAGAACAGCTGCTTCTGCTGGGCTGAGAGTATAGTTGGATAGGTTAACAATATTGCTAGGTGGGTTGAGGGAACCATTGCTGTGGCCCCTTGTAGCATGTAGTAGTTTAGAAAGTTTAGTGTCCTTTTTCTTTTGTAGAGAAGCAAAGTGTGCGTTGTAAATGGCTTGTCTAGTTTTAGTAAAATCCAGCCATGAGGAAGCTTGTGTGGAAGGTTGGTTTTTTATGAGTATCCATAGATACATAGGAGAGTGAATTTGTGTGTGGGGGGGTGGAGGGTGAGAAAACCTGGATTTGTGCTGGAAATGGCCCACCTGATGATCACTTTAGATAAGCTATTACCAGCAGGACAGTGGGGTGGGAGGAGGTATTGTTTCATATTCTCTGTGTATATATAAAGTCTGCTGCAGTTTCCACGATATGCATCTGAGGAAGTGAGCTGTAGCTCACAAAAGCTTATGCTCTAATAAATTGGTTAGTCTCTAAGGTGCCACAAGTACTCCTTTTCTTTTTGCGAATACAGACTAACACGGCTGTTACTCTGAAACTTCTCCTTGATGTATACCATAAAGGAGGAGCTTAAAAACTGCCATCAAGGCACCTGTTTCCCCAACTCTAAATGCCAGTGTGATAGCTACTAGAAAGCCAAGCTCCAAGATACAACCGCATTTGCTCCAATCCCTCAGACAGAGACAAATACCTACAGGATCTCTATCAAGCTTTCTTAAAACTACAATACCCACCTGGTGAAGTGAAGAAACCAACTGAGAGAGCCAGAAGGGTACCCAGAAGTCACCTACTACAGGACAGGCCCAACAAAGTAAGTAACAGAATGCCACTAGCGGTCAACTACAGCCCCTAACTAAAACCTCTCCAGCGCATCGTCAAGGATCTACAACCTATCCTGAAGGATGATCCCTCACTCTCACAGATCTTGGGAGACAGGCCAGTACTCGCTTACAGACAGCCTCCCAATCTGAAGCAAATAGTCACCAGCAACTACACACCACACAACAAAAACACTAACCCAGGAACCAATCCCTGCTACAAACACTGTTGCCAACTCTGGCTGCATATCTACTCAAGGGACACCATCACAGGACCTAACCACAGCCACACGATCCGGGGCTCGTTTACCTGCACATCTACCGAAGTGATATATGCCATCATGTGCCAGCAATGCCCCTCTGCTATGTACATTGGCCAAACCGGACAGTCTCTACACAAAAGAATAAATGGACACAAATCAGACATCAAGAATTGTAACATTCAAAAACTAGTAGGAGAGCACTTCAATCTCCCTGGACACTCAACAACAGACTTAAAAGTGGCAATTCTTCAACAACAAAAAAATTTAAACAAACAGACTTCAACGAGAAACTGCGGAACTGGAATTAATTTGCAAACTGGACACCATCAAATTAGGCCTGAATAAAGACTGGGAATGGACAGGTCACTACAAAAAGTACTTTTCCCTCTCTTGATATTCACCCCTTCTTGTCAACTGTTGAGAATAGGCCACGTCCACCTTAATTGAATTGGCCTCGTTAGCACTGACCCCCCCACTTGGTAAGGCAACTCCCATCTTTTCATGTGCTGTGATATTTATACTGCTTACTGTATTTTTCACTCCATGCATCTCACGAAGTGGGTTTTTGCCCATGAAAGCTTTTGCCCAAATACATCCGTTAGTCTCTAAGGTGCCACAAGGACTCCTCGTTGTTTTTGCTGATACAGACCAACACGGCTACCACTCTGAAACCTACTAGGAAGGTCATTTTCACAGATAAATAAAGTATAGAACAGGTTGTCATAAATTGAAATAGATGTTTCATAAGGTAATTGAGTACCAGGTTGAGGTCCCAGGTCAGGGTGAGAGCTCTACTCAGCGGGTAGAGATTCCCCAAACCCTTAATAAACCTGGATGATACAGGATGAGCAAATATTGAAAACCCCTGTGTAGTCAGATGAAAAGTTGATATTGCAGCCAGACCTTAACTACCCCAATTTCTTCAGATCCAGCAGATAATCCAGGATGACTGAAAGAGGCACAGATCCAGGCAGGAAGTGGCAATGACAGCACTAGTGGAATAATTTCTTCCATTTCTGCAGGTAAGTAGTATGGGCTGATTTCCTACTATTCAGTAATACCTGTTGCACTTCCGCAGAGCATGAGGATTGATTCTAACCTTGCGACCCAGTCAGGAACCATGCTCGGAGGTGGAGAACCAGGGTGAAGGCGTTTTGGAGTGAACCATGTGACCCACATCTTGTGAGAGGAGAAAACGAGTGGTCAGGACCTTGAGCGTTGAAGACACAGATGCAGGAGGTAAGGGTACCAAGTTTGTCTCAGCCAGGTTAGTACAAGTATAACCTTGGTCCTGTCCTGTCTGATTTTGTTCACCACCCTCAGTATCAGCGGAGTTGGAGGAAACACATAGAGCAGACTCTTCTTCCAGGACAGAAGAAAGACATCCCCCAAGGAGTGGTGGCCCAGATCCCCTCTTGAGCAGAAAAGACGGCAATTCTTGTTCCTGGAGGTGGTGAAGAGATCCACCTCTGGAAGACCCCATCTTTGGAATAAACTGTGGAGAACTTGAGAGTCTAGCTCCCATTTGTAGTCCTGTGAGAAGTGTCTGCTGAGAACCTTGGCTGGGGTGTTCTGAATGCCTGGGTGATAGACCACCAAAATTTGGATTTGATGAGCCATGCATCAGTTCCATGGTTTCTCAACACAGAGAGGGGGATCTTGCTCCTCTCCGCTTGTTGATCTAGAACGTGCAGGACACATTGGCTGTCATGACCCTGATTGATTTGCCCCAATGAGAGGTAAGAAATGGGGGCAGAGATTCCTGGCAGCAATCTGTTGGAGCTCAGGGATGTGCAGATTGGTTTCCTGAGTTGTCCATTTGCCCTGAGTCATGAGAGCATTGAGATGAGCTCTTCATCTCAACAGCAAAACATCTGTTGTTCATGTTAGTGATTGAGTCGGGTGACAGAAGGGAATGCCCATGAAGATATTGAGTTCATCTTTCCACCAATCCCAGGAGTTCCTCACTTGTAGAGGAGCCATCACCTGTCTGTTCAAGGTGTCTTTGACTGTAGAATAGGTCATTCTGAACTAACTTTGAAAGCAGTGCAGGCGTAGCCTTGCATTATTGGTCGTGAAAGTACAAGCTGCCATGCACCAGCTGAAGACTGATGACTATAAGGAACTAAGGACTCCCATGGCAAAATTAGGTGGAGAACAAGAAATCAGAGGGGGAATGTAATACTTTTTATCTGCCCTTTTGCATGTTGGTGGAATAGTAGCAGGTGTTTGCCACACAGCCTTAGTTGGATCCAGGAGCACCCCAAGACCACCACCACACTGGGCGGCATTGCTGACTATGTTGTGAATCGCTCTCAACTTCAAGTGGAATTTGAAGAGCATCAGCTACCCTCTTTATGAGTTTTAGAAATTGCTGAAAATCAGCCGTAGAACGTGCTTGAGGCATAATTGCTTCATCTGGAGACAAGGTAAGATGGGCATTCAAGGGGTGGCCTCTTTATCAGCCCTGGCCTCCTGTTCCTCAAATATCTCCTCCTATGCAGGGAATTGGTTGGGGAAAAGAGGACTGAACAACCCCAGTCTCCCTTTGAGATGGTACTAGTGGTCTGGAGAATTGCTGTCGGTAAGCAGCCCAGGGATCCCAATATGGTCATTGGGGAACCCATAAGGAAGTGGAAACGGCATATAAGAGGTTGGTTCCACATCTTTGATGAGGGTCACAATCTTCCCTTTGACTGTATGAGAATGTGTTCCAACAGGATATGTTGGGGAAACCTAGGAGATACTGATTGAAAGTCTCCTTCATCCTCCTAAAAATCATCCAATGGAGGAACCCCCAGAAAAAAGCATGGAGAGTCCTGAGGTACCAGAGGATGGTAGCAGTCCAGAGACTGAAATCTCAGTACCAAAAGATGCTCAGCATCCATGAGGAGTAGGGACTCTGGCTCATCTGTTATGGACTGGTCCCTTGCATGTCTAAATTCTTGAGGTACTGAGTAAAGGAATTGGTACCAACATGATAGCTAAGGATGTGGTAGCCAAAGCTGATGGCACTGTCAATGGTGGACGTACCAATGCAGGTGCCAAGGAAGCCTGGTGCTGCTGTTTCCTCAGTATGGAAGATGCCAAATGAGTAAGTGCCAAAAGCAGGGCAGAGCCCAATGGTATCAGACGGAGGTGCTTAGGATTGCTCTCCTTGTCCCTGGTCTAGGGTACTAAGCTCTGTGAGAGCCATGTATCTCCCTTAAGCTCCAGGGCTTTCCAGCTCTGCTGGAATCAGAGGTGTCCTTCAAGTCAACGCTACTGAGCTGAGAGGTCGAGGCTTCAGAGACCGTAAATCTTGCAGGGGACTTGGGCTTTTTTTTTTTACCCTGGAGCAGGATCCTTCAGATGAGTCTGTACTCCTCCTTCTGGGAGCCCTCTCAGAAGCCTCCAGTGACCTCCTGTTCTTAGAGGAAGCCTGCACCAAGGTAGAAGGGGTGCTGGATCTGTCCAGAGACTGATGAATGGGAGCACAGGATGTCTCCTGACCTGACTCAGATGTTGGCTGAAGTGAGCACTCCATCATTAAGAGTCTGAGACTAATTTCTCTGTTCTTCCCTGCCTTTGACCTCAGGGCTTATCAGAAATTGCACTTCTGGGAGATGTGGGACTCCCCAAACAACAGACACACTTAGTGTTGCTCACAGGCATAACCTTTCAACAGGAGAGGCAGAGTTTGAAGCCTGGCAAGCCAGGCATGCCCTGCCAGGAAGACAAGGCTCCCCAAGAAGAAACAGGAGGGGAAAATAAATAAATGCAATCCTCTCACTACTAACACTTATCTAACTAAGTGTAACTACTACTAACAACTAACTAATCTTAACTATAAGAAGAAGAAATAGCATAGGCACATTCTGAGACCCTAGAGCTCCATCTCAGGCCAAGGAAGTAGAGAAGGAACTGAGGGTGGTTTGCCCACACATCCCTATATAGACTCAGTGTCCACCACGAAGAGGCTGAATGGGTACTGCAAGCAGAAAAATCTCCATTCGAAGGCTCAAGAGAAGCATGTACACCTGAAGTGGAGCACCCACAAGGACACTACTTAAAAAAGAAACATATTTCAGTTTGTAGTCAGACTGAAATTTTGTTAACACAGTAAGCCCTCAAGGGTCACAAATGAGATACCACTACTTTAAGAACTAACATATAGGAAAACACAGAACTAGCTATCTTACTGCAGTGGCTTAATGAGCTCAACCTCTCCTGGGTTGCTAGCTTGAAGACTAACTATTTAAACACTTAAAATTCAAGATGGTAGGCCTTTAAATCTCTGCACACCAGGCAAAAGCTTTTCAAGAATGCTTACTAAAAGTAAGAGTAGCACTTTTGGTATCTATTCTAGCAATGTGGTGTTTTGTAGCCTTTATGGAGTCTATAGTGCCTGATACAGGGAAGTGATTACTGATGCCAGCCAACGAAACTCAAATTCCTAACCCCTTTCTCAGTTAGTTCTGAACCAAATAATGCATGAATCAGCCTCTTGGGCAAACTGAATTTACTATTCAACCTGCAATTTAAAATGTATGGAAAAAAAAACCACCCTAAAACTGATGAAGAATGGAAACTTGATGCTGTTTCCTCTGCTGGGGAGAGATTAGCATGGAGTTGAAGGCATCAAGATATCAATGCTGCAACTGAGTAAAGGGAAGCAATTTCAATTTCAAATGAGATTCTCCAATTTCCACTGCTAGCAGGAAAAGGACAGCCCTACAGTCCAGAATTGATACTTATGCTGTAGTGACCTTTTTGATAGCATGGTGTATCTGAATTGTTTTATCCAATTTATTCACCATAAGGAATATGGAGCAGAAGAGAGTTCTGATTTAATTGTAACAGGTGGAAACATGAAGAGTTTTCAGTTCTGGTATGCTTTGAAGCATTTAGTTTGCAAGACAATGACAACAAGGTGTTGTCTATTCACAAAGTGTTGCTTAGAGAGGGAGTGCTGTCTTTTCTTCCTAGGTTCTGATTAAGGAATTTATTTAAATCATAAAAAAAAACAACCAACAAACAAAAACAAAAAACCAACAACCCATCTACCTTTAGTATAATTTGGAACATGAACAGAGAACAGTTTGGATATGAACCTAGATTTTTCAAATAGCCATATTAAGAAGGGAAGAGTTAGGAGATTAACAGACAGAAAAAGAGGTATACCCCGTTTTTCCAACCCAGAATGCAGAGTTTAGTTTGTGAAGCCATGTAATTCTAACAGCTGATCAGGCAGTGTGATTCAATATATAGAACTCTAGGACTGCGACTCTGGGGACCTGGGTCCTATTCCTGGCTCTGTCATTGATTCACTATGACCTTCAGCAAGTCACTTAACCCAGCACCTCTCATATTCATCCTTAGATCTCTACTTTACAAAGGAAGGTATGCATTAATCACCCCCATTGTTAAGAAACGGAAATTGAAACAGAGGTTATTATTATTCTACCTTAAGTGAAAATAGAATAGAATTGCTAGCAGATATGTCATACCTGCATAAGATCTAACTTCAACATCGTATTTTTGCAGCATTTTAGTGCACAAGATTGGTATGGAACACTGTGCTCTTAAATACATATCTTATAAAGTGAAAAGATCAAGTTCTCATTAAAATGTGTGGAAATGAGCCCTACTGCAGGTAATTCTTTAGTACTTTAAGAGACACTGTAAGACTGTGTACGCTCCAAATTGTAGTCCATGTAACTGAGTGGGAGAACATCTGTCAATTCCTATTATCTTTTGTTTAGGCTATACCCTTCTGTTACAAAAGAGAAGTCACTATTTATTCATGATTAAAGATGCAGCAAACAAGCAGAAGGAGCAAGATTTCAGCCGTTTCTAGAGCTGTACATAAAAAAAAAAAATCACATAACTATCAAGTGATATCAAACAAAATGCACAGCCACATTGGCTTGTGTCCTACAAAAAAGTGGTGGAGGGAAATTAATATTTTCCAAATGGAGAAGAGAGCAGAGGAAAAAAATTATTTGCACATTTCTCAAAAATTTTCAAAAAAATCAAATCGTACTTGATTGTGTACCTCCTGAAAGGTATTGAACATTTGGTTTCAGATATCTGTTCTGGAAACTGCATTTAAATCTACCTAGTACAGATTTAAGTTTTCACTGATTTTCCAGTCCTCTTCCCCCATGTCTGTTCATTCTTCAGACGATTTTTATTTTACTGAAGTTTATGTAACACTGTGACATTTGATTCTTATTATCTGCCATCATAATTTTATTATTTTGTGGACTATTCTCAAAACACCGTAGATACCTTTTATTAAAAAAATTGCTTTTATTCATGCTAATAAAATAACCTGCAACTCACATGGAGGCAGATACAATTAAATTTGAGACTTTTTTGCTGCAAGCAAGCATTTAATTTGGTTTTGAAAAGAGGCCACATGAAAATTCAATAAGAATTGCATATATTTGTTTTAAAGCATTACTGTTCACTCTCATTCTCCTGACTTGCAAAAACATACTGACCAGTACTTTATTCTCAATATTGCATTCCATTGGAATTGTAAGAGTTAACTAATTAATGTTTACTTTTAGTGGCCATAATTAAGTTCCAATCTTTCAGTACAACAGCATATTGATTTCTAAGATTATAATTCTCACTTGATACATAATTAGACAAATGTGCTACTAGAACTCAGAAAGATTAAACGTGTTGTAGTTTCCTGCACCATTCTGAAAAACTGGAGATTATACACCATTCTATACAATCAATTTAACATATTAGGTCTTGAAAACTTTATTCAGAAAATTCAATTTAAAATACATACATTTAAAGGATTTCTTTGTACGAAAGTGTGGTTTTATAGTGAACTACTTGCCAAGGTCCTTGAAGCTCATGATAGTAATTCCTGCAAAACACAGTAGTCTTTGATTTTAAGAACAAAGCTAATCAATTGCAAGCTTCCCATCTATGGAACTCAATCACAAAACCAGATGTGACTACTTCTCTTGATTACTAGAACTACATGGACTATTTCCTCCCTCCCAGAGGCAAATGCAACTATGGTTAAGATCTCAACACCCACTCAATATCAAGACCAAAAACCTGAAGGTTTAAACAGACTGGAGCATTAGTTTACTGAGCTACCAGGCTAGCAAATAAGGATTTAAATTTAATCTGAGTCACAGCTCTTGTTTTTGGTAACACTAATCTGGTTAAGTTACAGATAACCATAATGCACTGCATTATATGAGAATAATCAGTGTCAATTAGGACGATGATTAAATGGGGTTCAATTCTCATGTGCTTTCGAGTTCCTGGTTGCATCTCTAACAGCAGGACAAGTTTAATACATACAATGAAGGCTCCTTTAAAATGTAAAAGGAACTTTGTCACATTGTGTAAACATTATACTGGAGGAAGAGCTAAAGAAAAGTGCCTTATGAGTGATGAAGTTACGCTTATGATGTGGAAATATTTCTAATTCAAGAATATTGTAATGCAGGAGGATATTACATTAACATCTAAACTTCCATCTCCAGCTTCCACCCCAGCATTAACTCCATACATTTGGCCATATTCATCCCTCGGTTGCTCCAATTTTGGCTAGCATTAAACTAGGGCAATACCCTCAAGGCAGATGGCCTAAAAGTGGGATGTGGCATCTGCAAAAAATGGCCCCCTCCCTTGGTGGTATGAATCAGCAGGGGGCTATAACAGCCCAAACAGCAAGTAGCTGTATCTGGAAAGGGGACATGGGCAAGTAACACACTTAGATACTGTGGTAACTGGCATGTTATAGACATCTGATTCAGCACACTCCCTTAGCAGTGGAAATCCCAGAGAACTCCATTCACAAACTTAGAACTGTTACTCCTGACAAAAAACACCCAGGGGAGGCCAACAGTGGAAACAAACCTAGGTGTGAATCTTCCAAGGCACAAGAGACCAGGACAACACTGGGAAACAACGTACCTCCTTGTTCTGGTGAATTTTTGTTATATTTAATTAGGAACAAGATTAGTATGTAGAATTAAAGCATATACTATCTTTCCTCCATTTCATTATCAGACCTGGCTATGCTATGTATAATTTAGCATGTAGTTTTTCTGTGTATGTGAAATTCCAACACCATTTATGGAACTGTAATAAACCATTTTTCACTCATTTGTTTTATTATATTAACAAAGTTAGGAAAACTGCATTTAAGTCATTAAGTATTATGATTTTCAGAAGACCACATATGCTGTACCATGATTTTTATTAACTGCCAAAATATAAAATTAGTTCTTTCGACACAGACAACAAGATCTTATAAACTGCCATAACAATGGATTCCTTACTATTTTTTTCCCTAAGTTCTTGTTGCACCATTATTGGGACTATTTTCAACGTCACTAAAACTGTACTTGGATAATAGCTGAAAAACAGTGAGTATCCCCAAAATGTGTACAACACAAACACTAGAATAAAAAAATTCATTTTCAGCATTTTATCATAACATTAATAAATCCTCAAACATTTTCATGTTTAGGAGATGGGGAAATAGACAAGTTGAGCCCCTTGTCGACAAGTCCCTTATGTGGTGAAAGGCAAATTCAGAGATGGAAGAAGCAGAGTCTACCCATTGCAGCTTCCATACTACAGATGAGTACTTCTGCAAGGACAAAGGACTGCCCTTTGTATCAGATACATGTATGGTGCACACATGCAATACCCTGTACTACCAATGAATGCATTCCATGTGCAAAATAAATTGTGACCTCTTCAAATAACATGTCAAATTTAAACTAACTGAATTATTCTTTGGAAAATTACCCATACAAGACACCTTTTTAAATGGAGCTATGAAAAAGTATGCTGAGTGGAACATGACAATATGGTAATGGTAAAGGGGCAGAGTTATGATTGGTTGAGTGACCTTAACTGTATTTCCATACTTTAGATGTTTACAATACTTTTTTGAAACCTTAAATTTTAACATCAGCATGAAAAATCAAATCAATCGAGAGAGTTTTTCACCTAAAGTTTTCGGCCATAACTCCAGGTTGAAGCCTTCTGCATGAAAATATACATTATTTTCTACAATATGTTATAGTTCAGTTATATTTGTTAATGCTTACAATGATTTCATCCTAACAGCCCAGTTTAGTATATTTCCAGTATATATCCAGATGTTTTAATATGTGCTCTTCTCTATAAAGAATGTATTCTAATATTTGTGTCACTATGCAAGTGCTATCTGTTGAAACAGGTGTTTATTTCCTTGGGAAACGAATACACATTATTAGATTACCATTGAAAACAGTGTTTCAAGCCATTTCAGAGGAACATGGATGGGGCCAAATTCATCCCATGTGTAACTTCAGTAGGGATGAATTTGGCCGAGGCAGTTATCTTGCTGTCTCCCATATTAAGCTAATTTGCATTTTTATGTAACCTATTTTCAAATTCTCAGTACATTTCAAATATCACTTACTGATTACTAGACGTACCTTCTTAACTAATTTAACATAACTGGTCATATAAAGAATTTTTATCTGAGCATTATTGATTTGGGAGTTAGCAAAGCATTTATACTTGTACATCGCGAACAACAGCCAACTGATTCCCCCGTCCCCTCCATGGACAGATAACATACTTCATGAATTACGATTTAATATTTTTAAATAGCATATATTCACTAAGGTGTTAATGAAGCAAACTGACAGACTATTTAATAGAGTTATGATTTAATTAAAAACCATTTTATGTGCTAGTACAGAATGCTTTTGCATGTAACTTTTATGTCACCTGTACTACATGTAAATGCTTTTACTGCTTACTTTTCATATAAAATACTTTCATAACTTTATCTAGCATGCAGAATCTATTCTACATGATACAAGATATCACATATGTATCTAAGGGTGTGGGAGAAAACTGAATGATATTGTTATGAGTTTATGGCATGTGACAGTATAGGGGAGATTCTCAAAAGGTAAAAAGGGCAGCAAATGGGAGTGAGCCCCCAAACTGTCCTTTGTACCACTGAAATGTCCCCCTCAGATTATAATGCATGTGGTACAAGTCTGAGAGTCAATGTTGCATATCCATCCGTATCTTTAGCTTTTTCTCCTGAGGGTGGACAGCTGTGACATGTTACACTAAAACAGGTTTTAGTATTTTAAATTTCTGCTCGTAATGATAATTTGAGTCATGAGCAGGAGGAGATGAAAGTTCTAAAAACCATTAAAATTGACTTATGAGTTCGCCCATCACAAACATGAGAGTTTTCTTGATAATTTACTTTTTTGTAAGAGTTAAATTGAAATTAGGCTCCTCTTAATTAGGAGAAGGATTTTCCATTTTACCCATGCACGTATTTTTACAGAGGGGTTAATAATGTACCTATAAAAGTGGAACCCAGCATTAAAAGTGAGCAGCCCCAAAATCTATGGATAGTCATTGTTTAATGTTACACATTAGCTCAAGTATCCAAGAGTGATGCTATGATTTGATAACTGTCTTATTAGGAACTCTGTACAAATGGAGTTTTTCTGTACCATATTTCATCTCATTTAAAAAAAAATCACAAGCCATTGAAATTATGTAAATGAAAGCCTCAATTAAAAGGAAAAGAGATCTCCTATTAATCTACCAAATGTCATCCCGATGGTAAGCTACTGAAACTAAAATAAACTAATACACCAGTAGCTTAATAGAAATCTGAATTATCCCCAGTATATGAAGCTATATTTTTGTTATGTATTATAGGTATGTTCAAAATCTACTTTGTTTATGGCAAATTCTAGTTTGTAAAAGTGATGCATTACTATATTTTAACTAAGTTATTTTTAGCCAAGTACAAGACTAGCAGAAGAGTTGAGAGTCTACATTCCACTCTAATTAGGCCATCATGTTTAGCAGCCAACTATTTTAAGCCATTATAAATGTGGCATTACATATCAGTGATAAAAACCAACACTTCTGTTTTATGAGGCAATGGGCCAACTGGCTACATAGTTGATCTCAGTTAAGGAATTACATTTTTGCTTTCTAGGACAGTGTTTTACCAGGGCTTGAAAAATTTGCCAGATATCTAATAGCAGCCAATAAAAGACAGGTGAGTTCCTCAGTCAAGTTCAGTGGCAGCACACTGTTGAAAACGTTACTCTTATACACACTAGTGAAAGGGATGTATGTTTGGATTTGCATTAAGGCTTTGCCCCTGGACTCTTTGTGCGCTCTATCATGGTAGCTTTGTCTGAGAGCTGTGTATCTGAAATGACCTTTTAAGAGGCAAAAATTCACTCAACACCCCAACCTACTGAGAAAGCTACTGCTGCCTTCCTTTCCAGCTCCTGGGGCAGGGAGGCAAAGCCTCCCACATTTCTCCCACCACTGTCAAGGAAGATTATGGTAAGATTACTTTTCAAGAGCTGAGGCTAAAGCTGTTTTATCAAATGTTCTGTTTGCAGAGGTATAGACATCTAACTCCATGTCTAGTAAAAATATATGGAGAATCACACACCCATTTTACAGTACTCTATGGAAGTGCTGCTTCAGCTCAAGAGATAGAAGATGATGCACTCTACCAGAAACAATACTATTTGACAAGTTCTTCCCAGAACATTGCTGATATATATTCTGATTCATTTGGAGCATATTTCTCTTGTCTTTATCTCTTTCTTCAGCCCTTTCAAAGAAGTGACCACCACTCATTGACTCCTAATTCCCATTTTTATGTAAAGAAGTTCTAGCTCTTCTAACACCTAAGAAGAGCACCAGAAGGGAAGACTATTTCCTGATTCTAATGAATGTTAGTAGTGAACTTTTTTCCAGAGTAGCAGCCGTGTTAGTCTGTATTCGCAAAAAGAAAAGGAGTACTTGTGGCACCTTAGAGACTAACAAATTTATTTGAGCATAAGCTTTCATGAGCTACAGCTCACTTCATCGGATGCACTGAACTTGTCAATGAAAGAACAGTACTTAGGACAACTGTGCTCTTATAAAAATCTAAATTGGGACATCTGAAAACTACAAATACCCTCTCAGACCCTCCATGAACAGAGACAATGATACTACAAAAAGGGCATTAGGGGTTAAGAAATCTGAAGGAACAGACTCCACTGGATGAATTACATAGAGCCTGTAATAACAGATTTAGCCTTTAAAGTACAAATAACTTGCTTCTCAGTTTTGGGGTTTTTTTTAATGCTTTTTCTGTTTTTAAGAGCCCTTGTCCCTGTGTTGGCCTGCAGTATACTCCTTAAATTGTCCTTCTAATTGCTCTCACAACGGAACCCTGACATTTTAGACGTTGATTGTGAGGCCCTCCAGACTTTGCTGGAAAACCTAGGATTTTACTGAAAGTGCATTCTGCAGTGATATTAGATAAATTCTACTCCTTGGGTAAGTTCTCCCTGATACAGTATTAGGACATAGGCTGTTGTCCCAGCTCAGATTTTGAAAGGGTCTGTCACTTCCTTTTGATGTGGCCTTTTGAGGGGTCTCAGCTTCTCCTGACTGACGCTTCTTAGTTTGTCCTCACTTGGGTCAGTTCCTGGACCCACACCTTCAATTAAGTCTATTAGACCTTCAAATGTTAGGGTTTGCAGTCTCCTGGCTATTTTCTTAGAGGCAGTCCGGAGCAGGGCTTTTCCTCCTTTTCTATCCCAGTCTTTTTTGCCTCCCTTTCCTTCTCTATACTCTCCACTTTATAGCAGGTCTTGTTTTCTCTGTTGGTTGCAGCTGTGGGTTCCTGCCTCATTGCTTGTAAACAGGAGGAACTCTCCTCCTTCCCCCGTATATGCTCACTATGTGGGATGTAGATCCCCTTACAGGATCTCATTTATTTTGGTGCACACACTCCTTCAAAACTGGAGGTTAGCCTTGGTCTCATTGGATTGCCTGACATAGACTTTGGTGACCTGGTACTTTTCTATGGAGGCACCAACTTGTGCTCCATAACAAGCTGGGGGGGGAGTGGGGGAAGAGGAGGGGAAGAGATCCGAAAGTTCCTTAACAGCTTGATTTTCTAGGAAGCTGAACACCCAGCAGCTCTGTCAAGGTTCCTTCCTCACTCTGAACTCTAGGGTACAGATGTGAGGACCAGTGTGAAAGACCCCCTAAGTTTATTCTTACCAGCTTAGGTTAAAAACTTCCCCAAGGTACAAACTTTGCAGGGAAAAGGAGCACCTCTGTAAAATCAGGATGGTAAATATCTTACAGGGTAATCAGATTCAAAACATAGAGAATCCCTCTAGGCAAAACCTTAAGAGACAAAAACAGGAATATACATTCCCTCCAGCACAGCTTATTCTACCAGCATTAAACAAAAGGAAATCTAATACATTTCTAGCTAGATTACTTACTAATTTAACAGGAGTTGGAAGGCTTGCATTTCTGATCTGTTCCCAGCAAAAGCATCACACAGACAGAAGAACCCTTTGTTGCCCCCCTCCAGATTTGAAAGCATCTTGTCCCCTCATTGGTCATTTTGGGACATGTGCCAGGGAAGTTACCTTAGCTTCTTAACCCTTTACAGGTGAAAGGGTCTTGCCTCTGGTCAGGACAGATTTTATAGCACTGAATACAGAAAGGTGGTTACCCTTCCCTTTATATTTATGACAAGCTCCCACTAAGTTTTGATTTTGTTTATAATTATGTTACTATTTGAACCAAATGTGTCTGCCTGAATCTAGTCTACAGATAACCTCAAAAAACTTTAAGTATGAACTTTCCAATTAATCTCAAAAAGGTGATAAGCCTAAGGATCATACAATATTGTTAACTACTTCACTCAAATCACCTAAAAAGAGAGACCGTTATATAAAAACCTGAACAATTTACTGTGAGCGGTCTCTCGTTTTGTTGTCAAAAGTGAGACGAGCTTCAGAGTGTAAGACCATTTTCTTGACCCTTACCAACCAAACCCCTTGTAGCAGGCTCTTAGGGACCTGAAATAAGGATGGAGAATTGACTTTTCTGAAAATTGGGAACAGTTCGCAGAAGACAACATCCTTCTACCGGCATCTACAGCCCTTGGGTATGTCACTTCCTGACCCACTTCTTGCTTGTGCACTTTAATATGATCTTTCCCAATTTCAGTCACTGCCCCAGAGCAGTCACAACCTTGAGTGTCTGACCAGTAAGGGGGCAACTTGGTCCCAAACAGCCAATGAACTAACTAAAGACGCCACATAATGACTACCACAGTTAGCCTCATTGCACATTCTGTGTCTGCTCATGCTCATGGTATTCCCGCTAGCTCTCATCGAGAGTAATAAATAGTAGTGTTACCATGGTAACATGGGTAGCAGCAGTGGAAGCATGGTTTACCGCCCATTTAGGGAACATTACTGCAAATCTTCTGGACTACAGCACAGCACTACCAAACCTCAGGATCTGGAGAACTGGAACATCAGCATCCTCAAAGGTTCTGAAACTCAAGTTACTCCTCACTCTGCCAAATCCTTATTGCCACTGAGTTCAGGTGACATCTTCCATCATCACCACACACTAGGATAAATCAAAAAGCTAGGCACTTGGAGTCAATTGCTTAATCAGCAAAACGACTAAGAAACAAGATGACAATAGCTGCACCTCCAACCTCTGAATGCAAGATATTCAAATTATTTTGACAATGATATATATATATATATATATATATATATTTTTACAAATAATGGCCATACTGAATCAGACCAATGGTGCAACTAGCCTATTATCCTGTCTTCCAACAGTGGCCAATACTGGGTGCGTCAGAGGGACAGAACAGGTAATCATCAAGTGATCCATTCCCAGCTTCTGGCAAACAGAGGCTAGGGACATACTTCAGACCATGGTTTTGCATCCCTGACCATCCTGGCTAATAGCCATATCCCCCATGAACTTATCTAGCTCTTTTTTGAACCCTGTCATAGTCTTGGTCTTCACAACATCTTCTGGCAGAAAGTTCCACAGGTTGACTGTGCGTTGTGTGAAGAAATACTTCCTGATCTAATTTGGATGAAGCAATTAACTTTGCTTGTGTCAAGGAGATCTGGTTCAATGCCACTTCTAATCCTGCCCTAGCATAACTAGTACCCAGAGGATACTTTCTATGTCATAAATCAAGACAGACCCTAAAATGCACTGGGGGAGGTGGGGTGTGGGAAGAGAGATTAGCAGTACTGATCTCCTAATACCCCAGAAGCAGAAAATTCTCCACCCAGAACCACACATTGGAATGCATCCCATATGTTCTGTGAGGTGAAGAACAAGGAGGAGCATAGGACTCCTAGCAGCGTATAGACCTCAAGATAGAAAACTCTCAGTTCCTCCAAAAAAATGACAGAGTGCTGCCCACTACAGTGACAGAATCCCTCAGATTCCCAGTATTCTCTGATCTGAACTTCCACACACGAAGTATACAACAGTATTTTTGCTCATGGCCCATGTAGAAACCATCAGATTTTCCCAGAAAATCTCCAGACCCACAAATTCAGCAGGCTGCGTGCTGAATCTTATAGTCAGCTTAGAAATGGACATGAGACATATCTTCTAGTCTAACCACCACCTTATCCAGGCAAAAATCAGAGCCTCACCTTCTTCCCACCAGGATAACAGAAATGACCTTGAACCCTCTAGACTTTCAACTCACCCTAGGAGAATAAACCCCCAAATACTGAAAGACAAAACACTGATGAGTTAGTACAACAGTACAATCATCACTATCATAGATGCTTTAGTCCCAAGCCACCAACTCCTTCCATGCTGACCAAGGTCACCATAGTTCAGATGAACAACAGAAATTGAATCACATAGGCAGAAAGTGGAGATCACCAACGGCACCAAAAGCATTCCAAATCCATCTACCAACTGTACAAATAATTCTTACAGTGGAGTACAGGTGTAAAGAGCCTTCTATGGCTCTGTAATCAACACAGCAGAATCAGCTCTGAACTGACTAATCAACCCAGGCAGTCTCAAACAGACCATTGTGAAGAGCGAATCAGCATACACTGCTGATGAATACAATTAACTAACTGAAAAAGAAAATCCCATTCCTGAGCAGATCATATTATTCAGTCTGCCACCACTACTAAGTTTTGCCCCACCATACATGCCAAAGTGAAGAAGCCCTAATAAAATATCGCAACAATGAGTCCACCAGACCCAGGCCCATCATGACTGGTGAAAACCAACCAAAAACAACTATACCCACTATTAATAGAAATAGTCAGCACCTCATTCAGAGTACCCCTGCCAAACTCCTTGAAAAACACAATAGTTTCCTTAAGAATCTATCACTTAATCCTGAAGACCTTTCCAACTACTATCCATTTCCAACCTCTGATTTGGTGTGCTTACTGCAGGGAAGAAGACAAGTGGGTTTTAACCAGGCTGCAACTTTATTCGTCAAGTTACATTCAAGGTTCCCATTAGGGGACAGCCCAACGCAATCACTCGCACCCCATTGATCCTTTGTCAATTCTTGAGTCCTCCTTGTGGTGGGAGTCTCCAACACTGGGAGGGTCTCTGGGTGCCTCCAGTCACTCACTAGCATCCTTCCTCCTTTCAGGGGTTGAGGAGAGAAGGGACCTCAACTCCCAGCCAGTACCCCTGTCAAGTGATTGGCATAGGGCCATTTGCCCCTAGGAGCTTAGACATGATGCCCACTATGTTACTGATTTAAGCTCCAAATCCAAAAAGGTGAGTTCTTGCACTGGGCACCTGCCATAAGGAGGTGCCAGCATCAGTTTGACTGCATCCACCCCACCTTGCATGGGCTACCTAGGAGTTTGGCCAACCCAATACTGGGATCACCCAGGAACAAAATTGGTACCTATATCAGAGAAGTATATGCCATCCTCTCGATACAGCTCAGCCACACTCTGGGCTGATAACCAAGCCATCTCTGGACTACAACCATGCTGATACTTCCTCCGGGCCCTATCCGCCTTTACGTGGATGAATTGTGGTCTGCCTATGGGCCAGCATCTCCAACCATACTATATCAGCACCAGGTATCATGTCCACCAGCTGTCCAATATCCTGCTTAGCTTTCCAAATCAGTTTGAGCCTGGAACATGTTCACAGGTTGTTCTCCTCTAGGTGGATAAAGAGGTCTGGTGTATCCTCATCAGGCATCAGCCCATGCAAAAGAGGCATGAGCTGGTCCCAGCAATGCCCCATTTGCCATGCAAAGACAAAATAGTGTTCAGCCTGAGGCCCAGCTGCAAGCCTCTTCCTAAATTGCACGCTCCCTTGCAAGTCCAGTGCACAACGCTATGCCCACAAATCCAGCCTTGGGAGTGCTCCAGAACATTTTACATGATAGACATGGTGAAGGATGGATTGTCCATGCCCTGTAGCCTGGACCTCTGATGTATCCACCCAACTGGGCAGCTGGTGTTGCAACCCCTATCCGGAACAAGTGGGAGCCATACTCTCCCAGTGGGGAGCTCAAGAATGACAGCTCCATTTAAACATTCCCAGAAACTGGAATTTGGTTAGGAAGGAACAGTCCCACTTGCAGGAACACGGCATCCTCACCGGGTGGCCACTGAGCCACATATGCTTGCAGTGCCCTTACAGGACAGGTTCCCCTCACCAGAGTGGTGCAAAGCAACAGCCTCGCCCATCCCAATCTGATCATTTTTCAGCTTGCGGATCTTAAGCCATAGAAAATTACCTCCCCACAGGACAGCCTGCAGTTCAAGAGACTTCCTTGAAGAGCCTCCTTTGGCCAAAGGGACCAGCTCACTGACCTGAAAGGCTCCAAAGAAAGCCCACAGAAAGGCTGCCCTCAAAAGTACAGCCTCCCCCGCACCCCAACCCACAATCAGTAGCAGACCCAAGGAAGAACCTCAACTAACAGCCTATGGACCTGTAAAGTGACTGGCTTCCTGACATCACATTTTTATGGCTGACTTAGAACAACGCTTCCTCAGCTCTCGTCCCTTAACGCCCCTACTCTACTTGCGCTATATTGATGACATCTTCATCATCTGGACCCATGGAAAAGAAGCCCTTGAGGAATTCCACCATGATTTCAACAATTTCCATCCCACCACCAACCTCAGCCTGGTCCAGTCCACACAAGAGATCCACTTCCTGGACACTACAGTGCTAATAAACGACGGTCACATAAACACCACCCTATACCGGAAACCTACTGACCGCTATTCCTACCTACATGCCTCCAGCTTTCACCCTGAACACACCACATGATCCATCATCTACAGCCAAGCTCTGCGATACAACCGCATTTGCTCCAACCCCTCAGACAGAGACAAACACCTACAAGATCTCTATCAAGCATTCTTACAACTACAATACCCACCTGCAGAAGTGAAGAAACAGATTGATAGAGCCAGAAGAGTTCCCAGAAGTCACCTACTACAGGACAGGCCTAACAAAGAAAATAACAGAACGCCACTAGCCGTCACCTTCAGCCCCCAACTAAAACCCCTCCAACTCATTATTAAGGATCTACAACCTATCCTGAAGGATGACCCAACACTCTCACAAATCTTGGGAGACAGGCCAATCCTTGCCTACAGATAGCCCCCCAACCTGAAGCAAATACTCACCAGCAACCACATACCACACAACAGAACCACTAACCCTTGCAACAAAGCCCGTTGCCAACTGTGCCCACATATCTATTCAGGGGACACCATCACAGGGCCTAATAACATCAGCCACACTATCAGAGGCTCGTTCACCTGCACATCCACCAATGTGATATATGCCATCATGTGCCAGCAATGCCCCTCTGCCATGTACATTGGTCAAACTGGACAGTCTCTACGTAAAAGAATAAATGGACACAAATCAGATGTCAAGAATTATAACATTCATAAACCAGTCGGAGAACACTTCAATCTCTCTGGTCACGAAATTACAGACATGAAAGTTGCTATATTATAACAAAAAAACTTCAAATCCAGACTCCAGCGAGAAACTGTTGAATTGGAATTCATTTGCAAATTGGATACAATTAACTTAGGCTTGAATAGAGACTGGGAGTGGCTAAGTCATTATGCAAGGTAACCTATTTCCCCTTGTTTTTTCCTACCCGCCCCCCTCCTCAGACGTTCCTGTTAAACCCTGGATTTGTGCTGGAAATGGCCCAACTTGATTATCATACACATTGTAAGGAGAGTGATCACTTTAGATAAGCTATTACCAGCAGAAGAGTGGGGTGGGAGGAGGTATTTTTTCATGCTTTGTGTGTATATAAAAAGATGTTCTACACTTTCCACAGTATGCATCCGATGAAGTGAGCTGTAGCTCACGAAAGCTTATGCTCAAATAAATTGGTTAGTCTCTAAGGTGCCACAAGTACTCCTTTTCTTTTTGACATCACTCTGTGTCCCGGCAGCCAGGGCCCAACTCTCCAGCATCCTGCAGACCATAAATCCCTGGCATGTGACCCACAGATTGCAGTAAAAGGGCACCTGAGATAACTGCCAAATATGGAGTTCTGGTATAGACCAGGCCCTGGGTAGACCCACAGCCTCCCCAATGCCTGGAACTCCACAGATGTTACTGTGTAAGCTAAAGAGGTGCAAAGTACAAGTGCTCCCTTGGCCAGAGATACTGCTTCTAGCAACCAAGATTCCATAGGGCTGCCAGCATCTGTTTGGGCACCTCTTTGGCCTTCTGTGCTAGTACTCTGAATCAGTGGACTCAAATTCCTGGCTGCTGGAAACCAGCAAACAGGAAGTGGCCCTGACCACAGGGTCCTATCCTGGCTCCAAATCACATGCGAAATCCCATGAGTCCTCAAGCCTACCCAAGGAATCCTGTGGCATCTGGAAATCTCACAGGACCTGGCCCATCCTGTCCCTTTTTCCCCTCTTCCATTTTGGGAGCAACCAAACTCACCCCTTGCTGAGCTCATGACCTTCTTCTGAAGAAAGTAGAGGTAGTAGTAACCACTAAGCTCCATGCAATGGAGCCAACATGCAATGTCAGCCAATATCCTGGATGATTTACAGTCAGGATTCAGACCAGATCACAACACAGACACATCCCCAGTGGCACTAAGAGACCACTTCCTTATGGCCACAGGCAAGGTCCCCATGCTCATACTGTTGGATTTCTTGCAGCTTTTGACAAAGTAAAACCAACAGATACTGCTAACTTGCCTACTTGGAAAATGGCACAGCGTAACAGTAGCTGGAGTCACTCTTCTCCAGCAGAGCTCAGAGTGGTGCTCCTCTTCTCCAAAGGCCTTCATCTGCTCAGACCCACAGATATTCATACCATCTCGCCTTTTCATAAAAAATTTCCATTTTTACTTATCAATCTTACAGGGGTCAGCTTATAAATGAACTGGCTTATGATCGAGTATATACAGTAGTTAAAAGTGGTGTCAGTGTTGTAAGACCCATTCATAAGCCAACCCTATAATTCAGGGGTCGCCAAACTTTGGCAAACTTTGGCTCCCAGGCCATCAGGATAAGCTGCTGGCGGGCAGAGACTGTCTGCAGGCATGGAGGTAAACTAAGTAAACAAACCGTCCGGGCCCGCCAGCTGCTTACCCTGACGGGCCGGGACAGCAACTGGTGGGGAAAGTTGGGGGTGGGGGTGAGAGGGTCAGGGGAGTAACCCCTGTGACCACTCCCCACATGACCCTACCCCTAGCCCAGGACCCCCATCCCCCACTCTCCCCATCCCATCCCTTAGCTGGGGCCGGCCAGGGAGGATGACTCTGGCCTGGCCGGGCGGCGCATGCTCCGGCGGGTGGGGCCGGGTGGCATGGCCGCATCTGCAGTTGCTTCAGAGGCTGGGAGGAGAGCAGCGTGGCCAGAAGTGGAGAGACTCTGGCCCTGCCTCTTCCCTTCTGGCTCTGCTGGCTGTGCTGCCTCTTCTTGCCCCCTCTGTTGGGGGGAGGGGCTGCATCCCACCTCTCCCACTCTATACCCGTTCATAAGCCGACCCCCTTCTCTGATGCTTCCCTTTTTTACTAAAAAATTCAGCTTATGAACGAGTATATATGGTAATCTCTCAAAAAAATAAAAATCTTTGCAACAAATGATAAGAAATCCTCCTTCAGACAGAGCATTTACCCCCAAAAGGGAGAACCACCAGATACTCCATACAGTTCACTAGAGACTTTACTACTGTTCTTGATTTTACAGGGAAGGTACTCAGATACTACAGTGATGGTTGGTAATATAAAACCATCCACAAGATCTTACAGTTTGCTGTGTCTTTTAGTTAGGTTGCTTTGCTCCACAGTTCTGAGGCAGAAACGCAGTATATTGCCACTGTTGGGATTAGATTTCCAGTTTGGTCCTCTTCTCCAGAACTGGTGTACTGAAAGTGCATTGGTTTCAGAGTAGCAGCCATGTTAGTCTGTATCCACAAAAAGAAAAGGAGGACTTGTGGCACCTTAGAGACTAACAAATTTATTTGAGCATAAGCTTTAGTGAGCTATCTGATGAAGTGAGCTGTAGCTCAAGAAAGTTTATGCTCAAATAAATTTGTTAGTCTCTAAGGTGCCACAAGTACTCCTTTTCTTTCTGAGAGTGCATTGTGATCCAGCCTCTGAGGGAGGAGCCTCTGCCATTATGTAGCAAACCCCTTGGCTGATTATAGGAACAGTATTAAGTGGCACCTGGCCCTCCTTCTCCACAAGAGAAGAGCCTTGTATATTGGAGTGGAAATACTATGTGGGAGAAATTAGGACTCAGATTATATAGCACCCCAAACATGATTTAGTTCAAATATGATCCCTTGACTTTATTTACTTATTTATCTGTTTATTTAAAAGTTCTTCTATACTCTCCTCAAAGAAGCAGTTAACATGATTTATGCCAAGTTTTTGGCACACTGTTTATATTAGTTTGAATTGGCTATGCATCTTTGCTCTTCACTTACATAAAATTCTTCTTTTCCCAATCAGACTATATGGTAACCAGCAAAACTTTGGAATAAACCTTGTTTTGTTTTAATATTAAGTAGTATTGTATCTGTTTTAAAAGAGATCCAAAACTGTAACCTTCCATCTCATCCTGAAAGACACTCAGGATGCCAAGACTGGTCACATTTGATTAATTTAATGAATAGTGTCAGGAATAAAAATGAAGAAACCATCTTCTTGACGAATTATGATTGCAAGTGAAGTTTTAATCATTCTGAAACTGCAAAGTGTTAAAAGTTATCATTCTTTGATTAAAAACATTAACTTAATATTAGCTTATTAGCAATAAAACTCAAATATTGAAGAAAACATGTCTCCATTAAAGGAGATTACAGAGTCCTAAATGGGCAGCAGTTCAAGAATGCTACAGCAGTAGTCAGACATGTACAATTTACAGTACTCTTTACTTTTCTAGTGCTGCTGCTAACTTTAGAACATCTCTAAAACCACTGCTGATCTAAACATCATTCAGTAATTATGTCAAGTAATAAAATAATAAGTATATAAGCTACTTGACTGAAACATACCCCTTGCCTTTTCCCGAGCTCCTTTCTTTCTAAAAGCTTTATCTAGAATCTGTAGCTTAATGCATTTTTCCCACTACACACACCTTCATGTATTTAAGGCTGGCAATCAGCAGCATCTTATATCCGTTAATGTATCCCCACAATTCTAAAATATAAATTTCTTTTCTAAAGGAAATATACCCAATTTACTCAGCCTTTTCCTTCTAATATCAATCTGAGATCCAGCATCACTAAGAGAAACAATAATCTGGTCTTACTTTACACACACTAAATCTATAGAGAAATCTTTCACTGAAACAGGTCAATGCAAAAACAACATTTTTAAAGCTTCCAATTAAGCTTAGAAATTAATACAGTATAAATAATAGGCTATTGGAAAGGCTATTGATTGTTTTAAATATGGTGCTTCTAAAACCATAAGCAAAGGCCAGACTGCAGATTTGCAATTTTCTTTAAGTTTTCCAGGGAACTTCTTGATACTATGAGGTTTATAAAACCTAAACCAGTGATAAATTACTTTTATCTTACAATGTGTGATACACATTATAAATTATGAGCATCAGCAATTTAACACTAACTTAGGGAGGGGGTGTGACCTTAGTATTTAGCCCACACATTTTATCAAAACTTTTAAAAATAATCTATTACTTTTGCTGAGAAAGAAAAAAAAACCTACCTTTGCATTGGCTTGGAGAGTTGATGTCACCTAGGGAACAGAGCACTGGGATGGGATCAAGGATTTATCATCTTATTGGCCACTAATATTCCATGTAATTTAGCTTCTTCATCTGTAAATTGGAGTTAATGTTATTACTAACCCACTTTGTGGGGATGCTATGTGGATTATGTTTGTAAGGAACCATGGGACATGAAAAACATTGAGCATCATTTTGCTCTGCTTACCTAAAAGCCACATTATAGCCAACAGAGATGGTAAAAAAGAAATCCTACTTGCAAAACTCTAATGGCATCACTGATAACAATCCTGACAAGTAAAAAAGACCCAGGATTGATTTGGGCCATAGAGTGGGGGAAGAAAGCCAATATTTGGCTAAACAGAAGCCAATAAAACAAAAACTTAAAAACAATATTTCAATAAACAGATTTACTTGAAACTAACAAGGGATTTCTGTACCAATATGCTGTGGAGTTTTGGCCAGGCTAAGCATCTAAAACACGACAACCATTACTGCACACAGTTGTCCAAGGAAGGTCTAATCAGTATCTTATACAATCACTCACTCATGCCACAACTGAGCATACTATATTATTGCAGACATGAAACCCAGGATTGTTTGTTTTCTTTAGTGAAGAACCATTTAAAATATTTGTTATTCAATAACTGATAAATACGATGAAAATGTTTTCATATTCAACTGTAATACCACTTCTTAGCTCAGATACTTCATCTTTATGAACTGCATTGGACAACAGTGCTACCCAAGTTACAAGAACAGTCAGGCCTGGAAGGGAAAAAACCCACATACTTTCAAGGTCTACAGTGAAAGAGTTCTTGGGTCCTAAACGTCCATCCTGAAGTTTGGCAACAGTAGCTCTTTCCAACTCCAAAAGTTTGATGTTCTATTTACTGTGCATCTTTTCTGCTTCAACAGCGCACTCATCAAGTCAATTTTCTTTTCACTCAATGACATAAAATTCACTGCCAAAAAGCTTCACTAACACAGTTTTAAGGTTGCCCAGTGCTACCTCAATGCCTTTCCACAATGTGGCTTTAACACAAACCTCTGAAAACCTGGAAATACAGAATTACTGTAATGTCTCCCACACCATATCATACCCATATAAATTTAACTCTGTCCTTTGGTCACTGGCAATAGACACTGGGACCATGCAAAGCCTGACTTCTCAAGAAAGCCTACTATTTTCTGTGTTGTGTCCAACACAATTCTACACTACGCCATCATGCCTCTTCAAACACTCAGACCCTCACTGTGTTAGGTATAACAAATTACCAGACTTGCCATCTGAAGGATATGCAACTGCAGCTAGAGTTTTTCAGGGACCTCTTTTTTCTGGTGTTGCTATGCAAGAGATCCAAATAGGTGAGATAAGGAAATACCCTTTTTTTTTTTTTTTTTTTTTTTTTACAGAACTAGATTCTTCACAGCCCCTCAAAACAAAACACAGAAAGAGTAATCTCAGAAATCTGCCACGGACAGGACTTGAACTCACAATATGTGGTTGTTGCTCAGATTCAGTGTCTTTAGTATCTTCCCCATAGCGATCCACTGACTGATATCAGGCATGCCGCTATGCCAGAGGTGGGCAAACTATGGCCTGCAGGCCCCTCCTGCCCGGCCCCTGAGCTCCTGGCTTGGGAGGCTCGCCCCCGGCCCCTCCCCTGCTGTTCGCCCACGCCCACAGCCTCAGCTCACTGCACTGCCGGCACAATGCTCTGGGCAGTGGGGCTGCGAGCTCCTGGGGCAGTAAAGCTGCAGAGCCCAGCCTGACCCAGCGCTCTATGCTGCATGGCGGCGCGGCTGCAGTGCTCCAGGCAGCGCAGTAAGCGGGCAGGGGAGTTTAAGGGGGCAGTCAGGGGCCGGGGGGGGAGGGGAGGGGGCTGGTGTGGATAGATGTCGGGGTGGTCAGAGGGTGGGAAACAGAGGGATTGAATGGGGGCAGGGGTCCCGGGAGGGAAGTCAGGAAGGAGGGGGGGGTTGGATGGGGCAGCGGGGGGCAGTCAGGGGCAGAGGTTCCGGGTGCAGTCAGGGTACAGGGGGTGGTGGATGGGATAAGAGTCCCAGGGGAGGGGGGGGGGTGTCGGAGGCTGGGCCACGCCTGGCTGTTGAGGGAGGCATAGCCTCCCCTAACGGGCCCTCCATACAATTTTGAAAACCTGATGCGACCCTCAGGCCAAAAAGTTTGCCCGCCCCTGTTCTATGCACTCTTACTCGCCACAGAGCAGTAGTCCCAGGGCATACGTGTAAATCATTGTAGTGTGGATCCCAAACATGCCAATTTGAAGAGCTAGAATGAACCCAAAACTTTTAAAATACCCTCTGCCACATTGGGCAAGCAGTACTGGATGCTAACAGAGGTCAAAGTCAATCAGATAACACTTGGGGCTGAGGGAAAGGGGCGGGGATGGACGGACAGTGCAATAGTTTGAGCCATAGGTATGAGCAAAAACAAATAATAATAATAATAATGGAAAAGTTTATGACAAGGCTTTTTTCCCTCCCCTGTGCTCTCTATCTCTGTAATCCTTAGATAAAATGATCCCAAGTTTACACCAAAAAACCTACCCTGGGCCCCACTAAAGCCCAGAAATGTTCAAGACAATCTGAATATGCATGTGGATTTTAGAACACTTTGGAAAAAAATCAGCTTTTAAACAGAAAAATCATAGGTCAGCTTTAAACTATAATACAAGGGTCACAGTAAGCAAGGGCTACTCCATAATATTACTAAAATTCCTGTTGAACTACAAAGCTTTGTTTTGATGTGCTAAAAAACTTCTCATATACTTTCTATTTTGCCTGTATCTAAAATTTTTAAGTTATCTACTTTCAATTTCTCACTGTTTCTCCCAAAAAAACCCATGGCACACCGCCTTCAATAAAAGCCAGCATGATTACTGGGACTTCTATTTTATAATCAAAGACTATGTTAAAAAGAAGCTAAAGTTGAGTACATATGAGCAATATTCGGTATAAAAGTTGCAGGTAGGTTTTATTATTCCAAAACCAAGCGTAAACCTAGAAAATTCAGAGTTAAAGTTCAAATTAAAATCAATCCCCACATCTTAAAGTAAAGAAATGCATAGTTATAATAAAACATACAACCTTACCTGTCCTGTTGCGACACTATGCAACAGCCACACAATTTTAATGTACGACAGTAGATCTGATTTTTTTTAAAATTGTGTCAGTATAAAGCATAATTAAGATGTTTGGATACCCTTATATTTCCATGCCTACAGAAACTTGTGACATGTAACTTTCTAAAAGATCTGAGCTATATTATCTCTATCAATATTTGTACATAATAGTAACTTCCTCAAACAACTCCCATAGACAGTTTACACAACTCTATTTGTTCAGTGTGTCTTACTTGATTCTTTGTAGTATTTACACAAGAATACAACTACACCTTAAAATGAGAAAGTGCCTATTGCTCTGATAGATTTCCATTCCTTCACCCCACCCCTTAATATACCTTTGCGCCTGTTTGCATGTGGAGACATTATCTGAATCACTTAGTCCAGAAACATCTTTCCACCTCGGGCAAATATCTGTCACATTAGTTTTGGTACCTACTTCCTTTGGTAATTTAACAAACAAGCACACAGCAAGGATGTAATATATGCATTTGGAATGTTCATATACATGTAGTTCTCTTATGTCTATAAAGGCAGTGTGCAAAACATGACCTCTTAAAAACTTCTGAATATCAACTTCTATAAATTTTGTCTAAAGAGGTATATCAGCACTTATACTTAGAGGGTTGGAACAATATTTTTGGTCTCACTGCCCAGCACACTTTAATTCTGCCACCTATTACTTTTAATTGATTTATAATCCAAATTAAAAGTTACTCTTTCCAACCTGGTACAGTTGAAAACACTTTTGTAATGCTAACTCCCCCCACACTCTTCTGTGATCAGTTTTGAAGCCATGATATGCAAGCACATATACCTGATTATGCACATATTACTAATTCCTCTCTTACTGCTCTAGATCTAAGTTTCAGTTACACTCTTTTTCTTGTCACCCAAAAAAATGCTGCCAGAGAGTTATCAAAAGAAATACCTTTCAACTTGAACAGGAAAAACACTGTTACTGCAACACTGAAAATAAGATTCACTCATAATTTGAAATCTATAATCTTTCTTACCACCTCTTCACAAAGAAAATGGTTTAAAAAAATCTTCAATAGGATCATTAGTTTGTTGTAAAAACTTCAGTAAACTACAGAAGTACAAACAGCAGCCACGAATTAGACCCATATTTTCCAGCTCCAGACACCATATCCTCAGATTTGTACTTATTCAGGCATCAAGTAAAGAGTTTGTCTGTCTCTAAGTACTGTAACAGAATCTACAGTAAAGGAAATTGAGATTTCTAAAAAACAACAACACAGGACTTCAGGCAAAAAGAGATGATTTTAGCTAATTAGTCCATATATACCCTACAAATTTCGGCCAGCATAACAAAGTCAGTAGAGATTGTGAAGAGGTGTTATCCCTGACCAACACCTGTGCTGGCAGAAGTCCTTAATGTAGACTCATTTATATACTGGCAAACGTTTATCCTACTTCACTCAGTGGAAAGAGGAGGCTGGAATTAGCTATGCAGGCAAAAGCATAGTTTTGCTTGAATAAACTACATCTACATCTTCTAGTGTACATATGGTCTTAATGCAAGGCATAGGAACATGCATCTAACTTCAGCAATGTCATTAAGACGGACAAAGACTAAGTAACACTTCCCTCCTAGGTTTCAAAGTGGTAGCCATGTTAGTCTCCTCTCATACTAACTGGCACAACCCATAGTCAGTGGAGTTGTGCAAGGATGTATCTTCATCTACCGTACCAAATAGGGCCCTACCAAATTCTCGGCCATGAAAAATGCATCACGGACTGTGAAAGCTGGTCTCCCCTGGTCTTTTGTGTGCTTCTACCCTATACTATACAGATTTCACGGGGGAGACCAGCATTTCTCAAATTGTGGGTCCTTCCCAAAAGGAAGTTGCGGCCGGGGGGGGGGGGGGGGGGGAGGGGAGGGGAGGGGTGTCATAAGATTATTTTAGGCGGGTTGCCATCCTAAGGGTAGCAGTATCACAAGCCCCCGCTTCCCCCGCACCCACACACTGAATAACCTTGAGACATTCTCCCCCCCCGCCACACACACAACTCCTTTTTGGGTTAAATTTCAGATTTAAATAGCTGAAATCATGAAATTTACTATTTTAAAAATCCTATGTCCGTGAAATTGATCAAAATGGACCATAAAGTCGGTAGGGCCCTAGCCATAAACATGAAGAAAATGAGTGTCTAAATCTATACACTCAAAGCAGCAGCATCATCAGTAACAGAAGTGAATAAGATATTCTTCTCATACTATTTCAAAAAATATAAGAAGATTTAGGAACTTCTTGAATGATGCATTGTTCAATGGACTCCAACTTGAAATCCAGTCATTTAAAAGGGATAAATAACCTCCTTCCCAGTTCCCATGCCAGTTTTATTTTATTTACACCATACTTTTTTAAACTTTCTCTCTTACCTGTTGCTGCTTAGAAGACCCACATAAATTAATGTGTATGTAGATGATGTTCTCATGCTGCTGCTAATAAATATACATAGTGCATATAAACCAAATTAACCATCCACCTGGAGTTTGGCCAAATTTGAAGAAATTAGGTTGTAACTAAGCAAAGTTATTAATTATTGTAAACATTATTAACACAAGAAATTCAGAGTACAAGTTACACTTAAAAGAAATCAAAACATGTTAAGATACACAGGCTCAGTTATGGTTGAAAAATACAACAAATCTATTCCCTTCAAAAACCACTTTAATATAGTCTGTGACCACAAATACTAAAATACTTTAATCATAATTGTATGGTTATTGGATGGCATTACTATATGTTAAAGGAAGAAGAGATAAGTGGTCTGTGAGAAGCATATTTAAGTTTCCTGACCTTTGTGTATGCAAAATTCTCAATTCTTATTAATTTTTTTCAATAATAAGATCACTGATTCAAGGAAATGAAACTGAAGACAATTTGTAAGTCATCTGCTTTACATGTCCCTGTCAATCTATCACCCTCAGACCATCCAGCATGTTTTTCCAAGTGTTTTGTTGGCTTTATGAAGCCTCAAGTTCTTATGCCACAATAAAGCAGTTTTTAATCACTCATTCAAAGTGTTATAAAATCAGGCATATGAAATTAATATAAAACTCAACCTAGCATCATTTTTAAAAAGTTAATCTAAAACTTATGAAAGAAGCTAGCTCAACTATGTTAGAAACTAAGCCCACTATTCTCAAAAGTGGTAAAGCACAGGTAGTAATAATTAAGCTTCAACACACTATTCAAATGTCTCATTCATGTTCTGCAGGAAACATCCCTAGAGGTGAAAGTCCAGTTTAGTCTCTATTCTCATTCAATCACTGGCACCTTAGCGAAGTAGAGCAATGAAACTACCAACTAGTGCCAAGTGCAACATGCGTTTTGGTGATAGGGAAAAATTAGAGACCACAGTATATAGTCCACAATGCTTGGTCACTATGAACCTGAGGCAGATGTGAAATGATGTTTTAGGCCCAGAATCAACAGTTCATCCCTACTCAGCAAAGCACTTACCCATGTATTTATATGCTTTGCTGAACTGGCGATTTAGAGATGAGATTGCCTATCCCACTATTAATCCCTTGAGCCACCTCACCCTCAACATGAAGTGCATGTACAATTAGTTTTTTATAAGGAATTCTCCTAGGGTATTTTGAATTCTACCATAATGAATCCCCAATCTCACAATATACAAAACGGCTCAGATGGTGGAGATATTATGCATGTTGTGAATACATATCTGTGTCATTATTGCCCATTACCATGTAACTGGATGCTGAACAAAAGTTAAAGCAACTGTCTTGGATCCAATGACCCAGGAAGCACCAACTACCGCTGAGTAAAAGAAAAGGTAGCCAAAAATTATAATGTTAACAGGTCAGCTGACAGGACATCAGTTCAGAAGGTGTCTCAAAACCAACATATCAATAAAACTACACATTTAAGGATTATTTTTGTCCCATTAAGAACTTTTCCAGCTTTTCAAAATGTTTAAAGAGAATCAGATGTTAAAAACAATTACAATTAAAGTGTATCTTAAACCCAGACAAGCAGAGAAATTTAGAGTTAGAGCTGGAAGTCTTCCCTAAGCTCACCATGTTATGGGAACAGTATTCAAGGATCTGAGAAATACTGGGCAACTCTACAGGTACTTCAATACCTATGACAAAAAAGGATGGTCAAGGGCAATTTTAGCCTTTGCTGTGAGTTGTTTTTTGTTTTTGTTTTTGTTTTTTTAGTTCTGTAGGAACAGAGACAAATAAGTTATTTGAGGGTAATCTTTTATAGTTTAATTTCTGAAATAAGTATACTATTCAAAAGAGAGTAACTAGGATACTTGTGCAGTTTTAAAATTCACTCAACTATTTTAACTAAGTTTGAGTAAAAAATAATATTTAGTTCTTATACAGTGCTTTTCATCCATAAATCAAAGTGCTTAATAAAGGAGGTCAGTATCGTTATCCCCATCCCAACTGAGGCACAGAGAGGTGAAGTGACTTGCCCAAGATCACCCAGCTCCAGCTGGCCAGTGGAAGAGCCAGGAATAGAACCACGGTCTCCTGAGCTCCAGCCCAGGGCTCTAATCCAAAACATAAACACTCAATATTCCATTTCATTTAACACAAAAATAATTTTATAGTACTCAAAACAGTGTACAACTTACTTCGAAAATAAGTCAGTTATTTTCAGGTACTACACGTGTCATTGATACCCTGGCCAACCTTTCCCCCTCCCAGTCACATTCATTTTTAAGTGTTCTACTCCCATGTAGAAGTGTGGAAAAAAATAAACACAAACATAAGAAGTTAACAGTACAGGAAGGTGATATACAAAATGTGCCATTAAGTTAACTGAAAGGATTATTTTTCTCCGTCATTCTGTTATGATAATGTTCAGTGTCATTTCAAAAAATAAAAACACACTTCTGTCTAAATTAACTTGGTAATATCCTTTTAACTTATTGCCACTTGGAGGTAAACATTTAAAATGACTTATGAAAGGTTTCTGTTGTGAAGTTTAGCCTGGAAAGATTGCTGGCAATATAGTATCTGATTAGTAAATCGGGTAACAGGGCTGGCTGGAAGACTTCATCAAAATCAAATTTCTATGAAAACATGAAACATTTTTTCCTTTATTCTGCTCAGGTCCATAGGAATACTCCAGAAAAAGACATTTACAAATTAAGTTGTTATTTAGGTAAATATACCTGTTCACATGTAAGACCTAATTCTGAAAAAATGTAAATAATTTACTAACTGCAGCAGCCCAATTTGAAGAAAATGGAACTCCTCAACATACTAGGCTATGGCCTGTAGTATTAGTGGAATTAGATCTTAATTCTTTGCCACTCAGTTTAAATTTAAAAACTGCTGCCAATAATATACTTAGGATATGTCTACACTATGCAACTTTTAGCAACAGGGCTGTCTCACTACAACCGTGTCCCAAAAGGCACACAGCGTAGCCGCTGTTTATCAGCTCCCCAGCTCACAAAAAACCTTCCATTCCCAATGAGCAGCATTAGCGTTGTCAGCCAACAAAGTGCCGTTCACACCAGTGCTTGTTGTTGGCAAAACTTTTGTCTTTCGTGTGTGTGTGTTTTTTAACACCTCTGAAAGACGAAAGTTTTGTCGTTCAGTTGCCAGTGTAGACATAACTCAAAAGAACAAACTAAGGCTAAGTGCTAATAGGTGTTTGGGGAAAAATTTTGAATGAATATGAAATTTAATTATCTAAATATATTCTATAACATCAATAAAAGGGGTTTCAAGAGCAAAATCAAAGCCTGTACCTCTAAGGACCAGGTCCTATACACAATTAGCACATCAGTAACTTTACTCATATAAATTCTGTAGTCCAATTTAATATGCATAAGTAAAGTTATTCACATGCATAAGTATTTTCATTATCCAACTCTGTATTAACTTCTTAATGATATGGCTTCTGTTAAGCTTCACCACTCTCAAGGAAGCACCAGTAGTCTGAAATAGGCAACACTTCTTGTACAAATTGTAAAATTTACAATTAGAAAACAGAACACTACACACAAAACATCATTTGTAATAACTTTCTCCCTGTGAAGCTGAAGAGGGGAGCATATGTGGATGGCTTACGATGCAGATGGTAGATATTTGGAAGGGAGGATTGTGTTTTATTTTAAACATATCTGTTTAAGTTGTGAAATAGATGATGTTCTATATGTAAGATACAAAATGTCATAAAAGCAGGTTTTGCGTAGGCTTTTAGTAATTCCCGTCTTTCTCTCAAAATTACTACTACTGTTTATGTAGCACAACAGGAAAGAGTTATAATACTTGATTTATACCTAAGTGATTATTCTTCCTCACCCCTATCACTCTGTAGAAGTACCTGAATTGTGTGACATGAAGGGACTGTCTCTAGAGGTAAAAAGGTAGTTCGTTTTCCATGACTTTGGCAGTGTCATCTGATAAGCCAACAAGAATGCCAAACAGAACCTATTATGAAAAAATCTGACAGACCACCAAACTCATTTCACATATCTTCATTTGATAGCTATGGATCTGTATTTCTGACCTTTGACAAATCTGAACCAGCAACCTAGAGACAAGTGCAAGATTTTTCCATATCTCATTAATAATTCTGTAAACAATCCAGTACTCTTAACTTTTTTGTATTTTACTGAAGATGGATATAGAAAATTAAGGTATCAACTGAAATCTATTTTCCTACTTACTTATGGAAACCAAAAGAAACTAAGTTTAATTTCTTTTAAAAAAATCAGATATACAGTCAAACCTTGTGTTTGCTATATAAGAAGTGTCCAGTTAATATGTCAAAGTTAGCAAAATCTCTCTTTGTAAGTCAAGTTCATTTCGAAACAAGCATATTTGCTACAGTAACTGCTGCATCAGTTCCTAGTAAACCGTACTGTCAGCTACTTGTGAATGTTTTCGCCTTATCATGCTCATTGTATTTTGCCAAGACTGAAGTATTGTCCAACAACTAAACATTACCTTCTAATTACAAAATTCTAGCAAATACTTAGACTATACCTGATTTAGGTAATGCTTTGAATCTTTACTGTAAGATCAGTTGGTTCTATGCATTCTTTTAACATTTTCTTAATACTCTCCATTAACACAGATATAAAATATTTTACAGCATCTTGTAATGATGTTGCTGTCAGAGAAAACAAAGTTGTAGATTTTGTTACTGAGAAATTCCAGATTACCAGCAAACACACTGGAAGCCATAGTTTATTGTTCTCTCATTCTTCAATTCCTTACTCCACATAGCCGAATCCCAAGCTAACTTGACTAAAATACAGTGAAATGTGACTCGGGAAAACACAAGGCTTTAAAAATGGTCTTTAAAGTCTGAATGAAATTACAGTGGAAACTGAATGAGACATTTAGAGTGGTCGCTGTATGGGACCTTCAACAGGAAATCTGTCAATTTCACAAAAATGAGTTAGAAATCGTTTCAGCCAGTACAAGTGCTCCCAAGTTTTCTTGTCAAAAGACCCACATGAACAAAAGGAGAGTATCTTGACTACCTAGGGAAAGTTCTGTCAAATACACAAAGTAAAAGTAAAAATAAATTCTCCAACCCCTATCAGTTACAGTAGTTTTAGAGGTTACTTGTAGGTAAAAAATGTGCCAGTGAATTAAAGAAACGTGAGCGCAACTGTGCACTCCTGATGTGAACTACAGTTAAGTGCCTTATACTGAAACCAGCTCAAAGAAAAAACTTTCATGTACATGATTTAATACACCTCATTACGTCTTATTTTAAATAATAAGAGTGGTGAATTCAAAATTCTAATATGCAATTTTTCCAGAAAAAATAAAAATCTAATAAACCACGATTTAAGTGAATAATATAAAAGGATAGGAAAATGGGATATAAAACTAATTATATAACTTCCACAAAGTTGTCCATTCTGATATGATGACTCCTTTCTATATTTTGCAGAATTGACAGAATAATAAATTTAAACTTCATTTGGATTTCCTTGTTAATATTGTAGGTTTCCTGTATTGACAGCTAGCTTTACATATATTGGTACATATTATATATTACTACTAGTAGTATAGAAAATACAGAAGACACAGGATTTGTTCCACTCTTGGTTTTTTCACAAAAAATGTCACTGTTCTCGACTATGCAGTTCTGCTACAAAGTTTTCTAATAAATATTTCTAAACAAATTCAGTTTCACCTCTATTCATATTCACTTTTTTGTATATGTAACATTGTGACAACCATTTAATTAAACAGCCACAGGGATGTTTCAAAAACGTCACACAACTTGGGTATCAGCAATATCAAGTTTTATTAAAACACTGATAGTTTATAAAAGGTCAGTACAAACACTTTCTATAGAAAGTCATGTTATGAACCAGCAATTGGAGTTTAATTTTTGAGCTAGTACCCTGCCTTTAGTCTTGTTCTCATTATAGGCAGTAAGTCAATAGGCAGATCATGTGCCAAATCCGGACTGCCAGATGGTTTTGAATGGACCACAACATTTCTTATTTACTTATTATCATTATTGTTACTGCGGCGTGAAAAATGTTTCTCTAGAGTCTGGACCTTGACTATACCTTGACCAAAAAATATGGACCATGACAAAAAATAATTGACTACCCTTGCAGTAAGTAAATGAAGTATGCTCAGTATTCATTGTACATTCTTTCCGTTAGACCAGGGGTGGGCAAACTACAGCCCACGGGCTGGATCCGGCCTGCCAGCCATTTTAAGTCTGCCCTTGAGCTCCCTCTGGGGAGCAGGGTCTGAGGCTTGCCACGCTCCAGCTGGCGCGCACGGCTGGGAGCCGCTCCATGGCCCCTCTCCTGTGCTCCAGTCAAGAAGCAGAGTCAGGGGCTGCTCCACACGGCTCCCGGAAGCAGCGGCATGACTGCACTCCAAAGGCCCCCTCCGGCATTCCAATGGGAGCTGCAGGGGCAGCAGACAGGACAGCGCGTAGAGCTGCCTGGTCACACAGTCAGGTAGGAGCTGGAGAAGGGACATGCCACTGCTTCCGGGAGCTACTGAGGTAAGCGCCGCCCAGAGCCTGCACCCCTGAGCCTCTCACCACGCCCCAGCCCTGATCCCCCTCCCACCCTCCAAACCCCTCATCCCCTGCCCCACCCCAGAGCCCGCACCCCAGCCGGAGCCTGTACCCCAACCCCCAGCCCTGATCCCCCTGCCCTCCAAACCCCTTGTTCCAACCCAGAGCACCCTCCTACAACCCAAACTTCTCATCCCCAGTTCCACCCCTCTCCAGCCCAAAGCCCCCACCCCCAACCAGAGCCCTCACCCCCACCCCAATTTTGTGAGCATTCATGGCCCACCATACAATTTCTATTGCCAGATGTGGCCCTCGGGACAAAAAGTTTGCCCACCCCTGCCCTAGACTCTTAGCAGTAAGCACGTACATACTGTAAACGTCACTACTATATTTTAAAAAAATTACATGCAAATTACTCAAAGTAAAACATCTTCCTTTCAGGCATCTTTTGTTCATTTCCACTCAAATTACATGCTTTCCAGTTACAGACTTTTTCTTTAGCTTATTATCCTATTATTAACTTGAAAGTGATAGTTGCATCTTTGCCCTATAAAAACTGTAACGCCTTATTTTGTATCGATTTAGTAAAGTTCTGAAGTCTAAACAGAGGCTTGGGGAACAGGGGGCAAGAGCTACCAAAATCCATTTCCTAGTTGAGAAATAATCTAACATGCAGTAGAAGTACACAGCAAGTCTACTCTAAAAATCTCTATTTAGTCTTGTAGTCAAAACATATTGGAGAACTGTAACAGTTACACTGTTCATAGTCTAACTCCATACTTCACACAAATCAAAGAAACTGGTTTTCAGAGAGGCTTGGAAATGACAAACAGCTGCATTTTCATAACATTCTACCAGTTATTACTCTATAACTAAAGAAAAGAGTTCTCTGAATGCACTGAGCTACATTTATATCTGTCCATTTTCTTTTCTGCATGGATTATGAGTCCAAAGCCTACATACAAGAAAAGCTGCATCTGGTATGATCATCAAGCACTTCAACAGGAATGAAAAACAAAAACAAAGAAAAATACTTTCTATTAGAAAAAGACTGGAATTAGACCTGACTGGTTCCCTGCTGGAGAGAGCATTTGCAAGTGACACAGCTGAAAAAGTTGCTCTACTTCACATCCTCTACTATGCATAGGGTGCCCAACATTGACTAGCCAATTACGTTTATTTCCTTCGATGAACCGACTCGGGTGTTTGTAAACATAGCTTGATGTGCACCTAAGGGGCTGAACGAAGCGAGGAGGAAAAAGGGAAATCTCGGCAGCGGCACGTGGAAGAGAAGGGACCTCACACCACTTGCACAAGGATTTCAGGGGCTATTAATCTGTTTGCGAGCTCGAGCCAAGGCTTGGAGAGGCCGTTTCAGCTCACTCTCAAACAACCTGCCCAGAGGGGGGGACGCTTCCTGAGTCACTCCGGGCATTAATCCGGGGAGGGAGGGAAGCGGCTCGGGCCAAGAAGATTATCCTCCGGCAGCGCGCGCTAAGCAGGAGCCCAGACGGGGCTGGGGGCCTGGCGGAGGGGAAGGCGGCTGCCCCAGCTGGGGAGGGGGAGGAGAGAGACCAGAGCCGGACCCAGGCGGGGCGGCGGAATGTGACGGGAATGGGGTGGGGTCCATCCCCTCAGCACCCGCGGAACCGGCCTGCGACGGGCCGGGGGGGGGAGGGTCTCAGCATCCAGTCTGCGGAGCGTTGTGCCGCGGGGGCCGGGCCTGAAGGAGCCAGGGGGCGGTTGGATTCTCCAGGCAGCGGGGCTGAGACGGGACGGGACCCGGCCCTCGGGGGCAGGAGGCGAGCGGGCTGCCCGCGGCGGCCAGAGCCCGGGCACTGAGCGGCCCCGGCCCCGGCCCCGCTTACCTGGAGGTCGGTGAGGAGAATCTCCCTCTCCGCCGTGTTGGACGCCATTGCGCTCTGGTTTGAACTCCGCACCTGGACGTTGCTGCTGCTGCCGCCGCCGCCGCCGCCGCCGCCGGGGAGGGGAGGGAGGCGGGTCCGGGTCCGGGACTAATCGGGGGGAGGGGGCGCTGAGTGCTCAGCCCAGGCGGGAGGCTGGGGGATCCGGGAGGGGCAAGAACCCCCCCTCTCATGGGGGTCGGCGCGAGCGCGGCGCTGCGCTCCCCGGCTGGCTGCCCACCCGAGCTCCGCTTCCCCCACCCTGGCTCCTCCTTGCTCGGCTCCGGCAGCCCTCGGCCGCCGCCTCCACCGCTGCTGGCTGGGGCCGCCCGCCGCGGCTGTCGCACCATTTGGCTGTCACCCTGTCGCAAACGCGTCGCTGCTTTGCGGCTCCCTATGAGCACGTGATGGGATGGGGGGGTGCAGGTTCGTGGGGAGTGAACCCTACAGCTTGCCACTTGGGGCAAAGCGGGAACGGGCCGAGGGTAGGGGCCACCCCCCCGCATCGCTGTGAAGCGGGAAATTGGGAGGAGATGGTGCCCCCCATTGTTGCCAACTCGTGATTTTTTGTTAGGTTTTTTTGCGGGAAGCCCTGCGTCCATAAATCCCCAGCTCCTGGAGTCCTGTTACTACATAAACCTCTCAGCTTTCCTAAATTTCTGATCTTCATGGTTGCAGTGAAAAGCTAGAATCTTGAAGCGCAAACAACAGATAGTCCAGTAGAACACCACCTCCCCTCCCCCAATATTATTTTTAATGGTGATTTCAGGAAGCCGGACTCAGGATTTATGACCACTTGGATTTGACAATACAGCACACAAACATAGCCCAGAAGGAGGCTGAGGGGCAGTTCAGTAATATGTTTGATATATAGACAACAGTGTTTGTGCCTGGATTTGGGCAGGAGAGGCATCTCTGCCACATTTGGGAATTAGGCTCATTCACTTATCCTCATTGCCTCCCCAGGTCAGAAGGAATCCCACTTTTAAACCATTTGTTTCCTCCTCCCTGCCACTAAGGCCTGGTCTACAGCCAACACAAAGTTGCTCCAATCTACCTGCAAATATGATTTCAAACCAGTTTAGTTAAGCTGGTGCCAGGCCAAGTGTGGTTACAGCAGTTTAGCTTGTTTCAGTAAATGTAGTGGCTCAGTCTAAACTGATCATTACCATTTATGAACTAATGGAAGTGTGTCCACACAGGGATTTGCACCTATTTAAAATTGCTTTACAAATAGATTGTTAGTTAAGCCAGTGCAATGTATTTGTATAGACAAGGTTTAAGCATAGCTTGTATACTCTAGAACTGGAATTTATGTTTTCACAGATATAAAAAAAATCAAACAATAAATTACAATGACTATTTCCAGGCTGGGCTTGCCAGCAGAGATTGGCCAGAACAGCTTGAGTGTACTCATACTACTGCTGCTGAGCAACAAGGAAGCAGCAACACTCCCCAGCAGAAGCTGGCATGGGGTGCAAAAATGTGAACATGCGGACTGTCTTTCTTACATAAAAACAAAGCTGTCAAAATAGTTCTACAGTAATCATATCAATCTGTACCTATATTTTAGGGGTATCTTTATAGATAAGATATAGATAAGGCCTAGTTATTTATAACTCAACATAGTTACTTAAACCTGAATCCTGCAAACACACATGTAAGTAGCCCTGTTGAAGCTGATGTTGTACAAAAATTACAACTATTTCCTAAAAACTATTATAGACAATATATAACAAGGTTTACTCTGCAACTGCATAACTAGTTGTCCTGATTTTACTGATAGGGTCCCAGTGGCACACATTCTGAAAGTTTTGGGTAATAATGACAGCTTTGCCATGGGAACTTAAATAGTCATACTTTTAGTTAATGGATTGAGAAAGGACAGGTATATCAAGTCTTCATCTTATTTATAGCACCATATTTAGGGTAGACACTTCATATAAACCTACTTCAGGTTGCTCTAAGTTGTACCAGGGGAGGGGACTGACTCAGAATCCGTATAAGGGAACAAAAAGGTGATTTAAAATAATCTTTGCATCCCTTTCCAAGACTAAATTAATTTGTTTAGCCCACACAAGGGAATCATGGGACGGCTTTGCCAAATCATAGGTTGAGTTGAGCTCTCTTGTTAAGAGCCAGTTTTTCAGCATGCGCTAGTGTCCGCATGTATACTCAGACTGTCTTGAAAACTGGTATGCCTCATCTGGACTGAGGGTGGGGAAGCTGATGTAATGTAGCATCACTTTGCCAAGAGATTCCAGAGCTACAGTATCTCCCCCAAAAATATTTAAAAGGGTTATTAAAGTGTCTTTCTGCCTCTATAAATTGGCACACATCTGTGATCCATGCCAGAGAAAGTGATTTTCACATACACTTTTAGAATAGTGCACCGTAAGCTTGAGGCACTGCACTGTGATGATCATCTGAATGGAGCTCAGCTCACATGGTGGCTTAGGGCAGGGGTAATCAACAGGCAAACTGCAGGCCAAATCTGGGCTGACAGACACTTTTGAACAGATCCCCCCAATTTTTTTTTTTACTTATCGTTATTGTTAATTTTTTTATTATTTTCTCTGGAGTCTGGACCTTGACTATATCTTGACCAAGAAATCTGGACCATGACAAAAAAGAATTGACTACCCCTGGCGTAGGGGAATATGCAGTTGTCCTGCATCCAAGCACTGTTCAAGAGCTAAGAGTCCTCTCCTTTGCAAATACCTGAAAGTGTCTGGTTATGCAAGCACTCTACTTGGGGTCAGGAACTGCAAAGAGACTTCTTTTGGTAGTTGTGCCTCAAGTGTAGGCAGTATTATTGAAGAGCTTTAGAGCAGATTTTTTGAAGTGCTCTAAGATCCATATCCATAAGGAGATTGTCTTGAAAATTGGTATGCCAGAACAGGGGGTGGGGTAAACTTTGTGGTGCAAGTTTAAAGTCATTCGGTCAAGGAGTTCCCAAGATACAGCCTCATACAGTCATGCACAATGACTTGCTTTTGATTTTTAGTGTATATTGAAAGTTAGTCTAAAATCTGCTTGCCATATTGAAAACTGGTCTGACAATAGGGGCAGGGGTATAAAAATGACACCACAGAGGCCAGTCCAAAAGAACTGGTTCTTTGGTGGAGAGGCCCACTGAACTCAGTCAGGACGCACTACCACCACTTCCTCAGAAAACAAGGGACATTCACGGACATAAAACTTTGTTAACAAACAGTTAAGGTTGCCTAGTGCTTTCTCACGCCCTTCCAAAATGTGGAAGGTGGCTAATCTTCAGCCTCTATCAGGAAATACAGAGTTAATGTTGTGTGTGGGAGCCATTACCTTAACTCTGTGTTTCCTAGAGTTGGCAGGAGACACTGCAACCAAACAAATCTTGACCTATCCCCAACAAAAACTACCATTTTCTGTGTTGTATCCAACCCAATTCTATACTATCATTGCTCTTCACAGACTCACTGCATTAGGCATAGCTGTAGTGGTCCAGGATTAGCAGCAGCAAGTTGCAGACTCACACAGTTCTCACAGGAGATGTACAGATGAAGCTAGAGGAGTCAGGAGCCCTTTTTTTCTGGGCATGCTCGTTGGGTGTGAAAAATGAGATGGAGAGTGCTGACTCAGCACTGTAATAGGAACCTATTTTTATTCTTTGTTAGTTTTTCCTCTTAATTTTCCCTACTGTTAATGGAAGCATGAGGCAAAAGTTGGAAACAATATATATATATATATTTTATTTTGTTTCCTATTGTGGGAACTAAAGGTTATAAAGCTGTGCTCTAAAGAGTTCACAGTTAGATGTATTTAGGGACAAAAGCTATTTAGGTTGGGCTACAGTTTAATGTAGTTCTTTGGTTTTCTTCTGTACTATGAAATAAGTAAAAAAATTGTATTAACTACTCAGGATCTTAAATCTCACAGATGTTGTGATCTAAAAAAAAAAAAGCTCATTCAAAGAAACCTCATACAGTAAAAATGAGAATGGAGGATAATGTAGCTGCTTCCCCTCCCCCCCATCCCCCCATGTAAAACTCTTTTTAAATTACTTTTCTCATAATAACTAAAAGTGGGATTTTTAGGAATAATTTGAATGAAGGGAAGGTGCTGATTTGGTTTGTGTAGTGAATTCCACACCAAATGGGGTCATTGGGAGTGCATAAGTGGATATTGAGGCTGTCATTGATGATGCAGAGGAGGGGATTATGGCATGGAATAAAATGTAGAACTGTTAGCACTAAAGCTGCTAAATAAGGGGTATTTGGGTTATGTGATTTTTGTCTGTTCTTAAACTATTTGGTTACTTTTATTCATAAAACCAATTCATAACTTTTCTACGAGTTATTTCTATGATAGAACTGTTGCCCCATTATTGATCATTGCATGTTTGATGAGATTGTCTGTTCAGTGCTTGCATTTTATACATATTAAGTTAAGACCAGCTTTCTGTTTAAAGCTTGACTCTTAGGTGCTCTAAAATCTATACAATTGATTGGATTGCCTTGAAATTTGGTGCCCCTCATGAGAGTGCAGGGTTCTGTTAACAGTCCAAATTTGGGGACATTTAATCAAGGGGTTCCCAAGTTATGGTACCCAGAAAAAACAGCTTTTCTTAAAGTTGACATTCTGGCAATGTATTTTTGTTCAGAGACAGAAATCAAACCAGGGTCTCATACACTCAAGGGTTACTCCAATAGAATGCATGGCACCCACCGAGCCATTGTGGGAAATCAAATTAAAACATTATTTCAGAAAGAGTTGGCTTTTCTAGTTAACTTCTTGAGAAGGCTCACATACTTAATGGATTATACTGAGCATGTATTCAGAGAGGCGCTAAGTATCTGGAAAACTATCTCAAATCACAGGACTTGGCTGGTTCTGAGGGCATCAATGATTATCAAATCCAAGCAAGGTCTCAGGTACTGAGAGTTTGAATCTAATCCAGGCAAAAATCCGAAGGTTGTTAAAAAAAAAAAAAAAAGAAAAAAAAAAGGCAGGTATATTGCTTCAGTCTATCAAAGGAGAGTTTTATTTTGAGGGAAACAAAATGTGAGTACCGCAGAATATTGAGACAGTGCTGAAACTTTTTGATAAGAAACACATGCACATACTCACTGGGAGGGGAGGGATGATTAGCTGGCACAAAAGTGGATGGTAATAGGTGAAGAGAGGTTTGGTTCTGCAGCAAGGAATAGGAATAAAAGGGTGTCAGGGAAGAGAAGAAGGTCTGGGGGCTCAGGTAAGGAGAACACAGAGGAGGTGTTGGAGTATATGAGGGGTAGCAAAGGAAGTTGAGGAATTAAGGGTGGGGGAATCAGCCCTGAATTCTCCCCTTCCATGTGTGCTGGGATCTTGGGGAGCCCTTCTCCCCTGGAGGGATCTGAGCCCCTCTCACTTTCAGCTATATGTTCTGGGGGACCCTGCTCCTCTTGGGTGTCTGAGCCCCTCTCCCTGCCCCTCCATGTGAGCTGGGATCTGGAATGGAGTGACTGAAGGTAAAAAATTTAAACATCTGAAATCCCCTCCCAAAAAGTTAAGATACACATCACCCCTGTGTGGGGGTAATGGAGGCTGGCCAAGAGTGTGTGTGGGAGGGGCAGGCTGGGTGGACCTGGGGCCTGGCTGGGGAAGTCTAGCTGAAGCAGAAACATGAGTCACAGCTAGATCTGGGTAATGGGAGTGAGGGGCCCCGCTCAACATGCAGCTCGGGCTATATAACCAAGGTAGTGTGTGCCCCTCTAGTAAGCTGCTGCCTGTGATATGCATACACAGAGCACAGGATGGGAGACAGCAAGGAGCAAGTTCTTATACGTTAATTCTACATTGCCAACCAATGGCTTAACACAAGGAGAAGGGGAAAGAAGCACTGCAGAATCACATAGCAACCGTGTGGTCTATGGGAAAGGCCACTGACCTATTGGGTGACCTTGGGCAAGTCACTTCACCTCTCTGATCCTCAGTTTCTCCATCTGGAAAATGGGGATAATGATGTAAAGTTCTTTGAAATCTACTGATGAAAAACACTACATAAAATCCACGTCTTTTGATTATTGCCTAGCCACAGTAGCGTATCAACTGCAAATCTGGTAAGAACAATTACTTAACTAACCTCCACAGCATGCCCTTGTAGCCAGAGGTGTCCATGCAGTGCTCTGCCTCTGTTTTCCCCTTCTTCTGGGCTTCTTAAACTCCACAGAGTCCAAAGGAAATTAAACATTCCCCTCCTAGGGTCCAAATTTATTCAGTCCTCTGGGCCACTGGCCCTCCAGGCCCTAAACCCAATTCAGTGTTTCTTGCCTGGTAATCCAAAATAACATTTTTTTCAAAATAGAACACAAACTCACTGTCCTTATCCAAGTTTCAGTTAGTCACAGACTCTCCTCCACAAGGATCTTTCTTTCTGCCTCCCAGCTCCTCAAGTTTGTTCTTCTCCACAGGCCTTCCCTGCTGAACTTTCTGATTTCCTACAACCTCTGCAGGTATTGCCACAGTTTCCTCTAAGGTGGGGCTCATTCTGTAATCAATGTTGGCTAGCACCAGCCCTCCAGCCAGGAAGGGGCACACCATAGTTTTACAGACCATTAACTCCTAACAACAAGTGTTTCTTTTTCTGTTTAAAAAACTAGGAAATAGCAAAAAAATTGTTAATACAAAGTTAAGGTTGCCTGTCGATAGCTCATGCCCTTCCAGAACATAGAGTTCTGCAGAACTCAAACTTCTGAAGACCAGAAAATACAGAGATAAATGCCCACACAAGCTTAACTCTATTCTTGTTGAACAACACATATACCCTGCCTTTTCACTTGCTACTTGCAATTGCTCTACTCTCAAACTCTGAGCCTATGCCCAGACAGACTACCATAGTTGTAAAATGTAGAACCACTTCATCTTCTTTTAAAACCCCTTCATATTTGCACATAGGATACCATCTAAAAAACTTATACTTTCCTTTACCTATCATTAAATCCACAGACTGCTCTCATATCCCACCTTGCTACTGACAGTACCAATAGCAAGGCACCAGTGGCCAGCTGTTGACACAACCTGTATTAAACTGATGCAGACTGTGAACTTCAAAGTATGTATGCACTTTTCCTTAGCTGTTGCTCTGCTATAATTTAATAAACTAAGACGGCAGTGCCGCAAATGGATGTACTAGCCCTTGTGCAGAGTTTCAGGGAAGTCAATGGGATTCCATGCAGGCACCGGGATTTGTGCTAGTTCATCTATTGCAGGATCAGGTTCCTAGTGTGGCCTGACTCAAGTCATTCTCGTTCAGCTGCTGTACCAGTCAAAAGGTGCTTCAGCTGTCAAGTCTTGGAATGCAACACACACTCATAAATGTTACAATCCAGTCCTCCTGGGTGACAAAAATAGCACTGTTCTCTCTTGAATTGAATGCATGATGTTTGAGTTCTGATTGTATTACTCAGACTTATGATGATATAAGGGGGGTCACGTCTTTTTCCTGTAGATATATTCAGTATGTGTGGCATGTAAATAGTGCTCAATTTTTCATTTAAAGACTATATAAAGTATCAGAATCTGGCTAAAATGATATTTTACTCCCTAAAGATTGTTAAATAGTCTGAAGAATAATTTGATGAAAAATTATGAGGCGCCCAATTCTGCAACACTCTGTATGGGTGGAATCCCAACAGGTTTCAGCGGGGCTCTGTCTGGACATGGGCCTGCCTGTGTGGAGCCAGTTGCAAGATCAGGGCCTGTTTCTGTAAAGAATTATAACTTGGATTTTTTGAATTTAAGATGACAATTAACCTAAATTAACTGTTTTTAATACTGATATCTAAATACTAACTAAGTGGGGTCTTTAAATTAAGGCTATGGTCCTGCAATTGGATCCATTCAGGTGGATCCTTGCCACCATCCTGAGCCCCATTGACTTGTACTCAATTTGATTATAGGATCAGGTCTTAATGTATTAGGCCTCAATCCTGCAATGAGTTCTGCACAGATGGACCTTGTGCTTATGCGCCTGGCTCATTATAGCCTAAGGCCTAAGTTTTCTGAGAGTCTTATTACCAGATACATAGATTCATCCAAATAATACAACTTTACTCTTACAAAGTTTTCCTGGTCTCAATTGCTTCATTGTTTTTCCAATCACAAGGATAGCTTCCCCAAATCCTCCTCTATTAAAACAAATGGTGTCTGATTCAAAGTCTGTACTTAGCTGTCTTTCATCATCCAAATGAGATGAGCTCCCAGAAAGATGTATTCAAGAAATTAAGATTCAAGCGGTGGTATCCTGTATGAAGAGATCTACATTTCTGAAGCAGTTTTGACAGCTGTGATTTTGAGTTGCCACCAGTATGGATGCTTAATCTGTTAATTTGAAATTGGGGCTCTGACGCTATTGAAGAGTTTTCACATGCTTCCTTTTGCTGTAGTGTGGGGCGCTTTTTAGATTTTAGAAACATAAAATCATACAAAAGACTTTACAACTATCAGAAATAAACAGTTTGAGCTATATTGTGGTTTTCAAGCCATGGCTTGCATTGGAGGAAGGGGAAATGAGTTGCACAGCTGTGGAAGTCATTCTGGCTGATTCAGAGGAGCAAGGAGTACGTAGCTGAGCAGGAACTCTACCGCTGTTCGAGAGGGGGCAGCATAGGTATTCCCAGTGATGTTGGCCAGCGTGGAAGAGGAATGTGTCCTTACCATCTTTGAGACATCTATCACTGCCAGCAGTGCTAGATTCATGCCAACTTCATCCTTATTGAAACTGTAGCTTAACTCCCAGCACAATGGGCAGAGGAGAGGCTTGTTGTATCCCTCTCCCTCTTGCTGTACACGGAGAGATACATTTTGAGCTCTTATATTGATTTTGATAATGTATTACCTTTGTTTGGCCTCATCTATGTCTAAGCTACTGTCTTCAGTGTCTACAGCAGAAATGGAGACTAAAGTCCTTTATTTAAAAACTGCACAGACACCCAGAAGTGCAGTGCAAATTTCTCCACATTGTTCAGCTAGTGTGTCTCATTGTGACAAGTCTGCAGTGTAACTATGTCACTCAGGCAGTGTGAAAAATCCATACTCCTGAGCGATGCACTTCTGCTGACCTAACCCCCGCTGTTAGACAGCACTGTGTTCACAGGAGAACTTCTCCCTTTGACATAGCTACCGCCGCACACAGAGGTGGATTAACTACATCCATAGGAGAAGCTCTCCTGTCGGCATAGAGGCATCTTCACTTAAGCACTGCAGCTGCACCAATGCAGCATTTTAAGTGTAGACCTGCTCAAAGGGTCCATACTCCTATGATCTTTGGTGAGTCCGCTTATATAACCAACAGTTCTGCAATTGTGCCCAATGCCACTAGGAACTAACCATAAACAAACTGATTTTATGTAGACCACCGCACAGTGTTAGATGACTTGTCATGACCAGCTTTTTTCCTCCCTCTCTTTCTGTGTCTTTGGGTGTCATCTCAGAACTAGTAACCTTCATCTGAACTTTAATGAAAGGTTTTAAACTCATAGGTAGTTGCTTAGTGTTCTAAGATGAATGATCAATGAAAGTGGCAGCTCCATCGTCAACAGATAGAGAATTAAAAAAAAAAAAGATAAATCACCACGAAGCTTTACAGCGAGCTCAACCCTGCAATCTCTCCACCATGTCCTCATATGTGCAGATCTCCTTCTACCCTACTAACGCCACAGCTCTGCTCCTCTAGCAGCCAACTTACACCAGCCAGGATCTCGACCATTATGTAAAAAGAAAAGATGATATTACAGAGTTCCCAGGACAAACTACCAGCTGCAAAAGAGAAAGACAAGATCAAGAACTAATCGTATCAAACTCAGACGATGTTCTATTTCTATGTTCATGCCTGGTATTGTAAGACTGCACAGGGACCTGGCCATCCCCCAGTGTAAATTAGAGAGGTCTCGGGGTGCTCTGATTAATGATCTATTTCCTGTGACCTCTGGAAGCAGAGAATACTTGTAGTGGAGTATAATCCAGCCATTTTCTCCAACATACCCCTGTTTTGTCCCCTGTGGAGGGGGTTGGGAGCAGGGCTCATGTAGAACCCTTACACTACCTCTGCACCAGCTGAGAAGGTCCCCTTTACAAGGAATATTCTCAGAGGTCCATTTCTGCCTCCTCTTATCATAACTGAGAATGAGGCCCATAACGCCTGATCTTGCGAAACATTCTCATTGACTTCACTGGGAGCAGGATTGGACTCAAAATTATTCACAACAAAAAATGAATAACTGTTTATATTTAATCCTCCTTGGAAATTCATGGTCCTGATATATATGAAGAAAATAGGATTTAATTATTGTGGCAAATTGCCAGCACTACTTTGATGGATCTTGCGCTCTCTCTTATTGGGGAGGGTTCAGGGCTTCATTTCTCGCCCTGAACTGGGGATATTCACTGCCCAACTAGTGTCCTAGAGGAGGGGAGTGAAGAGGGAAGGACCTGGGCCTGCCCTCTACTCCAGGTCCCAGCCCAGGGGCCCTAGGGATAGTGGTAAACTGCTTGAACTAGCGGGTCCTTCCCCTGGGCTACTTCCCTCTCCTGCCCTTCAGCTTGTGGGGCTTCCTGCCATCTCTCTGCGCAAACCAGGTGTCCCTTTACCTAGGGTCTTGGTCTTCTTAGCCCACCGCAGCACTTCTCCAAACTCTCCTCTGCTTCCCTCCAAACTGCTCTCTGCTCCAACTCCAATCCACTCTGCTTCAACTCCTTCCCTTGTCTGATTGAAGCATGGGGGGGTGTTATCAGGTGACTGGCTTCAGGTGCTTTAATTAAGCAATAGCAAACTTTCTTTCCTTCTACTACTCTCCTGCTGCCCCCTAGCCTGGGCTTTCCTTGCTTTTTGCCCCTGCTTTCAGCTTCCCTCCCAACTAGGCCAGATGCTCTCCCTCCTTCTCCCCGCTTTTTTTGTTTTGTCTTTCTGCTGTTGCTTGAGTGCTGGTCGGATGCCAGCTGGCTGTCAGGCCCGCCCGCCCGCCCTCGGACGCTGCTGCCACTCCAGCTGAGACCCCCTGAGAGAGGGGGGGCCTGCTGGCCCGCTCCCCGGAGGGGGAGTGTGGAGGGACCCAGCCCCCAGACTCAGCCGCTTGCTGTTTGTTTGTGGATCCGTATCCGGCTGAGAGAAGCTCTTATCATCTGTTCCGGCATCCCTGGAATACTACAGCTGCAAAGAAAGCCCGGAAAAGAAAGGGCGCATAAGCCGTCCACCGGAGGAACACTGCCCGGGAAATCTACAAATCGCCGTGGAGGGGGCCTTAAGACTGAGTAACTTTCGAACTGTGCTCTTGTGTGGGGGGAGGCCTTGACTGTGTCTTGACTGTGTTTGTAGGGACACAGGGGGTGTGGCACGGAGCTGCCCCCCGATCCATCTGTGTCCTCCCAGCCCACACACTACTGTCTTCACCACTGGCCCTCTGCCCCCACCATCTTTGCTGGCTGTTTAACATCTGCCTCTGGACTCAGCTGCTCGCCCTGATTCCACCGTGGGGGCCAGAAGCACCAGCCAACCAAACAGAACTCTCTGTACAAGCGTACGGTGGTTAATGTGCCCCCCCCCCCCCGAATTGTCCACCCCACAGCTTGTCCCTCCTTACCTGACTCCAACTCCTAGTAACCACCTGCCACCGCCCCTGCTCGGGCATCGGCAATGGAGGGCACCAGGGTGACCTCCACCGCTGCCATGCCCATCGCCTCCCCAGACTCTAGGGGAGCCCCCCCAGCTGGCGGGAAAGGCCAAGGCAAGAAGAAGGGGAAGGGCTCCGCTAAAACCACCAGGCCCTCCATGGCAGGGGCCACCCCCACTGCTGCAGCCCCGCCACCGACCACAGCGTCCTTCCCCGCTGCCTCCTCCACCAGCTCTGTTGGCGTCCCTCCCTCAGCCCCCAAGTCCCTCCCTCAGCCCCCCCCCGCCTGCCGCCTCATCTCTCCCGCGCACCGCCTCCGCCACCATCAATAGCAGCTGGGGCCCCTTTCCCACCATGACAAGGAAGCACGGTGTCCAATGCCTCCTGGTGCCTGCCTTGCCCCACGTGGAGACCTATGTCCGGGCGTTGGCGAGGGTGGTGGGGCCCTCGGCCATTGTGGCGGCCTCCAAAATGTACGGGAAGGTCGTCTTCTTCTTAGCATCGGAAGCTGCCGCCCAGGAAGCGGTGGAGAGGGGCCTGGCGTGGGGGGGGTGTTTGTCCCCCTAGAGCCGCTAGAGGACCTCTGTCCCTCCTTTTCTCCCCAATGCTGCCCTGTTACCCGCCCTTTCCACCCTGGGGAAGCCTGTTTCTGTTATCAGCCCTCTCCCGTGGGCTACAAGGACCCCACCCTCTGTCACATCTTCTCCTTCCGCCAGCAAGTGCAGCTTCTACTGCTGTCGGCAGCATGTGATGGAGAGGCACTCGAGGGGTCCTTCCTAGTCCCCCACCATGGGGCCCGTTACCGGGTGTACTTCTCCACGGGAGAAGCCCGATGCTACCTCTGCCGGGCGTCGGGGCATGTCTGGAGGGACTGCCCCTTAGCCCGGCAAGGAGGGGCACCTGGGATCCCCGAGATCTGGCAGGACATCGGCCCCGTCATTGCCGACGCCCCCGGCCACCCGGTAACCGAACCCGTCCCCCCTCCTCTTCAGACCACCACTACTCCGGCTCAGGCCCAAGGAGAACCTCCCCTACAATGCCCAGACGAGCAGGAGAGCCCCGCCCTCGCTGCTGACAATCTGGCGGGGCCTATGGAAGAGGGTGTGGCAGAGAACCTCCAGGCATTGGAGAGAGCCTGCCCCAGGGAGAATCCTCCCTCCCTTATGCTGCCCCACCGTTCCCCCCCAAGTTTCTGAGACATCACCTTTACCCCCTGACACGACCCCTGCTAACCAGCCCCCAGATGATGCCATGGAGGACTAGGCCCTAGTCCAGGGGAAGCGAGGCAAGCGGAAGGCTTGAGCTCCGCCTCATCTGCCTGAAGCGGAGGCCCCCCGGAAGACCAGGAAGGGGGGCACCGATGCCGAGCCTTCTGCTTTGCCCATGAGTGCGTCCCATCCACCGGTGTCAGCTGGGAAAGACGTGGCAGCGCCGGAAGGTAGTGTTCCCCCTCCACGGGAGACCCTCCCCTCCGAGACCCTTGAGGAAGCCCCTTCTGTCCTGACACTACCCAAAGCCCCCGTGAACCCCGAGGCAACTGTTGTGGCAGATGCCAGCGGGGAGAACCCCGGGGCGGCGGAAAGTGTCCTCTCCTCCATGTTCGAGGAGATCGAGGCCCTAGATCTGATCCTGGTCGCCCAGGGGGAGGACGACCTTTTGCCAGTAAACCTCGATCTGGGCGATCTCACTCCACCCCTCTTTTCCCCATGCTCCCTCCCCCAACTGCTGCTTCTGCTCCCACCTCCGAGAAGCCTCTGGACTCCTCCATCAACCCGGCTGCAGATGGCACCCCGCTGATGACCACCGAGCCTGCTCAGGTGACAGCCGGCGCCACGCGGCCGGGACACGAGTCGCCAGGGGCACCCCCCCGTTGGTGCAGAGCAATCGACTCCCTTCCCGGACGGGGGCCCTACAGAAGATAATCCTCCTTCCGATGCTGTGGCCACTAAATCCATTGTAGAGCCCGCACCCGGTATCACTGAGAGCTCCCTCCCCACCCCCTTAACCCTCGATCTTGATCGGGAGGCGCCACCATCCAGCTGCTTGCTTCCTGAAACCCAGAATCTCGCCTCTGCCCCTGCCCCTGTCCCTACCCCTATGCAGTTTACCTCCTGCAATGTTATCGCCGCCCCCGGGGCTGTCTCCTTCCCTTTTCCAACTGATGACCCCCAGGGAGCAGCCTTTGTGTTCTCCCACCCCGACCCATTAGGGGCTGCTATTTTCCCTCCACCTCCCCCTATCGCCCCAGGGCTTGAGGCAGACCTAGACACTCCAGCCCATCAGGCACCCCGTCGGCGGTCCGCACCCTGCTTGCCCGTTTTAGTGGGCCATGGGGCTGCACCAAGGGCCCTGCCGGGGAACAACCGGGAAACCGTAACCCTACCCCCCCATGAGCTGCGAGGAGAGCTGCGGAAGTTTTTAGAGGACGTCCGTGGCTCCCACAACAAGGTACAGCTTGCTCTCCAGCGATGGGGAGACTTTTCTCAAATCCTCCGCTCCACAAGGGCCCTCATGGGGGAAGGTAAAGGGACAGGGAAGTGGGATGCCGCGGCCTACTGGCGGGTCCGTGTCTTCCATGAACAATTACTCACCTACGGGATGGGTCAAGGACTGTTGCGGGGCCCGCTGGGGGATGCGAGCATCCCTGCCAGTGAGGATCCCCCCCGACCTTCCCCGTGTCACCTCTCACCATCGCAACGTTGAACACCCGGGGTTGTAAGATGGCTCTCCACAGGTCCCAGGTGCTCTCCTTCGGGAGGGAGGGTACTCTGTGGTTTTCCTGCAGGAGACCCATACGGATCCGACTGCCGAAGACAGTTGGCGGCTGGAGTGGGGGGACAGGGTCTACTTTAGCCATTCCACAGTTTGACAGGCTGGAGTGGCGACCCTGTTCTCCCCCAACCTACGGCCTGAGGTGCTAGGGGTCGCCGAGGCCGTGCCGGGTCACCTGCTGCATCTCCGGGTCCGTATGGGGGGGGGGGGGGCTCGTGGTTAACCTCGTTAACGTCTATGCCCCGACATCGGGCCCGGAGCGGCTGCAATTCTATCAGCAGGCGTCCGCCTTCCTTGGCACCTTAGATTCTCACGAGTGCCTGGTCCTGGGAGGGGATTTTAATATCACCCTCGTGGAGCTGAACTGAGCAGAGCCCGGCCGCCGCAAACACCCTCCGGGAGATAGTCGAACATCACTCCCTAGTGGACATCTGGCGTGACCACCACCCGGATGACACTTCCACGTTCACCTTTGTCCGGGCGGAGGCCCATTGGTTGCGCCACTCCCGTTTGGACCGCATTTATTTATCACGCTTCCATCTCTCATGAGCCCACTCCTCCAGCATTCGGCTGGCCCCATTTTCTGACCATCACCTAGCCACCGTGACAGCCTCCCTCTGTACGGAGAGGCCAGGGCCAGCCTATTGGCATTTTAACAACAGCCTATTGGAGGATGAGGACTTCATGACGTCCTTCCGGGAATTCTGGTTGGCCTGGCGAGGGCAGTGGCATGCCTTTCCCTCGGCGTGGCAGTGGTGGGACCTGGGGAAGGTGGGCGCCCGGCTTTTCTGCCGGGACTACACCCGGGGCATCAGCCGACGGAGAAATGTGGCGATGGAGCAGTTGGAACGGGAGGTCTTAGAGCTGGAGAGGCGTCTGGCCGCCAGCCCCGAGGACCCGCTCCTCTGCGGAGCGTGCTGGGAGAAGCGGGAGGAGCTCTGGGCCCTCGAGGACCATCGGGCCCTGGGCGCCTTTGTTCGATCCCGCATCCACCTCCTTCGGGAGATGGATCGCGGCTCCTGCTTCTTCTGTGCCCTGGAGAAAATGAGGGGGGACAAGAAACACGTCACCTGCCTCCTGGCAGAAGATGGCAGCCCCTTCACGGAACCGGTGGAGATGTGCGGGAGGGCCCAAGCCTTCTACGCAAGTCTTTTCTCCCTGGATCCGACCGACCCTAGCGCTTGCAGAGTGCTCTGGGAGGAGCTCCCTACAGTCAGTGCGAGTGATCGAGACCGGCTAGAGTTGCCTCTCACCCTGGCTGAGTTCTCGGAAGCCCTCCTTCGTATGCCCACTAATAAGTCTCCAGGCATGGACGGGCTGACCATGGAGTTCTACCGCGTGTTTTGGGACGTCCTCGGCCCAGACCTAGTCACCATCTGGGCTGAGTCTCTGCAGAGCGGGGTCCTCCCTCTTTCATGCAGGCAAACTGTGCTCGCCTTATTGCCGAAGAAGGGGGACCTCTGCGATTTACGAAATTGGCGTCCCGTCTCGCTCCTCAGCACGGACTACAAAATCGTAGCGAAAGTAATTTCGCTGCGGCTAGGGTCTGTGCTGGCGGACGTGATCCACCCAGACCAGACCTACACCGTCCCAGACCGCAGTATCTTTGATAACCTATTTTTGGTCGGGACCTTTTGGAACTCGGGCATAGAGACGGTCTGTCGTTCGCCCTCCTGTCCCTAGATCAGGAGAAGGTGTTCGATAGGGTGGACCACAGGTACCTCCTGAGCACTCTGCAGGCGTTTGGCTTCGGACCCTAGTCTGTGGGTTTTCTCCGGGTGCTGTACGCTTCCACAGAGTGTCTGGTTAAGCTCAACCATACCCTGACCGAACCGGCCAGCTTCAGGCGAGGAGTACAGCAGAGGTGCCCCCTCTCGGGCCAGCTGTACGCTCTGGCGATCGAGTCCTTCCTCTGCCTCCTCCACAGGAGGTTGACAGGGTTGGTGCTGCGGGAGCCGGAGCTGCGGCTGGTCCTGTTGGCGTACGCCGATGATGTGCTCCTCGTGATCCAGGACCCGGGCGACTTGGTGCAGGTGGAGGCTTGCCAGGCCATCTATTCGGCAGCCTCCTCCCTCCGGGTCAACTAGGTCAAGAGCTCTGGCTTGGCGGTAGGAGACTGGCGGCAGGTGAGCTCCCTCCCACCCGCGCTTCAGACCATCCGGTGGAGTGCAGGTCCGCTGCTGTACCTTGGCGTTTACCTTTCTGCCACGCATCCCTCTCTGCCGGAGAACTGGGAAAATTTAGAGGGCGGGGTGATAGAGCGGCTCCGGAAATGGACGGGACTACTCCGATGTCTCTCCCTCCGAGGGAGAGCGCTGGTGCTTAATCAACTAGTCCTGTCCACGCTCTGGTACTGGCTCAACACCCTGGTCCCGGCCCCGGGTTTCCTGACCAACCTCTGGACATCGATTCTGGGGTTCTTTTGGTCAGGAATGCACTGGGCCCCTGTAGGGGTTCTTCATCTACCCATGAAGGAAGGAGGACAGGGCCTGAAGTGTCTGCACACTCAGGTCTGCGTCTTCCGCCTCCAGGCCCTACAGAAGCTCCTCTATGGTGCGGGCAGTTCGGTGTGGAGCATAGTGGCGCACGCCATCCTGCGCCACATCCGAGGGCTCTGATATGACTGGCAGCTCTTTTATCTTCGTCCGGGAGGTCTTCCGCAAGACCTCTCCGGGCTACCGGTCTTCTACCAGGACCCCCTCCGGACTTGGAAACTGTTTTTAACGACCAGGTCCATGGCCGCCACTGAGGGGGCAGATCTCCTCTCGGAGCCCCTGCTACACAACCCCCAGCTCCATGTGCAGGTGGCGGAGTCCCACTTGGTGCGCCAGAGCTTGATGCTGGCAGAAGTCACGAGAGTCGGAGACTTCCTGGACTACGACCGTGGAGACTGGCTGGATCCCCTGACGCTCGCTCGGCGCATGGGGCTCTCTAGACCTCGTACTCCCCAGCACGTACTTCAGGAGGTAAAGGCCGCTTTGCCGCCCACTGCTCGAGCTTACCTCGACCAGGTCCTGCTCGAGGGCACGCCCTGCCCACCCTCTACCCCAGGCCCACCGGACCTTTTAATTGGACCTCTGCCGCGTAGACCCAATCGACCCCCTCATCCCTTTACTGCGAGCCGGCTTCATGAACAGCAGCCGGTATACTTCCAAACCGCGCCAAGGAAATATCTATACACACTCATGCCCCACACCCTTCACACCCTCACCCTAGTGGCCCGCCCCGACACAAAGTGGCGAGACCTTCTGCCACCTTTGGAGGGTGAGCAGCCCCGGTAGGCCAGCCTATATTCCACCTTGGTTCCGAGGCCCATCGGGGAAATCAGTTGGCGGCTCCTTCACGGAGCTGTGAGCACGGGCACGTACTTGGTGTGGTTCATCCCCATCCCAGATACTTGTCCCTTTTGCGGTGTGAGGGAAACCCTGGCACATGTATATTTGGAGTGCGCCAGGCTGCAGCCCCTGTTCCTGCTCCTCACAAATCTTCTATTATGTTTTTGGTTGCATTTTTCTCCTCACCTTTTTATTTATGCACTCCCCATCCGTGGCCTCACAAAGTCGCGGGATCTCCTAGTTAACCACCTCCTGGCCCTGGCTAAAATGGCCATCTATAAAACCAGAGAGAGGAGGTTGGCCGATGGAGTTTCCTGTGACTGTGGGGCCGTTTTCCGATCCTCGGTCTGTTCACGTATCCGAGCGGAGTTCCTTTGGACGGCGTCCACCGACTACCTTGATGCTTTTGAGGAGCGATGGGCGCTGTCCGAGGTTCTCTGCTCGGTGTCCCCGGCCGGTTCCCTTTGTTTGACCCTTTGACTGGGGGAGAGAGTAAGGGACCCCAGCCCCAGCCATTGCTGCTGCCGACACCACCACCTTCGAGGGGTCCCTTCACACATGGGTGCACGTGCCCCGCCCCCGGATTGTCCACTCCACAGCCTGCCCCTTTTATTGGGTGCTTTCAAAGGGAATTGTTGGTGACACTGGGTGTGGTGCCAGGTAGCTCGAGGGGGTGGCAGACCTTGAGAGTCGATGAAGCCCCCTTGCTCTGGGCCACCAGGTAACTCGGAAGGGTGGAAGACCACGAGAGTCGAGGAAGCCCCCCACCCTGGGCCCAGGCAAGCTTGAACACTTCCCTCCCCTGAAGCTAATGAGAAAACAATTGTGTTTGGTTGCTGTGTTACACATTGCATATGCTGTTGTTTTTGTCTTGTAAGTGTGTTCTGCAAATAAAAAAACCTTTTTTTTGCTTCAAAAAACAAAACAAAACAAAAAAAACCCACTGTCCTGCTGCCCTTTGGCCATGCTGTATCACTATATGTAATACATAGAAAGGTGTAGTGACAAGCTACATTTAGAACCAGAAGGAAATGAGGAAACATTAGGAAAAAAAAATCAAAATTTCTAATCAGGGTAATTTTTAACTAGCTGTAACTGAATTTTCTTCACAGTATTCAGAAACATTCTCTTTTGCCATTTGAGTAAATCTGTAAAATTTCAGGCAAAACTAACAAGCCAGCGTTCTAAGAGGGATCAAATACAGCTTTAATAATGGAAGCTGGCAGCAAACTTAACTATGGAGAAGTTACTGCCTATCTGTATCTCCTCTGTGCCATTATTAGAGGATTGGCCTCTGAATGTGTTAATCCCACTGATAACAAAATACAGTGTTCAACGATTCCAATAAAACTTTTAAAGATTAATGAGTTGAAGACTGAATTCTTAAAATTAATAAACCCCAAAACATGGAACAAGTACCTTGTTATAATCTGAAAGTTTTATCAAATTGAAGTAAAATGATTGGCTAGATTGGAGGAGTTTTCTTTCCCTCTTTGAAATTCACTGCTTTCTTTTAGAAAGTGAAATTTCAGGTATCTCCTGGAGTAATATACAAAGGAACTTCTTAATCTTTAATGGCATCTTGCCCCTTTCAATTGTTAAGCAAATTAAGAGATTTTATATAGTAATTCATCTAAATTTTCTTCTCTTCTCAGCCAGCTTGTTCTGCCTCACTACAGTTATTAACTTTCCAGATTGTTGTCTTCTTATAGTTCTCTTGTCAGTAAGATTCTATGGATGTGTAGTAGCTATCCAAAATGAAGTGTTTGCAAATGGCATCTAATTTTTTAAAATTTTATTTTACCTTGAAGCTGCCTTCAGATTTAATGTAAGTAAAGCCACCAGTATGGTCTCAGATTTGAATTTCTTATAACTATTTTACAAAATGTACTAATAGGTGTAGAATGCACCTTCAGGTTACTTTGCTGTAAGGCATGTAATTTGCATTCAGTGAACTTGTTTCTCCTTTGAAAGATAAATGAAGGCAGGAGATACTGAAGAATCTATGAAAAAAAAAAGTTTCAGAGCCTTGATCTGTTTTCTATATCTACAGTGTCAAAGAGCAGTTAACCACAGGCACACAGAGGCAGTGTTAATGGAGGAGAAGGCGGAGATATTTCTGGTGGATATTTGAAATGTGATGACCTGGATTTTCTTCACATTCATTCTCCTCGGTACTTGCTGTGATGTCGATGTATAAGAGCTGCTTTCATCAAAGCTAACACAAGTGCTAGAGATTTCTATAAGTGGTGAAATATCTTATTTCCCCACCCCCCCACTCCCTTGTTAGAAATTACCTGGACTGGACTGAAGTGAGGCATGTAAACTAAGGGTAATAACTTACAGCTACAGTAATAATGCCTTTTGATTTTTCTCCTTTTTGTCAGTCCTACATACTATCCTTCTTTCTCCCATAATGCTCAGATCCATTGAGTAGGCCAATTTTGAATTGCAATTTTCTTAAGGACGATTTGATTGAGGTAGAAGGGCTTAGCTTAATTGGAGCTCAGCTTAATGTGGTCATAATGATGATAAAGATGACAGGACACATCAATTATGTGTGTCCTCAGTATCTTTAGGTATATGGACTAATGCTGCCTGGCAAAAAATTACAATTACCTAGAAGGAGTTGCATAAGCAGCTAGCTGTTTGTTGCCTTGTAACTATATCTTCCATGATGAATCATTTTTATTAGAGGACTATAATGCATGTACTATTGACATAAAAGGATATATTTTCATAATAAAACAAAGCAATAAATCTACTATTTACTTTTGTACCTGCCATATATGGATTTAACACTGTAATCCCCATCACTGCACTTCTTTCTAATTGCATGTAGTGCATTATCAATTGTGCAGTCATTGGCTGCAAGAGTTTACATATCCCAACATAGGTGTCCTCAAAATACAGGTATTATATAGATAGGTAGATATGATTGATGCTCTTGATACTTCAGTAATTAGTTACACATTTTTCACAGCATTCACCATCTACTTACTACAAAATTTAGAAAATTATGAATCCTTTGGAGCAGCATATAAAACTACAAGCAAAGCAACTGAGAGATAAAGGGTGAAGCTGAGATTGGCAGGGAGGCTCTCACGAGTCCCCGAGTGCTGCTGGCAGGGCTTTCTTGCTAGACTGCACTTAACTTTGTAACTTGCTTCCCTTCTTTGTTGGAATGAACCGGAATCAGCTGACCTTCAGGACAGCTTGTAAGGTCTATCTAAGCCCTTTGGTATTTTGGAGAGGTATATATTTTGAAATGACATTGTGTGTGAAAACAGTGAAACTGTGTTGTTTAATTTATGTATAGGTACACAGGTCACTATCAGACATTTTATGCATGAAAACTGTACTCCCCCCCTTTATTAAAATATGTAATAATCCAGTACTATGATATTGGTCCAACTTTTGATCTCAGATAGACCCCTTGTAAGGTTACTCGTGCTTAAAGTTAAGTATGTGCATGTTTGCACAATTGGGGCCTGTAAGCACATGCCCTCACCTCTGCGTGCCTCCTCAGGCCTGGATGCAGCATTGCAGGCGATTTTGCCTCTTGCACCCCTTTGGTGGCCACTTTCTGTTGCAGGGACCCTCCCTGCCAGTCTTTCCGAGACTCCCTCACTGGGCTCTTCTGGGGCTCAGCCCTCCAGCCAATTCACACAACAGGTCCAGTTCCCTTCTAGGGTTCAGCTCTAAACAAAAGATCCTTTACCCCTCCTAGGCTCGACTCCAGAAATAAAAGGCCTTGGGCTTGATTTCAATTCCTTTACCCATGTAGGTCCTAGCTCAGGACACTCTGCCATCAGAGACCTTTCCTCCCCTCTCCCCATGTGCTGACTCCTCTCCCCCACCCCCATCAACTTACATGACTTAGCTCTGCCTCCTCTATCCAGGGGGTAATTAGTTACCTCCCCAGGTGCAGGTCATGACTAATTGGGTCCTTTCGCTTGCCTTTCAGGTACTGGGGGCTAAGCCTTATACTCTTCATTTCAAGGTAGTACCCATCAGGGTACTCTTCACAAATTACTGTTCTGAGCCCTGCAGTCTTGCAGCTCTTCTTCCAAGTCATGTATCCAGGTAAACAAATGTTATTTGGCAGGAGACCATCTTGATAATGTTCTTTCCAGTATCTTTTGTCTTGTCCAGGGCCCCCTCTGCAGCTAACCTGTCTTGGAGATCCTGCATTTGTATACTCTCTACTGCTGGTCAAGCCTCTTGTGGTTACCTTTGGGCTGGCAGGTCAGTGTCTACAATCAGGTCAGCTGCTCTCATCTCTTCACTCATGACATCTGTCTTCCACACACATCACCTAGTTTGTTTCCTCTCCCGCAAGGGCCTGCTCTTGGCTTCCAGGGATTGAGGCCCCATTGTCACATAGTTTTGTGGTTTGCAGTACAACTAGCACTCATTCAAGTTGCTGATAATTTTTTTTTTCCATACACCAGGTCTAGTCTTGTCAGAACCATTTCTTGTTCTTGTTCTGCTGCCTCCTCTGTTATGAGGCTTTCACCTCTTCCAGCCTTTGGTTTGCCTCATCTAGCTGTGTTTCCAGGGCTTGTAACTGACTTGATGTCTCCTGTTGGACTATCTGGAGTAGTGCCCCCTGGTCTTTTGACACCTCTCTGCCAGCCAGCTAGCCTAACACCCCATGTCGGGTGAGGATCATTTTATAGGAAACTGGTCCAAGTAGTACCCTCTCTCATAATAGGGCTGGAAATTAGGCCATTCTCTGCCTACAGTTACAGGTAAGGGGAGGTCTCTTACCATGCTGCCCCTCACCTTGCTCACACAACCTTGTAGCTCTGTCTCTACCTCTGTTCTCAGGTAGAACCATGACTCTCTGTATGCACATGAAATGTGCACTGGCAAATGTCAATCTAGTCTCACTGCTGGGAGACTACTTTCCCAAACTAGCATCTACCTGTACCCATAGTGAATCAGTCCTCTCATTTCCCATCCAGCACTTTGCTTAGTAGCAGTCCATATAGACACACTCTGAGTAGGGAGTCCTTTCTTATATTAATCTGTTGGCCACACCAGAAACAGACAATGGAGTTCTGCTGCCTGATTCTCAGGTGCTTGTCTCAGGTACCCAGTATCAACTGAGGCACCGCAATTTCCATCATTTTCTTAGGTACAGAATGGTCTAAGAATTTCACTCTTCCTGTGTCCCCCTTACCATCCCAGGGGCAATGCTCATGGTCATCTTCCTTCTCTGGGAATGGTGCTCTTGAACTAACCCCTTGTTCAGGGGTTCGGCATTATCAGCTTCATATAGGCCTCTGTCCTTGCCATTACCTCCTCAGTAGAAGTCAGCTAAAATCTCCTGACTTGACTTTGGGCTCCAACCCTTAGGAATTGTTCTAGGGGCATAAGGTTTCCCCATCTTGTATAATGTGTTAGTGTTGGGCTGCAACCAGTACATTGCCAGATCTTGTAAACATTGTGCTGCCACTCTAGGACGCAGCTCCAGAGGGAAAGGCTATGGCCTATAATGGTGGTGGTATGTTTCCGGGATCAGTCAGAGTCTATCCAGAATGGTCTCTTTTATAATTCTGTAGGACCATGCCTGCTTGTCGGAGAAAACTCAATAGACCCACCTGAGACTCTCCCAAAAGGAACAGGACCACTCAAGTGATCCAAGAGGATTTGTCCCACCCTGCAGTGGTCACTACCTTCTCAAAAATGCACAAAAACACCTCTTGGTCATCACCTGAGCTAAATTTTGCCAGGTCTCATCCTGGTGTAGACCCACTCTCTTCTCCCAAAACTACCCAGGTCCCAAAGATCTGCTTTTCTAAGCATTGCAGGAAGTGTTCTTACTGAGCTGGTTAAGCTTCTTGCTGTTGTTGCTGCCCTTGTAATAGGTGCAACAAAAAAGCATGCATCTGCTCCTGTTGGGCTGCCAGCCTGCAGAGTAACTCCACCATCTTTCCAAAAGAAAAAAAGAGTTTTAGTTTGTCCCTCATCTTTAAGGTAATTGATATCTCCCTCCCTCCTTGGAGAGGGGGTCTCCAAATCTCACTTCCAGTATCATGTGAAAGTGCATGCCCTCACCTCTAGGGCTCCCCCTCATGCCTCAACACGGCATTCCAGGTGACTTTGCCTCTGACACATAGAATCATAGAATATCAGGGTTGGAAGGGACCCCAGAAGGTCATCTAGTCCAACCCCCTGCTCGAAGCAGGACCAATTCCCAGTTAAATCATCCCAGCCAGGGCTTTGTCAAGCCTGACCTTAAAAACCTCTAAGGAAGGAGATTCTACCACCTCCCTAGGTAACGCATTCCAGTGTTTCACCACCCTCTTAGTGAAAAAGTTTTTCCTAATATCCAATCTAAACCTCCCCCACTGCAACTTGAGACCATTACTCCTCGTTCTCTCATCTGGGTGACATAGGGTGACCAGATGTCCCTGTTTTATAGGGACAGTCCAAATATTTGGGGCTTTTTCTTAAATAGGCATCTATTACCCCCATCCCAATTTTTCACACTTGCTATCTAGTCACCCTACTGACACAACTTCTAGTAGCCATTTTCTTGGCTGGCTAGGGGTGGGGTCCATAACCAGACAGTTCTTCCCTGCACTCCCTCAATGAGGTCTTCTATGGCTCAGCCTTCTGACCAAGTCACACAACAGTCTAGTTCCCTTCCTGGTTTCAGCTCTACACAAGAGATCCCTCACCCCTCCTGAGCTTGATTCCAGAAACAAAAAATCCTTTGCCCTTCCTGGGCTTGACTTTAATTCCCTTACCTTTGTAGGCCCTGGTTCTGGGCTCCTCTCCATCAGAGAGGCCTATCTTCTCCTCCTCACTCTCCCCCAATTGAGTTCCCTCAGTCTTAGCTTTGCCACCTCTGTCCAGAAGGTAATAGTTAACCCTCTCGCGGCACCCAGGTGCAGAACATGACTAATTGGGTTCTTTCCCTTGCCCTTAAAGTGTTGGCGGGTTAAGCTCCATCAGACGGCCTTAGGTGTAAATCAAAACTAACTCCAATGAAGTCAGTAGCACTACACAAATGTAAAACCATCATACACGAGAAGACAATCAGGCCCATTTGCTCTGTTATGATATTACTATGTAAACCACTCTAAATGTTTAATAAAAATATTTCTTCAAAAAGTTTAGTCCTCAAACTTAAGACCTGCTCCCACTGAAGTAAATGGCAAAATTCTCATTGGCTTTAAATCATAGCAGCAAATAATTTTTTCCCACTAATAAATTAATTTGATTTAAAATATATGACTTGACTCTCAGTATTTGTGAAAATCAGGCTATTACCTTTTTGTCCTGTTCAGACTAAAAATTGCCCCCAAATGCTGACAGTTATATGTTGTGCCAAGCTGAATTAATTTTAATAATTAAATTATAAACATTTCAGAACTGGGGTTTTAACAGAAACCCTAACAGACTTCTATTTCCAACTGTGTTCCTAGTCTTTGCTATAATATCAAAGGAATATGGAATTACTCACCAATATACGTATGCTAATTTGCTAATCCCGCTTCCCTATTCTGTAAGGACAGAATGTTTCCAAATGTGTTGTAATGTAAAAGGAGCAAGCTGGAAATTGTTGTATTGAGGGGATCTGCTAGTTTAAAACTTGAGAATTTACAAGAGGATTTTCTTTGTAAATGAGAATATTAAAATTGAACTGCTCCATCTAGTGGTAAGTTATTATAACTGATGATTTTACTCTAGTTGGTGTTTAGTCCTGTTAAAAATGTTGGAGCCTGATCCTTCTCTACTTCCTTGTGCAACTGGTTCCACTGATGCTGATGGGACTACACATGTGAGAAAGGGAACGGGGATTGATCCTGCTTGCTTTTAATTCCACAGGAATTTAGCATTTTATTTCAGAAGAAGCCGGACTGGGCCCTGTGTTCTTTGGTTTATTTTGTCCTCTGGAAGTAAAAAGAATTAGCTGTGTAAATAATTAGATATTTCACCTGTATCTTGATGCCACTTTTTTTTGTAAAGAAGACTCAAAATACAGTTAAAACTTTGGAATTCAAAGGCATATATTTGGAATACAACACAAGATCACAGTCTTCTGCTGAATGATTTGATTCTAAACCAAACTTGTTATTAATATTTCATTTTTTATCAGTGAAATGTGATTAATTTTTGTGATGTTTCTTTTAATTTCAGTATACATTGGCTTCAGCAATTAGAATTCTTATGGCAATATACAAACAAACAAACCGTAGGAGGTAGAGGGAATCCAGATTGGGTGGTCAGAGAAAAGGAGAGAAGCAATAGAGGCAGAGATTTTGAAATCTAGATCTGAGTCTTGAATCCAGATTGATCTGTGATAACTTTGGGAGGACATTTGGATAAAATGCCAAACAGCTCCTTAAAAAAATACTTGATTTCCTTCTGGGCTCCTGATGTGATCCCAAATGCAGCGAGCTGCAAGTTCACAGGTTCAAGGGTGCAGCTTTAGAGAGCACCCTATCAACTAAAGCTTCTTGTCTGTTCTCTGCTTAGAAAGCATTCAATTCAAGCAAAGAGGACAAGGAAGAAGGAACCCAGCGCCATGTAGCCAGCAACTGATGCCCCAAGCAGCAGGTAGCCTTGTAGTGGGGGAGCAAAAATATTTAAACATAAAAAGCAACAAAAAGAGGGGAAAACACCAAGAAAAGTGTAATTGAGAAGGGGAAAAAGTACAAGCAGAAAAGGACAGAATGGGAGAAGGATAAAATGTTGCCTACAATAAATTTAACAGTTAGAATGAGATCACTGCCAATCATGCTGACCAGTATTGTCTTACTGTTTCCTTATACTGCCCTATCTGTCTCTCTGTATCCATCTGTTGTCTCTTGACTTATTAGAGTGTAAAGCTCTTTAGGGGCAGGGACTGTCTCTTTGTTATGTTTTCGTTAAGCACTTAGCACATTGAGGTGCTTGCCAGGAGTAGGGGTCCTAGGTGTTACTGTAATACAAATGGATAGAAAAAAAGAAGGTTATGGTGATAGCTATTCTTGGGGATGCGGCAAGAGGACACACTGAGGTAACCATCTGCCAATCTGTCTCATGTAGGGATCAAACAAAAAGAGCTTGGGAACTGTTGCCCTGGAACTTATTTTTGCCAGGTCTACTTCAATTTTTTTTAAACCTGTTGCATAAGGGTGGATGAACCATACATACCACATCATACCATACATTCTGGATAGTTTCCAGTTTGACTAACTTTCCTTTCTTCTGAACAGAGATGGGCCTGAAACCCCACCCTCACCTCATTATCTGCGTTGGTGCATCAGTTATCTTTAAAAAGAGAGGATAGACAAGTGGCACTAATAATCTTAGTACACAGGAAATAGAAGGCTTATGCCAGGGCTATTTGCACTTCCCCAGTGTTTCTGAGCTACTGTGTACCCCTCACCATTTCATTAACCTGGCTCTTTTCTGCTATGTAGTATTTTCTCTTACAGATTGATAGGCACTGCTGTGGTGGAAGGGATTTGTGACAGTAGGCAGGTAGAGCTGCAAACTGGGCATAGCAGGGAAAAATAGGATTCTAAGATAACTCTTTATTTGTTAACATTATATTTCCTGCACTTTGGTCCCTTTTGAACGCATGTTTTCTCAGGGCTTAAATTCAGCCAGAGCCCATCGGAGTAGAGCTCCGGTAAATATTTTCAAACGCACAGGAATCCCGGCACCTCCTGCAGGAAGAAGCCCAGGCTCCTGCCACAGGGCTGAACCCGGAGCCCCAGTACTCCCGCAGGGCTAAAGCCATGAGACCCCTGCCCTGCAGCTGAAGCCCAGAGCCCTGAACGGGGGTATGTAGGGGCCTCTGGGAAATCATCTCTGAGAAATTAAGCCTTGTGTTTTCCCCACTATTTGAACTTCAGGGGATATCTGGGCATTGCTGTTTTCTACTCCTCAGAGAAAGAGACATGAAGAGAGCAGGGGACATATACCAGCTGATTCAGGACAAAAATTATTCAAAGGGAAAGGGAAGGCGGGATGGCAAGAAAAGCAAATATAAGAGGTGGAAGTGACACATTCGAGATGTCTCCCAGAGGTTGGAGCTGAGTTGTACATCTCAGTGTGATTTAGAGGAATTGGATCTGTGAATTGTGGTTGGTTGGGTGTTGGAAGTGTGAAGGGAGTTTGTTACACAGATGTAGAGTATGGTAATGCGTTTGGATATTGTCATGGTTGTTGGGTGGTTAGCAATGGGAGAAGGTTCATGTCATCTTAACTGGTGATTTCCTTTCTGTTAAATGGTTGCATTTATTTGGAAATGTGCTTGGACTGTCTTAACCATTAGCGAATGGTATTTTTTGTGAGAATTGTGAAGGAATACTTGGGTCATGTTCTTAAACTAGTAGGGCCTAGTAGGGCCTAATTCTCACATGAGAATACTAAAGTCCCAGAACCCTGAGGTCCACTGGCAATCATTTTCTAAAACTCTTAGTATATAGGAGAGGTCCCTGAGGACTGGCCAAGAGTGAATGGTAGGACCTGTGTCTATAAATAGTAAACATAAAAGAGTTTGAGAAGGTGGGAGGAGGTGAAAGGGACTAAGAGAATTACCTACCAATCAGTGCAACTTCAATTTCAGGAAAGACTTAAAATGAGTAATTAGAGAGTCAATTTGTGGCCAATTGAAAAGGAAGAGTGTGATAAATAACAGCCAACATGGGTTTGTTCAATCAGTCATGTCAAACTAAGAATCAATCATGTCAAACTAACCTAATTTCCCTCTTTGATAAGATAATTAATTGAGTAGCTAAAGAGAATGTGGTAGATATCACATACCTTGATTCTGGAAAGGTATTAGATGTAGTAGCATATGGCACTCTAGTAGGAAAATTGGAGAGTTGTGTGATAGATAGGACTATAATAGGATAGGACTATAATATTAATTTGTCCCTTAAGCCTCCCTTTAAGATAGAAATGCAAATAGTTTTAACCAAGATAAGTATATGTCTTATTTATAGAGTACTGCATCCCCAGAATGCTACATTGATGGCTCCAGACATCTGGGAATCAGGAAAATAGATAAACTGTTTCTATTATAAATTAGCTCATCATTTTGTTTATTGAGGTATTACCCAATCTGGACCCAAGTGTGCTCTACTAAAAACTGTCTGAACTCATTTGTCAACTGCAAGAGGAACAGGAGCAGTTCCTATATGCCATAGCATTCCTGCCTTACCCATATGAGTAGTAGGTTCTTGTGGGTGGGGAGGATGTCTACACTGCAATAAAAGTGACCCCAAATGTCTATACTGCAATTTTATAGCCCTGCAGCTTGAGCCCTGCAAGCCTAAGTCAGCTGACACTGACCAGCTGTGGGTCTTTTATTGCAGTGTAGACATACCCATGGAAGCCTATCAAACTATTTGCACAAGTAAAAGCCAGGGGTGTCACTTGCTATGGGTTAGGAGGGCAATTGTTTCCCCAGACATTGGTTTGCAAGCCCCCCCACCCTGACTTTCCATAGCTCCTCACCAGCTGGTGCTGGGGTGTCTTCCTGGGTTTGGGGGGCAGGGGCAGCTGCTGGGCAGGGCTCATAATCACCATGTTGTCAGCTCTGCCCCCCTCTCCCCACCAACTGGGCAAGAAAAAGCAATGGTGGCCTGGGCCAGAGCTGAGCATGGATCAAGCCCCAGGCCCTGCCACAGACCAGCTATCAGTGTCCACCCCACCCCTGGCCCACTGCCAATGGCACCGGAAGGACTGGAAAAATTGGAAGGCCAAGCCAAGTCGTAACACCACTCACTGAAATTTGGCCCAGACAGCCCTCCAGCAGGGAAAGAGTTCTGCCGGGGGAGGCCTGTTTGAAAAGTGTGTGTATGTGTGGGAATGGCCTCTCCTGCCTTCAACACCCATGCTTGTGGACTGACCCCCCCGCATCCCACAGTCTCCGGGATAGGATTGGCCTGGCACCTCCTTGTCCCACTCCAGGATGAGACTGGCCCACTAACCCCCACAAGTAGCTACAGCCTCAGCAGGGAGGCAGAAACAGGGATGTTGACACAACTTTGCACCCCCCAGAATTTTTCAAAATGATGCCCTGAGTAAGGTTGACAGGATGTTGCCCTGTCTTAAAGTATTTTGAAAACCCCCCACCAACAATGGTGTCCTTTTGCAAAAGAAATAAAAGAAGAATAATGATTGCTTTGTGTTACTGGACTGGGATTTTTAGTTCCCATTTGTGCCATAAGCTTTCTGTGTGACCTTGGGCAAATCACTTGATCTCAGTGCTTCAGTTCCCCATAAAATTGGGATAATACTTCCTTTCCTTCTGTCCTTTATTTTAATTGTCTACTTAGATTGTAATCTTTCCAAGGTCAAGACTGTCCCTGGCTCTGTGTCTGTAAAGCTCTTAGTGCAATGGAGCCCTGATCTCAGTTGGGGCCTTCTCTTAATGCTCAGAAGATAAACAAGTGAAATAATAATAATAATTAATAATACAACATCTTGTGAATATTGAATTCTGTTTCCATATTTGATTTTTCTTTTTTGTTCTCTGATGTGAAATAGCTGTATACTTTGGTGATTTTAGTATATTTTCCATAGAAGGCAGGAGGCGTTTCCTTCATTTTATCTTTGACTCTAGCTGTCACATGTTATCTTTCAGCAACATATAAGTGTCGCAGTAGTCTAGAAGTCTGATTTGCTCTTTAAAGAAATAGTCTGTTTTCAGATCACACCTCAGTTCAGTAGGACTGTTTTCCATCTTTTAGTACTGGCTTCATCCCACATACCAAGTTCGAGAGCAGTGAAACACAGTTGTGCTATAAACTCCATAAAATAGAGGCTTAAAGTGGAAATGCTGACAAAAACTTAACTCAGGTGGCACTAATGTTTACGGCAGCAATATCCGGAAATACTACTCAGGAGGAAAATGTAATTTTGAAAGTTGAACTTCTTATTCCTTTTTAATTAGAAATTTATGTCTAACAAAAGGTGTTATGCAAGTTTAGTTGTGCACAAAAGGCCTTTTAAAAAAATAAAAATTGAATAAGCAACAGAAGATTCAATGTATTTTTAAATGCAATTGTTTTAATGCAAAACATTTCTATTATACTGTGTGCATTTCTGTGGTTTTTTAAAAATGTAATGACTGTTTAACCCAAGCCAAAATTAGTAGTAACAACATGGTATATCATGATATTTTGAAAGCTCCATCGCCTGCTAGTGTACAGTTAGTCATTAGTGCAGAGGTAGAATTTAATCATCCGTAGAACATAGGAACTCCATCCACAGGAGGTGCTACTAATTGGCAGCACACATGCACTTCTGTTCAATGTATATAAGGAAGGTGGGACTTGCATATGGTTGCAAAGAGCTAGTAATGTAGCAACAAATTTGACCTCAAGTTAATTGCATTCCAGATCACGGTGGCTTTTATATAACTAAGGGCCCAATAATCCAAACACTCTTCATGCATGCAGCACTAACTAGCATGAATCTCATTGACTGTCCTTTTTTAAAAAAATCCTCCCTTTAAATAGGCAAGGTGACTCACTGCAGTCAGCACTAAGCCCCGAATGTTGGCAGAATCGGGTCTTTGGTCCACCCTCAAAGAGCAGCTTCAAAGACCACTGCCTAATGAGCCCATTCATAGGCCCATTGACATTAGTGTTGTTCATCCTGGGTCCAGGGGTCTCCTTACATGCAGCAGCATGCACGATCAGAGCCTTAGTGGTCAGCTCTCCCAAACTATGCCTGTAGTCAGCACTGTCAAGAAATATTCACTAAGAAAAGTAAGATGGAAAATGTTTAGTTTGAGCCTGATGTCATTGAACCCCTCAATCACCCAAATAGGCAGTTCTGAAAATGTTGTCAGACAACGTTTTTAATTAATTAATAGTTTATAAAAATCCTCAAGAGCTTGTACAATAACTGTTTGAAAGGGCCAAATTTTTAAAAATCCCAATGAAAAAAGAGGGCATGTTGCAAAATTCTCTAAGGGTGAACTAACTGCTCTATTTATTGGACTGTAAGGAAAAGTGAAATCCAGCACTGAGGGCCTTCCACTGAAAATGCTCTGCCACCAGCCCCAACACATGTAAATCTCAAGCATTTTAGCTGTTCTCAATTGCTGTAATGGTACCTTGTTACATTATTATTATTATTTACATAGGGTGGGATTTTCAGAAGTACTCAGCGTTGGCCTGATTTTGCTGCCAGAGAAGTTAATGAGAATCTGGTTATTGACTTCAGTGAGAACAGAGTTAGGTCAATGTTGAGTGCTTTTGCAAATCCCATCCCTAATGCTCCTACATGTCTATAACTTGTAAACTCATAGTACAATGCACTAAGATGACATTTTTTAAAACCTTCTTCCTGTTTGTTTTTTCTTAAACAACATTTGGCTGTTTGCCTTTTTACTGCTTGAATCCTATCAAGTGGCCTTTCATATAGTTCTTTAAACCTTGGCTATATTTCTTTGTCTCCTCTGGTTTTTAACCTTATCTTATTTTTATCTTTTCCACCCTTGTGTGACAATGTGGTGGAAAATCAAAAGCGCAAAGGAGGCTACAGATGTTCAAAAGGAAATTGGATAATAATTATGCCAATAGCATCTCATGGCAAATTTAAAAGTAAAAAGAGCAAGCAAAGAGAGAGATTGTACTAGCTCAAATACACAGTATCCTAGGCTCACGTTCTAGAGGTCTGTTTGTCTTTCACTTAGATCACTGGCTAGGGAATTCAACTTCATTGCCATAAAATCTCTTTACTTTCTGACCACCTAGGCATTAGGGAACTCCCTTGTTTTAACCATTTATAGGAGTCTTTCCCAGCATGCTGTCCTGGTTAACTGGCCTTTTAAACCTGGGAGATACAATCTGCCTCATTCTGAAGTTTTGCTCTGACTGTACAGACTGTGGCTCCCACCCTTCACCTACTTGGCTGTACTCCGTATTTTAGGATGTATTTTCCAGCTTTCTGCCCTGAGATGGTGGCACATCCTCCCAATCTTCCATTTTAATTTTTTCGACTTATGTTGAAGTGGGTATTTTTTGTTTGTGGATTAACTTTGTGTTTGGTATTAAGCTGAATAACCTCGCTCCCTCTTTCAGTCACTAAAGCAAAAAGATATAATGAAGTCCACAATCCAAAACATTAACTTAAGAAATACTGGAAAGCATTCAATAAAGAGTGTGTTACTTGAAAGTGCTGGCTTGGCAGCCCTGGACACTCTCTTTATCCACAGAACAGGTACAATATAGGCAGAGTCAGCACAAGCTTCCCCATCGCCGTTCCATGTATGCGCTATATCCTGGATTACTGGGTGGACTGGGCACCTCTAAGGGCAAGAGTGTAGTTCAGTTCCCGTGCCCATTTCACCTTTATTTTAACTACCAAAACTTCCAGGAATCGTGCAAATTAGTGTCAGGTATAATGCTGGCTTTTGGAGTCAGTAGGGAATTTAATATCACAAGTGAACAACATATTGCATAATGCCGTCCTTATAATGGTCCCAATTCTGCAGTCCTTATTCAGGCAAAACTCTCATTGAATTAGAATAAGGGTTTGGTATTTGCTTCAGTTCCCTAACTGTTTTCTTTTTCCTGCAGCATTCTGACAAAGAAGGAATGAACTGTTTATCTTATAAAAATGTATAGTCTATAGCTTCTGTAGTCTTGTGAAGAAGACACCTGCTGTCCAAATAGCAAGGTTAAAGTGACTGTGCATAAAGTAAATACAAACTTCAACTAGTATTTCATTTTGAAAACCAGTCTGAACAATACTTAGATAACGTCTCTGTGCTAGAGCATCTGCCCCACACTGGCCTGTAAGGGGTTAATGTAGCCCTAGGGAGGCTGGGCAGAAAGCAGCCAATAGGAGAGGGGCTATGAGGAGCAGCCAATCAGGGTTTGGCAGGCCCATATAAGAAGAGCTGCAGAGCAGAGCAGCTTCATTTGCTCCCTGGAGCTCGAGGAGGGGGAACTGGCTCCCTTGTAGGAGGAAGAGCCAGAACAAGACCAAGTCACTGACTCAAAGAGTTCACAGTCTACAGAGAAGTGTTCTTTATGAGCCTCATTTAAATTAGACAGAAATTGGAATTATGCATTGTTTACAGTTGGTAAAAAAAATCTTACTGGTAATTTTTTGTTGTACTGGCATTAGCTATTCACTGGGAGCCCTATATTATGCACCCACATAAAAACACACTGAGGGGAACAAAGGAATCCTGCCCTATATAGGTTTGGATGCACAGTCTCCTCAGATCACAAGAGAATTGGGATTACAGTGCAGGAAGAGTACAGGGCCAAAAAATCAGCTACAGAGACCAGCCATCTGCAGAAGCCCTGACCCACAACCCTGCAAATATGTGGAAGGACTTTATACTTCTCTCAGGAACCCCATCTAGTCATGGCAGCATGGCTGGCTTGTGGCCATGCTGCCTTTGGCTGCTGGCCAGCATCTGCACTCTGTGACCCTTTCTGATGGGGCCCACAGAGCATGAAGGATGAGTTAATGTTGTGTCAAGCAGCATTAAGGAATCCATTTTTAATGCACTTTTGCCTACAGAGGAGTGGGGGAAATATAGCTTTGAAGATGGGTGTTCCCTGGTTTCTCCTCCAGCTCTGCCCATACCCTCTTTTATGCTCTGGCTAAATTTGGGTGGATGGGCAGAAACATCCTACATTTTCCATCCTCACAGTATTTGTCAATGTTTTTGCTCCTCCCCAGCGGACACTGCACCACTGGGGAAGTGAGAGGCAAAGAGCCAATGTGTATCCTCTGCATTAACAGTCTCTTTATTTCTGTTTTATGTAGAGTGTCTTAAAAATTTGATCTGAAAGTTACTTGTCAAATATTCTACTAGTTTTTGTCACTCTTGGCTTCATATAAAATACACTGATAGCTGTAAAGGGACACTGGCAATTTAAGACCTTGATTCAGGAAAGCATTTGAGCACATCCTTAACTTTAAGACTCTGCTTAAGTCCCATAGAAGTCCTATTGACTTCAATGGGAATTAAGCACATGGCACATGCTTCACCTTAAGCCTATGTTAGGGTGGCACTAGGCTTTTAAGAGGTTAGAGGCCACTGCACCTGTGACTTGTCAGTTGACTGTCTCCTATCCTCAGCTAGGCTTAAGAAAGGGCACCTGGACTTTTGGGAGAGGCGACTGGGAGACTCAGAGCCTGAGAAGACTCAGATACGGGAGGTTCAGGTGCCAGCTACCAAAGACTCAGGGGGAGACAGGAAACTGCAAGGAAGAGCTGGCAGCTGAGTCGCTTGGGAGAGTGCTACATGAGACCAAACAAACAGAGAGCTGAGTTTGGATGAGAACTCGCCAAAGCTGGGGAGTCCCAATGAGTGGAAAGCTCATGTATCGGCCCCAGGTAAAAGGGGAAGTTGCAGCTTAGTCAGGGGAAGCTGAGACTAGAAGCAAGAGGGTTCCTGCAGGAAGGTGGATCCCCTGAGCAGAGGTAGGACTCACAAGCAGGGAGGCCTGGGAAGGGGAACACTGCAAGAGGGGAAGACCTGAGAGGGAGGGTTGTGGGAAGAGCCCAGGCACAAAGGCTTAGTCTTGAAGGGACATTCCCTGAAGAGGGGTGGAGCTCCCAGGCAAGTGGGAAGTCGAACCCTGTGGTGAGCTCTCTCTCTAGTGGGAGACTTGACTTGGGGGCTGTGATAAAGTGTTATGGGACTGATCACTACCAGGCAGGTAGGCCTGGAGACTGTGGTCATGGATCAGGTGCAAAAGGATCAGAGTGCTGCTATTGACTCTTGAGTGGATGACCTGGAGGTGATGTCCCTGGAGAGGGGAATGGAAAAACAATTGTAACTTTATATGCTTGTGGAAATGTTTATTTTGGAGATTTGGGGGAATTACTAGTGTATATGAATAAATTATGCCCAGAGGAAGGCTTTGTAGCGGGAACTGAGAGACTAGGTTAATTTTATGGGTGGAAGAAAGGGGAAACGGAGGTAGGCATACTTACTGTGCTGTGGTCTGCTGCAGGAGGGCACTCCTGGGGTAGGAGGTTCCCTATGACAGGATACATTCCTGAATCGGGTCTAAATTTGGCCCAATATCTTATTTATTGTGACAAAGAAGAGTTTTAAAATTAAAACCTAAGACAAATAGGAGTGTTTCCATTTTAAAAATTCCAATGAAAACAGGTGTTTTTAAATAAACATTCCTGTGCCCTATTTGAAACCCAGACACTTCAGCACTGAAAACCTGAAAGTGAAATTGACTATAAACAAAAGGAAACTAACTTCATTAATATTCATTATCTAACTTGCAAAAAGTAAATAAAGCATAAATAGAGAAGTGAATTTTTAAAGTTATTCACTTTAAATAGTGAATTGGGATTATTAGTAATATAGGCAAATACGTTGTTTACAACAGGATTGCTAAACTGTGTTCCATTGCTAAACTGTGTTCCATTCATTCTTTTTATGTGTCTATTGCTTTGCCTCTTTCATTGCATCAGTTGCATATCCAAGGCTTTATTATATGGCTCTAATTTGCCAGTATTTTTTTTTTTTTTATTCAGAACCATCACACATTGTTAGGAAGGGAATAATATCCACTTTCATGCTTGATGGATGATAAAGACTGCCAAGTGAATATCTCTTTGATATTGTGGGTTTAGAGTGATAAAGAAGACCCCAAATACTCCTTTTCATCTTATGCAGTGTTATATAATAATTCAGCATATTTCTTTTCTTATAATTCAGTGTATAAAATCTGTCATTTTACCACAACCAACTGAAAGACATTTAACCCCGAATGATGGCTTTTCACAGGGAAAGAATGTAGAAAGAGCTAATATTCACAGAAATATATACAAATAGGACCTGATCCTGCAAACCCCTACTCATGTGACCATTTCTTTTGCAAATAACCATTTTTCATGAGTAGTGCCATTGGCTTCATGGGGACTGCTTGAATGCATACACATGCTTTTGCAAGATTGGGTCAATAGGGCCTAATACAATTCCTTTTAAAGTCAGTGGAAATCATTCCATTGATTTCACTGGGATTTGGATCAGGCCCAGAATGAGTCCTGATTAAGTTGCAAAATAGCATTTTATTAGAGCTGCTTGAAAATGTGTTTGTCACAAAGAAGGGGATGGTCAACAAAAGCAATTGTTCAGACCTCAGCTCCCTGGGAAAATGATAGAGCAGCTGCATAGCAATGAACTGCTATAGGCAAAAGGAACCTGGGTATGAGTCTGATCCCATACTGTTGGAGGTCGTGTCCAGAGTGGATTACGGATAACCAGCGTGGGCTGCTATCGTGCCTTAGCAGTGGGGCCAAACTTTCAAAATTGACCAGGGCCAGATTATCAACTGGGGCAGACTTTCAGAAGTGCTCAGTTCCCATGGTGACACTTATGGCTAGATAGTCAAATGAGTTCAACCGCCAATGCACTGAGATGTTTTGAAAATCTAGCTCCAACTGTGGGTGCTGAGCTCTTGATTCTGCCCATAATAGATACTTGCAGTTGACCAGATTTAATGCTGCTTCATGCAACCTTCATTATGTCCCTTTATTCTGTTTAACTATAGCACTTTTATTATTATGTGGCATAGTTTCCTTCTCCTACAGTTTGGGCAGCACATGCTCCCCTTTCTGTGATTAGAATAATCCTTATAATCATCTGCAAAATGGCTTTTTTTTTTTTAAAACTGGTAAAGTTTGGCATGGAGTCCTAGTTCTTCCTTTCCTATGCAAGGTGATATGCTTGGCCTTTTCTGACATCTTGCGATATGTTCCTTTGATAGGCACTTTGTCACTAGGGTTGCCAACTTTCTAATTGCACAAAACTGAACCCCCGTGCCCTGCCCCAAGGCCCTGCCCCAGCCCCACCCTTCTAACCCCTACTCACTCTGGGCCCCCCTCCCTCTGTTGCTCGCTCTCCATCATCCTCACTCACTTTCACTGGGCTGGGGCAGGGGGTTGGGATACGGAAGGGGGTGAGGGCTCCAGCTTGGGGTGCGGGCTCTGGGTTGAGGCCAGAAATGAGGGGTTCAGGATGCAGGAGGGGGCTCTGGGCTAAGGCAGGCGGTTGGGGTGCAGGAGGGGGTGCAAACTCTGAGAGGGGGCTCAGGGCTAAGGCAGGGGATTGGGGTATGGGAGAGGGTTTGGGGTGTGGGCTCCGGGAGGAGCTTGGGTGCGGGAGGGGGCTCAGGGCTGGGGGAGGGTGTTTGGGTGCAGGAGAATATTCCAACCTGGGGCAGTGGTTTGGGGTGCAGTTGGGGCTGTGGGGTCTGGGAGGGAGTTAGGGTTTTGGAGGGGGTTCCGATCTGGGGCAAGGGCTTTGGGGTGCAGGCTGCGGCCGGGCGGTGCTTAACTTAGGAAGCTTCCAGTCGGTGGCGCAGCAAGGCTAAGGGAAGCTCCCTGCCTGCCCTGGCTCCACGCTGCTCCTGGAAATGGCCACCATGTCTAACCCCTAGGTGGAGGCACAGCCAGGCGTCTCTGTGCAGTGCACGCTGCCCTCACCCACGGGTGCCGCCCCCGCAGCTCCCATGGGCCGTGGTTCCCAGCCCATGGGAGCTGTTGATGCAGCACTTGGGGTGGGTGCATTGCGTGGAGCTTCCTTGTTCACACCTGCCCTAGGGACCATAGGGACATGCCAGTTGCTTCTAGGGACTGCGCGGAGCCAAGGCAGGCAGGGAGCCTGACTTAGCCCCACTGTGCCTCCAACTGGACTTTTACTGGCCCAGTCAGCAGTGCTGACCAGAGCGGCCAGGGTCCCTTTTCGAAAGTGTGTTCCAGTCAAAAACTGAACTTCTGGCAACCCTATGTATCACACATGGGAGCATATGACCCTTAGTTAATCTCCTTTCTGTCTTTTTTGGGGTTTTTTTTTTAGAGTTGTAGATGTGGCATAGCTCTTCAATGGAAGAAAGAGTTTAAGTTGGGAGGGGAAGAAACAGCAACTAAGCCTCAAGAAAAGTAGCAGCTCTACAGAGAAGACCACATGATCAGAGGCTTGTTCACTGCACATCTACCAATGTGATATATGCCATCATGTGCCAGCAATGCCCCTCTGCCATGTATATTGGCCAAACTGGACAGTCTCTACGTAAAAGAATAAATGGGCACAAATCAGATGTCGAGAATTATAACATTCAAAAACCAGTCGGAGAACACTTCAACCTCTTTGGTCACTCGATTACAGACCTAAAAGTGGCAATTCTTCAACAAAAAATCTTCAAAAACAGACTCCAACGAGAGATTGCTGAATTGGAATTAATTTGCAAATTGGATACAATTAACTTAGGCTTGAATAAAGACTGGGAGTGGATGGGTCATTACACAAAATAAAACTATTCCCCATGTTTATTCTCCCCCGCCCTCCCCTACTGTTCCTCAGACATTCTTGTCAACTGCTGGAAATGGCCCACTTTGATTATCACTACAAAAGGTGTCGTCCCTCCCCCCCCACCGCTCTCCTGCTGGTAATAGCTCACCTTACCTGATCACTCTTGTTACAATGTGTATGGTAACACCCATTGTTTCCATGTTCTCGGTGTATATAAATCTCCCCACTGTATTTTCCACTGAATGCATCCGATGAAGTGAGCTGTTGTCAAGGTTCCTCCCCCACTCTGAACTCTAGGGTACAGATGTGGGGACCTGCATGAAAAACCTCCTAAGCTTATCTTTACCAGCTTAGGTCAAAACTTCCCCAAGGTACAAAATATTCCACCCGTTGTCCTTGGATTGGCCGCTACCACCACCAAACTAATACTGGTTACTGGGGAAGAGCTGTTTGGACGCGTCTTTCCCCCCAAAATACTTCCCAAAACCTTGCACCCCACTTCCTGGACAAGGTTTGGTAAAAAGCCTCACCAATTTGCCTAGGTGACTACAGACCCAGACCCTTGGATCTGAGAACAATGAAAAAGCATTCAGTTTTCTTACAAGAAGACTTTTAATAAAAATAGAAGTAAATAGAAATAAAGAAATCCCCCCTGTAAAATCAGGATGGTAGATATCTTACAGGGTAATTAGATTCAAAAACATAGAGAACCCCTCTAGGCAAAACCTTAAGTTACAAAAAAGATACACAGACAGAAATAGTTATTCTATTCAGCACAATTCTTTTCTCAGCCATTTAAAGAAATCATAATCTAACACATACCTAGCTAGATTACTTACTAAAAGTTCTAAGACTCCATTCCTGTTCTATCCCCGGCAGAAACCCGCATATAGACAGACACACAGACCCTTTGTTTCTCTCCCTCCTCCCAGCTTTTGAAAGTATCTTGTCTCCTCATTGGTCATTTTGGTCAGGTGCCAGCGAGGTTACCTTTAGCTTCTTAACCCTTTACAGGTGAGAGGAGCTTTCCCCTGGCCAGGAGGGATTTCAAAGGGGTTTACCCTTCCCTTTATATTTATGACAGCTGTAGCTCATGAAAGCTTATGCTCAAATAAATTTGTTAGTCTCTAAGGTGCCACAAGTACTCCTTTTCTTTTCGCGGATACAGCCTAACACGGCTGCTACTCTGAAACTAGTCTTTACAATGGGTCTCCATCAAATGCTGGAAACTCACATCTCCCTATTAGTATACATGTCCTGACATAGACTACTGGAAGATACTCAGATCATGTGTTACTCTTGTTTTTACACAAAATTATCTTTGTTATTCTAATAGAGATGTGTCAAACTTCTTTCCCACCATTATTTATTGTATTTGTGTCAAGCCTTTGAAGAGCCCAGTGCTGTGGTACCTAGGCATGCTTTTTATGGATTAAATTTAGGTTCACCCTCATTCACCAATAAAAGGAGATGCTAGATCAGGCTTTACTGCAGCCCACAATATTGAAGACATTGTGCCAAATTCTCCACTGGTGAAGAGCCTTGTAGATGGGCCGTAGTAGTGGAAAAATCCATCTTTCAAGGGGTTGGGTGTTGGGACACTGCATACTGCCTCTAACATTCCCTCTACCAAGGAAAGTTTATAAGTAGCCAACATGGACTCATGTGGGGAGGCTCCTGGCTGGAGAGGGATGTGGCAAATGGCTGGGGCAAATGACATGCTAATTCAGAACATCCTTTCAGCTTCCTCTGCCTCTGAGAAGAAATGATAGTTTCCCCAAACCAACAGAAACCCCAACGGGGGTGAGGAGGGGGGAGCAGTGGCTGACACAGAAAGATCTACCTTGGCAAAGGTGGGTCTGGCCATAGGACAGGGAGACATCTAGCTTGTTGGCTAAGTATTTCAGTATTGTCAACCCCCAATGTTCAAAAATCATGTCAGCCCCTCTCCTTCCCCCCCAAAATCTGAATCGCTTAAAATCATCAGAAGATTAAAAAAATTAGGCTGGTGATGGATTGTTTGCTTTCTGGTTTGAGCCTTTAGGGTGCACTCAAGTCATGTTTCCAAACTATTCTTCACAGCTGTGAGGAATAGAATTAAAAAAAAATAATAATTTTTTTTTTAAAATCACACCAGTAACGAAACTATTTAAACCTGTAAAGCTTTTAAGTGTGCCTGAGCCTTAATCTCTCTCCCTCATCTGGTTGGTTGGTTTTTTAAAGTGGATGGATGTATGACAGGTAATAACACTTCCTTACCTCACAGGGGTTTTGTGATAAATGTATGCGAGGCCCTTGGATGCTCGAGTGACAGGAGATGTGTAAGTAGATAAGAAATACTCCAAAGGAAAAAAAAATAGAATATGACTTTCTTCCAGTCTTGTTTCAGAGACTTGCTCTGTTCTCTCAACTTTGCTCTTCCCAGCTAATGCTCTATGTGCAGTCCAAGCAAGAACTACTAGCTTCCTAGTTGCAAATCATTTTCGGAACAAGAGTAACTTTTAATAATGATAAAGGATTTCAGGGGTAAACCGCAGTCGCCAGATGCCAAATTCACTGGCTTTAACTGAATCATGTGGAGTTGCATCTGGGATGAATTTGGCCAAGTATCTTTATTCTTTTGTTGTTGTGTCTTAATTTGATGTTCATTTAAGCAGGTTGGTTCATGTACAAGTGTTTCATGTGTGTGCACAGTGAGCTTGAAAAGCTGACAGATGCAGTCTGGAGGCCTGTTGAAAATTTTGCTATAAAATCATAAATACACCTATTTCAGAAAAGAACAGCTGATAGTTCTTTTTTTCCTTCACTTACCTGGCAGAATCTCAACTCGGTGCTCCGTATCTCACCTGTAGTGCCAGTGACAGCTCAACCATCTAATACCGTATAGCAACTGTTTCCTTCTGCACCATTAAGGCCCACTTTTATTCCGTGGAACACAAAAGTGAGTACAACTGGTCAGTCTGAGCAGGTGAGCAGGAAAGTGCAATTTATTCTATAGCCTGCTCTTCCATGATTGCAGATTGCTCTGTACAGCTCTAGCCAAGTGAAAGATTTTCATACATCATCATTCCCAAATATGGTTAGCCGTTCTACTCCATAACGGCTTAAAAATGGGAGCATTTTCCTTTTCTCGGTGTGCCTCATTTTAACCTACATGGTTAGAATGAGTTACAAGTCAGTCTTGGTAGCACTTTACACATGATGAAATTCTGTGATTGTACCCGTCTGAACCAAAGCATTTTCCTGATTTCCCCAAAACGTCACAAGCTGGTGCAACCCGGACAGGCTATAAAATAACAGTCAACACAGAAAACTTACTGAGATTTGGGGGGCGATACATTGACCAAGCAATAGGAAATGTATGGCACATGAATCATGCACTCATACCTAGCAATGGACATGCAAAACATGGTCATAATTCTTGTCTACATTCAGGGGCAAAACCATAATTTTCCTAAGCTTATATAGGGTAAACTCATAAATTGTCCGCCCTCTATAACACTGATAGAGCGATATGCACAGCTGTTTGCTCCCCCTGGTATTAATTACTTACTCTGGGTTAATTAATAAGCAAAAGTGATTTTATTAAGTAAAAAAAGTAGGATTTAAGTGGTTCCATGTAATAACAGACAGAACAAAGTAAGTTACCAAGCAAAATAAAACAAAACATGCAAGTCTAAGCCTAATACAGTAGGCAACTGAATACAGGTAAATCTCACCCTCAGAGATGTCCCAATAATCTTCTTTCACAGACTAGACTCCTTCCTAATCTGGGCCCAATCCTTTTCAGACCAACATTGTGGTTTATGGCCTGGGTCCAGTAATCACTCACACCACCTTAGTTATAGTCCTTTGTCCCAGTTTCTTTCAGGCATCTCTTTCGGGGGGGAGAGGCCATCTTCTGAGCCAGCTGAAGACAAAATGAAGGGGTTTCCAGGGCCTTTTATAGTCTCTCTGTTGTGGACAGAAACCCTTTTTTCTTCTGTGCAAAATCACATCAACAGGATGGAGTTTGTAGCCACCTGGGCAAGTCACATGTCCATGAATGAGTCAGCTCTTTGCAGGCCGATGCCATTGTTTACATGTTAGTTTGAACCTTCCCAGGAAAGCTCAGATGTGGATTGGCATCTCCCAAAGTCCATTGTCAGTTAAGTATTTCTTGATTGGGCACTTACTGAGAATAGTCCTTTCTCAAGAAGCTGAGCAAATGCTTCACTGAGGCTACTCAGAATCAAACACATTAAGATACAAGTACATAGCCAATATTCATAACTTCAAATACAAAAATGCTACACACATATAGACAGTATAGTCATAACCAGCAAATTACAACCTTTCTATAGGCACCTTGATTGCAACAATGATCTATATGGTCACAGTTAATGTCAATAATGTCACAGAGGGGTGGGAGGCAAACTGCTGCAGGGGTTGCAATGCCATTCACTTTTGACTAGCCCAAATTGCCAGGTCCAGTCAGGGGCCACAGGAAAGAGGGAGGCTGGGCCCCCTTCCCATTGTGCCCCTAACTTCACTCAGGAGGAGTAATATGAGTGTAAGGTTAAAGTGTGTCCCAGTTGAAACATATCACAGTGTGATTCACAAATTGCTGCTGAGCTATGTACTGATTCCAGTCTAATCAAATGCTGGGGAAGTGAAACTTAAAGGGAAAGGTAGGTGATAGGGTCTTAAAATAGCCCTATACCCATGTAATGGCTCCATACCCTACCGTAGTAATGATGAAAGGTATGTCAATGCTTCAAATACTACAGCGGCACAGCTATAGCACTTCATCATGGATGCTACCTATGCTAACCTGTCCCACTGGTGTAAGTAATCTACTCTCACAAGAGGCAGTAGCTAGGTGGATGGAAGATTTTTTCTGTCAACCTAGCACTGTCCACATGGGGATTTAGGCTGACTTAACAATGCCTCTCAGGGGTGTGGATTTTTCACACTCTTGACTGACTTAGTTAAACCAATCTAATTTTCTAGTGTAGACCAGGCAGAAGTCACCACTCCCATATTATGGAACAATGTGCAACAAGGAACAACGTAATACTGCCATGCTCCTGAGATAGGTTTGCCTAGGAGTAGGGAAGGGAAGTGACTTGCTAAAGCTTGCTGAATTTGGATGCTGCCTTTGCCAAACAAGTGATTTTTTGGGGGGAAAAAGCACATTGCACCCACAATCTATACATTACAGCATCAACTCTCTCTGGATAAAGAATTTACAGTGCCTAGCACAAATAATAGCAATACTTAGCATTTACATAGCACTGTACATTATCTTAAGTTCTTTACAACATAAATCAATTAGCAAGATATCATATTCAACACTCTGTGTTTATTTTGTATTAACATCTCTGTGACTCAAACATGTTGGAAACACTTGAGAGAAAAGAAGTCTTTCATAAAAATTCAGCACTTCTGCTTCTGCAATTTAGGGCTGAGCAAACTCACAATAGGCATCTGAGACCTACAGCAATTTCTCCAGTTAGAGAAGACCATGTTTGATGTTTCTGATATTTCTAAGGTAAAAGAACAAGCATTAACACCCCCTTTAAAACAAAACATCTTAGCATCCTGCATAAGTCCTAAAGAAGCTAAAAAGGACACAAACCCTATTTTCCCTTTGCAGATAATCTTTTAATTTCAGAGGGAGTCATTAACAGAACTGGGAACAGAACACAGAAGTTCCTGACTTCTATACCTCTGTTCTCAGATCACCTAAACTTCTGGAAGACAAAAGTCACAATGCAGCACCTCTGCAGTTCTCTGGTTTCTGAGGCTGACTGGGAAGCAGCCTGGTTCCTGGTCTATTTTAAGATGGCCTAGAAAGACCCACAAGAAGCCATCCTGGCAGGTAAGTGTGGCTGGTCCCTGTAAAAGATATAGGTTCAGTTCCTCTGTGCCAGAACAGGTATCCAATGTGGCCAGTTGAGAGGGTGGGGCAGCAGCTAGAGCTATAAAGGATAAGAGAGGACAAGAGATGGGAGGAAACCAGTGAATTAGAGCTGCCTGAGTAGGAGTTGGGGATAGTGAGAGCTGCTAGGGGGACTCTGGAAGGTCCCAGAAAGAAGCAGAAAGTGTTTCCTGGGGGAAGACTGAAGGCAAGGGGAGCGGTAAGAGGGGTTTACTGGCTGACTTCCCTGGGCCAGAGGGCTAAAGGCAGGAGGAGCAGCAGAGGGATGTGCTGGCTGGCTCTATGCTGGAGCTGAGGGATGGAGCGGGTGGAAGGCATGAGAACAGCAGAGGGGCTGACCTGCTGACATCTTCATGCTGGAGAGTAGACCCCAGGGAGCAGTATGAGGGATGCTTCCCTAGCAAAGATGAAGTCCTAGCAGAGAGGCTGTGGGGGTTCCCAGTTGGAAGAGTGGGGTTGCACTCCAGTTGGTGGGGCTAGGGTTATTGTCCTGATAGAAGTGGACTGATTAGGAGTCTAGGTGTGGTGGAAAGGACCCCTGAGTGTGCTATGGAAGGACTTCCACAGAAGCTGGTGCGGGGTGCCTGCTGGGAAGAGTGGGGTTTTAAGGGCTGTACATGCCAGGGGTGGGGAATGGACTATGTCTGGGTCTCTTGTTGGGGTTGTAATGAATGGGGTTTTGGTAAGAAACTGGCCCTAAAGAGGAGTATTATTTTGGCAAGAGCCGGAAGAGGATTTATTAGGTTATCTGAGAGGAGAAACTGAGGCAGGCGTGCCTGTCATGCTTTGGCCTGCTGAGGAGGATACTCCAGTTGGGGCCACCCTGTGACAGAGAGTATTACAGTGCTCTAGCCATGCCTCTGTGCTCAAGGGTACATGTGAGGATAATGTGTGTGGGGGGGTGAGAGAGATGTAGGGGGCATAGGGTTGACCATGACTAGCTAACATGTTTTAAAGGTTTTAAGCTGTATCTACATTAGGTGCAAATTCATGCACTTAAAAACATATTAACTAACACACTTTAAAACATGACCTACTGTCCTTGTCTAGATAGGGTCAAAGAGGGAGGGAAAGCTGGGCTACGTACCGCTGACTTCCCAAGCCAGCTGAGAGCTGGTTCTCCTGGCTTGTGGCTCAGTGCTCTATATTATGGCTCTCTGCTCTCCCCTACTCATCTCCGTGACGCCGAGCAGGATGGGAAGGAGCTATGGACTGACTGAATGCACTCAGCACAGACAGAGCAATATTCAGTTGCCCAACAGGTCAATTTTTTTCCCCATGGAATATTTTTTCCATCAGAAAATCTGGATTCAATGGAACATTCTGCAGGAACCTCCTGATTTTTGTCAATTTTTGATGAACACTTTATCAAAACTATTCTGAGAAGGTTGTAGCAAAATGTCATGCTGGATTCTGACCAGCTCTGCTCTGCAGCAGTACCTAAGGGTAGGCAGTTGAAATTGCATATGTCTCTTCAAAGGCACCACACTGCTACAAGAGTGGAGGAAAAATTGACTTCTCAAACAAGTAAAGTAATAAAAAGGGTTTAAGATAACATTAATATTTACATATGGTAGCGCTCTCAGAGCAAGTATTGTGTTAGCATATTATCATTGTATGTAGGGTGTGAGAGTTTAAACAGCTGATGAACTTTTTGCTTTGTGTGCAGACATAGGCAATAATATGGTAACCTCAGAGTTCCTGTACAACCTTACCTTCTCAGGCTGCAATCTAATAAGCTAAGTAGGGGGTCCGCATTTGAATTAGCATTTGTGGTTATTACTTGTGTCTCTGAGTCAGCATTGAATGAGTGTGTCTCAGCACAGGGCTTGGTTAGGCACGGAAGATGTGATATGGAGGATGTGTAAAACAGATCTTTGCCACTTCCAGTCATTAAAGATCTCAGTGCAGTTGTCACAAGAGTAGGGAGTTAACTGTAGTGCTTTACTCTGTGACAGAATGACACTGGTCCTTTAAGAGGGAGCAGGGCCAGTGCACCTGTGCTGCATCACCTGACCTAGGTTAGGCTTTAAAAGAGGGCCCCTCTCTACAGGAAAAAGGGAGATCTGGAGACTCAGGTCTGGGAAGAGAGCCAGTGAGACCCTGAGAGGTAAAGTGGGTGTGGGGGAAGTCCTGTGAGTTGGTGTCAGGTGAGCTGCAGAACTATATTTTGTTTGGCCTGTGTTTGAGAAATTCCCACAGTCTCCTTGATGCAGCTTTATGGCAGTCGGTCAGTCATGGGCTGCTGATGAACCCTGCCCTGTTACATGCCCAAATTCCAAATTGGAATAATTAAATTCAATCTATCTCAAATGCCCTCTGAATTTGGGACAAGGAGTTCCTCACTTCCTGTCTTATTGTTATGTAATGTTAACATTAAATCATGTTTCACCCTAGAAGTGGCCAAATTATACTGATGGATGAAGTATTGCCTATCTCTGATTCATTCGCAGCAGGTAGAAATTGCTGTACTAGGAAATACATTTTGGGAGAGCATCTTAAATTCTGGATAGGGCACCATAGAACCCAAGCTGATGGAGACTCACCACCCCAGGAGATACAATGAATCAGAGTAAGGCTTTGTCTGGAATTCTCCATCCAGTCAAAGATGCCTTGTTTACAATGAATTCCCCCCTAATTGCTTTATTACCAATGTAACTCTGTGGGTGGTAGCAGTGATGGAAGCACTATTCTACACGGACTGCTGGGTGAGGTGATATGCTGGTAAAAATGCTAGGGGGGGAAGGGGCTCAGCCCATACTGGCATTCCCACTATTGCTACCCGGGATAATCCATGAATAATCTCCTTGTCAGAATGGAGAATTCCAAATAAACCACTTCTCTTTGGACCCAAGCTACATTCTGTATTTAAAACCAAAAGAAGCCATACAGTGGTGAATGGAGGTAGATTTGGGCAAGTTGTTTTCTAGGCAGAGTACAAGTCTGAGCAATTAGAAGCACTGTGAGAGAAGTCTCTGACCCAAAATGTCTCAGTTGGGTTTTGTAAGTGGAATTACGTTAGTGAAGCATTACTCTTCCTTGACTGACTGTCCACTGTAGTAGTGATTTAGATACACCTGGAAGTGCTTCGGTCTGCCAGTATCGCCACAGAAAAATAGACCTTAACATTCACTATAACCTGAAATTTGGCCTACAGGTACTCAGAGTAGAAGCCAGTAAAGTCCAATTGGCTGAAAGTCATGTGTCCCTTTTGAATACTATAGGGCACGAACCAAAACAATATTTTTGTAGTCTTTTGAATCCTGCAGGTTTTGTCATTACATTTTTCTAGTCCTAAGTCACACCGTTTTGCAAAACGTCTTGGTAGATTCTGGAATTTCAGGGAAAACTTATTTAAGTTTACACTGGTAACTGAAAATATTTTTTTTTCTTGCACAACAAAGTTTTATATAGGACTGAATATAGTAGAGATTCCATCTCCTTTTTCTTTCATTCACAAAATGAGTTGTATTGAATGGTATCTCAGCTGGGGGATTTTTCCCCTCCCCACCATTGGCCTGATCTAACTTCCATTGAAACTGATGAAAAGACTGTGGCTGTTTCAGTGGTGGTTTGATTGGACCCTCTTTCTCCATTAAGGAAACCTATAGGCTATCATGAAGTATTAGATTTTAAGGGTCACCTTTTCAGCCATTTACAAACTGGCATCTACATTTTGTACATGGAAAACTTGCATATGCAAATGAAATGCATAAGTTCTAATTTTTGCACCTACAAAAATGCATATCACTAAGTCTGGCCTTAAACATCAGCTCCAAACCAATAGGAAGAATGGAATTAGCAGACAAGATAATTGTAGGTTTTAGCTGAACTCTAGTATTCTACCAGCATAGAACTACTAACACTAGTGCTTGGATATTACAGGGACAAGTATATTAGAAATATTGATAGAGTAAAACATTACCGCATTTGGAAACCAATTTTCTCTTGTAGTTTAAGCAGAGGGAGACCTGTGTGAATGACCGAGAGAAGAATTGTTTTATTGTGAGTAACTTTAAGGAAGAACCGCATATTACAATAAAACATAAGATTTAATTACAACATGCTCAATAACACTATTAAAATATCAGAAAGTAAATATATGAGGTGGTGGTAGGGATTTAGACTTTCTATAACTGGCTGTCAGTGATATCACACTGATGCTAATAACACCTGGGAAGTATTAAGGACTGCATAAGATAGACATAGGTATTGAATACTATACCAGAACTCAGATTGAACCTTCTTTGAGGCTTGAAAAAGCTTGGATCAGTTTTGTCCTTTATCTTTCAGTTTTGTATGCATCAGCCCTTCTTGGTTCAAGGCTAAAAAATGGAGGTGCCAAAATACCTCCTCCGGTTGTGATACTTTTGACCCCATCAGCGGCAGAAAGTGCCAGAAATCTTTCCTGAAACCCTGTTGGTATGAGAATGCAGTCTTGTTTTTCAGACTGAAAGATTTTGAGGAAGTTCAATAGATATGTGGTGAAATCCTGGCCCTGTTTACTTCAATAGGGCCAGCATTTCTCCACTTTTTTTTTTGTATTTATCCAAACCACCGTCTCTTCTGAAGTTTGCCTAATGCAAGAAGATAGGGGTGACTCCATTATTATTGCTTTTGCCCCTAATAATAATGAACTGGAGCCCCACTGTGCTAGGCCCTGTATGTAAATACAGTAAGAGAATGCCTGTCTCTGAAGAGTTTACAATCTAAGGAAACAAATGCACAGAGAGGTGAAGTGAAATGTCCAAGGACACAGCAGGTTAGTGGTGGAGCAAGGAATAGACCCCATATCTCCTGAGTCCCGGCCAGGATGTAAGTGCAGGGGACATCTGAATGGAAGCAAGCACAGAATATTGACATGATCAAGTGGAAGAGGAGAGGGCCTATATGTGGTTTTGATGTTTTCAGGGGTCCCCTTTTATGAACTTTGGCCAGCCCTGTTTGTAAATAAACTGTTCTGATTTTCTCTGTTTTAATTGTAAGTTCTATTTCAAAACAGCAGTGAGAAACACAAATTGCAAGTTTATAAGGGATTAATACCTTTTTCGGGTAGTTCAACTTTCTTCCTCTTGGCCTCATGTCCTCGAGGTGTGCTATGTATCAAGATTAATGATATACACTGGCTATTGTGCATGGGGTTTGCATAAAGGGAAATGTCTTCCACTAAGAATCTATGTGATGTGAAAACATCTAATTGGATAACTTGTCTCAGGAAATCAAGAAAAAGATTCCAGTTAGAAGTTGGCTTACCAACATTATTCTTGGAAATGCCAAACTACATTGGTTATTAGTAGACCTTAAAGAATTACGTGTGCCCTTAAAACTAAACAAAGAAAACAAATATAATAGTGACTTGTCATGTGACAGTTATGAACCATTATTAACAAATACAACAACCATCTATTCATTGAGTTACCTAGTCCAGGCTTTGATACAGGGCACAATTCAGAGTATGAAAGCAACTTGATGCAGTAAAACAGCTGAGAAAATTAAAGCTAGAAACAGATTAGCTGAGCATGTGCACCAATGATTTACCTATCACTTTATCATATTAATTCCACGTTTACTAAAATGGAGAAGTATCATCCTGAAAGCAGTCAGTAAAAGCAATGGAAAGTCTGAATCCAGAGACTTCCCCCAACTTTGGATTCAGCTTTGTATGTTGGGCATCATTTGCATAACACATAGCAGGCATCACAAGGCTGTTGAACCCCATCGGAAATATGAGCAAAGGTTACACCAGGGGACAAGTAAAGTTAAACACTAGGCATAGTCTTCAACACTAAAATAAATCAATCCTCTTATGCACCCACTTGCTTATCCTCAAACACAGGGTTAAGAGGTAGGGTATTGGCAGAGAATAGACTTCTCTCAAAACACGTGGACATAAATGATATCCTTGAACAAGTGAGATACTTAACTACTTGCTCTTTGGCCTCACTCTTGCAAATGGACAGGAGTAACTTAGTAGCCATACAGCTGTGCTCTACTGGAGTCGTGGTGGCTTCTGCGTGGCAAAGGGATAGTATAGCCCCAGACTAATTTTTGTGGGATTGGAGGGGGAGGACAATGTGTATTAATCCTCACCACTCTTATCTCCAGCATGGACCACAGACTATGCGGAGATGTTTCTGCAAGTTCAGAGAGGTGATGGTACCAAATGGAAGTTCCCGTCCATGTACAGTTCTAAGGGGCAGGAACTGGGCCCCAGAACATAACATTCTATGCTAAACTCTTTAAGGCCAAATTCAGACAGTGTGTGTAACTGAATTAAAATCAGTGGAGCTGATCCTGCTTACACTAAGGGTATGTCTACATTGCAATCAAAAGTGTGACTGCAGTGTATGTATACATGCCTGACCTGGCTTGAATTTAGCTAGCTCAAACAATCGCAATGAAGCCACGGCAGCATGGGCTGTACAAGCCCGCTGGGGACCCTAGGGATGTACCCCTGCACATGGCAGCTTCGTCTAGCCTCTCGAGTACACCCCCAGGGCCCCTGGTGGGCTTGTACAGTCCATGTTGCCATGGCTTCATTGCTATTGTTTGAGCTAGCTAGCTTTGTGTATGTCTACACGTGCTGCAGTCACATGTCCTGATTGCGGTGTAGATGTACCCTAAGTCTGAATTTGGCCCTTTATTAAGAGATCCTTTCCACAGTAGTTGCTAATTTGAGAGAATTCTTTTATGAGCAAACAGTACTAAATGTTCATACAATAATCTTGTTGAAGGAGGCTTCAGATAGCAAACTTTGCCTTTTGATAATTAAGTTTTGTCAGAAATATAGTACAGCGGGCTATAGATGTATAGCCTAAGACTTTTCAAAGAAAATTCCAATATGATGCCCAGCTTAGGAGAGTCTGTGTAGAGCTACATGTCTGGTGTCAAAACTAAGACGTTTCATTCTTCTCTGTGGTTCTTTTTGGAAACTAGTTCAGATCTGACCTTGTATAAACACTTTTTTTAAAAATTACTTAATTTTACAAATCCAATTAGTGTTTGGTAAAATCACTTCAGCTCACTGCACTTGATGCTGGATGCTGCTGAAGTTGTATTATAAACACTGTAGTTGTTTGTGATTCTGGGTTACTGAGTGTCCTTTATTAGAACCACCTCAAAAGAGAATCCTCCTGTGCAGGAAAAGTAGGTGAATCACTTATACTGCCCTGCACAGTGTCACATAGCAGTCTTTACTGGGCAAAAATAAAAGGATGCTTTGAAAAACTCAGTGCTGTGCTTGTAGGAGATGTCATTTAATCAGCTAGGCCAGTTAATAACTCTTGCTGCTTTTTTTATTTGTCAAGGGCTCAATATTTTTTCAATATGAGATCTTCACTGTGCTTTAAATGGCAGTTTATAATTAATGGTACTTGTATGAATTTTTGAAAAAAAGAGACACTCAACATTTAGTTACAATTTATACATGATTTTAAAGTCTAATTAACATTCATCTTTACAAGATATATGCAAACAGATATGCAAATTTGGAAATAAATATGCAAACATATAAAATGTTGTTGAATTAAGTAGTCCTTAACATTTTTAATGAAATCAATATTTTATTCATATTTTGCACACAATTTTTAGTACCTACTGACTCAGTAGTTCTCAGATTTGTGGTCCATTTGTGAAGACTAAGGCTATGTCTACACCAGAGCTTACTCAGCATAATTTATCCTTCTCGGGGTGTGAATAAACCGTGCTCCTGAGTGACATAAGTGCTTGTGTGGACTGTTCTATGTTGGTGGGAGAGTTTTCCTGCTGATGTAGCTTCTGCCATTCACTGAGGTGGTTTTATTGTGCTTCAGGGAAAGCTCTCTCCCATTGCCATAGAGTGATTTCACCAGCTGCATTGGTATAGCTGTGCTGCTGCAGTGCTGTATGTGTAGACATGGCCTAAGTCTCTTCCGAAATTTTCCCTTTCCAAACCCATATTTTCCCTTTGGCAACTAGGGACTGATCCAGGTTCTGTTAAGTCAATGGGAATCTTTCCAACAGCACTCATAGGAACTGGAATTGGCCCCTAGAGAGTTTGGGTACATGAAAAAGTGACTAACACAATATTGTGTTAAAATCTGGAAACAATCTCACTTTAATGTGGTAGGTCCAGCTGTTATGTCCCCCCAGTTTGTGTCTGAGTGGCTTATTTCCTCGCCTTGGGTGTAGCACTTTTTGTCACATCATCACCTATCGCTCTCACGGTTCTAATCTCTCCTTGTCAATATGTTATTTGATTCTTCCTGTTAGCTACCCCTTCAATCCAGTAGTTGTCCATACATTTGATCTCTGCTGAGAAAATTTGATATACCAAAGGAAGACACAACAAAGACAGCCATGAGGTCACCACAAAGGGTCAAGAGATGTGCTTGGCTTTTTGTGTTTTAATTGGTGGTGCAGGGGGAAATCTAAAACTCCTAACAGTCCTGGCTATTATGCTCTAATAAATTTGTAAGTCTCTAACATGCCACAAGTACTCCTGTTCTTTTTGTGGATACAGACTAATATGGCTGCTACTGTGAAACATGTAGAAGCAAGTGTTACTGCTGTATGACTGACAGGTGCTTCACTGTTGTAATAGAATATAGTGCTCTGGACAGTGTGGATGTACTCCATTGGCTACCAGTGACCCCCTATTTTGAGATTCACTGATGTAAAATGGAATCTTCCAATAGGAGCTGGAGAGAGAGAGAGAGGCATGGAGAGAAATCTGGGGACTGGTTTCCGTGGTGGCCAGTAATTGCAGTAGTAGGCAGTTTGTAATAGGAGGCCTCCATTCTGTTCTTCAATCTCAAGATTGCTTTGAGTTTGCATTAGCTCTGAACTATTGCGAGAACACAGCTGCCAAGACTGGGATTGCAGAGACGTAAGTGGAGGCCAGCAGTCACTTCAAGTGCATAGTTAATGAATCGTTTTACATCTCAACTTACGTAGCTGATAGAGCATACTGGGTAGGTAGTGGCTCAGTCTGGAGGTGCTTAACTATCTACACATGCAAGTATGAAGAGAGGATGAAACTGGGGGGGCCATAAGATTGCATTCAAAATAGAGTATGCCACAGAAAATGGGAAGTTGTTTTAAGTTTGAGTATCTAGTCAAAGTGAAGCTTCTCCTTGTCCTACGGATGTTCTCATGAAGCCTTCCACGCAAATAGTAACAAAGCCTTATTCTGTGAGATCTGATGTGATCACTGTCCAATATGATATGGCTGCAAGCTGTAAATCACTTAGGACTGGTTCATCAAACCCCTACTTAATGTGAAGAGACCCCTTAAAATCAATGGTGGCAATTGTGTGAGTACAGGTGGAGAGGATCAAGCCTCCAAACTGTTTCACCAAATATCAGATCCTGCTTTACTGAATTTACTCCCAATTTTACGCTAGTGAAACAATAACCAGAATTCAGCCTAACATGGATTTTTTTAATAGAAATAAGTAGCTATCAGTATGACATCAATATGTCCGTAATCTGCTTTGATCACTGCTAACTGCTATTTGAACTACAATATTTTGGATATGAGGGCTATAGAGATTCATCTATCCTTGTGGGTACAGAGTAACCAATCAAAAAGCTACTTCACTGCATGCAGCACTATAATTTCAGTTGATGTTTTGTTCATTTGCTGCTACAGATATAGTAAGTAAAAACCACACAGCTGTTTTCCCTGTGCATCTGTATCGGTTTCAACATTTTACCTTATAATTGTGTGAAACAAAAAAGACTTGCATTTAGTAAAATAGAAGAAGGGTATTTAGAGCTGTGCAAACCCCTCTGCCTGCGTGCCAAATAACCTTGGTCTGTAAAAGACCATGCTTGCTCAGTCAGTCAGTTCCATATGCCTTTTATTCTTCCAACATATTTCAGAGCTGGTTTTTGCAGCATTTTGTTTCTGTGGGATGGATTTCATTTCAGCTGATTGCCCAATTCACTTTTCATTCTATCATAATTGTTTTTTGAATTGTCTCAAATGGGTTTATGACAATCTGAAAATTAACAATGGCCTCTTAATTGCACTGGGCTGTGTGATTCACAAAGCCCATACTTGACTGATACTCTATTCCCCACACTTATATCTAGGCAATCTGTTATTTTTTAACCCATGTTGAAATGGTGAAATGCAATTATATTAAAACATTTTTTCCTGGCATTCCATCACTTGGAAAGCAATCAGAGGATTTTCCATAGGACGATGTATTGGCAATAACATAAACCCAACAAAATATGGAAACATGATTTTTGATTATGCTATAAATTGGGATTATTTCCTTGGGCCTGCGGAAGAATATGCCAGCTGGACTTTATATCCTGGCTGTTAGGAAATATTAGGAGCCAGAATTATAATTAGCTCACTTCTATTGAAATATGCTCTCCACAGCTCTGTTAATTTTTTGCCAGAATCTGAACTATTCCTAAAGAGTGAAATTAACCTCAGTGCAAGAAGCTTGCATCAGATCCTTGACGCCACTTAAAGCCCTTATGGGGCACTTATAAGGAGTTGCCACTGGTGGAATGGCTCTCGTGGGATTTCCACATCCCCTGTGCGGTATGTAGTGTCTCTCTCTTTCTCTGCACCTGCCCCACAAAGGGTGGTGCAGAGGGCAGTAATGGAAGTGAACCAGACAAAGAACCACAGCTGCAGAGGCTGTAATACTCCATGCAAATGGTGCATGAATTGCTCAGGGTCAGAATGAATAGTTCTAAATAATTATTTCAAAGAAAACTGGGATTGGTTTGTGAACAAGCCACTGACCAAAAAAGACATTTGTTACAAATATGTCATTATTTGTATTACAACAGCACCTATTTTTATTATTTATATAACAGATAAGCCTAGAGGATCCAACTGAAATAAGGGGTCCCATTTGGGTAGGAATTGTACAAACTGCATATGTCTACACTTTACCTAGAGGTGTAAATTTCATCTTGGGTAGACATATCCATGCTAGCACTGATAAAGCTAATGTGGTAAAAATAGAAGTGTAGCTTGAGCAGTGTGGGCTGTGGGATGGGTATCCATCCTGAGTATGATCCCATTGGAAACCCTATGTATATACTTAGGTGGCTAGTCTGTCCTGCCACTCATGCCTACACTGCTATTTCTGTTGTGTTAACTTGATCAAAGCTAACTGCAGGTATGTCTACCACAGCTGGAAATTACCCCTCCTGCTCCAGAGTAGACATACCTATAGTAAGGGACAGTCCCTGCTCTGAAGATCTTACAATCTAGATAAGACAAACAGGAAATGGCAGAACGAAAGGATGAAGTGACTTGCACAAGTCACATAATAGGTCAGAGGCAGCGCTGAGAAGAGAAGCCAGGTCCCACTGATTCCTTGTCCAACACTCTATACATGCTGCCCTCTCCGTTGTTTAAACACTTCCACTTGCCACATTTTTTCACTCTTTGAAGTCCACTCTCCCAAACTACATTTTATTATGGTGGTGGGGGGAGAATGGGGTTAAATAGTTTGGCTGAAGAGCTCTGGCAGACTGTGTTCATGGAGTTGTTACTTCTCACTATTCACTATTTCTAATCCATGCGGTATGTTTGGTCATCCAAGTCATGTGCTATTGTCTCATACCGAATCAAACTCAGCACTTTTATTTTTAAAAATATTCTTGGGTCAGGTTTTTACTATTTGGCCAGTCTTTAGTTGCCAGTGTTTGTGGTTATTTTTCCCCTCCCTCTGAAGGGTTACTTCATGCCCTTATGTATACAGGACTGTTCTCTGATCTTATTTCACCTCTCTTTTGAAAATTAATAAGATTTTTGTATGACTCATCATACCACGCATCTGTAAGACCTTCAAAGAACACTCTCTAGGTTGGTTGACAGGCCTAGAATTTGACACCACTTATCATAGAAAACTCTACCATTGGGGCATTGTCCACTCTGAAAACAAGGGGGGTGGAATCAAAGGAAAATGATGTTGTCTTCATCCTATACCTATGTGCCATTCACAGCTGCTGATTTAATTGACTAGCGCTTCTAGATGAAGGGGCTGTGCAAAGACTGCTGCTCCAGTGTGACTTCAGACTATATAATGTGCATGTTCACACTACAGCAGAAGGCTCCAGTGCAGCAGAGAAACTTTCCTGAACAGCTGGCCAGCACTGAAGGGCACTTTAAAAAATGTCCAAGTGCCAAGTATACGCATTTTATTTACTTAAGCATTTTACGATTTTTAATTAAAATAAATATCTGGAACTCCAGGCATCCCGCTAACTACAACAATAAAAATAAAAGCAGTAACAAAACATGTCGCTTCAGGCTTCATAAGCTTCAAGCTATCTAGAAGGGGTGCAGAACAGCTGAGTAGTGCATCATCCGAGTAAGCTGAAGACAAGGCCTTGTCTGAACACAAAGTTGCATCAATTTAAGTAAATGCTTTACAAACTGATTTAGCTAAATGGGTACATACCCTCCACCCCCATGTGGATGCTCTTATTCTGTTTAAGAGTAAGAGCCTTATGTTAATTTAGATTGCTTTGATTCCATACCAACGTAATGACAGGTTTCAGAGTAACAGCCGTGTTAGTCTGTATTCGCAAAAAGAAAAGGAGTACTTGTGGCACCTTAGAGACTAACACATTTATTTGAGCATAAGCTTTTGTGAGCTACAGCTCACTTCATCGGATGCATTTTCCACTGAATGCATCTGATGAAGTGAGCTGTAGCTCACGAAAGCTTATGCTCAAATTAAGGGACCGAATGGCTAGGCAGCAGTTCTGCGGAAAAGGACCTAGGGGTGACAGTGGACGAGAAGCTGGATATGAGTCAGCAGTGAGCCCTTGTTGCCAAGAAGGCCAATGGCATTTTGGGATGTATAAGTAGGGGCATAGCGAGCAGATCGAAGGACGTGATCGTTCCCCTCTATTCGACATTGGTGAGGCCTCATCTGGAGTACTGTGTCCACTTTTGGGCCCCACACTACAAGAAGGATGTGGATAAATTGGAGAGAGTCCAGCGAAGGGCAACAAAAATGATTAGGGGTCTAGAACACATGAGTTATGAGGAGAGGCTGAGGGAGCTGGGATTGTTTAGCCTGCAGAAGAGAAGAATGAGGGGGGATTTGATAGCTGCTTTCAACTACCTGAAAGGGGGTTCCAAAGAGGATGGCTCTAGACTGTTCTCAATGGTAGCAGATGACAGAACGAGGAGTAATGGTCTCAAGTTGCAGTGGGGGAGGTTTAGATTGGATATTAGGAAAAACTTTTTCACTAAGAGGGTGGTGAAACACTGGAATGCGTTACCTAGGGAGGTGGTAGAATCTCCTTCCTTAGAGGTTTTTAAGGTCAGGCTTGACAAAGCCCTGGCTGGGATGATTTAACTGGGAATTGGTCCTGCTTCGAGCAGGGGGTTGGACTAGATGACCTTCTGGGGTCCCTTCCAACCCTGATATTCTATGATAAATAAATGTGTTAGTCTCTAAGGTGCCACAAGTACTCCTTTTCTTTTTACCAACTTAAGGAGCTTATCGAGAAGAACATATTAGGAAACTTTCAGCAATTTTGGTAGTCAGTAAAGAGAGGGAGGAAAAATTCCAGAGCTGGTGCTAAAATGGAATTTGAAACAGAGCTAAAAGCTAATGGACTACAGAGACAGAGGTCTCCAGGCAGGCTCTGTATGTCATCCAATGGGGGTGATCAGTGTTTGGCAAGTTCAACTTATGAGAGAGACAGAAGGGAGGGCTTTACTTGGAGATACTTGTGATAACATTTTTTTCTCTGCCTAGAACAGGTAGCATTTTCCACCTGATAAAACTATAAGAAACATCTCACTGTGTTTACCAGTTTGAAACGCTACCTAGTTATTCTGTTCAAGGTAGCATTTATACTATGGGATTTGAATCTTGCAATAGTAAAGATCTTTATCTTTTGTTCCTACTTAAAGACTGTTAACTTGGCCTAATCATGTGAAAAGAATGGAAAACATGTGCACCATAGATTTGTGTGGACTTCAGACTATTCGATCATATTGATTCATCAAACTGATCAAAGTGTATAATACTGGCATTACAGGAAATAAGTATGTTGCTGTATTTCAAAAACTGACTGCAGTTTTGAAGTAGCTAATTCAGTAGAGAAAATTCAGAGAGGAGATACTGGGCTTCACAATATTGTAATATTTTTTTTAAAATGTGCATTTCTTATTTTAAGTGGTCCTTCTCCATATTTTAAAACCTACAGACTATGAAGCTGCTGTTAATACCTATCCATAATTTATGGTCAGACATCTCAACTCTGAGGGGGGAGATTCCTGGCTTTTCAATTGGCTACACAACAAAATGCTCTATGCTCTTGAAGGTACCCAGACATTGGGCCATAAAATCATAACATAATGTACAGGAAAGCTATTTTTTAAGATTTCTATTTCTTTGCTGGGTTTGCCTCCTTCTTCCCTCCCTCCCTTCCCCCAACCAAGATTTGTGTAGTTGGACTGGTGGTATGGAGACACCTGATTTCAGAGATGAAGGGAAATAAAAAGTAGGACCAATTCAGTATTTAATAAACTCTCTTTAATATACTTCTTTCTGAAATTTCTACAAAACTGGAGGTTACCAGTGGAGTTCCTCAAGGATCGGTTTTGGGACCAATCTTATTTAATCTTTTTATTACTGACCTTGGCACAAAAAGTGGGAGTGTGCTAATAAAGTTTGCGGATGATACAAAGCTGGGAGGTATTGCCAATTTAGAGAAGGACAGGTATACCCTACAGGAGAATCTGGATGACCTTGTAAACTGGAGTAATAGTATGAAATTTAATAGTGAGAAGTGTAAGGTCATGCATTTAGGGATTAATAACAAGAATTTTAGTTACAAGCTAGGGATGCATCAATTAGAAGTAACGGAGGAGGAAAATGACCGTGGAGTATTGGTTGATCATAGGATGACTATGAGCCGCCAATGTGATATGGCTGTGAAAAAAGCTAATGCGGTCTTGGGATGCATCAGGAGAGGTACTTCCAGTAGGGATAAGGAGGTGTTGGTACCGTTATACAAGGCACTGGTGAGACCTCACCTGGAATACTGTGTGCAGTTCTGGTCTCCCATGTTTAAGAAGGATGAATTAAAACTGAAACAGGTACAGAGAAGGGCTACTAGGATGATCCGAGGAATGGAAAACTTGTCTTATGAAAGGAGACTCAGGGAGCTTGGCTTGTTTAGCCTAACTAAAAGAAGGTTGAGGGGAGATATGATTGCTCTCTATAAATATACCAGAGGGATAAATACCAGAGAGGGAGAGGAATTATTTAAGCTCAGTACCAATGTGGACACAAGAACAAATGGATATAAACTGGCCACTAGGAAATTTAGACTAGAAATTACAGGAAGGTTTTTAACCATCAGAGGAGTGAAGTTTTGGAATAGCCTTCCAAGGGAAGCAGTGGGGGCAAAAGATCTATCTGGCTTTAAGATTAAACTCGATAAGTTTATGGAGGAGATGGTATGATGGGATAATATGGTTTTGGTAATTAAATATTCATGGTAAATAGGGCCAATGTCCTGTGATGGGCTATTAGATGGGGTGAGATCCGAGTTACCCAGGAAAGAATTTTCTGTAGTATCTGGCTGATGAATCTTGCCCATATGCTCAGGGTTTAGCGGATCGCCATATTTGGGGCCGGGAAGGAATTTTCCTCCAGGGCAGATTGGAGGAGGCCCTGGAGGTTTTTTGCCTTCCTCTGTAGCATGGGGCACGGGTCACTTGCTGGAGGATTCTCTTCTCCTTGAAGTCTTTAAACTACGATTTGAGGACTTCAATAGCACGGATATAGGCGTGAGGTTTTTTTTGTAGGAATGGTGGGTGAAATACTGTGGCCTGCGTTGTGCAGGAGGTCAGACTAGATGATCATAATGGTCCCTTCTGACCTAAATATCTATGAATCTATGAAAATGAAATGCAACTGCCTGTCTTTAGATCAGGGAAATCTGCAGATAAACCTAAAAACCCCCACAAGTGCTTCTGGCATGAGTCTAGCATATTTGTACTCTATAATATGGCTACAAGTAACTCAGATGATGATGTTCAGGGCACTGTTTTTTAATAGCACCTTTGTTGCTTCTCTGTGGGGAATCACTAGGGACAACAGGTACAAATACAAATAGCTAATAAGGCAAATGTTTGGCTTTGCCATTTTCCAATGTGTACACCAAAATGTACAAAACTTAAATAAGAACCAGGGAATTTTGTCATTTCCAGCTGTACAAAATGAAATGTAGTACGTGTGCCCATTTTGTCTACAGTGAGTTGCTCTGAAAATCTTTTTCTGAAAGCAAAATTAACCTCTGCTTTAGTATCTGTGACTAAGGTCCTGATCCTGTGAAATGAGTGCCCTTAGAAGCAAGTGACTTGAGAGTGTATAATATTTCCCAGGACTGGGCTCTAAGGATAAGGCACAGAATCTCAGCTGGGCCCAATAGCTTCTCAGCTGTGTAAATGAGCTGGTTCTGAAGCCCTGATCATGGGCCTAGTCATGTGTCAGTTCTGCCATACATTAGAACAAAGTTGGGGCTGCTCTGAATTTTGCTGACTGGCTATGGTCCCCAGGGACCGTCCTGCCAGCTGAGTATCATGGTAGTGCAACAGTTCTCCAACCATACCCTCTTCATCCTCTTGGACTACTACACCAGGCTGCTCGTGGGCATGAGATACAAGCCAGTTATGCCAGGTGGAGACTGTTCCATAGCAGGGAACTTCATTGTTGGGGAGAACTACTAGTTTTATAGCTCCTTATATTGCTGGAGTCATGGGACAAGGGGGCTGTAGTGAAGATAATCTGGACCCATTTGTGCATGGAACACAGGAAGAACTCAAGGCATGATGCAATTAGAGTGAAACTCAATCCAGTACAGACGACCTGCTCAAGGCCCTCTATGCAACTTGAAGGTAAGACAGGTATAAGTGATGTAGAGTGCCAAGTGCAGTTCCTCCGAGCTCACCATGGAAATCATCCTCCAATCCAAATGAAGAATAAAAAGGCCAAGAGTAAATAAGTAATGAGCTGTTGGTAGAAAGAGGCAATGGAAAAATAGAAAGAGGCGAGAGAGATGAAGAGAATAACTGCCAAAAAGCAAGGTGCCAAAAAATCAAGAGCTGTCAAATTAGTATTAGCAATGAGTGCAAAGATCCCTAGTTACCCATTAGCTGCACATATTGCAAGAGAGTTTGTTTTACATTGATTTACAAAGCACTTGCCAAGTGATATGTTCTTTCCGGAAGAAGCGTCAGTGGAGACAGGTGGGGAAGTCAGATCCATATTGTCTTGTAATAAAGGCAGAACATGCTAAACACCTGGGTATTCCCAAACTTTTCCATAGCATGGGTTTCCTCTTAATACAGAGATTGGGGGATACAAACTCCACACTGGACAGCAAGGAGTTAAGGAGCTGCTCTGGGCTAAACCAGCCCTGCCCCACTGCTCCTGCTAGACATGCACAGGATGGAGGAGGAATTAAAAGGGAAGCAGAACAGCTCACTTGTGGTCAGACCAGGGAAGAGAACAGAGTATCAACCCCCGGCTCCTGAGGAAAGGCAGGAACTTCTCCGGCATCCAGTCTGAAGGTCCCTCCCTGCTGTACCCTGAGAGAGAGTCATTCCTTTCTCCCTTGTATTAACTCTGTTTGTTTGTGTTAATTCCCCTGGCTTTTTGTTTGACTACCTTGGAATGGTAGAGACTTGGAAGTGACCTGATTGGAAGGTCAAGTCATAGGAAGAGGCAGGCCCCTGCAGAGGCAGAGCAACCAGCAGCAGAAGACACCAATGGAGAGAACTGCCCTGCCACGCTTGGCCATGAGGAGGCACCAACTTTCCACAGGTTGCTTTTTCTCCAGTGCAGACCACCCATTCCCACAGGCGATCAAATAACATTCCTTTGGCAACTGCTGCAATTGCTTACGTGGAAAACTAATATTAGGAAAGTTTTCTGAATGTATTTTAGCTGTCCTTTTAATGCAGTGTGGGGGTTCATAATGTGTGGCGAGCGATTGGCATCAGTTGACTCTATTCCTTTTATGTACTAAATCATTTCCTTAATTTAACAAATAATTTAAAAAAATATTCCATTTTATCCACTTCATTCTGCATAACCATTGCTTCCAAACTGTTAAACACCCATCGGCCCAAATTCACCCCTGCTGCAGCTTCCCTGAGTACAATGGAGTTACATGAAGGATGAATTTGTCCCCTCAATTTTAAATCTAGTGATTTAAAGTAAAAAACCCTGATTAAATCCAGTGCTGTCTTCTCCTTGTATCAGCGTTTAATTCCATTTGCATATAAGCCTATTTCCCTTCTCTAAATTTAATTGGTTAGAGCCTGGCCCTCAGCAACAACAACAAAAAGTAATTGCATCCAGTCCTGGGCAATGGTGCCAGCACAGCATGTGGTATAAAAGATGCTTCACACTAATTTACAAAATGTAGTCATTAGTAACTTTCTGCCTGGCAACAGGAAAACCAGGGCCTAAAAAATGTGGTGGGCTACTGTGCAGACATGTGACATATCTAGTAATACATGTACAGTGAAACCTACTCCAATGGCCAACTGTTAGCAACTTCATTAGGCCAGGTGACTGTTTAATAGGTAACAATTAGGAACCACCCTAAAGAAGACGGATGCTTGAGTGGTTAAGACACTTGATTGGACCCTGCTCCCTTGGGTCCCAATTTTCAGCTCTGTGACCATGAAAAAGACATGCAATTGCTCTGTGCCTCAGTTCCCCATGTGTAAAATGGGGATAAGAATACTTGGATTCTCCACCTTTTATTTGCCTTCTGTAAGTATATTTGCCCTGGAACTTCAGCTCCCCATTTTAGACACCCTAATACACCCTTGCAGTAGAGCCTCCCAAGATGCTATCTGGGCCTCAGTCTCCAGAGGTCCCCTTCTCATTTTAAAAATTAGTTTGCTCTTTCAGGAAACTCAAAAGCTGCGTATTATTAATGCAGTTGTCAGTAGCTCTCAAAGCACTCTACACTGAGGATGGGTATAATTATCCCCATTTTATAATTGGGAACACTGAGGCAGACTGACCTGCTCACTGTCACCCAGTAACAGAGCTAGGAATAGAACCCAGCTCTCCTGAGTCCCAGTCCAGTGCTCTATCCACTAGGCCACACCACATTAAATATAGTCTCATTGAATAGGAACACATGCACAGACACTATCTCAATTCATGTCTCATGATGGATGTATTCGGTGACTCTAGATGGATCAGAATATTCCCTGCATCCAGTATGGACGCTAAGGTTCTTGTCCACTCGCTCTGAACTGGAAAGCTGATCTAGCATGTTGTAAGGTCTATGAGACAGTGGCCATACCTCTCCATGTCATCTACTCACCTTTTGCATCCACTTGGACATGGAAATGGTGTCTCACTTGCTGAGTTGACACCCCATTCCAACCAGGCTATGAGATCATATGCAACATCTCTTATTCAATCTCTTCCTTTCTCTGAGACTCCACCTTCAATGGAGCCAGGACAGGAAGGGTAGGCATTCTGGGATGCTGCCACATTTTGCTGAGGAACTGGAACATTATGATGGATGCAAAATCCAAGCTTGCTTAACTGCCCTCAGAGGTGATCAAGCCCTTTGAAGGATCACCAAGAATACTCTGAGTCCTACAAAGATCTATTCCCCTTATCCTCCAGACCATTATCCTTTCTTTCATTTGGAGCAGGTCTCTGAGAAAGCAGTACAGTTTCTCTTTAGGCTTTGGCTCCTCCTTTCTCTTTTTCAAAAATGAGCTCCTCACTTTTGGAGCTGATCTGGAAGTGACTTATCTGATCTGATCTGGAAGCCCCCTTCCTAGTGAAACTGTTTTATAGAGATCAAACTGGCTCAGACTCAGTGGGTTTTGGTCATCTCATTTCAGGACACCAGGGTAATAAAGTTGCCTGAAAGGTTTATTTTGCAATTTCTCCCAGCATATAGTTTGGGAGCCTATCTCCTCCTGGCCTGTTCTCCCAGGAGTCTTCAAAGTTCCATGCCCTGCACTTTAAAATTCAGGACCTTCTGGACCAGAGACCTATTACATTAGTCCCACCAGATGGCAGGGATCAGAAATTTTATTCACATTACTTCCTCATGATGCACTTCCAGCCCATCCTCAGTAGGGGTAGAAAGTACTCAGCATCCCTCAGGAGGCAGTTAGCACTTACAGGATTAGGATAAGCCTTCCTTTGATGTTTTTATGGTCATAGCAATCTGTCATAACTGCACATGGAGAACAAGCCTTTGTTTTCATTTGAAGGTCTAATTATGTATAAAAAGGTCAAATAATTGTACTTAATTTCATGTTTTTCCCCAATGTGTCCACTCTTTTTAAAAAAAAAAAACACAAAAACAAAACAAAAAAAAACAGATGAAGCTAATCTTTAATGTGATGTTTTTGTAGATGGCTATTGTGTGTTAAGGTCAGATGAAGATAATCATTCATTTGAAAGGTTTCAGAGTAACAGCCGTGTTAGTCTGTATTCGCAAAAAGAAAAGGAGTACTTGTGGCAATAAATTGGTTAGTCTAAGGTGCCACAAGTACTCCCATTCATCTGAAAGTTTTGCAGATCAGTGCCCTGTCAGAAACAGCAAATGAGGCTGTTCCCTCTGAATTTTTCAGCTGTAACAGCTGTACTTCATTTCCCTTCCTCCCCTCTCCCGCCCCAATCCATACACTTGTTAAAATGTCAGATAAGGCTAATCCTTCATGTGACACTACTACAGATGAACACATAGTGAACTTTACTTAAGCCAGATGTTGATTGTCCAAATAATCTGGATGAAAGCTCGTTACCCAAACCAAATCCATTTTGTGTATGGGTGATGTTATCAGTTATGGTATATATAAAATCTTTTTTTCCTGGACACCTTCCATGACTGTCCTTTGCTTCCTCACCCTCATACTTTCTAGTTCCTCATTTCAGAAATTGTTTTCCACGTCCCTGGTCTTATAATTTAAAAACAGCTAAACCAATTATGTATGTATATTTATGTAATATTTGGTTTTAAAAAAATCTTTCTGCCTGAGACTGATTGCCAAGTTTCAGCCCACAGGGAATTTCATCACTAAAGACAAACCCCTGAATGTAAGGGGAGGTTAATGGAAAGATTAGCAGAAAATGTTGAGTATTTGCCAAGTGGGCTTTGAGGGAGGAGGAGGAGGAGCCCATCGGCACATCGCTCTTCCGAATGCAGTGGGAGCAGATGAGGCAAAGCAGAGAGATATGATCTTGATTCTGGTAGATTTCCAAAGTTTCATGGGTATCTGGAACACAGGTTTTGGTACACTCATGGGTAGAAATACCACCTATTTAAACCTGCAGACTAAATCCAGGGTGGTTTCCTTTAAACTTACCTCTTCACTGCACTAATATCCTTGGCTATTTTCTGGATTGGGACGCTCACAAATAGAAGATAGTCTGTCTCTACATCTTAAATTGCAATTTATTTACTTCAGAATTTCTAATATGGAATATTGCTGAGATTTAAACACTGACTGTTGCTCAGACTTAAACAGATCTGTGTTGCATTTTGAATATGTATAGTATTGCATCACAGTATGTTTGTCCCCAGTGCAGATGGTAATGAATCAGAAAACAAACAAAAAGTATTTCATGGTTAACTTGCATTTCTGAATCTGTCTCTGACATCTGGGTGCTCAAAATTAGGTAAATCAACATTTGATCAAAATGCTCACCTTGCTAGCTGGAGTGTAGCTTTGATTTAGCTGGGAGCGGCAGAAACAGCCTGGAGTAGGTGAAAGATCTTCGCCAGGAGCAGCAAGGTTGTTCCATGTCCTTCTCTGCTTCCCGAATCCCACCCCACTCACTTGCTTTCAATCGGAGGTTGGTGTGAGGTTTTTCTTTCCTCCTCCCCCACCTCTTCCCCTTTTTTGTTTTCCAGGGTATGGGGAGGAGGAGTAGGATATCCGATGCTGTTTCCTGGCTCTGGATCCTGTCCTATCCACCAGTGCTACCACTGGGTACTGGGTGATTGGTTCTTTCCTGGAGGAGATGGAGGGGAAGGGAAATGACTACTGTTGGCTGCCTATGTGAGAAGCCATTTTGGGCTTCCTGTTTCAACCCCACTCTTAAGCTAGTAGACTGGGTCTCCTGCATTGCTGCGGGCTAGGCTGATCACCAGTTTTGGGACCTAGAAGGGATTTTTTTTTCTCATGGTAAAATTGGGACAGCTGTGTGGGTTTTCTTCCTATCTGAAATCCTCAGTATGGTTTTGAGGGGTACAACTTTGTCAGGTTCTAGAATGCTTAGTGAGTTAGAAAGCATCTGATCAGAGGTCCCTGTAAGCCAGTGGGCTGTTTGGACATTGGTCTTGGGCACAGTAATTCATGGTGAGGGTTATGCCTCCATGCACAGCATGTAGCCCCCCCTCATCTCATCCCTTACCTCCTGTGTGGAGGAGGGAAGCAGGTTGGGACTCTGGTTTGCAGACTAGCTTCCTAAGCAGGTCTGAGGATGTAGAAGGGTCATAGCCTTCACTCACTCTCTGGTTTGTTGTTACCAGAGCTATTGGTGCCAGTTGAGGTTTGCATTGGAATAACCCTGCTGAGGAGTTTGGGGACTTTATGCCAGCCGGGTAATAGTTTTAAATACAGTTGCAGCTTTCAAATTTAACCATACTATGGTGTCTTGTTCACTGTTTTCATGTCCACACCAAGGACTATATATACTCTTTGTCCTAACTCCAGTAATATATGGGCCAGATCCTTTGCTGGTATAAATTGTCATACCTCTGTTGGTTTCAGTGGAGCTATTCTGATTTCAATCAGTGGAAGATCTAATCATTATATATGAATATATAATACACCATGTGATAGTAAAGTATATTGACTTCTATTTGTGATGAGGATATTCACTGGAAAATAAAGTTAAAACCCCTTTTAAAAGAAGGGAAGGAAACTAATCTTTAATTACCTTGCAGAGCAAGCTCCAAGGATATCTGCTGACAGCCTTCAGCAATGAGATCAGTGAAGACATATTGGCCAGATATTTTCTGTCGTTAATATATGCACTGTGATCGGATCCCATCATAATTGTTCATTATGGGATCATAAAGCTTTATAATAAGAGAGAGGGAAGTACATTGGTCTGAAAGGTCAACCAAAGGAAGACAAAATTATCACAACAGACGCATAGACATGAAAGATGGGTAATTACATGAAATTGTTGTGATAAGCACGAAACCAGACTCTTACAATTATGTATTTTGTGGCAAATGAGGTCCTGGTAGGCTGATACACATTACATTAAATATTATGATTAATAGTAATAATGTTATTTTAATGTTTGTGGTTATCCAAGACTAGAAGTAATAACTGGCTTTAAATGATAGTAACATTTGACTAACCTTCCATAATTACTAGAATGATTATTTTTAAATGTAAGTTTTGTTACAGTATGATTGAGAAATGTCTTGAAAATACACAGATTCGACTTCAGTGACGTTTACTGCCATGAGGGTGGGGGTTTGGGAGATGTCATTCTCTTACAAGGTGTGGATGTAAGAAGTCCATAGACCCACTAACTGTAGTCAGGATAAATATTTTGCTACAAATATTGTGTTGAACCAGTTGTCATATTCAAAAGGGCCATTTCTATGGATGTAGCAGATGTGGAAATGACATTTCATTGAGTCTGAAATTTCATTTCCAGAAGTACTGTTCTGTGGAGCATGTGTATAGGAAAATGCTATCCTAGCATTGTGGGGTTGTGGGTACACACATCCCTAATTCAGCTTTTGCTGTTGAAATCAAACATGTTCTAGTTACACTGGTGTGTACTTGCTTATTGTAGTTAATGGGTTATTCATCCTCTTTGTCCTTGATATAATCCTAAATATGTTCATAAAACTCACATCATGTTGCCCATAAAATCCAATCAGCCTAGAGTTGTTCTTCTGCAAGGTGTTGAACATTCACCCAGAGCAGATGGTAAAGATAATGTTTAATAAAGAGTTGGAAGATTAGTTGGAACAGAAACAAGCTGAAAGAAAGGAATAATTTCATTTTGTATGAAGCTCCATGACTTTTCATGTACCCAAAGACTTATTAAAATGATACCAAAGCTGCTCCTTTTGACCAGTTTGTCCTAACACTGACCCTGTTTATAATGTCAGCTCTTGTACCTGCATGTATTATTTCACCAGTTTTTTTAATAACTCAGAAGAAGGCTTCTGTAGTCTGCTCCAATGAATAGTAAAACTAAGTGTTAAATGAATAAATATGTAGGAAGATGACAGGCTTCTGCTAAATATGTTTATATTGAACTACTGATAGCTTCTACTGAGGTTTAGAAGACCATTTATATAGGTCATCTTAAACATAAATACATTTTAAATGGTAACTGTCATAATGTTTACTGCTGAACTTTGGATTCCCTTAATATTCAGAAGCTAAATGAAAACTAGATCAGGGCCTATCACATAAACAGTGTTCTAGCCTTGTTTTAGGAAAATTGACATAACATATGACACAAAATAAAATCAAATAACAGCTGCAGATATTGCACACTGTATAATATCTGCCATGAAGCTTGAATTGTCTTTGACAACATGAAATTAAGGGGATTAAATCTCAAAGACATATGTGCTTTGGAATTAGGGTATTTCTGGGTGTGGGTTGGGGTTCAGTAGGTCATACTCTTGCATTTAATCTAAATTCAAGTTGCAGCTGAGGAGCTCTGATACAAATGTTTCTAGCCATTGTCTCAGTAGAAAGACTCTGATAGATAACTGAATGCAATGCCCTTTGGTCTAGACCCTTAATTCCTGTTTTTTTGTGGTCATGTGCATGTGCTCAGGGGAAGGAGTACTAGAATGGCTGCTGGAAAGACCAAGGGCAAAGTTGCCTTTGGGAAGACAAGGCTACACACCCAGGAGAGGGGACACATTCAGTAGGACAGGACTGAAATCCCAACTGGGGAGTTATTCCCATTTTACTGAGTTTATGGGGGGAGGACTTGTTTTGATTTGATTATGCTTTCAGGAAAAGACCTTGTTGTTTGTGACTGTTGGCTTTCCCCCACACCTGCTGTCTCATTCCAACAGCCTTCAGAATTGGATGCACATATAGTTGCCATTGACAGCTAGCCAGTGCTGAATTTGAAAGAGGTGCTGGGGCTCAAGCAAATTTTTTTTTATGTTCATAACTGATACATCAAGCCCAGAGGTGCCGGGGCTAGGAACTGCCAAGTCTAGAGATGCTGGGACTTCACCCTGGCACATATTAACACTGCAACTTGCCTTGTTGGGGACAAGTGGGAGCAGGTGTACCTAGGTCCCACCTATTTCCTGGATAGGTCAAGGCTCGTCTGGGCCTTGACCAGCCAGGTACAAGTTAGAACAGACCCCAGGGGCCTGCCTTAACCAGCTCCAGATCTGAACAGGCCCCATCAGCTCCAGGCTGTAGGGCTCAAGCAGCCTCCTTCTGTCCCTGAGCCATCCATGGATGAATTTCACCATTTCTTATTTGTTCCCAGAGAGCAATTGACACCAGTGTTCACTGTGGTCTGAATGATGATACTGAGCATATATTAGCTGGTATATTGGCCCAAATAGACATGTGCCTGGATAGCAGCGTAGTACCACTTGGCAGGGAACAGACCCTTCAGCAGCTGCATACAACATTTTGTTAGGACCACTGCACTGAGGTACAAACCTGAATCGCTGACAGTACATGTAGTAAGGCTGTTGAGATGTCATGCTGGAATATCCTGTCCTATAAGCTGACCAATGAAGTGGCACATGGTAATGTACCAGCTATGAATAGGGGCAAGATGCTGCTCTCTAGTGACTGGCCCGCAGAAAGGATAAAGCACCTACTATTACTGCCTGCTAAGTACAAGTCATAGAGGCATGTAGTTTTGGAGCTGAAGGCTGCTAGATACGGCTCTGGCAGCGTAAAGGAGCTTTATGCCCACTTTTAGGTCCTTTTATGCTGCCCACGCAGTTCAAACCAGCCTCAGCCAATGTCTGCATTACAAGCTTTGGTTGGCGCATGTGACTTCAGCATAAAGCCGCCACGGTTAGTATACTGCGTGTACATATTGGTTCCTTATGTTGGCACTGCCTGTACTCACCAGGAGTGCTTGTGTCGATGCACAGTGCAGTACACCATGGGTATCTATCCAGTGTGCAACCCACCACCATCCAGCACCCTGTCTTTTGGGAAGTTTTCACAATGCATGGTGGTGGAGCAGAAACGAGTCACACAGGGGTGACTGGGAGCAAGGGGTCAACTTCCCAGCAGGTAACTGTCTCCATCCCATAATATCCTATATATCTGTAGAGGGGTTTGGCTGGGGCTCGTCCGTCTCTGGGGTGGCAGGGAACCATGCTGCCTCATTACTTCCTTCCAGTTGCTGATGGGGAATTAGCCCGGCCGTGGGAGTCTCTTGCCACGGTAGCAATAAAGGCAAACACAGACAGTTATTCTTGCCTGCCCCCTGGTCAGCTGGCAATAGTGAGTCCAGGGCTCAGGTCCTTAGGCAGGAGCTGAGCAGCAATTTTATAATTAGCAGGCCCAGGCCCTGGGTCAGGGTGATGGAGCAGAGTCAATGGCTCAGGCAGGGCTGAGCAAAGGCAGGTAAACAACCAGCCCAGGCTCTTGGCTCAGAGGGGCCTGGGAGAGGAGGAGACTGCCACCCACAAGTTGGGTGCCAGAGGGGGACACAGGCCCCACCCACACCACTGCGTCCCAGCCCGGGGCCCTAGCAGTGGCAGAAGACCCGCTGCTATGTCAGTGGGGATCCTGGCCGCAGCACACGCCGTGGTCTCTGGCAGTGCTACAGCCAGACTAGGGTTGGCTGCCCCCAGGCCACTTCCTAAATCCCCCTCTAGAGGTACCTGGCTCCAGATGGTGTCCTCCGACTGGTCAAGCACCATGGGCTCCTCAGGGTAACTGGTGAGGGGCAGGCTGGGCAGCTGCTCCAGGCTCTGGTCGGCGTCAGGCATCAGCAGGTCAGGCCACCTCGAGTCCGCCATAAGTCTCTGGGGTCTCCCAACTGGGAGCTAGGCCAGAGGCATCTGGCCTGTCTGGCAACTGCTCCCCAAGTGAGCTCTGGCCCCATCCTTTTCTACTTCCTGTACAGCTCCTGACCCTCTGGGAGGTGGGCTCAGAGCTCTCTGGCCCCACCCACTCTGGTGTCCAGAGGAGCTCGTCCCTCTCCAGGGTGGTGGCGAACCTCCCCACCATGATACAATATCCCATAATATTCACAGCTTTTTAAAAAAAATCCATGAACCCACGTGGCCCTCGTTACTGTCTGCCACCTCTGACAGAAGCAGGGAACCTGCACAGCTCTGCACTATTATCATAAGCATTGCAATCACAGGGCACAGGATCCTCCCGTATTTGCAGAGCTGTAAGAAGAACCAAACCAGCATGAAACTTGACAATTTATTGGAGGACGATTGCTGTGGGACATAGCAAGAACCAATTCAAGGTTGTTGTTGGCGTTCATGTAGCAACTGCAAATGGGGGAGCGCTCCTTCTGGGCCCAAGAAATGAACACAGACTGGTGGGATTACATTGTAATGCAGGCTTGGGCCACAGAACTTTTGGTTGTGCCAGGCCAAGCTCCTGGATCTGTTTCAAGCTCGCTGCAACCAATCGGGCAGGGACACTAAAATGAGAGCTGCACTGACCGTGGAGAAGTAAGTGGTGATCGCACTGTAGAAACTCCCAAAGCTGGATTGCTACTGGGCAGTGGGAAATCATTTTGGAGTTGGAAAATCCACTGTGGGGCCCATTGTCATGCATTGCAGGGGTATTAATGGTGTTCTGCTACACAGTACTGTGATTCTTGGCAATGAGCAAGACATGGTGAATGGATCTGCAGCAGTGGGGTTCCTGAACAGTAGTGGAGCAATAGAGGGCACTTGTATCCCTATTTTGGCACCATCCTGCCTTGCCACAGAGTACATCAACTGAAAGCACTACTTTTCTATGGTTATGCGAGCACTGGTGGATCACTGGGCACGATTCACTGACATCTGTGCTGACTGGTTAGGGAAGGTGCATGATGCTCACATCTAAGAACACATCTAAGGACTATCAGAAAGCTAGAAGCAGAGACTTTCTTTCTCAACTGGCAGATCACTATTGGTATTTCAGAATCATCAGTGGTACTCCTGGGGGACCCAGTCTACCCCTTGCTCGCTTGGCCCCATACATCAAGCACAGAATGATGGTTGAATGTGCTTTTGGTAGATTGAAGGGACACTGGCATTGCTTACTCACAAGATTAGATCTCAGTGAAAAAGTATCCCAATGGTTGTAGCTGCTTGCTGCATCTTGCATCATATCTGTGAAGCAAAGGGAGGAAAGGTTCTGTATGGGTGGAGGGCAGAGGTGGAGTAGCTGACTGCTGAGTTTGAACAGCCAGACACAAGGGCTATTAGAAGAGCTCAGCGTGGAGCTATACAGCTGAAGGAGGCTTAGAAAGAGCACGTTAACAGTGTGCCACAATAAAGCATTGTGGCAGACTGTGCTTTAATCTGGCCCTGCTGATTTGGTGCCTCTTAGGAACTGTGTGGAGCTTGGTGTACGTCTATCAATAGAAGTCTGTCAATGCACCTATTAATTTTGCGGTGTTTGCTGTACATTTGATTATTATACTGTTTGTCACTGGTCCTATGAGTTGTCACTAGACTGGGTGCTTTCAGAACTTCTAGGCACTCTACAGTATATGCTGTGAACTAATAAAAATGAATTCTTAAAAAAAAAACAGAATTTTATTCAGAAACAAAACTAGTGCAAAGAAAAATTTGTTCAGTTTGAAAGAAAATACATTAAAAACATAACATATTAATGAAACAGACCTTAACAAGGGAAAGAACATTTGTGTCTGTTTTACCTACCCATATACGGAGCTGTGAAAGCCATGGTTGCTGTATGTGAAGTTGTGGTTGTCCTTATTGTCCCTTGGGGTGAAGTGGTAGGGATGTGGGCCCTGATGCCACTTGGAATGTGAGGGTGGGGTGTAGGGAGCTGCTTTAATGGAGTTTGTCATGGATTGCAAAAGGAGGTGAGCCTGTGATTGTTAAACCTGTAAGTCCACAAGAAAATGCAGCATCTGGGATTGCTGCTTGAGAACCGGCATTATGTCCTGGCGCATCTCCCTCTCTTCTTCCTGCTGGAACTCCTGGGCCTTTCTCCTGTCCACTTTTTCCTTCTCCAGATTGTCTGTAATGGTCACCCTGGAGGCCCTTCTCTTGCTGTCTGATGCAGCGCTGTCTTGCAGGATCTCATTGAACATATCAGCCCGACTGCTCCACTTTCTCCTCCTTATCTGGATCAGACATTCCATGGATGTGAAGGGGGAACACTTCAAGGCCACAATGGCAGCAGCTGCTGATAACACACACAGATAAACATTGCCGGTATAGTCACAATGGAAAGTGAAAGTTCAGGTTCAGAACTCCCTTCCCTTGCTCCCCAAAGTTTTTAAACAAGACTTGTTTATTGACACTTCCACTTTGGAGTGCTTGTGCATGACACCACTCACAGCACCAGCCGGAGGTGAGGGAAATGAGGAGGGAGTTGCTCTGTTATATGAAACTATGATGGCACTCAATATTGGCACCATTTTCCACAGGCAATGGTCATTTTAGTTGATATTTCACTCCTGAGACTAACAAAGACACAGAGAGCACAGCTGCTGCTGGCATCCCAAAGCCTCCTGGGCCTGTATGCTGCTAACCTGTGTGCTGCAATGGTGTTTGCTGAAATTACTGCAGAGTGGTGCGGTAAATGTCCTACCCCAGAGGAAGAAATAAGACTGCCATCACTTGAAACCTTTGGGAGAAGATTGCAGAGTATTTCTATGAAAGTTTAATCAAGATCACTCAGGAGGATTCAATGGACATTCCTGTGTACATAAACAAACAGCTCCACATGGCCCCCCCCTGCCTAACTCCAGAGAGGAATGAAAAGCTCATAATGCTACTACCTGTCTTTGTTGTACCACTACTTCTTCTGGTATGAGCAAATGAATGAAACGTTGATAGCTGTGTTCTGTTAAGTTGGGGACACCATCACTATAATGGGAAATAAATTTCCAACCTTACCTGAGGATACTTCCCCTGTGTTGGGCTTGCCCTTGCTCAACTGCTGGGACTGACTGGTGGTGGAGTCTCCTACAAGTTCTAGCTCAGACAATAACTGGACCTACTCCCTCCCCAGTTGCATGTCCCCCATCCTCCTCCTCATCCGTGCTGTTCACTCCAGGGCCCTGGGACTTGGGCTCCTCAGAGGTATCCATGATGGTCTGCAAGGTGGTAGTGGGGGCATGCAGTTTTTGTAAAAGAGGCAGGTCTGTTGGGCTCTCTGGCCTTCTGATATGCTTGATGCAGCTCCTTTGCTTTCATGTGGCACTTTTGCTGGTCCCTATTGTAGCCCTTCTCCTGCATCCTCTGTGCTATCTGCTCGAAGATGTCCATGTTTCTATAGCTGGTCCATAGCTGTGCATGCATAGCCTCTTCTCCCCACATAGAATCATAGACTTTAAGGTCAGAAGGGACCATTATAATCATCTAGTCTAACCTCCTGCACAACACAGGCCACAGAATCTCACCCACCCACTCCTGTAACAAACCCCTAACTTATGTCTGAGCTATTGAAGTCCTCAAATTGTGGTTTAAAGACTTTAAGGTCCAGAGAATCCTCCAGCAAGTGAGGATTCCGTACCCCATGCTGCAGAGGAAGGCAAAACCCACCCAGGGCCTCTGCCAATCTGCACCTGAGGAAAATTTCTTTCCAACCCCAAATATGGCGCTCCACTAAACCCTGAGCATCTGGGAAAGAGTCACAAATCAGACACCCAGGAGAGACCCAGAGGAGTCAATATCTCCTGTCTAATCCAACTTGGAGTGTGTCAGGAGCCTGTAGTAGGCATGGTCAGCTGGATAATTGCGCACACAACACTGGAGACCTGCTAGGTGTGCTTGTCAGGCTGGACAATTGGGAAAAGGCATTTCAAAAATTTGCGAGACTTTAAAGGGAAGGGGAACCTTCCAGTCTCCGTGACTCCTGGGCAGTGGAGTTCACAACTGTGACTAGAACGATCCGTGTTGGGCATTGTGGGACAGCTGTTGGAGAATTGTTAGGTTTGACATAAGTAACATCATGTCTAAACTCATGCAGTACAACGAGTTTAGACATCCCCAAGCTGCATTGAGCCATGGTCGAAGTGGTGTTACTACATCACTGTAATGGGGCATTTACATCAGTGGAGACAAATTTAAGTGTAGACGCATACACAACTAGGTGATGCAAGGCCACTTACATTGACTTAACTTTGTAGTGTAGTGTAGCTGTTATTGTAAGTGAGAGTCAGGGCCCTGGCCTTTGGTGTCTTTGAATGTAACACTTTACCACAAGTAATTCTGAAGGACTATTAGAGAGTTGGAACCTTTCTACATGTTGTTCAAATCTCTTTTCTTTTGGTATTAAAGAGGGTGTGAGTGTAGTGGCAATGGATGTTGAAGTGTTTGGAGAAATGTTTTGACATTTAATATTCAGACTTACTGTAAAAATGGCTTATGAGTTGTGGGCAATAATTTATGGTTGGCAGGGTTCCAGTTAAATGCCCAAGACAGTGTTGCCCTTGTCTGTAGAATGAAAAGGAGGACTTGTGGCACCTTAGAGACTAACCAATTTATTAGAGCATAAGCTTTCGTGAGCTACAGCTCACTTCTTCAGATGCATATCGTGGAAACTGCAGCAGGCTTTATATATACACAGAGAATATGAAACAATACCTATTCCCACCCCACTGTCCTGCTGGTAATAGCTTATCTAAAGTGATTTCCAGCACAAATCCAGGTTTTCTCACCCTCCACCCCCCCACACAAATTCACTCTCCTGCTGGTGATAGCCCATCCAAAGTGATAACTCTTTACACAATGTGCATGACAATTAAGCTGGGCTATTTCCTGCATAAATCCAGGTTCTCACATCCCCCCCACCCCCATACACACACAAACTCACTCTCCTGCTGGTAATAGCTCATCCAAACTGACCACTCTTCAAGTTAAAATCCAAGTTAAACCAGAACATCTGGGGGGGGGGTAGGAAAAAACAAGAGGAAACAGGCTACCTTGCATAATGACTTAGCCACTCCAAGTCTCTATTTAAGCCTAAATTAATAGTATCCAATTTGCAAATGAATTCCAATTCAGCAGTTTCTCGCTGGAGTCTGGATTTGAAGTTTTTTTGTTTTAAGATAGCGACCTTCATGTCTGTGATCGCGTGACCAGAGAGATTGAAGTGTTCTCCGACTGGTTTATGAATGTTATAATTCTTGACATCTGATTTGTGTCCATTTATTCTTTTACGTAGAGACTGTCCAGTTTGACCAATGTACATGGCAGAGGGGCATTGCTGGCACATGATGGCATATATCACATTGGTGGATGTGCAGGTGAACGAGCCTCTGATAGTGTGGCTGATGTTATTAGGCCCTGTGATGGTGTCCCCTGAATAGATATGTGGGCACAGTTGGCAACGGGCTTTGTTGCAAGGATAAGTTCCTGGGTTAGTGGTTCTGTTGTGTGGTATGTGGTTGTTGGTGAGTATTTGCTTCAGGTTGCGGGGCTGTCTGTAGGCAAGGACTGGCCTGTCTCCCAAGATTTGTGAGAGTGTTGGGTCATCCTTTAGGATAGGTTGTAGATCCTTAATAATGCGTTGGAGGGGTTTTAGTTGGGGGCTGAAGGTGACGGCTAGTGGCGTTCTGTTATTTTCTTTGTTAGGCCTGTCCTGTAGTAGGTAACTTCTGGGAACTCTTCTGGCTCTATCAATCTGTTTCTTTACTTCTGCAGGTGGGTATTGTAGTTGTAAGAAAGCTTGACAGAGATCTTGTAGGTGTTTGTCTCTGTCTGAGGGGTTGGAGCAAATGCGGTTGTATCGCAGAGCTTGGCTGTAGACGATGGATCGTGTGGTGTGGTCAGGGTGAAAGCTGGAGGCATGCAGGTAGGAATAGCGGTCAGTAGGTTTCCGGTATAGGGTGGTGTTTATGTGACCATTGTTTATTAGCACTGTAGTGTCCAGGAAGTGGATCTCTTGTGTGGACTGGACCAGGCTGAGGTTGGTGGTGGGATGGAAATTGTTGAAATCATGGTGTCTGTAGAATGTTACTTTTAATACTGTGGGTCAGATTGTGCTACTAAGGAGCTGCATCTTCATCTCCATGTTCCACACACTATCATTGGGGAGAGTTGAGAGTGTTATACCTCAGAACTGTGCCTCACAATGACTTCTAGAGCTCCCAGCCTGAAGGGGAGTGAAGGATACCTCCCTGGTATCCCCAATTTGGAGGTGCAACGTGTCCTTCCATGGTGGCCATGTGTACTGGCTGGTGTAGATGGAGGAGTAGGGCTATAGCCCCATTTTGTTCTTGCCCTTTTGAAGTGGCCAGTATCTATGGGTTGGTGGCAGGGAGTATTCCCAGTGCTCAGAAGAGCATGAGGACTCCAGCTGTGCCTGGCTGTGTGCTGGGAGTATAAGGGGAGATAGCTCCTTGAATGCAGACCCCTGCCCGCTTCTCTAGCCTTGTGAAGGCCAAGTACAATCTGTCCTCAGTTGTGTTTTTACTGCATCTCAATATGGCTTGATTTAAGCCTCTTTTTCTTAGCTTAGTGATCTGTGCTGCTTTCCTCAGCGTATGTCTGTATCTCTCTGAATAAAATTTTATATTTTTGTAAAGCTGTGAATGATGTTTAATGAGAGCCTCTCACCCCTATGTAATAGCTAGCGATGGAAGGAAAGTGTCGACATTTAAAAAAAAAACAATTCAAAAAAATTTATGTAGAAAATGTCCATTTACTTTGATGTGCGCAGATGATTCGCCTAGCAGCTGAACTGCAGTATTTCAATCTTGCTAGCTTTTTTTTTTTTTATTCATTCTCCCCCCCCGGGCAATCTGATCTAATTACAGAACCTTGCCTTGTTATTGTGGTATGTTCTCTCCCCCCCTCCCGCCCATGGCTGAGAAAAGTTAATCAAAAAATAAAATGTGGGGGAGGGGGTCCTATTGATTCCTCTGCCATTACCAAAATGATCTCCAGTGATGAACTAGGACAGCTTGTTGCCATTACAAAAGAGGTACCAGAACTTTGTTGCCTTATATTTTGCCTCAGAATAACAAACTATTGCCTTCTCTTTCCTTTTGAACTGGAATATTTAGTAAGAGAAAGATCAGCTTTGTGCAGTGTAAATTTCAACACAATCACACACAAAACTTCTGTAAAGTGAACTGAGAGTCTGTGAAACTGAAAGTCTGTATTTGACCGCTGGGATCAGGGAGGAGCTTCTAAAGAAGACTACCCCAGGAATGAGAAAAGAGGAGAAGGGACACAAAGTCTCAGAGGTCAACTAAATACATGGGACAAATAAAACAGGGGCATGAATGGGGTCATAGGTCATAGAACCAAAAAATGCCATAGGGGGATACTATGCTGAGAACTCTGGACAATGACCACTTTTCTGAGAAGGTACCAAGGGAGCTGGTGGACGCTGCTCAGTGAAACTCTGGCCAGATGCTGAATTTATCAGGGCTAGAATGCAGCCCCAGAGAGCCTCTCTATCCTGATTCCTTCTTCAGGACAGTTGAATGGCCATTCTGGCCAGTGCCAAGAGAAGGCTGATGAGATCTATGGACTTCTTGGGGCCAGAGATAGACTGGTTAAAAATAAAGTCCAGAGAAGAGGTGCAGCTAGTACCTCAGCAAAAGGTTCTAGAAGCGTTGAAAAGGGGACTGTGGCCTGGCACACTGAAAATAGGCATGTGCTAGTCTCTGCCACTCACCACAGAAATGGCAAGTGTCAAGGGAATTGGTGAACTGAGCCACCTCCTCACAACCCTCTGGAGGAGCTACAACTGGTGTCCCCTGTGGGCTGTGGAATCGTGGTGAACTGAAGTCTAGCCCACCGGAATATTTGTACTATAATGGAAGCAAAAGATGTGAAAGTTCCTGAACTTCAGATCCTAGAATATGAAGTTGTCTATCCACAGAACAGGTCCCATATAAGTAGGAGCAGTACAGGAGTCTCAACCGTGCCCTAGCTGCCATGTCTTAATCCATCTAGGCGTAATATTGTCTCCCTATCTACTCATTCCTTAAATTCTCTGCTGAGACTGGCAATGAAGATGCCCATTAGTGCCAGATTAGGGACTGTATAATGATTTTGGGAATTTATCTACAAGGAACTGGACTGAGACCACCAAAAATGTCACAGGGGGAGTAGGGCAGTCCTGTGTATTTTGTGATTCTACATCTGTGGACCTTGCCATAGAATTCACACCTTGCTGAAATATTGTGCTCCAGAGTCTGAGTATTTAAAAATGAATACTTTTGTAGTCCTTACAGTTCCAAGATAACCTGGAAAAAGTGAAATAGAGATTGAAAATCGTTACATTCCAGTGGTTATTCAGTGCCTTATGTGAAATAAGCAGGTAATCTCAGCCCTTTCCCTACTGGAGAAGTATTTAAATAATAATAATTACTATCACTGTTGACAGTTCCAGCAGAAAGGCCAACAACTGAATGAAAATGGAAACTCCTACATCTCTTGATACATGTACATAGTCCTTCCTGGTCACAGCTGAGGCACACTGGCTGCATGGGAAAGCTTAAAATGCTTCTCACCAAGATGTACCTATTATATGGAGAAATGGAAGGCTCTAAGTCCAGCACCTTTCACTACCACTAGTCTTTTCCTTACCTTCTGGAAAGTATAAGAAAAGCTACCAACAGTGAGAGAGTTACCATGTGATGCACATTGATGAGGATGAGTGCCTTCCATTGAACAGCAATGGAATCCTGCATGAAAACTTTTAACTGTACGCAGGAAATGTCAAGTGTCTCATTCCTTTTTTGTTATGACCATTGCTAGTTACCAAGAATGCTCACTACGTTTTTCCACAATGCCCCACAACTGTTCATCAGCAAGTTCCTTAACAATGATGTGCATCAAGCTGAAACTTGTCTCACTGGTGCACCTTTTTTTCTTTTGCATTTTATTTATTTATTCCAAACCCATATTATATTCAGTAGTGCAGCTTTTGCTTGGCTTTCAAAGAACCAGGACCCAATTTTTAAAGAAGACTCAAATCTTCTAAATTTCATCTGCAAGTGTTTGCATGTGAAAATCCTGTATTTGAATTCATAAAATCGCGGGTGCAATTTTAGAACAATCTTTTAAAAATTTGACAACGTTAAATGTGACATACAGACAAGAGATGCAATCATACATTGTCGTCTAAAAACTGGTCTAGCAACAGTTATAAAAGTTACAGCTAAATGCTAACCCATGATTCAGGAATAAAAGTAACATGTACATACCATAGAGCACACAGATGTCTCCATTTACATTCTGCAGATGTTACTGAATGAGGTCAGAGGTATGTAGGAGCCAGAGACAACAGCACATTTACTAAATAGGAAAGCTCTGACTTTACCTCCTAAGGGCTGTGTGGGAATTTCAATGTCCTGGTCAATAAGAACCACACTGTAGGGCTCTCATACTTTCCTGTCTCTGGGGGAGTTCTGGGCACGTGTGTTGGAGAGCCAAGGATTCCATCATGTTCACTCTTCTTTGGGTAATTGTTGTATGTATCTGTTCTCCCTCTCTAGAAGGGCTGTATGTGGCCATCTGTAGCTCTGTCATTCAACTAGGCAGTTTCTAGAAGGGCTTCCATCTACTGAGAACTCCTTCATGACTGGGAATGCTCGCACCTGAACATTGCATGGCAGTGCAACTAGACTGGTAGGGTGGCATAACATCTGAGTCCTGATTCTTCACTGCCCTATACCAGTTTTACATGGGTATTCAGTGAGTTACACTGGCATGAAAATTGTATGAGGGAGGTATGAGGCCTTCTACCTTGGAATGCCATAAATTAATAGCTGACATCACTTCCTCCCACCTGCTGTCTGTGGGGTTGGTTTTTTTGATGATGTTGCATACACTCAGATTCCATTGGACCCATTTAGAGGCCCAACTTTTGTCTCTCAGTGGTTTAACTTAATTGACTGCTGGGTTTGCACCAGTGTAAATGAGCTGAGATTCCGTCCTCTAAATGGGAAAATGTTGCCTGACAAATGTTTCCTATACACTAAGTAAGATACCGCCACCCTGCTTAATGCATTTACAGCTCAACCTTTCACCCCCTTAAAGACATATTTCACTTCAGAGGGATTTCTTGAGTCTACTGTTTCTACTAGGGTTTGAGCAGGAGTCATAGCAAAGTGGGCTAATACAAAACATTATATGCTGCTAGGCAAGTTGGACAGGAATTGCTCCTACTGAATGGATGTGGAAACTGTTTGTTAGAAAATTTCCTGCTGGCTCACAACTTACATCAGTAATGATTTGTTTTCAATGCAAGAAAAATTGCTAGTGTCATATTCCAAAGTGAGTGTAAATTGTTTTATTATAAACTCTCTGTTGGTCCCTGTTTAAATAGGAAATCGTTCAGAATCTATATTTATCTTTTCTCTGCATGGCATTGACATGTGCTGGCATTATCAAACTTTGTCTCAGTTACAAGGATATCATTCCCCTGGAGGACAGACAATACTCCCAACTGATTTAGCAATCTCCGGAGTATCTTTGGCGATCTCAGCATGTGTTAAATCTTCCTTTGCCCTTTCTTAGTTTTACTTTTCATTCCATTTAGTTAACGTAGGGCTCTGAATTTCATTTTATCAAGCATTAAAACTTAGTGCTTCATAAGACGCTCTATCCAAAGGGAGAACCTCCATCTTGCCAAAACTTGAAAATGAGATAGGATATTTAAAAAAATATTTTCTAAAGATTTAATTGGCAGTGTTTTTTTTTTTTTTTTTACTCTCTGCTGAGCAACTGTTATTTATAGATAGTCAGCTTTCCGTGAAATCTGTGCTGGAATTCAATTGCAGAATGATTTGAATACAGTCAGTCTTTCCAAATGAGCAGGTCTGTTTGAGTAATAGTCATTTAAAGGTGTACAAAATAAACATGTAGTATTTGTGATTCTCCTTTACAAACTTCTCTATTTTTCTTCAAATCTTTACTATTTGGTGCTATGTAAATAGGAATAAAGTGCTAATGAAAGACTTGCAAGAACTATGGAGTAACCAACTAGCCACACTGCATTCCCTGCTTAATGTGACCATGTCTTTATATCCCAAAGCCTTAGATTTATTTCAAATTTTCCTTTTGCATTCTTGGTAGTGCAGGAGGTTGCAACTAAAACTTGGGTCAAATCCAACACACCTTACTTATACAACTAGTTCTATTTACATTAATAGGATTGTGAGAATGAGAAAGGTGAACAGGTTTTGGCCTCTTCTGGTTTTGGTAAATATAGATACAGTGCTGATTACAAATGTTGGCTTGCTAAACACTAATCTGCTAGGTTTTATTTTCATATGTAAATATCTGCCAACATTTATAAAGGGGAAGAGTTGAATAAAACTATCAGATTGGTTTGTTTGTCTGCTGTGTTTTTTTTGTGTGTGGTTTTTTGTGTGTGTGTTTTTTTTTTGTTTGTTTTTTGCTTGCTTGAAGTGGAGAGCACTTTAATCACTGATTTAACCTGAAAGAAATGTCAGTTTTTCTGCTGGGAATAACTATTGTTCACTGGAAACACAAGGTGACTTGTATCTATACTGTAAATAAAAGGAAAAGTGGGGAAAAAAAGTTTGGAAATCATGCAGTTATTTGACAGTGGTGTGCTCCAACCCTGCTTACACATAGCTTCTGACTCCCATTTGCTATTGGATTGGGGGTGAAGGACCCAGCTCAGGTCCTGAAGTTACATTTTCTGCATGGCAGCACAAGTAGACTGGTGCCACTAATCTTGTAAGTTTCAAAGAGAGCTGCAGGCACTCAATCTCAGATGGAGCAATTCCAAGTTGGGGGGAGGGCTACTGCTCCTCTAATCATGCCAATCAGATGCATTAAGAACATATTGTATTCACTCTTTTTATCCGTTATCTGAGGTCTAATTTAGAAGAGCTCTCAAGGAATGATTGGTTAGAAGATGAGGGCTTCTTGCTATCTACAAGTGGCATGGTTTTTATTTTGTTTTTAAGGAACCCTGATGACAGAACTCCCTGTTGGGGATGGGAACATCACTTTTACCCTTCTCTGGGATCCCATGGATTTTCCCCATTGACTTTTCTGGTTCCTTTTCTGAACAGGAAAGAATTTGGTATGTGTGGGAGAAAAGATAGAGATGACGAATGGAAAAAAAATATTTAACCCTCTTCTTTCCTTTCTAAATGGCTGCTGTGCTCTCTTTCTAGCCCGTTCCCAAAGAAGAAAGGAAAAGGCCCTGTTTTATTTTTTGAATATGCCTATTTAACTGAGGGCAAGGGAAAGGGGAGAATGAGAAGTGGGTGAAGCAGTATGCATCTAGCTTTTCCAAAACTGGAAAGAATGTTGCCTGATAGAGGAGGAGGAAGGAGAGAGAGAGAGAGAGAGAAGGTTTACCTCTTCTTTTGTTGTTTTGTTTCTCAGTTCATGAAGACCTGACTGAGAAATAAGCAGTTATCACTTCCCACCGGCTGAATCTGTCTGTCACTTCCTGACAACCGGCAGCCAATAGGTCCCAGCTAGTCCAGCTGTGGCTAATTTAACAAGTCACAGGTGCAGCAATAACCCAGCCAGCAGGAACTGAGTCGGTGTGAATATTCTTTCGCACAAAGGACCGGCAGCTACAGCCTGCAGTTCACATCAGGCAGGAGCTGCAATGAGATCCTGGAGGATGGTTGGAGTAAGTCTCATAAGAGCCTCAGGAGCTGAAATCATAGTCTGGCTGTACTTTGAATAGACGTAATGCATGCTACATAGTTCTATTGTCAGTAAATGTTCATTTATGTGTGTATCATCACTTCACAAACGTGCCCCAGTCACTCAGCCAAATGCTGTAGATGCTGAAATAATGCCCCATAACTTAGGATATGTCTACCCTACAAAATTATTTTAACCTAAGTTATGTCGACATACAGCCACCGCAGTAATTCAATTGCTTTTGCCTGTTCACGCTATGCTCTTTGTGTCAATGGTGCCCATCCTCGCCAGGAGTGCTTGCACTGATTTAACTGTCAGCGTGAGGCATTGTGGGATGGCTTCTGAAAGCCAGCAGCAGTGCTGCGGCTGCGTTGACCTAACAACATCGACCTCAGCGCTACATCTCTCATGGAGGTGAAGTTATTAAGTTGGCGTAGCCGGCCAGTTACATCGGAGGGAGCAACATTTTAGTGTAGTTGCTTACAGAGTTAGGTCAATGTAAGCTGCCCTGTGTCAACTTAGTGATGTTCGCATTCCATCCTATGAGTGACCCTCAGCTACCATGTGTACGTACACGTGTGTGTATGCACTTAACAATAGACTAAATTCTACTGTTACATCAGTGTAAGTCTGGAAGAAGAGTAAATCTGGAATTCAACTGAGCTGAGCTACAAGTATTTTAAATTAAAAAAATCAGAGGAGTTACTCTGGATTTATATCAGTTTACATGGGAGCAGAATTTAGCATGCTCAGTCTTGAAAATCACCAACTAGTGCTCCCACTGCTGGCCTGTCTTTGCTATCAGAAAAGTAGCATGTGAAATATTACTAGGTAGTTTGCTATAACTGCATTGTGTTGCTGTTTGTCAGAACTAAACATAAAGCCACTGATGTAACTGGGAGACATAAACATAACATGTTCAACCATAAAACTATAGCTACAGAATATATAACACCATCATTTTTTATTGTCTTCATAATGGAGTGATCCAGAGCAACATGCAGTGGGGATGATCAGCAATTTGTGAATTTTCTGCCAAGAGAACCAACCAATGTCCTATGATGTCCAAGGGTAATGCAGGTTTCCTTTAGATAAACATCAGAGGAAAGAAATAGAGGCAATTGATTCCTCTTTTCTCCCTAACTCACCCTGCTAATCTAACTCAAGGGGAATAATCATGGACACCAAAATGTAATGTATAGCCAGGGCGCTGCGTATTCAGTGGCAAGGTCTTCTGGTTTCTGCAGCTAACGGAGAATGCTGCGGCAGCTTCAGATAAACTAAGAGGCATAGTTTGGGGATACAGGGTGACTTTGAAATAATGAATGTTGTCCATTTATATGTAAGTGTGTAACAGTGTTCATTCAGATAGGGGAGGAGAGAGAAGTGGCCTTGAGAATGAAGAAGCAGAGAATGAGACCCTGAAAGGGAAATGGGATGAGGAAAGAGCAGACCTGGAGGGGACAGAGGTTGGGAAAGAGGGGCAGATAAAACAGGCAAGTGAAGGACCTTTCAGGCCAATGCTAGCTTGAGAGAGAGAGAGAAGGGAGTGAAGAGCAGAAGCCAAAGTGAGAAAAAACTATGAGAAAAAAGACACTCTAGGAGATGAAGAAGATAGATAGAAAAGGAGAGGAGAAGTAATAAAGGCATGACTTGGAGGGGGGTAAATACACTAAAAGGCAGACTGGAGACCAAATAACAGAGGAGGGAAAGGAATACAGAGGGGACAGGCATTCTGTTACTATCTGACATCAGAAGAGATGACTTACATGCTAACAATTCACAGGTTGGAAAGGATAATTAACATACCTGCTTGTCTATTTTAGCTATCTTTAATTTTCATTGCAGAGCGTGTATTCAAATGGAGTAAGGAACATGACATTTAATTGGATAAAAGGTGGAGTTTGCTATTTAGGTGATAAACTTCAGAGTATGACTGAAATTCTTCTGTACCTGGATTTCTTGAAAATACCTGGCTCTGCTCTGGTACCCAGCTAGTCAATTTATTTGTTTTTATTTGTGCTGTTTAAAAAAGTTACTTAAAGACTCAGATGAAAAATAGCTTGAAAAGTTCAATTAAATGCAATGCTTTCTAGTCTCTTTCTTTCCCCGATACAATTTTAAATCTTTAATTGTAAGAGTCATGCTCCGGTATAGCTGTAATACATTGTAAACATGTACAGTATCTCTGTGTGTGTGTTTATATATAATTTTTTGGAAGGCCATCTGGTTCAAGGTTAAGTCAAGATAAAGTCGAAACTTGCTTGAGCTGAGATATAGATAAGTGTATCTGAACTGCGATATAAGCCACCCTATTGCTGAACTGCATTATCTGATTTTGATAATGTACATCAGCTGACAGGCTTCTTGTTGGGCTTCACTCTTGCCATTATGACTTCAAAAGGTGGCTGCACTTCATTGCAGATGAATATCTAACAATTCTAAGGCGGATTGGAACTAATTTTGCTAGATCATTTTAAAGTAGATTATTTGGAAGTGTTTAGCAGTTTGTCATGCGCTACTCTAGACAGCTAAACTCCTTATTCTGGAATAAAAATAGAAAGTTCAGACTTTTTTGTCAGTAAAAGGAAGTGTATTTTTCTTAGACTTGTATCTTTCTGATAATTTATAATGTATAGTCCTTTGACACCAGGCAGCGTCAGTATTTTATTGTATTTTATTCTATTACAGACTATCAAAAATAGAATCTTTGTTTCTTAAGAGTTCGTCTGTTGCCCCAAGAAACAACCAATTGTAATGTCACACTAGGAGTACAATTTCAGGTGGGGAAATCAGCAGAGGGAAAAGATAAAGGTTTAAGAAACAACCAAATCTTTCCTTTTATTAAGGATTAGGCAAGAGAACTACAGAAAACCTTCAAGTAGAGTGGGGCAGGAGGCTGGGATTCGGTTTTGAAAAACCTCATTGATTTGAATTCTGGCATGGAGCAGTTCCAGTCTGGGTTACGCTTTATCTGAGGCACCAAACTGTGAGGTGATAGGCCAAAAGCAGAACATTTTATCCAATTTCAATGGTAAAGCAAAATTACTTTCATTCTGGAATGTTATTAGTTTTCTGTAATAAACAGCTAACACTCCCCCCTCCCCCCCGCCCATATTCCTCACCATAAAAAGGACGTTTAGAATTTAGTTTGAAATAGTGTTCAATGGTCAGTGAATTTTCTACAGCTCAGTGGTCAATGTGTAATTTGTTTTCCTCGAATACAGACATTGTGCCTTTTAGGAAGCAAAACTGATTGTGAGAGGTGCTCAATCAAGAGCAGTCCCGCAATTTGTACTTTTGATGGTGCACTTGCTGGTTGTATTTATGGCCATTTTGCAACAAGCCACAATCTGAACTTGGAGATGGTTAGATATATGCAAGACTTTAGGTCACAGCTCAAGGCAAAAAATAAGGGTTCAAATTCAGAAGATGCATGTATGGAGGGTGTGAGAGACCACTGAAGGATTAAGTGTTTGAGAGGCTTATATAAGATTTGGAAATTCATACAATCCTGAGGCTGTGTGTAAATAGTACCTTTGTATCTGAAGGGCACATTTCAGACCTTCACAAATAGGATACATATGTTCTGAATGGAATAGCTGAAAGCAGACCAGAATCAATTTTAAGAGATTTAGAGGACGCTGGCTGTTTTCATATCGTGTTTCATTATGTTTCTACTCCACCTGGCGGATCCCCAAACATCCCCCTCCTCCCCACACATCAGTTTGATATCCGCATTATAAATAGAACTCAGCACAAATGCATTAGTTTGAATGGGGTCTCCTTCTATGAGAGATTCTTCTTTAATAGTGTTGTTGTACCTTGCTTATAGTAGGTAATGGTGAATGGTACTGGGTTTGGGGAGTGCTCATGCCACTAAAATAAATTTTTTTTGGGGGGGGCAATGCTAAAATATTGGCTTGCAGAAATGTTTGTTAATGGAATGAGGGTACAGTTTGGGAGGTCCTTCATAGTATCATGCTTGGGGCAACAGCAAGCTATCTGCAAAACAGAGAGTGACATTTGGATTTGAATACTCATCTATTTATTATAATACAAAATAATAAACTACTGCTCTTTTTTTACTCATCTATTTATTATAATAAAATATTTCCAGAAGACAGGGTTATGAGCAGAGCAGGAGTGCTTTTTGAACTTCTGGCCCATTTCAAAGCAATCCCCAGTTACTCCTGGCAGCTTAAGACCATACATACTATGTGAATTTGTTGATCCAGTCCTGTTAATGCTCCACAATATGTCTTCCTCATTCTTACTTCATTAACATGCTTGAAACCAACTTTTTGTGGTGGATCTGCACCAGATTCAGCCTTGCTCTCTCTGCCAATGGGAACTTCACCCACAGTAACTAAAAGGCACAAAAATAAAGAGCAGACATCCACAATATAAATATCCTTTAAAATTATAGCCCACAGATTGTGATTTCTGTACTGACTCCTTAAGCTGTATTTACATTTTGGCAAATGTCTATTAAAAATGACACATTCTTACTCAATGGATCTGCTACTTTGTATATTCATCATCATCTCTTTTGAATTGAGTTACAAAACTTCAATGTTAAGGGCTTAATTTAATTCTTGTAGCTCTACAAAATTATTCAGCTGGGAGAGAATGAGCTGGACTCCATTTATCCTAGTGTGACCAAGCTCCTGAAGAAGAGCTCTGTGCAGCTCAAAAGCTGTCACTTTCACCAACAGACGTTTGTCCAGTAAAAAGTATTACCTCACCCACATTGTCTCTCTAATATTCTGGGACCAACCCGGCTACAACATCACTGTAAACAACCCAAGCTCCAGTCAGTTACACCTCCGCAATTCCATTGAAGACAAAAAAGATGCACATGTGTAACTGAGAGCAGAATTTGGTGTGCAGAGTAGGGGTGCCGGAAGACGGGGGGCCAGGGAGCCATGGCCCTTCCACTTTTTACTGGCCGTAAGGGTGAGCAGGTGGTGAGGTCTTGCTGGGAAAGGGCGGTGTGGGGTCAGGGTCTTGGGGGAAGGGGCAGTGTGAGGATGGGGACTCAGAGGGGAATGGGTGGTATTAGGGTGGGGCCACAGGAGGGCAGCATGGCGCAGGGGGCAGAGCCACAGTTCAGGCACCTGTGGCTCCCGCACTTTTAGGGCGCTTCCACCACTCCTGGTGCAGAGCCTTTTTTACTGATGAGAGTGTCAGATTCAAAGCTGTGTTTGTGGGATGGCAGTTAGTAAAAAAAAAAAAAATCTTTTTATTTGTAAACCAAGGACTGAGAGGTAATACATGTTGAACCCCACAATGCTATTTTTATAGTCCCTATTCAAAGTGGAACCCTACTAGAGGCAACTACTGCTCTCTTTCTCTCTCTTTTTTTTTGGTGTGTTTTCAGCTTTATTATTATTTTACTGTTGAGGCTGCCTGGTCCCTCTTTTAGTTTTGTAAGGCTAGATATAAGTAAAGAAGCTATGTTGTAAACCGGTGATGACTATGTACGGTGCAACTTCTTTTCCTGTCTAAATGCAGAAGAAAATCTGTCTGCAAATCTTGTGGTGATCGGCTTTTCCTGCAAGAATTGCAGCACGCTTTTTCCGCCGCTTCCAAAATGTCACAAGAAAAAGCCTCTTTCATTGTAATTTGGAAGAACCTGGAAAGTGTCAGAGCAAGATCAACTTGAATGTTTGAACTAAAGAGGTTCAGTTTGAGAGGGCTGGTGAGTGGGTTGGGTCAGTTCTTAGATGATCTAAAATGGCTCTCCCATCCCTATGAACAAGGCACTATAATTGTGCTGGCTGAGATTTTCAAAGAGGGCAAAAGGAGCAGGGTAGCCAAATACCAGTGTAAGTAGGTCTCTCTGAAACTCCCACCCACTGTGCACCTGGGGCCCAGTCCTACAGTCATTGATTAGCCTCTCATCGTGCAAATGTATCTCAGTATAATTTTATGCATGTGATCCCATGGATTTCAGTGGCACTACTCAAGCTTCAAGTTAAGCACATGTGTAAGTGTTTGCAGAATCAAAGGTATACCTGAGATTCCCATTTATTTCAGTGGGAGTTTTGCCTGAGGGAAGATTGGGCCCATGTGATGCTGCATTTGGATTGTACTAACTAGTCAAAAGATGAGTCAAGGACACAGCACAGTCACATAGTTTTCCTTAGATGAGCCCCAGAAAAGGACTTCCATGGCTATGTATTTCTTAGCTTGTATGGGTTTAGGTTTGCCCTTTAAAACTATTGTAAAATAGATGTAAAAATTATTGTTTTTACTGATTTATTGGTGAAAAAAAAAATTCAGAGGATAGTTCCCTGTTGCTCTTCTCTCATAAAATACACAGGAATTGTAGGTAGTAGCAATCTTATGGAATATCTTTTTGTCATGTCACCCATAGTATGTAATGCTGATTTTAGATTTTTTTCCCCACCGAGAGAAATGAACTGAAATCAATAGTGTAGCTATTCCCTCATTTATTTTCAACTCTGCATTGCTGTTATATGTGGCAAATATAAATGTTACTGTGTTATCTTTATATCACTTAAGTAAGTAGTTTACTCAGTGTACTTCTCTCCAGAATGTAATACAAATAACTGAACGAATCCCATTAATATCAATGGTTCCTACATTCCATTCACTTTCACAAGATTTTGCCTATTAAAATACCTAGTAAAGCTACTGACCACTAATGTGGTCAGAGTTGTACTGTAATCACAAGCAAGAAGTACGGTGAAAATCTGATGGCATGATATGACTCAACATCAGGAGTCTGATTCTGATGTCACATTAGGGAAAATGATGAGTAACTCTCTGAAGTCAATAGTTATGGTTGGGTGAAGACCATGCTCTCAATATAATAATTGTATTGCATGTTTTCTAACTACATTAAAGTCCAGTGGAAATAAATGCTGCAAGGATTCTATTAATAACTAGGTGATTTTATTCAGTACTAAATTAGGCTACATCTACACTGCAAGCTAAAGGCCCGATTCCCAGCTTGCGTATGCATACTTGCATTCACTCTCATTGAGCTAGCATGAGTGTGACTAAGAGTACAGCTGCGGTAACACGGACAGCGATGGCACGGCTTAGATCTGCCAGTTTAAGGCAGGTTTGTATTCGGCACAGCTAAATGTTGCTGGTACTGCTGCCTGTGCTAACGTGACTATCCTGTTGTTCCTCCTCGCGCAACGCACTGAGAGCTCGTGCAAGTATGTATGTGCAAACTGGGAATCACTCACCCAGCTCGTAGTGTAGATGTTGCCTATATGGACATGAAGCCAGATTCCTCCTTTGTGTAAAAGGAAGTTTTGCATCATTAAATACTGCATAATTTAGCTCATAGTTGGAGATACTACTTCTGATATGAGCATAGTTTTGTAATGCATGGGTGACAGGATGGGAAGTAAAGCTCAGCAGGCCTTATGCCTATGCCACATATGAGATGTTGTGTTTTTTGTTTGTTTGTTTTTAAATAAATAGAGGCTGGCCAAACCCAGCTCTGAACTTGCTCTAACCTGGGAGTAAGCATGACTCCAGATTGCAGTGTGGTTGCTTTAGTCAGTTGAGGAAAACTTCATAGCATGTATTATTTATTTTATTTAAAAATATTTTGCAGAATTATTTTATTTTCAGAAAATACTGCATGTTCAGTAACACAACAACCTCTGTCTGGGTTTCTATAAAGAGACAGATATTTCACAGAGCCAATTTCGGTAACTGGCTCCAAGTCATCACCCATTGCCTTTGGTTGTACTTTATCCAAAGGTACCAGACCACATAAAAGATAATATAGTAAAGGGATGATTGTCAAACTGTTGTAGCTGTGATTGGTAGGAAATCACCTGAAATATCATTTTTGTCCCTTTTTTTGGTGTTCCAGATGATAAAAATAGATAGTGTGTGTGTGGTGGGAGATATGGTGTGTCTCAGCCCTTTCCCAGAGGATCACCTCAGTATATGACAATAGAGTTCATTCTTGTATCCCTTCAGATCTTGGCCTTTCTGAGTGTGGTGGTGAAGGTACCAGCTGCACATCTATCTAGTAAGCCCACTGACTTGCTTCATATAGTCTTCATATATCAAATGAACAATCTGTAGAAGTAATGACTTTTGGTCACTATTTATATGAAGTAGATTCAGACTGGAGACATGGAGATGGAAAACTTTTTGTATCTAATTATCAATCTCTTCAGCCACAGAATCCCCCTTCAGGAGCAGAGTTTATTCTTTGTTCAGTTTAGCCACTAAAGGCCAAGGTCATTACAATCTTTTGAGCAAGTCTGATTTTCTCCAGGAGAAGCTGTGACACACAAGCTAAGTTGTATGCAGTGTAGTTGTAGCCATGTCAGTCCCAAGCTATTACAGAGACAAGGCGGGAGAAGTAGTGTGTTTCATTGGACCAACTTCTGTTTGTGAGAGAGCAAGCTTGTGTCTCACACAAACAGAAATTGGTCCAATAAAAGATGTTACCTCACCCACTTTGTTTTACACAATTAAGTGTATAACAACTTCAAAAGGAATTCAGTGTTAAACATTTAAGCAAAAACTAATAGAATTTCAGGATAACAGGAAATACCAGCCATTCTCAAAAACACTAGCTACAACTTGATAAGACACTCTCTAGAAGTGTCCCTTGGACACATTATTGTCTATTCTTTTTCTAGAGGTTGCATTGCACAATAGAGTCCCAGAAGAAGTTTTACTCCATTTTGGCTGATCATAGTACTGTGTTCTCAACCTTCCCTTGGGGATAGGAGGAAGCAGAAAGGTTTCTTCTCTCAGATTAAATTTAGAGGAAAGTGTTTCTAGTTTGTCCTCCAAGGAGGATCTGGGAGGCTGTAAACCATATTGTCCTGCTTGGAATATTCTCACTCCATCATCTCATCAACAGAAACATCTTGACTGTTATTTGCTAGCAGAGTCTGGCTGAGAAGAGCAAGACAGCGCTAGAGGCAATGGCTGGAAAGCCTTTGGGTAAGAAAAATCTATTCCATTACTATTGCTTGAGCTTATGATAAAATATGTACAACTGCTACAGCAAGACTCACTGCTTTCCAAAATTTCAAAAACAAATGCTAACTTGCTAACTATGAGCAAATGCATTAGAAGAAGGAAAACAAAAACAAAAAAATCTGCCCCCACCCTCAAAAGTACCGAAGTAGCAGGAACACACCCGAGGTGCAAGTCATTTCCGTACAGGCTTGATTCTATATCTCCTACAGTCCATTTTCTGATAGGTGAAGAAATTTGTGTTTGTACAAAATGCTTTCTCGGTAGGCCATTTTTTCCTGATGTTTGATCCTGAAGTAAAGTCATAACTTATGCTCACATCTGAATCACACTCTGTGGCTATGGAGAGAACTGTGATCTAGTCTTTTATGGTTTTATAGCACTTCCTGGACATAACTAACTAATCCTCACAACACTGCTAAAAAGTAAGGGTTTGACAGATGGAGAAAATTAGGCAACTTGTCCAAGGTTGCACAGCCAGGATTAAAATCCTATGTATCACAACTTCTAGTCGACTGTTCTAACATCATAACTTCTCGAATTCAGCATTATGACTTGACTGTAGCATCAAGTAAGAGGTGAAGCAAGCATGTCTGAGAGGATATTATTGTTTTTATAAACACAAATTTCATGCATAATTAGCAAAATTGGCAGAGGAAGTCTTAAAAATCTGTGAAAGATTAAATGAATTAATATTTCAATGATGTAGGTTAAAGTCCCTATTTAAATATCCACAGGGCAGTTCCTCTATGTACTCAGTACACGACTTTGCTCAGCTGCATACTGTCATTTTAAAGCAATTGTGCAGCAAACTTTTAAAATGCTGTCAGAAAAAAATGGCTAAAACAAAGCCTGATATTAAATTTGTCTGCCATTTCTCTGCCACTCTGACTGCACTTTATGGTGAGCCCAAGGCTTAGCTGTCATATTTTGATTCCTACCTCCTTCTCCCTCCTCCTCCCTTCTCCCCCCCACCCAAATAATTTTACTGATGTGCTGGCAAGAAAACTACCAAAAGCTCTTTAGACTTTGAGTGTGAATCCAACTGAGAAGGATTCTCAGACTACTTAGAGGAACAAACTGAAATCTATTTTTATTACAGCTTCTATATATTGCCCTTTAAAGCAATACAAGAAGAGAATATTATAGCTTTAAAAAAGCTAAACACTATATGGTCAAGTAATTTTCAATTAAGGCCCCAAATAATCTTAACTCTGCCTCAATATCTTTACCTGTGAGTTGGAAACCTTCCCTAGTTGCCGCATGAAATTTAGTCTCAGCTGAGGAAAGTATGAACTCCAACAGCATTTTAGCAAAAATTCAGAGGGGGCAAACAATAAACAAATGATTAGAGGAATGGAGGCCTTCCATCTGAGGAGAGATTTGAAATATTACAGCTATTTCGTTTGGAAAGCAGCATCAGAAAAGCTATGAAAAGAGAGAAAATAATGCTATACTGAGACATTTGTTTACAAATGTAGCATACAGTAACAGTTGCTTCATTTTATCTTCAACACAAGGAGACGACTTGAAATCAAGTCAGCAATTTTAAAAATGGATAAAAGGAAAATATTTTTATGCAACATGCTATTTGCCTGTGGAACTCGTTACCTTAAAAGACATTTATAATGAATCTACAGCACATTAGCTGGGACACAATTACATGTCACAGTATTGCCCGATAAGGTATTTTATAGGGCGGCTGAGCAACATTAGAACTTCTGGTAGGATATCAGCTGTTAGCCGGAGCGATTGATAGAATACTGGATTAGTCTGACTATTGATCTGTATTGGTACTGTATGGCAGTGGTAATTTTTATGACGTTTGACGCATTACCCTTTTTAGTGCAGGGTCAAAGTCTCAAAGATGGTCTTTAAAATATGTGAGCTCATAATAGTGTGCCTAAATTCCGGTGCACAAGATTTTAGGCTGTGCCTGCTATTTGTTAACATAATGTCTATCTGCCCAATATGTGCACATGTATGCAACAGCTTGTGTGTGCAAACCCTTGTTTTCTCAAAGCTGTATGCACAAAATTACAGAGACAAAAACTGTGTGCCTATCTGGTGGCATTTTCTCACCCTACCCCTTACTCTTTGGAGCAACCGGCACAAGTCCAGAGCTATGCATGCAGAGAGTGGTAGGAAAAGATATGGCTGGCTCAGGCAGATGCAGGGTAGACTAGGGCCAGAGTCAGGGGATCTTCATAATTCTTGCAACACCAAGTAGAAATTCTGCTGAAATGGCTTTATTACCTATATGGCTCATTTTGTGAGCCCCTCCAGGCAGGAGGAGGACTCCTCATATTCCCAGGGACAGCTGGCAGTGGAACAGCCCTGGAAGTTTGGAACTGCTCTGCTAAGAAAGAAGGGAAAATTGCAGGCAGGCACAGAGCTGGCTGTGCAGGCACAAGGCCTTTGTGCAGATGCTCCTGGACTCTGTCTGATCCACTGAGGTCGATGAGGTTCAAGATATCCAGACAGCCCCCTCGGCTTGTGAAGGGAGCATAGCTTTGACACTGATCTCTCACTGCTGATACTGCAATTGAAATCTAACCTAAGGTCTGAATTACAGCAATTTGATGGGGCAAATTGTTTTAGTAGAAAGTGGCCCATGTTGCTCAACTCTCACCAAAGCTAGGAGTCTGCACTGGAAGATGGTGATGGTTCGGTACCATATGGACGGCCATTTAAATCCCCTTGCCATGCTTTACAAATTATTTTCCTACTCAAGTTTGAGATCTTTTCCTGGGCAAAATGAAAAAGGCAGATTTACTTTTTTCTGTTCATCAAAACCTAAAAGTATCCTGCAAAGTCCATCTTGAATCTTTAATTATTTTAAACGTATATTTGCATGAATAAATATAAATAACTCAGCCTGGCATAAATTTAATAAAGGAAGGAAAATCATTTTCTATAATTTGCTGCTGTTAACAATTTGCACATTTGACTGTAGGGGGAGTGAATATTCATAGTAGAAGAAATTCCACATCCTCAGTAACTCCTAGCATCAGTTTCTGATCTGTAAACTTGTGGATATCAAATTAAGAGCACTGGCACATCAGTTAGGGTCTTAAAAGATTCCGTATTATGGCACGTTAGTAACTAGAAAACTACAACTTTTATTTGAGTCACAGTTTTTCAATTTGAAACAATCTCATAACATTTAACTAGAACGCATTTTTCCTTGATACAAATGGGTGTATTAATTTCCATAAGATATTATCTCTTACAGTATGTTTAATTCAGATCCTTCTACTTCCACTAAAATAATTGCTTACAGTACACAGACTTGATTTTATATGACTAATTAGAGGAGTGCATGGGAAAAAATAGGTTTCCAGGTAATATTGAAATTAAATATGTTAATCTATACCTCAGTGTGCACATTTTATATGAGCTTTAATTTGCTATATAAATGATAGTCCTGTGTTTATAAGGTGCCCTTGAAAGAGTGTCCTATTTTTTGAACGCTAATACCATAGGGAAACAAATATACAAAGCTGTTAGCTATAGGCTACACTTGCATAAATTAAGGCAAGTACAGTTAGTTTCTAAATGGAGGTATGAAAAAACTTGCTTTTAAAATACTCTACAGATAGTTAATGTCGGACTTCCTCTGTATTTAAGATGATAAATAACATTTAGTTCCAATATAGCATCCTTCAATAATACATTTTGAACACTGACAAATTTAATATATAACAAACATGCCACAGTTGACTTCTTACATCCAGAGCTATAGATAGTAAAAGGGCTCGACAATAATTTGTATGCAACCAAGCACCTTCAGTGTTACTCTGTTTAACTGTAGCTAGTTTATAAACTACCATAGTTGCAAAATTGTTTATTGTAACGCGATTGCTTTAAGATTAATTAATGATGTTGAGGTTGTATTGGCTAAATCTGTATTGCATAAAATTTACTACTGAAAGAGGTAGGGTGTGTGTGTGTGTGAGAGAGAGAGTTAAAGATAATGCTTGGCATTTTTTAATAGAAATAAAAAAGTAGTAATTGCATGGCCTAAATCCTGCCCTCAGCCTCACCTCACTGTCATTCTGCTGCACAGGGAAGGGCAAGTGATGGTGGAGAACATGAGTACTGACCCGCGGGTCTTTTTTTAAACTTTTCTTTAATCAACTGAGTGAGCTGAATAGGTTAACATTTAGATGCCTCAGAAATTACCAATGAGAAAACAGGCACCTAATGAAGATATAATGCCTAAGAAGTGCAATAATCCCCTCAAAATGTATCACCTAGAATGTTTATCTGTTTTGAAACAGAATTAAAAATAAAAATCAAGAAGCCACCTGACCTGTACATGTACTGGGCATTATTGCCAGGGGTATGATATAACTGGTCCAAAAGCTCCATTTGAGACTGAGAGATTTCAAGACATTTTCTAACATAGAATAGTAATATCTGGGCCATACTATGACTTCCTTTACATTTTAAGAGGCTTAGTGTGACCTAAGTCTTTCCATACGCATCACAATAAAACAGCAAACAACTCCGAGATAAGTTAACCTTTCGACTGACAAAGTAAAATAAACAGTTTTATAAATGAAAATAGCTAGTCTGGAACAGTTCACAGCTAAGAACTTCATTTTTATTCCTTCTTTTCATACAAGGTGAAGACCATACAAGTGAATGTATAATACTGTTCCTTTGAGGAAGCTAAATTCAAAACACCACCTAGAATTAATGACACAAGAGAGCTAAACAAACAGAAAAAATAGCTCCAGAACCTCCCATTTTACAGTGACTATGGTATTTTAAATAAAAAATAGGTCTGATTTTTATTTATTTTTTTGTTCCAAGGTTTTCTTAGTTCCATATAAAGTTGTTAACTTGTTCAGTCCTTTGGAAAAAAATCATTTTATCAGAAAGTCAGTGTTAGTAGTTTATTTTAACTGTTCAGTGCTATCCTTGGGGTATGGAAGGTGGGATAGGATGACAACCAGTAGTTTCATTTTCACGAAGATGACAGAAAGAAGAGACAGAACTTCACTCTCTCATGTTCAGTTGCAGCCTCCTCCTTATTAGAAGAGATGAAAAGAAGTTTACTTGATTTTACTCTATACCTGAAAATATGATTGAAGGAGCAGAATTCTGTAATGAGACTTAAGAGAAGGAATTCAATCTCTTGTGACGTAACCAACATTTTTACTGCCATGTTCAGAGGTGCCCACTATAATTTTGTACCTCTCTAATCCCATGTCTAGTAAAAGCAACAATGAAGTAAATTAACATTTTAAATGTTTCCTTTCTTTTCATATTTGAAGTCCAACAAAACTCAACGTAGGAAAAGTAATGGCACAGGACTTGATGAGAAACTTCCTGCAGGAGGAACTCAAGCTTTAAAAAGGGGCAATCAGTATGAAGTCTATTACGCACAATTTAAATCTTCAGCTAAAATAAACAATTGGAATGATCACAAGAAAGCCTGTTTCCTAGCAATTAAATTGACAAGTTGGCTATGGATTACACTGGGGATCCTGGCAGCTGAGAGAGAAAAAGAATACAGAGGGCAAAAGGACTAACGCAACTTATTAGATGGACATGGCCCACATCTATTTGAGCTGCAGGCTGGGGAATTAGGAAAAGACATTGGCTAAGTTTGCTGAGTCGATATGCAGATGCTAACTCAGAAGCTATGCTTAGGCGCTTTAAAAATTACTTGTATTGCCCAGATAACCCATCCCACCAATTTTCCACTAATAGATAGGTATCAAGTAATCTTTTAAAAATCTGTTAATCCATTGGCAATAAGGAGCAATGGAACATACCTCCTCCCTGAAAAATGATGTGCTGAAATCAAGTGAAACTTATAAATGGAACATTTTTCTGTGAAACTTGCTAAATCCTGCCAATCTTTCTATGACACACTGGAGAACTAAACAGGGATTTGCAGAACTACCTCATCTTGGGAGGTTGGAATATATGTTGATTCAGTACCAATGTGTGGTTAGACCTACACAGAGATCCTCAGTTGGGCAAGGTGGGCCTTTGGAGGAAGCTTTTACAGTTGGACAAATTGCATGGTTCGTTTTTTTTAGATCATATGTTAACATTTAGCAAGACACTGTACCAATCTGAACATCTCAGAATTACTGAATTATTGATGAATTCCTCGGAAATGAGGGCGTACCTAATAAGTTTCTAGGCAATATTTTGGGTGGAAAGATAATTGATACTAATTTGTTCGGATGTTTTCATGTTTAAAAATACAAAAACCCCTGTACTAATAATCACCAGAGAATGAAATACCTATACCTTGCCTGCTAAATCCAGGGTTGTGAGTTCAATCCTTGAGGGGGCCATTTAGGGATCTGGGGCAAAAATTGGGGATTGGTACTGCTTTGAGCAGGGGGTTGGACTAGATGACCTCCTGAGGTCCCTTCCAACCCTGATATTCTATGATTCTATGATTCTATTCTCTCATCAGTGTTCAAGGCTGAGACGAACATGCTACAGCCATCTTTCTTTTCTGAAGTATGATTGCTGTAGAACATTACAAACTACCATAGCACTTACATCTGAGAGTCCTTCTAATTAATTAGCCAACAAAGGTCAGGTCTTGAGTTGACGTACCCAGTTCCTCAGACTGGACTATACTAAATCTGATTATTCCCAGTCCTACTACTGGACAAAGATTTATTGATAGTTATCTCTAACAAAGAGTGGCAGGGGTAAGGCTAAAAAGAAAAAAGGAGAATTTTGTTCTTTAAAACAGAACAATTTATATCAACATATGTTATTATTTGAGACTGTAACCTCCCTTTCTTAAAGGACTCGATCAAATATCAGCTTCCTGATTTCCATATCCATGAACATTTTCATTCATCCTCTCTCATTAACTTTACTGTTTAGTCTGATTGCAAAAGGTATTATTCAGGCCTGTCGACATACTTCAAAAATTTGTTCATTTCGAGCAGGTCACTCACTTTAGCTCCAAAGTTACCTGTGTTGCACACACACATTTGGCATTTATTGTTGAACATTGTTGACATTGCAAACAAAGGGCTTGTCTACATGGTGGGGTAATATGCTGTGGGGATGTGATTTCTCAAGTACGCTAACGTGTTGTGCATTCATTGGTCTGTGTAGATCCCCCACTGGTGCACTTTAACATCGTGCTGTTTGAAACAATACAATGTTGAAGAATGGACCAATTAATGTGCAGCATGTTAGTGTGCTTCAGAAATCACACACTCGTTGAGCACATACCCTTCTGGGTAGCCAACTTCTAAGAATCAGGAACCTGAATTTACAGAAACTTTGTCACATGTTGTGTCCCACATTCGGGCCTACGCAGTTTGTGATGTTTACCTGTTAGTGATGAAGGAGGGAATGGAACACAAGGAGACCTGTACTTCACCTACTAACTCGTGACATTTATGCAAATAGGCATGACTACAAGCCTAATTTTTTTTTCTTTTTCTTTTCTGTTTTCCCTCAAAATTTCACACTTGTACTTTCCTAGCTTGAAAGTTCACATACAATCAGCTTTACAAGCTTTGGTGTGGCCTGTCCCGGGGTGATTTCCCCCCCCCCCCCCAAAATCAACTTTTTTGGGGGTGAAAAAGCTTGTGAAATGGATTAGCAAAAATTTTTTCTAGAAATGGTTTAGTTTAAGAAACAAAACATCAAAAACATTATCAGTAGAACTCCAAGCATTTTACAAAGGAGGTCAGTGTCATTATTTTACAGACATTATTTTTGAATGTCACCCAGCAAAGCAGTGGCAGAATCGGGACTAGCACCCAACTCTCCTGAGACGCTGTCCAGTGCCCTAACCACTAGGCAATACTGTCTCATCAATTGTACTCTGTAATACCAATTGTTGTATGTTGGATACCCCTGAATTCATAGGCCCTGACCTGTGTGGGCCAGAGTCACAGAAACACCAGACTGAGTGTGTATTGAAACACCACCACCCAATATTATGGGCTAATAGTTAGCAAATGTGTATTTTTAATTTCAAAGTTGTTTTTGTTTTTATAAGCACAAGAAAGCTTCACAATCCAGTGAACTTTACTTTTTTATTATACTGGTTTAACTTAAAAATGGCTGAACTAAACTTTTTCCAAAATTGGTAAAAATAATTAAGTCCCTGGCCGAGACTTTACATGCCAATTACAGCCTGGAGCAAAATTTTATTGTTAAGTTATAAACTTTTGAACAAAAGGAGCTATAAATGCCACATGCAAAACCCTGATCTTCAGCAGCATGAACTGTCATTACGCTTTAAAAATAAACATGTAATGTTATCATGCAATATGCTGGCTATATACTTTTACATTACCCTTTAATGCTTATATCAAAGTTAAATTCAGATATTAACTTGTAAATATTTTAAGCTACCAAAAAATCTCTGTAACGCCTCTTCATAACTCAGATCAAACAATGTAACAACCTATTTACAAACCACCTTTTTGGTTTCTTCCAGTTCTGGCTTGCTCTTGTTTCCATGATCACAATCAAGGATATATACCTATACAGGTGGGCATTGCCCAAGGCAGAGTCATTTTAGCTTTGTGCAGGGGAACTGTGGCACTGTTATGGTGGAGTTGCCATTAATTCCCATTTTACTACCCACTGCAGAACAATTCTCCTGAACTTGACCCTACAGTCAAATCGTGGAAGTGTCCTAAAAACAAGTCCACATGGCCCTTTATATGAAAGGTCCTGACAAAACTGTCTTCAAAACAATACTGCATCTTTCACTGCCCCCCACCCATATGCTTACCAACCTATATCCCTATTCCCTATCTTTCCGCTTGTATTTTATATGCTACTTTCCCCTAGAAGTACAATATTTTGATTTTTTTCAATTCAATTTCATTTTTTGTGATCATCTGACCCACTTCTACTTCTAAACCTCAACAATTGAGCTCAGTTCTTTGGTGCTATTCTCTTCTTGTTCTGTCTCATCTTCCTTATCCACCTCTTTTCTGAATTTGAAGCTTTATGTTACTTCCATGCAGATAATACCCCAAACTATGTTCCTCTTATTGTTGTGACCCTTTTATCACTTCATGCCTACTTCTGTAATATCACCCTCTCAATTCCGTCATATTTTCCATTGACTCATCATATCCAAAACCTATCAACAAGTGTGTTTGTTTGATTTTGGGGGGGTTGGAGAAGGATATTAAGCCAAAATTGATCCACCACCCTCTTCAATTAAAATCAGAACATACCAATTATTGGTAACCTCAGTCTTTTGATTAAAAACTCATGTACATCTAATTACTATTGCCTCAAATATCACCCATATCAGAAATTAATTCCAAATCCCATATGTCAAAAATCTTATTCATGTCTTACTTTTTTCCCCTTGGTTGCTGTATATTCCTTCTCTTTCCAACTCTAAACTCAGTGGATCAGATCCTGACTCTTACTCCCTTTGTGCTATTCTAGTCAGCATAGAGCTGGTATAGTTATTACTCTGCTCCTCTCCAGAGTAGGGGGTGTTTTGGGGACCTGGCCAGAATGCACTGCACCGCAGTGATCACCATCACCAACATAGTGACCCCTAGGAGCCATAATAAGGTGGCTGAATTTACAGCAGTCCAAAGAAACAATATGCATTTTAATAAGGATAAATGTATACATGTAGAAACACAGAATGTAGGCCATAATTATAGGATGAGGGACTCTATCCTGGGAAGCAGTGAGTTTGAAAAAAGTTTTGAGGACGTGGTAGATAAACATGTGCTCCCAATGTGATGCTGTGTCCCAAATGGCTAATGCAATCCTGGGATGCATAAACGGGAGAATCTCAATTAGGAGTAGAGAGGTAAATTTACCTCTATATTTGGGAGTGGCGCTGGAATGCTGTGCTGGAATACTGCTGCTGGAATACTGTGTCCAGTTCTGATGTCCACATAGGAAGAAGGATGTTGAAAAATTGGAGGCGGTCCAGAGAAGAGCCACAAGCATGAATAAAGGATTACAAAACTTGCATCATAGTGATAGATTCAAGGAGCTCAAACTGTTTAGTCTAACAAAGATAAGGTTAAAGGGTGACATGATTACAGTCTATAAATTGGGAACAAATATTTAATAATGAGCTCCTCAATCTAGCAGAGAAAGATATAACACAATCCAATGGCTGGAAGTTGAAGCTAGACAAATTCAGATTGGAAATAAGATGTATTTTTTAATAGCAAGTATAACTAACCATTGAAACAATTTCCCAAGGGATTGTGGTGGATTCTCCATCAGTGGCAATTTTAGAATCAAGATTGGATGTGTTTTCCAGGAATTATTGTGGGGAAGTTATATGGCCTATGGTATACAGGATGTCAGACTAGACGGTCACAGTGGTTCCCTTCTGGCCTTGGAATCTTTGAATTTCCCTGTGTCTCTGATTCCACAATGAAGATCTGTCCCTATGTCCCTATCATAAAGAACAAAATTGTTGGACACATAGATGAACATAATTTGTTGGGAAATAGTCAACATGTTTTTTGTAAAGGGAAATCATACCTCACCAATCTACTAGAATTCTTTGAGGGGGTCAACAAGCATGCGGACAAAGGCGATCCAGTGGATATAGTGTGTTTAGACTTTCAGAAAGCCTTTGACAAGGTTCCTCACCAAAGGCTCTTAAGCAAAATAAGCAGTCATGGGATAAGAGTGAAGGTTCTCTCATGGATTGGTAACTGGTTAAAAGATAGGAAACAAAGGGTAGGAATAAACGGTCAGTTTATTAATAAATGGTCCAGTTTTCAGAATGGAGAGAGGTAAATAGTGGTTTCCCCAGGGATCTGTACTGGGTCCAGTCCTATTTAATATATTCATAAACGATATGGAAAAAGGGGTAAACAGTGAGGTGTCAAAATTTACAGATGATACAAAACTACTCAAGATAGTTAAGTCCCAGGCAGACTGCGAAGAGATACAAAAGGATCTCACAAAACTGAGTGACTGGGCAACAAAATGGCAGATGAAATTTAATGTTGATAAATGCAAAGTAATGAACATTGGAAAATATAATCCTAACTATACATATACAATGATGGGGTCTAAATTAGCTGTTATCACTCAAGAAAGAGATCTTGGAGTCACTGTGGATAGTTCTCTGAAATCATCCACTCAATGTGCAGCGGCAGTCAAAAAAGCAAACAGAACTTTGGGAATCATCAAGAAGGAGATAGATAATAAGACAGAAAATATCATATTGCCTCTATATAAATCCATGGTACCCCCACATCTTGAATACTGCATACAGATAAGGTCGCCCCATCTCAAAAAAGATATATTGGAATTGGAAAAGGTTCAGAAAAGGGCAACAAAAATGATTAGGGGTATGGAATGGCTTCCGTATGAGGACAGATTAATAAAACTGGGACTTTTCAGCTTGGAAAAGAGGTGACTAAGGGGGGATATGATAGAGGTCTATAAAGTCATGAGTGGTATAGAGAACGTAAATAAGAAAGTGTTATTTACTCCTTCTCATAATACAATAACAAGGGGCCACCAAATGAAATTAATAGGTAGCAGGTTTAAACCAAACACAAGAAAGTATTTTTTCATGCAACGCACTGTCAACCTCTGGAACTCCTTGCAGAGGGTGTTGTGAAGGCCAATACTATCGTGGGGTTCAAAAGGGAGCTAGATAGATTCATAGAAGATAGGTCCATCAATGGCTATTAGCCAGGATGGGCAGGAATGCTGTCCTTAGCCTCTGTTTGCCAGAAGCTGGGATTGAGTGACAGGGCATGGATCACTTGATAATAACCTGTCTGTTCATTCTCTTTGGGGCACCTGCCATTGGCCACTGTCAGAGGACAGGATACTGGGCTTGATGAACCTTTGATCTGACCCAGTATGGCCGTTTTTATGTTCTTATGTTTTCTAAGAAACCAATCAAATCCCACTCTTTACCACCTCTGCTCCAATTTCCCCATGCTCTGTTATTCTCTTAGAAACTTAGGCATTGCCCTCCTTGTCCCTCTCCTGCAGAAACTACTTGCATGATGTTTTACTGTTTACTTGTATGTACATGTATTGAATATAGTTTGCTGTGAAGAATTCTGTGATATTTTTGTATGAATTATAGTACCTCAAACAAATTGCACTACATATATACAATGCTGTATGTAAATTTAAACAACCAGATCCAGGACCTTGTTTTGTACCTGTGCAAAAGCAAGATGAAGGTGATGTATTTGCTGCAAAGGGGGAGGCTTTGTTTTAAAGGAGTGAGACTGTGGTTTATGAGACTTGATTAAAGCTGGCCGAGTTAAATAAACTGAATTGCAGTTTGCAATTGAGTGTAAACAGGAGAATATATATCTGTCTTTTCTTTCTCACTGGGTGGAATAAAAGGCTCCTCTTTTGATGTGTAGAGTATTGAAGTTTCCATTCTATAATAAAATACATGCCCTTTACCTCAAACAAATGCCAGTTGTCAAGGTGGATCCAGAATTTGAACAAAATAACACAATTCAAATAGATGGTATGTTGCATTTTGGCTTTAATATACAAGATATTTTAAGTAGTGAACATCTCTCATTAGTTGCAATAATTTGATGGAGTGATAGATTACAAATTTAAGTAAATAAAACAAATTCAACTGATGTCTGTAGAGTAAGAGTATTGGGCTCAATCTTACATGTGTGAGTAGTTCTGCTGATGGCATTGAGCTATTTGGATGAGGAGGATTCAGTATGACTCGTAGCATAACTGATTTTTCAGACCTCTTTTGGGCCTTACTCGTGAAAAATACTAATGCCAGTAAGATTTTGCAGACTTGGTCCCTTGCAGAATGAGCCAATACATTTCAAACTGAGCATGACTGTGAAGGTCAAAATCAGAATTAGTTAGGGCAAAAGATATTTTGAGGCAGAATACAAACTGGCCAACAATTTATATCCATAGGGATTGTTTTGCATCCCTTTAATTCTTATTACAGCTCTGTGGTTTTTAAAGATGATTAATTAATCCACCGCTTTATCCCATCCCAATCCTTTTATTGGGCAAAATAATGGTATTGAAAGTTGCTGTTTGGTGGCCTCACGCAGCAAGGTGCTGAATGCTCCTGCTTTCCCCTGCCGTCCATGTCAACTGAAGGTTCATGGAAAAATTTGCCTTCTCCATGGGTTTGGGAATATGCTTTTGGGGTGGGGGGGGGGAGGAGACAAAGGGAGGTCAAAATCAGACCAGCCCTTAGGTGATGAAGAAGATGATTAGTGAGCTTGCCAGCTTTCAGGATTGTACTCCTCAGAGGGTCAACAGTGTCTGTTTTTCTAGTTTGTGACCATTTCCCCCTATTTAGTAGACGAGTTCAATCAGTTCTCTGGGGCTGGTTAGTGATTTATATTTGAAATCCTTGGAATGCAGGGGAAGGGGGGGGGGGAAGTCTCAGAAATGCCCTTCTAATTAAACAACATGGAAATAATATAAACCACAGAAGAGTATAAAGAAGATTATAAATGCTGCAGAGGAGGGATGGTCTTTCTTGTTATGGGTTTATATCACATGGGGTTGGTCCCTGAGTGGTGGCCCCCTGGCAATATCAGTAACAATATTTAGAGGGCTGCATGTTTCCCTGACCTTACTCTGGTGCATACATCAGTGGGGTTAGCTACTGCAGATATAACAGGTGCAAAGTTCAAAAGCGAGCACCAGCCCTAGCCTTTGCAGGCCCTGCTAGACAGATGTTCAGGCCTCAGGCAGTTACTGCCACAGGTGGGAGAGAGCTGTCTCAGGGCCAGCACCTGGGCCCCAGGAAATTTGCCCTGCTGGCCCTGCAGGGCGCCTGGCTGGCTGGGAGGAAGGGAATCTCTCTGGGTGGCTTTGTGCACTGGTGATATCAATGCTCGCCCTGCCCACACAGGGTTTTGCCCCAGCAGTGCAGCAGCAACTGCGAACGAGATATTCGAGGGTGGGTGTGTTGCGGGGGTAAATGACCAAACACGCTGCTCCTGGAGTGGAGCTGAGGTGGCGCAGGGGGCGCCCCGGCTGGGCTCGAACCGGCGGTAGCAGCAACAGCAGCTGGCGGCTGGCGCGGCGCGGGGGAGAAGGGCTCGCGCGGCGCCCGGAGAGCCGGGGAGAAAGGGCAGCCTGCCGCCTGCTGCAGCCTCCGCGCGGTTAATCACGCGTCCCCCTCTCGCGGCTGATTTGCAAGAGCAGATTAATCAGAGCGCGCGGCTTGATGAAATTTGCTGTTATTGTGCCCATTTTTAGCAACATCTTTTATTATCTTCATTATTCATTTACAGGGGACCGGCATCAATTATGCAAATGAGCTCGCAGACTTTGCAGATTACTTCATTTGCCGCTATTGTTTGTGGAAATTTAATTATTAAATATTATTAAGCTTGCGTTTTCTTCAATTTTCCAAGGCGTAGTTTCATTTGATTTTTCCTCCAGCTGCTCTCGTTTCCTTTCAGTGCCAAAACAGCTCCTCATCAAAGCGGCTCTGGCATGTGAAGACCAAATAAAATCTCCTCAATTTAATAATTTTGATGTTAGTCCCTTGTTCTCAGCTGCTTGCTCAAAGCAATGCAAAGAGAAACGCAGAGCACATTCAATTTAATGAGCAGAAATTGAATTCAAGTTTGTTCGGAATTGACTTCAATTAAGCAGAGTCTTAATGATAAATTAATCTCTTTTCTTTATTCCCTAGAATTTGTTTTTCAAAGTAGGAAATTGGACTACATTGAAAGACCAAATAAAGAATACCAATTTTAACTAGATTATGGAACCGATAGCAAAATTTAATTCTTTATAGTAAGGTACTTGGACAAATAGCATTCACTCTATGGCATGTATTATAATTTACATTCATTGTTACCACTCACACTTTCATGGCATGGATAAAATGGCAGTTGAATTAAATATGGGCTTGTAATAGACTTGAGAGTTTTAATCTTTATTAAGAAACTCTAATTGAATGCATAATTAGCTTTTCAGGGTCTAGGAAACTAGGTTTAATATCTATGTGGGCTGAAAACATAGATCAGGATTTTTTTTTTAAAGAGCAATTTTATGAGTTTATTTTTGAGGAGGAATTATCTTGTAACATGGACTTGTATATATATAAAAAAAACCCTCATTTTAATTTCACTGCAAGAAGCTACAACCTGAGGAGAACAGTGAGGGTTCGTTTTGTTTATCCTCGCTGCCGCAAGAGCATCTTTGCGGTAATCAAGATCAGTGCTAGCAATGCAAGGACCTTTCATAAAAATGTACCTCATAACATTGCTGCCCCTACTAAAGACAAGTCGGCAGAATTAGCACAGTTTATAATGGCAATGGTATTGTGCTAATTGTGCAGCTCTTAGTCACTTGAATTAACCCCATTGTCTTTCATGGGGCTAAAAGTAGGTGAGTAAGGTCTGCAGGATCAGGTCCTTTGTTCTGAAGAACATACTTGTTCATGGTGGCTAAGAGCTTCAAAAGTGAATAGTGATTTGGGTACCCAGTTTAAAGAGCCCTGATTCTGAGACTGTTGGTGCTTGTCCGTTTCTGAAAATTAGGCCCCTTTAAGGTGTCTTGAGCTAGACACCCAAAATCATTAGTCACTTGTGAAAATCTTGGCCTGTGTTTTGAAATGCTGATCTCGTTTTCATTCAGTAGGGGGACAGCGTACATCACTCTTTGCGAGGGAACTGAGGAGACAGTGTTAGCTCAAAGCTCCCTTTAGCCATTCACTACTTAGCATAAAATCTACCTCTACTAGGGCAGGATTAGCATTTCCAAGCATTCATGTAAACATTTTGCCTTGTGACATTTCAGTACTTCATGTCATTGATAATAAGGCTAATTGCATTCAAAGAAAATGACAGTTTTGCTCTGTTACAATGGTGCAAACAAAAGGTGTGTAGTCCGCTTGCTAGGATGTGGTCAGCCCGTTGCCCTCCTTGCACATATTCTGTTGCATTTTGGAGGCACTAGGCAGGGGTGCATGCTGCTCCTTTAAAAAGAAGCAACACTTGAAGCATTTGCCTGTGTTGCCTTAACCAATGTGCCTTTTGCAGCTGGGATGTTCCCACCATGTGTCCACCAGAGTTCTGTATTATAAGGTGCCAATAACATGCGAACAGATGTTTTGCACAATGCAAATCTTAAAGTAGAGCTATTAATTTAAGACCAAATGTAGTTTAAAGGAATTGAGAGATTAGGAGCTCTACTTAAGGTTAGTCAGTGTCTTGAGGCATGTATAGTTCCTAACACTTGGACTCTCCTTTTTAACCTAATTTTTCAGTAAGTTATTTTCTTTATGGAACCGGGTTAGAGTTTTTCTGATGGAAAGCAAAAGTGTTTGTTAATCTCAGCTGCCACTGGTAAAATGTTTTCAATGCCCCGGTTAATTATAAGGAGAATGTATTTGTCCTAAGTGTATTCAGTTCTGATACATGTCTAGCTATAATATCCAATTCAGAAACTGAATCATTGACACATTGTATAGAATATTCAGGATTTATAGATTTGGGGCCAGATTTACAAACATATTTACAAAAAGAAAAGGAGTACTTGTGGCACCTTAGAGACTAACCAATTTATTTGAGCATAAGCTTTCGTGAGCTACAGCTCACTTCATCGGATGCATACTGTGGAAAATACAGACGATGTTCTTATACATACAAACCATGAAAAAATGGGTGTTTACCACTACAAGAGGTTTTCTCTCCCCCCACCCCACTCTCCTGCTGGTATTACAGACTAACACGGCTGTTACTCTGAAACATATTTAGGTACCTGAGGAGGTTGATAGTCACCTAGTGGAATTTACAAAAGCACCTAAATGAATTAGGCATCTAACTCCCATAGTTCTTGTAAATGCCACTAGGTGTTATCTGCATCTTTAGGCACCTAAATACCTTTATAAAGTTGGTCCTTGAGCATCTGTAGGTGCTACAGACAGGTGTTGTTGCAACAGGTTATTTACTGTATAAAAACTCAGGAAAAAATTAAGAGAGTTAAAATTGGAAATATATATCCCTTAGAGTGTAGTCCTATCCTAAAAGGTAACTCTGTAAGAATGGCATTGTGGGGTGCCATACTCACCATGTATCACTAATGTCCTTATCCAATTTGCTCAATTTGTAATTAAGAATATCCTTCTCTCTATATGCAAGCCCCAGAAGCTCACTTTGGGCTCTGTCAAGATTGGTTCTTGGCATCCCAAACATCACTACTAATAATTGATTTTATGCTGCCAAATTAGGCCACTAGCTACACCTCCTCAATCCCATTGCTGTCTGATTATGTTCTTGGTAACACCTGTGCAAACCCAGTGGGACTAATGACTCAGCATAATAGTAGCTTTTCCTTTCAGCTGAAGAAGCCCTGTGAAGTCCTACTCAAACCCAGGCATAGTGGGTACTTTCCCCAAGTCTCTTCTCACAAAGTTTTGTGTCCCAATGCATTATTCTCTAGGTAGTAGAAGTTCTTTGTCTTTAACTGAGCTGACGCTGCTTATCCCAGGACTGAGTTTTACCTCAGTGACTGTGTACTTTGGTTTAGCTTCAAATTTAAGATTCTTTTCCCCAGGAAGCTTATTTCCTTATCTCAACATTCCAACTAATTCCCTAAACTAAACCTTGCCAAAGGAGCAACTCCCTTAGAGATGAAGAAGGCTATGCCAGCCATCTAAGCAGTGAGTATGCTCAGTCTCAGACCCACCAAAAAGATTGATAACATTTTAACAAGTATAAATACAAGGATTTAAAATTAAACATTGTAACAGAGGAAAATGGTTCAGTTCTGGCTAGTCTAATAAGTAGTGAATCTGGTAAATTCTCCAACCTGGGTTCCCCAGGTGAAAGCATCCAAAGATGGTCAGTCCTCAAAGAAAGATAGGGGAAGATACAGAAAAGGGAAACCATTTATTATACATTCATGCTTTAAGGGGATTGTAGAGGGAAGAAACCAAAAGTAGAGCTAAATCATCCCTTTCCAGACTAGATAGTATCTGACAGGGTAGATTTCACCCACTCATGCCATGAGTAGATATACACTGAATGCCTTTACTTCTGTCCAGAAGTGTCAGTTTCTTGCAGGAAGCTGATCAATATTTATTACTACGTATTTTTAGTTTATTTTATGATGTTGGTGTTCTACAAATGAAAAATAATACATTATTTAAGAGAGAGTTTTGCATAACTTCAATTAATCAATTCATAACCAAACAATATGATTAAAACTCCCCCCAACATTTCCACACACCTGCATGCTAAGAGAACGTTACAGTCACACAGTTAAGCATTGGAAGCCCAAGAAATGTTAAACTTAACTTACTCTGTGCCCTTTAAGATGCAATATACTATTTCTCAAGTAGAACATAATTATGCTACCACCTTAGTTAATGTGTGGCATCTTGCACTGTGTAATACTCTATGTATGCTAGATAAAGTCCGTTAGCCACTTATATGACAAGTACACAGGTCAATTGTTTGTCTCCGCCCCTGTGCCTTTCAGGCTGATAGTGCCAAATCTGCATTCTTGGCTATGCTATCTCTAATCACATGGCCCATATTCCAATTGCACAGCTAGGAACAGATTACAAGGATTCTTGATTTCTGGCATTCTACTGCTGTCTAGTCAATAGTTCTAAAACTCAGTGGTGAAGTTTGCTGTTAGCTCAAGTAGTAGAAGTATGTGTTGTGGATACGAAGACCCAAGTTTCAAACCCCACTGATAATCCACGTGACTGCACATGATGAAATTTCTTTCCAGTTTTTAAATAGAGTATTATTTAATTCACACAGTGGAAAAATTTCCTTAAAATAGGTTTTATAGTTAAAAAACATTGTAATCTGTTACTTATGTGTGGCATGCAGCAAAGTACAGATGTTCTGTATTTTGGTTATTTGTCATTCATTTTGATGGCTTATACCACATATTGACAGGTTGAGGTGTGGCTGGCAAATGTAGGCTTACCTTAGCTTGTAGCGAAGTTAGTTTCATAGTAAACTCTCTCATTTCTTGAATTGGACCTAAGAAAGGCAGTACTGCTGGCTGAAAAGAACTTGTGCAGTATGTAGCTGCTGACTAAAATAATGAAAAACATACTGTAGAGAGAACAGAATTTAATCACATAAAAGTCTGTCAGCAAAGGTATACTAGTCAATTATAAACAATAGAAAAATTTCAAGGTGTGTATTTATGTGTGTATCTAGGTTTGTAGAAGAAAGTGTGGTATTGTATGACAAATAATAAATGATCAGGGTTGTGTGCTGTTGATTTCCCCCCCCCCCAAACCTCGACTCCAAGAGCCCTCAGTTAGTGTGAAAGGCATCTTGGGGAAAGGCCTCATTTCTCCTCAGTCCAATACTCTATTTTGGGGCAGATTGAGGCCTAGTCCAGGAGGAGCACTAGACCCTACCTCAAACAAGGACTCAACAAAGGCAAAGCATTGATCCTTCTGTAGTTTACAATGAAACTGTTCTTACCTACCCAGTGGGTTGGCATGAGGCTTGATAAGGGGTGAACTCCATTCTCACTAACACCAGTGTAAATCAAGAGGAACTTCAATAGATTTACTCCTGATGTAGACGAACGTAAGGACAGAAATTGGCTCTGGATACAAATTTGTGGACCATTTGGAGACTGTCTGATGAAAGGCATCATAAGGTATAAGTGCACATTTTTCTCTCTTTCATATAACGATGTCCTGAACAGCAATTTTATTCCTGGCTCATACCACAATATCAGAAGTGTTCTATGTACAAATGGACTGAAAACTTTAAAAAGAGAAGCATTCCAGTGTTCTGTGTTCTTTGAAACTGTTTCATTGTTTTATCTCCACTTGTGATTTCGTGGGGAGCTAGCACTAGGAGGATGTTTTCCTGTCTTACCCAAAGCAAAGTAATGTATTGAAAGTTATGTCTCATAACTGCCTATTGAAGGGTTTCTTGCACCTGAATCTGAAGCATCATCATTGCTGGAAACAGGATAACAGACTAGATGGACCATGAATCTAATCCAATATGGTAATGCCTATGTTGCTAAACTCATAGCATGTATTGGAGCTCTGACTTTCATTAGAGATGGGATGCAGTTGCATTGCCCCAAGGGCACAAAAGTGAGGTACCAAAGGACTAAATTACCATGCTGTCATATTTAAAATAAATTTTCAAATGTATTTGGGTAACTAAATTAATGTGAATTAATTTAGGAATACTTAAATATAACATCATGACACCTAAATGTGGTATAATATCAACAATAATTAAGGTAGAAAAATCCAGTTTTTGTAAAAATAGGGTCTAGGTTTTGAGTGTTGACTTTAAATCAATCTGGAAGGAAAAAATTAGAATCCTGAGAAAATGTTGGAAAATATACAAAGTCCTTTCTTTATTCATAATCACATTATAAACACAACAAACCCTTTGCTCTTTGGAGGTCCTTCTCTGCATTGTCTGGTTTTTAAAAAGCTGCTATTCTTATCTGGCATACTTCCCAATACCAGAGCCTGCCAAATCTGCTGTCTTGTCCGGAGGTAAAACTGTTGAATTCACATGTCACAGTGAAAGTGACATGACCTCTATATTCTTATCACTGTAGAAGTCCTTTATATTAGCTGTAGTAATTAAACACTCATATCTTGGTAATTTTTTATAGAAACTTGTACAAATGGCACACAAAGCTAATGACCATATTTTATAATTCATTTTTAGTGAAAATGTATTAACTATAAAGCAAATTGTGAGGAAGACAAGTGGAAAAGTGCTTGAGGAAAGTGCATTGCAGCTTATGACATAATTAGAATTTTGTAGAATAGCCTGGAAACAAAACTGATTTACAAATATTTTGTGAAAAGTGCTGAGTTCAGTTTGCTGTAATTCATAGGGTCATTGTATCTGTCAGTATTTGCATGATCGATGTATATGGGAAAATGCTAGCAAATCGTATCTATCTATCTTTCTGGGGGAAATTGAAGAGACAATGTTAGCTCAAAGCTACTTTTAGCCATTCCCTGCTTTATATTTATATTCACATTTTTCAAAATTAGTAGGAAATCTACCTCTACTGGAGTAGGATTAGCATTTCAGAGCATTAATGTAAACATTTCACCTGATGATATTTCAGTACTTGGTGTCATTGATAGTAAAACTAATTGCACACACAGAAAAAGTGACAAATTTTGCTCTGTTACACCAGTGCAAACTGAGGGCCTATAGGTTGAAATTTATTCTAAGAAATCATTTGGTAAATACATATGAATGACAAATACAGAAGCAGAAATCAGGATTGGTTTGAGAACAATTTGCTAATTGAAAAAGGGGCTGAATTCAGACAGATCATTCAAAATGAACAATTTGGGCAGCTCTAGGTGTAGTGCATATGACCCATAATGGTCATAGTATGGGTTAGGGGAAGTCTTATGTAATTTGACTAATTCTATTGCACTTTATGTTTTCATACACAAAGGAGACAAAGACGACTTGAGGAAATACAGTATAGACCCAGTACCTTCCCGTGTGCAAACTTCCCTCACATTACTGAGCAATCAGTTCTCTGAAATATCAGCTGTTGACAAACAAGGGGAACAGAGAGTGTTTAATCAGGATTCTGTCATATGATAAATGAACCCGTGCAGCAGCTAAATGAATATAACTTACTGTTCTGTATAGCACTCATCAACAGAGAGCGCTCAGTTCTGTGCCAAAAAACTTCCATGTTACGAGCTTTTTAGTGACAGATCTTAGTCAAAACTATGCTAGTTTCTCGAGAGATGGTGCAAATACCACATTGATTTATACACCATGCAATTCTATTGCCTTCTCTAGGATGGCACAATTTGAGGGTGTAAATCAGCAGAGAACTTGGCTCAGTGAAGCTGCCTACTTACTGTACATAATATGAAAGCAATAAAAACAAGCAAATTAACCATTTACCTCTGTTCTATCAGACATTATTGCTCCAAAGTTTATTTTATTGCCTGTATAGGAAAAATCTTTGAGGAGACTGCTGTGACAGGGGACTGCTAAGGAAAAAGACTTATCAGAGAGCATCTGAACTTTCTTAGACCTCAAGCACAAACTGTTGAAGAAGATGTGGAGCTCAAACAGGAACTGTAATGAAAGTGAGCACAATGAAGATCCTAGTTAATGAAAACATGAATCGGAATAAATAGAGAGCATTAATGGAAGAAAATAAAGATTGAATGTCTCAGGTGGGAGATTAATGTTCCCATTGATATAAATGGAAGTGTTGCCAGTGATTTCAGTGAGAGCGGGACTAGGTGCACAGATCGCAACTTGGCTGTGCTGGAGGGCACTAGAAAATATGACCTGAAAGAAATGAAGAAGAGCATCTCCCACTAAGAACAAGGAGAGATCTACAACCTGTATACCCTCCCAGTCATTAAGTAGATTAATTAAAGATTCTCTCATAAGACACGAGATCCAAATGGGACCCACTGCATCTACGAGGCAGCTGTGCCAGTGGGGGGACTCATCCCAGAAGAGAATGGTTTGTGGTATCACTGCTCTCCTATACCCCTGAGGGCAGTTTCATTTTTGGTTGATGGTCTGGAGCTGCTCAGCCTACAGAGGCTGGCCAAGAAATTCCCTGAACCACCCATCTCCTGGTGGGCTCTTCCCCTCTCCCACTAGTAAAGTGGCCAAAGATTGAATGGTCACAGAGACTGAATGAGCCTCTCCACTCTGGAGAGTGTTCATTCAAGACAGCAGTGAGGCAGGAAAGGAAAGTTTCTGTTGCAGCTGCATATTTTGTGGATACATTGTTTTCCAGTTCTGTCAATGTAGCAACTTTCATGAACAGTCAGTTTGTTCTTTGGCTGAGGATCCCAGCGCTTGACTCTCTTAGGTGGGTAGCCATATGTCATCCTATACTCTTTAACATCAATAGAGAAAGTCTTTATCATGAATGCTGGAGAAAAAAATATTCTCTCTCTGACTTTTCTCCTTAAAGTATAATTTAAGACCAGACTTGAAGTATATAAACCAAACAATGATATTACATCCGTTAAGCCTTCAGATTTCAGTAGGGAGCTCCTGATTTTGCCCATTCTGTATTGTCTTCCTGGCTACCTTCAAGACTTCCCTGGAGTTTGGGTTGCTCTCCAGCAGCCCCTCTCATGCCCAAACAACTGCTGTCAGTGGCTTGGCAGATGGCTCATTTGACATGATTCTGTTACATTGTGAAGAGTGTGCAGGAGCGAGATCAAATGAAGAGAAAGCTAGCTCATCTGACTGCCTATCCAGCAGCTTCAAGTCAGGGAGAGCATCCTTTTAATTATAACTGCAGTAATTGGGAGAGGAGGAGAATACAGACTGGAAGATCAGCACTGCAGTAACATAGGGGGAGGGAGACAGAAATTGTATGGAGATGACTGCAATATTCATAACATTGGGATGGAAGAAGGATAGCTTTTTACAGTGCCATATCCATGTCCCAGGGAACTTTTATGGAAAATATTTTGCTTTTGGCATTTTCAGCCTTAGCCTTTTGGCACAGCCTTCCTCTAATGCACACAGGCATTAAATCTTATGCTTTTGAAAGGAGAGAGAAGGACAAAAATAGAAGGGTAAGATGGGAGGAATGAATCCTTTCTGACTCAGGACAGAAGGGGCAAAGTAAAGAATCAGGTCTCATGTTCTCTATGTATATAAATCTCCCCACTGTATTTTCCACTGAATGCATCTGATGAAGTGAGCTGTAGCTCATGAAAGCTTATGCTCAAATAAATTTGTTAGTCTCTAAGGTGCCACAAGTACTCCTGTTCTTTTTGCGAATACAGACTAACACGGCTGCCACTCTGAAACAGGTCTCTACAGAACTCACAATAGAGTACAGAATACTCAATTGACTAGTTTTACTCCCTTTGTAGAATACAGTCGCTCAGAATAATTTTCTAAGGTACTCGGCTACTATGGTGAAGGAAGCAGCAAAAATTCCTAGTATATTTTGGAGGGGCAGGGGGAAGAGCTGTGGGGGGTACTTAGTAATAAATTAATGAAAAATCTCTTCTGGAAAATATTGAAGGGAGATTTATTTTTATTCAAGTGCAGATGTCAATGCCAAGACAATAAAGAGAAACCACAATTTGTTCCATTAAGCTTGTATTATATTGTCAGTGCTTGCCCATATGGAAAACATATAAATTGTCATGAAAACATGAGAATGGGACAGTTTGGTAATGTTTTGAGTAGGCTTTATAAATATCATATGTATTTTTAAATACATGAGTGGTGCAGTTTTGAACACAAAAATCACACGTGTGGGAGCCAAATTTCACTATGTTCCCAATGCAGCAAAATTAGCAGAGCTGCAAATGTAATTATTCAAATTTTGTGTTTTTGGAGTACGCCAGGAAAAGTACAGTAAAATGAACAGATTTGGTGGAAAAACAATAAAAATAAGAAGCACGAATGTGCACATTTTCTCCTCTCTAAGTATAGGGATTTGTGTATGCAATTCCCTTTAGCATTAATAAAGGTCTTATGCCAGGCCCCATGCGTTGAGCCTTATAGTCACATCTGTGACTATAATAAGTGGGGCAAATCCCCAACTTGTGTAAATTATCATAGCTCAGTTGAAGTCAATGGAGTGATGAATATTTACACTAGATGAGGATCTGGTTCAGTATGTATAGAGCCTGCTTTTCTTAGAACTCTGGCATAGAGCCCTTGTAGAACTGGGCCAGAACTTGCAATCACTTCTTAAGCAAAACTCCCCACTGATTTCATTTAAAAATTGATAGCAATGTGGCCATTGTTACAATCTACGTAGGGCTGATTTGATGGGGAATCTAGGGCAAATCCCTGATGGTACAAGTGCTGAAACTTTAGAGTCTATTCAGAACGCACGCTCAATTCCCACTGTCAGCAGAGTTAGTAATATTTCGTGCAGATAGATATGACAGTGGCACAAAACAGATGCGTTTGTTTCAAATGAAAGTGCATATTTGTTAGTAGATGATGATGGCAAATATGGCTCAGAACATGAGCCGAGGCACAACTCAGGATGGGAGATGCAAAGGTGCCTTTAAGCTACAATTGCTGCCCCCATCAGTCTTTGCTCTGTAATTATGACAAGCTGGTTTTCAGCACTAGCTTGCATCTGCTCCCAAAGAACCACGACAAAAGCTGGGGTTTGACACAAGTACTGCTGTGGTGATCGAGGCCAAATGGGATTCTCCTACATGGAGGAATCTTCCATTGCTTGGCTGCCGGGTAGCTTTGTGCCACCTGTGCGTACAGAAGAATTGGGGATGGTGCCTTATTTTGGGAGAAAGGATGGTCTTTGGGGTCAAAGCCCTGGAGTGAGACTCCACGGGTGACTTTGAGCAAGACACATACTTTCTCTGTGCCTCAGTTCCCCCTCTATACAAGGGGGATAATAACACTTCCTTTGGCCTTGTCTATGTGGACTGTAAGCACTTCAGGGCAGGGAACTGTTTCTTACTTTGTGATCGTACATTGGGTCCCCATTGTGCTAGGCAATCTCAACTGGAGCCTATAGGTTCTATTGTAATACAAATCATAATGTATGACATTTGTAATACCGTCCCATCCATTCCAGGTCTTGAAAGCAAATGTACTGCATTGTGCCAGCGCGACTTTCTGTGTCCATGGGAGATATGCCTGAAGGGGAACAGCATAAATCTATGCTGGAGGTTCTATAGAAGCCACACTGTTAGAGGCTACTTAATGGATATGCAGCATCAACCCACTTTCCAGGGTGACCAGAGGTCCTGATATTTGGGGCTTTATCTTATATAGTACCCTTCTCCCTCCCGCCTCCCCCAGTCCTGATTTTTGCTATTTGGTCACCCTACAACTTTCCTACTCACTTCTCTCCACCACTGATTTGGGGGGCTGAGTGGGTCTCCCTGGCACAGGGAGATTGTACTGCACATCTCCTTTCCTGTGGAGATTCCACTGCTTGAGGCCCTGGGGCTGGGATAATTTGGAGTAGACTGTGGATGGATCTAGCCCAAAGTGCCTTAAAAATGCATTACAGCCAGACTACTGTGTGCCTTCCAGAAAGCTCTGGGAGGAAGGAGAGAGAGCATTCAATTAAAACGCTGTTCATTTTATTTTTTTTCCTTTCAAGAATTCTAAGGAAACAAACATAGTGATTCATGCTTATTTAGAGAAGAATATTGAAGAACTTACTTTACCGATAGCAGTGAAGAAAGGACGAGATAAAATTCTGGTGCTATATTTATATTGTATTTTGCAGACATATCTAATCTTCAGTAGCATGAGAAATGTTGTAGAAACGTGTGTAGCTGAAAATTGCTGCAGCATCATACTTAAAAACGTGTCCTCCAGAAACCAGGTCAACTTTCATAGCAGGGTATAGTAATATATGTGTAAACTGTATAGTTTTTTATGTCTTATAATAGAGATGGTATAGATAATAATATGCTTTCATCTATTACTCTTATCAGGTTGTCTCATCTCCTCTGTTCCATCAAAAGGCTGCATTCAGAAAATATTGAGATAGGAGTGTCTGCTTCATTTGATACGCACATGAGGGGCCTGATCTCATTTCCATTGAAGTCGATGGTGATTCTTGTCATTGACTTCAATGGGAACAGAACCAGCCCCCTGATTGGTATTAGACACATCCTATTAATGTTAATTACAGTATTATATGTACATAGGGAATGAAGAAGAGGCTCTTAAATCACAAAAAATTGTTACAAATGGAAAGATCGCACCATAGGTCACATGTTTTAGTGCTGTAACTTTTTTAGTAATGAGCAAAGCTCCATCAACTCTCTTCTGTCTAGGTATTTATGTGACCCCCACATCACTGTAGTATCTGAGGATCTCCAAAATATTTAAATAGAAATAGCATGCTTTCCCTCTTCCTTCTTTCCCTGTCTACAAGAGAAATGGTTTGATTAGTTTCAAGGTTTGTTTATTTTTTTAAAGGATTAAAGGGGGCATCATTGGTGTCATGAATGCAAAAACCTTTTTGAGGAAAAGCAAAGTTGAAGAAATTCATCTTTTAATTCTGAAAGTGGTGAGATCTGTGTTATGTTGTGGAAGCAAGTTTCATAGCCTAGATCAGTCTCTTTTGAAAGTTCTGTCTCCCACCCTCACAAGTCAACAGGTTATGTAGGAGCTCAGAGAAGATGATCCTAATGATCTTTTCTGGCATTAAAATCTGAGTCTATAGTTGCAGAGGGAGCAGTGGTGTCTCAGTTAGCTAGCACCAATCCCATGATGAGTACTGAACATCAGGAAGGAGACATGGGTTTTTTTGGGAGCCAGCACAAACAGCAGAGCATCCAAGTGGTATATTCATGAAAACCTAGATTGTTTGTTGTTTTGCTCTAGTATGAGCTTTCTTTGGTGAAGTGGTTTGTTCCTTCAGATGAGTTGCAGTGATCAATGTGGCAACTGTTAGTCTCAAAAGATGGTAGTACAAGTGCCAAAGCAGTTCAGTTACTGTGTGTCATGCTGCAGCATTGCAAGTGGCTAAGAAGTCTAATTCTCAAGTGACAGTCCTTGCCACAAATAGTGCAGGCATAAGGCACAAGGGCTTCAGGATGAAGCTGGTGCAATACTTGCCCTTGAGGGCTGCTACACTTTCCTCTCTCTCAACCACCTCTCTTCACCCTCTTGGACTCCCTGGCCCAGCACAGCCCTCCAGTGTGACATGTGGCTAGCTGTATCTTCCCATCTTGCAGTGTAAATGATGAAAGTTTTCAAGTCCCTCTTTCAAACACCCTTGAGCCTGAGTCTAGATTGGCCCAAGGGCTTTGGAGCATCTTCAAGTTCTCCATACAGAAGATCCTTTGGAATGTGTCTATCATCCATCAGGTGGAGATAACCAACCCAATGGAAACATCTGTGTTTGAGAGTAGTGATTAGACTTGGCAATTTTTCTTTCTCAGCTACTTTGGTGTCAAGAACTTTGGTTTCCCACTTGATATTTAGAATACGGCGAAGATAGAGGGTGAAGAAGTTGTTTAGTCTTCGCTCATGCCTGCTGTAGGTGTTCCAGGTCTCACTACCATACAGAAGCTTGCTCAAAATGCACATATGGTAGAAGTAATCAATACTACACATGGATTGCCATAGCAAGGTGTTACACAGCAGAATATAGAGCAATATTTTGGCTTGCTGAAATTTTTTTTTTAAATTGGGCATCCAATCATCTCGAAGTCCAAAAGGGCCCCAAGACAGCAGACATTTAACAATCGAGGACAAATGCCCTTGATAGTGTGGGATATTACTGGGTGGAGTTCTCCAAAATGCATTCCTTTTCCTACTAGCATCACAACAAGCTTGCCTGCATTCAAATGTAGGTGCTGGCTTGGTACCATGAATTGATCTGAAGCTTGACTGGGAGGGATCCAGGATACTGGCAGCTGATAGGATGAATTGGTGACTAGCTTCTCAGTTAGTATGAAAAGGGAAGAAAGACAATGCCTGGTGGCTTTGGTGAGGTCTCTAGTATGGAGTGGTGGTTTCTTTAGTAGGGTCACATTGTTGCATATTTTAGGGTGGGTGATAGATTTCCCCGCACCAGGGGAGGTATTGACAGTCTGAGTCTCAGGTGTTGTCTATTCTTTTGTCATCCTGCAAAGGCAGCGGTCACTTATAGGTGACAACCCTGGGTGGTTGTCAGTGTTCCCTTGACAACTGTTGTGTGAATAGACCTAACTGGCCTGTGAGATCATCCCAGATGTGGAGTGACCTTCTCAAGAGGTTTTGGAGGTTCAGCTCACCTGTGCACCTCAAAGATCTGTTGCTTATCTGAAGTTTAGCAGCACTACTCGAATCTCCAAAGTTAGACCAGAATCTGTCACACCAGAAACATGAAGTCACTCTTTCTTGTAGAATTTTGACATATTTGCTTCTAGTCACAATCAGAATTAGGATGTACAGAGGGGTACTACAGTGGACAAGCAATGGGACAAAATCATTCAAATTTGGTTGAACTTGATAAACCTTTCTTTTCTGGTTCTGTTTAAAGATTTGGATATCTATCCTGTTTTGTCTAAGCTGTTTGTGCATTTCTAATCTTAGGTTTGGTGTGCGGGTGGGGAAACAGAACTCTCTTTTTTGAGGCCTTGTAATGAAGATTGGTAACTTAACATAATGTGGGGTGGGGGGAAGGTGTCACATTTTAGATCTGCATTTCAAGTGCAAGATCTACTGGTATGCATGCACCAAGTCAGTGCTTCTGATTTATAACAGCCTTTTGTAATAACGTTATCTACTTATACTGCTGGAGAAAAAGGAAAAATATTCTCTGAGTTTCCTGTTGCTCTAGGATGTAGAAGGATATCTGGAATGACTCATGGGGGAGTTTAGCTGTAATAAGTAACCAAGTATCATTTCAGCAGAGAATATAGAAGTAACTACTGAATGTGCAGTAAAACTAGACAACCTTTCAATTCATTTATCAGTTCTCAGTTCCTATTTCAAGGCAGGTGAAACAATAAAAATACTGAGCAAAGAAAATTAATCTGTACCCAGAGTATATTCACTTAAAACTAATAATCAGTGCAGACCCCCTGGTTCATCCAAACTCCTGTTTCTTCTTCTTGTCACTTGATTCTGCAGAGTTTTAACTCTTAACTTGATGCAGATATTTCTAATCTGTTACCCTCATGCAGGAGTTTTGAGAGATACTGTAGTGAGTTAAATGGCATTTGCATCCTAAACTATTTCTGTGTTTTAATTAGATAGAAGTGTCCTTTTATTAAAAGAAAACATCCTGAAGGGTTCTACAGTAAAGGTCAAAATACACTACGTCTCTGCAATAGCAATATTGATTTTTTTGGGTGAGAACTGGAGAACTTTCTTCTTCTAAGGAGTGAAATAGCTGATGATATTCAGTAGATTAAAATGCAGGCTAGGTAATGGCATTGTTCAAACAGAATGATTGTGATTCAAGTTCTACATGTATAATTATTTTTCTTACAGGCTTCCCTTCTAATCATGGGATCCCATGCAAATACCTGTTTCATTCTTGGTCTTAAAAATGGTAAGTCCCTTTTAAGGTCGCTGTCAGCTGTAACTCAAGAACCCTCGCTCTGCTAGTACGTTTAGTCAGTTGTACATAAGCTGTTTCAATGTGAGGAGCCTCTATTGAAATTCTGGCAATAAAACACAGTCTGACCTATTCCTGTGTCGTTTGTATGCTCCTAAATTTACTCCCCATAAGACGGTACAGTCCTCTCTTCTCTGGAAGTGTAGCTTCTGGCTGACGCCGCAATCTTGCCTAAATTTTCTGCTAGTTAAAATTTTTCAGAATCTTAAATGTTAAATGATCTCAGACTTCCAGCAGTAAGGGATGGGGAAAATGACTGTCAGTCTGTCTTTGCTAAGAAGACCTGCAAGTATGACACTGCAGACATGAGGAAGATGAGTAGTTGAGACTGACAGAGGTCATTAGAGAAGCAGCCTTTAGAAAGGGGTTGTGGTTAAATTGTAACAGCCTAGTGAAAACAAGGATAAAAGCACAGTTTCTCTATTATGTGCTCAGTAAGGAGTGTGGGGGGGGGGGGGAGTTTCTCAGGTGAAATAAGATATGTTCACATCTTCCTCCAAAACTTGAACTGAAGCCAAACCAAAACTTCCTATGAGGCTTGAAATAACATGGCTGCCTTTTCTTTTTGTATTGTTGTGAGCTTTAGCCTTTCCTAATTTTTGGACAGAAGAGGATGTACTGGAATATGGCAAGAGACCTGCCCTGTGGGCAGATTAAGGTCCTGATTTAACAAACTGCTTAAGCATGGCTTAACTTTAATCACATGCCCAAGTGTTTTGCTCAACTGGGATGGACTTAAGCCTTTGCTTAAAGTTAACCATGTGCTTAAGGGTGGTGCTGAATCAGGTTTTATGGTAGGATGCTTGGGATTTGAGCCCCGTGGTCATAGGAAGGGAGAGTAGTGGGGGACAGCAAAGTTCACTGCTGATTATTGGGGTGAGCTCTCTGGGGAGGAAGAATAAGGATTAGTGGAAGATGAGTCTGTTTGGGAGTCCCTGGACAGGAGAGCCTGTACTGAAAAGGTGTGGCCTGGGTGGGAGGAAAAGTGTGTATGAGGGCCCCACATGAACTGCTGTCATTCTATTCATACACTTTCAGTCAAAACATTTATTTTATATTGAGAACAACAAAATGGGGAATCAGAAAAGTAAGGAGTCAGTGGGTGAGCACAGTGTATGTGTGCCACCCCTGTAGCAGGCTGGATCTGAACACCAAATAGCAGCTGACTCTGCATTTAAAGGTGCAAGACCCAGAAAACATACCATAACGCATACAGACTCTGTATAGAACATGAATGTGTTGTGGCTGTAAGCATTATTTATCCTTAATCCATTCCTGGCTAGTCTTGCCACGTTTCTGGCCTAGCCTGTATCAGGTGATACTGGAAATCTCCTGAGAGTACTTGTTCATTCGCATGAGATGCAGCCTGACTTTTTGACCAAAGTAGTTTGGCTGTACTGGGGCAAGTATTAATACATTTGGATACCTACTGTATCCAGATTAGAGGAGGGCCACATTTACAGTGTTTGGATCTGGAGCCAAACCTTGGGGAGTGATTGGATCTGGGGTTTTAGTCTGAGATGATATTTTTTAACTAAATTGAGTTTATACAATCTTTTGGAGGCTTTCACATACTGTGGTGATGGGGCCATGTGAGAATAATACCCAGATAGATAAATTGACAGGCATCCATGACTAGGGTTCTTCAAATACGATTTTTTAAATGGCCTGTTAAAAATAGCGTTTTTATTTAAAAAAAACCCCCTTTCATAATTATTATGGTCTTCAAGTAGATTTTAGTTCATTGTTTTATAGACTAGTAGTCTTTAATCTCTTATCACAGAGTCTGAAGTGTACCTGTTAAATACTAGTAAATTAGTTATCAGTCCCTTGGGCAGTATATTTTAATATCAGTATTATATGGCAGATGATATAAATCTTGTGTACGGTATTATTAGCTTAGGCAGCTGCTGACTTAAAAAGGCCAGTTTAACAAGTCACCACTGTATTATGTTTAATTAGGTACAGTTTATATAATGAGGTGTTCAGTTCTAATGGAAAGACATGCTGTGAGCAGCACATCTGCAGGAATAACTATTACAATCAGCATTGCAGAGACCCATGGAACTGCAAATTAGACTTACTTATCTAGAAATAAATTACATCCCAATGCCTTCATAAAGCTCATTAATTAATTCCACTGGCATAAAGGTCTTTTTCTTAATTTCATGTTCCATTAGCATAATAAACACAATTTGAGTTACAACAGTATGATCAGTTTAATGGATGCTATTTATTTTAGTTTTTTTATTTAAAGTCCCGGTAACGTAGAATTAACATCAATGTGCTGTTTGGTCCTTTATTAAAAATTCCCATAGGATAACCAACACAGATGTTCAATACAGCATCATATATTTGCTTCATTTTATGACTCCACTAATTGGCCATATGGAAAGGTGTTGCTTGGATTTAATTTTAAAAAAAATCTGATAAATTATATGGATTGTAATAATCATAATCAGTACGAAACATTGGATTGGTTCATATAGACTGCATGCTGAAAGCAGAGCAAGAATAAGCAAAATTTTGTGTGCATTGGTGTTATTTACCATAAATCAATGTACGTCAGTTTATTAAAATTAGTTTCAACAACCTGCTTAGTTCTTGAATAATTATAATTTATGCCAACCCTGTGTAATCAGAAGAAAATGTTACCAGCTAGCTGTTTAGTCACAGTTTAGTTGCAACCAACCTTATTGTTCCATTGAACAGTTCATGAGTAGCATGTTTCATGATACACAATATTGCTAAAAACATTTATGGCAAGATGATCTACATTACTAGAACATAAGGTTTCAATGTTCAGTTAATACTCATTCCTTTGAATGGCTTTACATATGTTTGGTTAGCTTGTAATAGACTAGCAAAATGTCATTGCGTATTTCATTTTTTTGCCTTATGTAGTCAAACGTTACGGTATTATCTGTTAATATAACCATGTTAACTCTATCGTTCCACCTATAGCGTATACTGCTTTATCATCCTCTCCTACACCTTTTCTCTCTAGCTCATGTCGCTCCTCTTCTTTTTAAATATCAGTGCCTGTCCCTGTAAATGTCTGATGTCTTCCCATCATATAAATTAGTCACACTTTCTCATGTTACTGAGTCAATTTAGATAATGTTTGGCTGTCATCTAAATCAGTCTTCTGATTTTTCAAATAAAATCTGATTTCCATCGTCATGCTGTAATTCATCCTTATAGTTTTCTCTTATTCACTTAACACAACCCATCTGACCATGAAATGTCTGTCTCTGCTGGTGCTGCTAACCCTGAGCATGTTGGCCCCTATTATGATGTCAGTGGGAGACGTACCCAGGCATTAAGGGCAAAATTGGTCCCATGAATTTGAATATATAGACTGTAGAGAGTACATCTAGAGGAAACTATGTATGCATTTTGGTTTGAAAAATGCTATGTAGCTCATGACACTTGATGTGAACACAGCAGCAAAATGGAATTAAGCGGCAAGCCTCAACTTTTATTAACACAGGGGACTGGCACTATTGGCCCATCACCCATATTCTCTTATACGAGGCATTTAGTTGATTCCAGCGAGGGGGTTGCAGGACTCCTTACCATATAACCCATAATGTCGGGTAGGCTCTCCTCAGCCTATCCCCAGGACTTGGCTCTCTCTGTGAGGGAGTCTGAGGGTATAGTAGGGTGGGGACCTCAAACTGTGAGGTCCACCAGGTCTGACCTTAGCCTTCAAAGGCCTCAAGGTCTTACCCTATTATGTGAGCCTAAGGCCCATCACCAAAATCCCAGGTCTTTTACTCTTGGGAGCCATTCATTTTATTCTCTTAACAGCACTGGAAATGGGCCACAAGGAAGGCCAATTGGCCCATGGGAGAAACCATTCTCTCCTGACCCTCTAAACAGCAATCAGCTAGACCCACAGCATCTGTCAGGATGGGTTCCCATTCCCAGTGTGGGTGGCTAGAGTGGGCTGCTGGAATGGAGACAAAAGAGGCTCCACATGGGCCCTTCACTGGGTTAAAACCTGGGAGCTGGGGAATGCTGGCCAATCAGCACCCCTCTCCCCCAGCTGGCCAATGGGTGCCAGAGAGTCCTCTGGGAGGAGTTACCTATTGTCACTTGGCAAATGCCTCCCTCCCTTGCTACTGGGGCTGTCCCACTTTCACCACCAGCCCCATCAATTTCCATCACCCGTTTATGTGGGTCGGTGGCATTTCTGGTGCCTGTATATAGGCTTATTTTTCACTGTTTCTATGGATGATGAAAATAGCTCAGTGTCTCAACTGTAAATTACGTAGATACACACAGAAAACCTAGAATAACCTTTTAATATCATCTCTTGTAGATGGTTCTGAATCTTTGGAAACACTTGCTGCGCAAAGCTGTAATGTTAAACATCAGATGTATTCTTTATTCTGTGTGCAGTGCAAATGGTTAATGGGATTTTTAAAATGAAAGCTACAAGTTTGCAGAATCTCATAATAAAGAATTGCGGATTTCATATGTCTTAATGTTATGGATCCTAAGATATAAACATCTGAAAAAAATGAGGTTGCACTGAAGGCCAAAGCTCACATTGTCAGCTGCATTGCCAGTGCATGGCACCACTTCATTCTATATGCTATGTAGCCACCGTACTATAAAGTTGAAAGAAAAGTGACTTGGGGGAAGGGGGAGGGGAACTGATCCTGTCCCCACTGTAGCGAGTCAGGGTTACATTTTTAAAAGTTCATGCATTTACAAATTCCAGCATGGATGCTTATTTTGGGGTACAACCTTGAGACAGGTGTGCATAGGTTTTCAAGAGTTGTGGCTGGGCACGCACAGGGCTTTTGTATGCCAAAGCATGGCCTTGTGCAAATGGCTGGCTTGGGGGTGGTCATGCAGATAGTCATGCTTGCCCTATTTTCAGAACTGCACAGGCCTGGTCCAAGCTGATTTAGGCATATGCAAGGTTGTTACTGCTCAGGCAGATGTGAGCTATTAGGAGTGGATGGAGGGGATCCTCTCGTCACCCCTCTAGTGTCTGCTGAGCCTGTCTCTTTCCTACGAAAGAAGAAGCAACTGTGGGACCAAGTGTACTTACGCATGTACTCATGTGGAAAAAGAGGCAGGCAGCATTCTTGGAAGGTAAGAGAGCAGTGGGTGGTTGTTAGCTAAAGGTTCTTGCTGGGTTCACTCTGAGGTGGGAGTGGAAGGGGAAGTAGAAGCAGTAGAAGTCTGGGGTGGGACTATACTGAGGGGACTACACAGGAGCCAACCAGGGAGCTGGTGTGCTCATGCTTTTAGCCTGAAGTATCTTTCTCTGAGAGCTTTGAGGCTTGCATCAAGAATTAGGCTAATCCTCTTAACATATGCTATGACACAGGTAAGGTCATTGCTATGCAACCCTGCCCTGGAACGGCGTGCACAGGGTTGTAGCAGAAGGTATTCAGTGGTGCTGAGGGGTACATCCACATAGCCTAGCAGCCATTATAGTGTACTGGGGTGGTGCTTCAGTGATTGATTCTACTAAGCCTGTGGTTCCATGCAAGAGTCTTGAGGGTGATATCCACAGTGCCAAATAACCACAAAGAGAGAGGATTTTGGGGAGTCTGTTCTCTGGCACTTTTCTGACTCATAAAGCCTAGTATCTGGGCATGTACCAAGGCAAGTACTGCCACATCAGGACAACAATGCTCCAGGTGGTAAATACTCGCCAATTTTTCTGAACTTGTGTTTTGGTGCTAGCTATTGTGGGCCCGACTCTGTGGACAAAAGGCATGGCTGAGTGAGGGTGCGACAGCCTGAGTCCTCTTTATAAGCTTTATCTAGTGGCTTGCTTTTTCCTCTAGGATTCAGAGACTAGTGTATTGAGGGCCTGGATCCAGAGTTAACAGTTGCTGCCAGGCACCTCTCTCTGGCCCAGCCAATTCCTCTCCTTCCCCCCATGACACACAGCGCATGAGGAACCTCCTCAGCTCTGCAGGAGGCACACAGGATGGGGAGGATACAAGTACTGGGCATAGAAGAACGATTTGGAGTCTTTCATCATTTAGGACTGGAGGGGAGGCATTCAGTTGAGGTGGGAGGGCAGGGCGAAGAGATTAGGGAGAAGATATAGCTTAGAATAGCACAGGTAGGTCTTTGACCATATGTAATTTTAAATATACCTTTAGAACTCCCCAATGTTTTCCCCTCTGCTTTTTGTTTGATGAAATAAGGCAACTTGTGAATGTTCTCTGGAAGAGTGAGAAGCTCACGGAGCCATTCAAACCTAAGTACAATAGGTTAGTGGTTTGGGACTAGTATAAGGATAAAGGTGTAGAGCTTGAAAAGTAGTTTTAGAGTAGCTAATGAACACTTTGCTCTGTTTCTTTCTCAAAGCCATAGAAAAGCAGATTATAGTGTCTTCTGCAATGGCTGGATAATTTGGGTTTTGTTTATTGTAAAAGTTTAACATTGTTGATGATAAACGTTTTGCCTGTTTAGACCATCTTCCAGCTAAATGGAAAGCAGCTGAGTGATATCTTGGATTCATTCAGACCATCAGAAACTGAAAGAAGGGAGAGGGGGAGACCAGAGCATAATAGAGAGCAGACTTGTATTGGTCTGCTGCTCTTGGGCGAGCCAGGAAAATTATGGGTTCTCCTTCTTGTCTTCTCATTCTTAAGAAGCTCGGCAGTCTTCAGAATCTCATTTCAAGCAAACCATAGACATGCTCTTGTCAGGCTTAATTTTCAGCTTGCCTGCATTTGCCTATAGGGCTTTGGAATAGAGACATCATTGTGGGGGCACAGGGGGCACAGCAAACATGGCTGTAGGGATCACTGCACGTGCACAGCTGGTCCTTGGAAAATTTGGCTCTAAGCATTTTGCTGTTGACTTCAATGGGAGCAGGGTCAGACCAAATGTCTTTATAATTGAGTCAGAACTGAATAAAGAGCTTTCATTCCATATCAGGCCTACACACCAATTAAGTTCAAATTTTCAATATGGTGTTTCTAATTCTCTGCTAAACAAGCTACAGCAAGTATAGCACAACTTATCAAACCTCATAGCAACTCTTTTGACTATGTCTTATCTAATTAGTATCCTAATTATAAGGAATATTTAATATAGTGTAAATCTTGAACTGAAAGACCCTTCCAATTTCAGTGGTATAACAGAGCTCGACCAGCTATGGCTGAAAATTACAGAACAGAAGAAAATTCTTATAAACAGACTATATATACTATATATTGTTACATCTCCAAGAACTATCCTTTATACAGCACTACCAGTGTGTTTCAAACATTTTATTTGTACCTTAATGGAAAACATTTATACAGTGGTTGAAATCTTGTTTAAGAATCTGGTAGAATACTGGCGTCCCTTTTCCTAATAGAAACTACTCTTCCTATATAGTTTATGCCTTTGATCATCTAAACCTCCAGGGAAATGAATGAATTACTTTTTCACTTCCATTTGTAGTGTTATGCTGTATATTACTTGATCTTAAAGAAACAATATCCAGGGCCACATCGGAGCTTTGGGCTTCAGACCACCTATTGTGGCTCTCTGCTTGTTGATTTTCCACACTTCTTACTTAGAAAAATAGATGACTTGGAGCACCAATAAATCATCAGACAGTGATACACAGGGAAACTAAACAGTAACACCAATATGTTGATCTGCAGGACTTGTGACCTTTTGTATTTGCTTAAGCAGCCCGTTTTAATTAGTAATGGATACTGTTGCACTCAGATAAACATTACTGACAATTGAAAACAGCACCTTATAAGCAAAGCGTTTGTAGAAACTTAATCTGTGTATGCCAACTCTCCTTCTTTAGGGGGTTGCTTTGTTCTTGTCATAATGCTTAAGTTAATGGACAACTAAAATAGAATGACTACATATGTCATACATTGAGTGAAGAGGACAGACCAAAAGCCATTAGTGTCCAGAAAAGAAAGACAAAGACAGAAATTCTATTGCTTCCAGATGAGTCCTTACTATTCCCCAAACTCTCTATTAGTATGACAGGCAAGAGGCAGGGCCATTAATCCAAAGGTCAGATAGTGCAATTTTAGCCAGATTTTCTTGATTGAAAAGGCAATGGGAGATTATCTAGAATGCTAGTGTTATGGAATCTACAGGATGATACTTTTAAAACACAATTTTAATGTCTTGATGCCATAAGTGACAATTCTACCTGTCGTACTAAAAAGGAAAAAATAACTTTTCAGTACTGCCTCTGGCTGAACAGTTGGCTAAAAGGAAAAGTGGGGCTGTGGTGATTCCTGGAGTTACTTAAAAATTTTTTAAAGTAACTTTTCAACTTTCTTTGTTTCTTCACAATTGACATATATATTCAAAATGTAGATCTGAGAAAGTACCACTAGTGTTATTGCCAGGCTTATGTAATGTTGCTAATAACGTTTTTGTTCTTGACAAATATAGACTCATGCTAATATTTTTACCTTTAACTATTGCAAACAGCTCCTAGCTGTAGCATTTAGGACCATTTTCATTTGGCACATTCACCATTCTGATATTTAAATTACATTAATAAGTCTATATAGCCCACTATGGGCATGGATATACAAATATTAATTACTGTAGAGGGTGCTCCAATTCTATGGAGATATGCAACAGACCAATGTCTAATCTAAACTAGATTCGGGACTGGTAGACTACCACTGAAAATAATGTATACAAGATCCTTTTCTTCAATTAACTGATGCCTACTGGTTAGAGATATTCTTACTGGAAAGTATTTCAAAAGTAGTTCTCCAGCTTGGCTCATCTTGTCTAATACTTGGTTGCTCCCAGACCCCAGCCACTAAATAGACCAGATTAGAACTGGTTGATCTTTGTAAACTCAGTTGGCTAGGAAGAAAGATTGTTTCTCTTTTAAAGGTTACCAGTTTTCCAATCCCGAAGCTTGCTTAATGGCAAAGTGGGGGAGGAGAAGGAAGACTATTCTGTTTGCTAACCAGCAAAACTTGATTAAGTCAAACTATAACAATATTTAATTATTTGTGGCTATGAAACCCTTTTGTCAGCGCAGTCTTTCTCCCGCCATTTCTCCTTCTTGTTTATTCTTTTTTGTCAATGTTTTGGAGATGGAAGGGGGCTCGGGGAGGAGCAGATTAACAGTAGAAATCAGCCATTGGGCAGGTGCTAAAATCCTTTTGTATTGTGTGCACCAGAAATATTTTAATGGGTAATTGGCTGATCTGACTAGCTTGGTACTTGATGTAGTGAAGTTTCAATGAGAGCTGGTGCTGGCATGTGGCATGGAAAAGTCAGCAGTGCCACTCCAATATGCTTTTGTTCACTAGGTGGCCAGTAGAGAGAGATTTTCCCCAATCCCCCACTCAGTTGTTACACAGATGGAGAAAGATGTCTGTGTCCAAATTATTACTATTACTCCACAGCAAGAATTGTGGCTGAGCCGGAGCAACTGCTGTGATTAACTCCCTTACCCCGGGATTCTCATTCACTATGGGATTCTCCATAGCTGATGGAGAGAGGGCTTGTGCTAGAATTGCATGGCAATTGCTGTAAAGGCTCTGGTTAGTGGAGGTTGTACACTAACTATTTGTCCTACAGTTAGAAGTTTGCTGCTTGAGGAGGAGATGTTGTAGTTGTTCTTTAGAATGACCTTCCCCCTACACTCATGCTGGCAATCAGCACAGATGCTATATGCCTGTTTTCAGAAGGTTTCTTTTCAACATGCAGTGTCTCAGGGAATCTGGGGAACAGCAGTGCATGTGAGGTGGTAGCTTAGTCAAATACAAGTTATTGGAAAGGTGACAGGATGAAATTCTATGGCCTGAGGTATGCAGGAGGTCAGACTAGATGATGTAATGGTCCCTTCTGGCCTTGCAGTCTATTAATCTATGCCCCACTAATACTTACTTGAATGATGAGCCTTCTTGAGACTTTCTTTCCCACCTGTTCGAGTGTGTTAGGTATCGAATGTTGTTAGCGAATAGCTTATGGGAATGGGTGATCAGGACGACTTTACGCTCAGGACCACAATATGTAAAACGAAATGGGAAAAAATGAATTGACAAATTTGTGTTGATGTCGTATTACTGAAGTACTATACTCAAGTTAACCTGTGTGTCATGGCATAATTATAGCCAGATGAATTGTGTGTGAAGTGCCTACTTGGGAATTACAAATGGAAGCAGGGATCTAACCTGATTTCATAGAATTGTTGCATAGTGTAAACAATATAGCATACAACCGACAAAATTATTGACTTTAGATAATGCTTTCCTCTCAAGTGTTTTGCTCAGCTGTAGTGTGAAAAGCTCTCCAAGCCCACACACACCGGGCAATAAAAGGAAAACTACAAATTTCAGTATTTTTTTGGGGGCAGAACCTCTAATTTTTTACTCCCTCAGGTGATTCTCAACAGTGTCATGCCATTAGACTTGAGGTATGTCTCTCACATTTTTGAATCATCCTCTATTCCTGAGTGAGGGAATGTTATGTATTGGCTAAAGTAGGGGACTTTGCTCCACCACCATGTGACCTTGTGCAAGTGCCTCAGCTTACTCATCTGTAAAATGGGGATAATACATATCTACCTCACAGGGGTGTTGAGAGTTAACAAATGTTCGTGATGTACTCTAGTGCTGGTTGGTCATGAATGTGGGACTATTTCTAGTGTTTGTTTAATACTGTAAATATTGATTTCAGAAATGGTAAGTCATGAAACTGGGGTTATACATATTAAAGAAATTAACTCCATGTCTTTTCTAGCTCCTTCCTTCTCCAATTATTGTAGCATGCATACTTTTACATCTGTGATGCACAGCTCTAGCAGGCTTTTCTGGTCTCTTGTATTTTGTTGGCCCATACAAGATGTTACCTGTATAAGCAGAGGCAAACTTAAATGTCTGTCAAAAATGAAGTTACAGAGAAAGTTGTATGACACGAGTGATGGCTTCAGAGAAGCTCTGCTTATGTTCTCTTCGGTTTCAATTTGGAATGGTAGTTTGAGCAACCTGGCTGGCTGGCAGCATGACTTAGATTTGAAGATATCCAAAAGCCTCTGCAACCATTTCCACTGAAAAGTAAAAATGGAGTACAGAAAAGTTTTGTACCCAGGAGCATTGTTAGAAGACTGTGGATTCATTATTTTGTCTTTTAGAAGATACTAAAAGCTTTGTTTCAAGGAATCATTGGTTACTGGTTGCCTGAGATTTATGTGACTTTTTGGAGCTAGTATTTCTGGGAGTGATATATGAGATTTCTGGGAGTGCAATGGCTTGGTTTTCTTGCAGTAACTTCATGTAGATCTCTGTTGTTTTTGTTGAGAATTCATACAAACTAATTTCCTTTTCATCTCAGAGCACTTGCCTTCGTGTTTTGGTGCTAGATGTGCACAATCTCTTCTCCTTGCTTAAAAAACTACTTACCTGTTGATACATATGCATAGCATCTCATTCATGTAAGTGTGAATTTGGAATGAGTGGTTAAGAAAAGGCTCTTTATATTTGTTTTAAATAAATATGTTCAGAACAAGATCATGATACAGAGTTCATTCTGAGCATTTTGATTTATTTGAGTAGCTCTTCTGGAATCCCACACATGTAACAACTTACACTTTCTGTCTTCCTAATTGTCAATGGACATGCTTTAAAAACAGATTTACTCTTGAAAGAAAGGAAAGATATTGGTGCATTCAAGATTGTGAAGATATGAGATCAGATGTATATACAAGTGCACATAGTTCTTGGTTTCTAGAATGCATAGCTCTGCATGTTTTACTGCAGTTCTGCAGTCTTGTGAGTATATATATTTTTAAATAAAAAACTAAGGCTTAGGGTAGAATTTTAAAAAGTGCTCAGTGTCAGCCGGCTTAAATCTGCTGCCATTGAAGTCAATAGCAACTCCCGTTGACTTCAGTGAGAGTAGAGTTAAACCAATGCTGAAAGTTTTTGAAAATCCCACCCTTAAGGAATATCTTTTCTGCACCATTGATGAAATGCTTGAGCTGGTGGAATCTCGTAACCCAGCTGAAAATGTAAAATAAGTACAATTCCTTGATTGAAGAGTTTTTTGTTTAACACTACCACTTTCCTTTGTCTCCCTGTGATGATTGCATCTCCAGCCTGCTTCAAGGAGGGACATTGTACATGATCTTGTTGTTTAGAATAGGATTATTCAAATAATGTATTTTTCTCAATTGCCATAACTATTGAAGAAAACCTAGCACCATGTTCCTGAATGGCTTTCCTGTGTATGTTTCTGAGCACCTCTGCTAATGTGTCTGTAAGAAACATCTTGGTAATGAAGAATTTTTAAGAAACAAAGGATTAAAATGTAATATATCCTTGTCTTATAGCAAATGTGTCCTCTTGTAAGTAAGCTACTTTTGGAAAATAGATCAGAGTAGGATTTTTGCTGAAGTTGTGTATTTAAAGGAAGATTATGCACAGTGCACTTGTTTTTTTGTGTTTCAAAAGCCTGAAGCATAATTTTGTAAAATCATATTATATTTGTCCTTTTTGCCCTGAGGTTTAAGATTCTATGTTCATAAACATTTCAGGCTTCTTCTAAAATAAATGTTTAGATTCTTTATTATCTACAATAAAATTGAATACTAAGGGCTCAGTTTACAAACTAAGTCACCTGTTAGGCTGAGTGATCAGGTTCAATGCTGGGAGTTGGATTATTAGCAGAATCTACCGATAAATACCCAATTTAGAAGTGCTCTGTTTTCTATAGCTAAGATCCCATTGGATTGGTGAGATGCAGATATTAGGTTCCAACATATGTAGGAACTGATGTACTGAATCATGATTAATCTAATCTAGTATCCTGTCTCTGGCAGTAGCCACTATCTGGGGATTCAGAGAGAGGTGTGAAACCACATAACTCGCCTAAGGGGGAATTTCTACCTAAACTCATGAAGGTAGTGCTTGGTTTATATCCCGAAGCATGATAGTTGATAGCTTTCTGTAAATGTTGTTGTATCTTATCTAAGACTAGGGTGACCAGATAGCAAGTGTGAAAAATCGGGATGAGGGTGGGGGGTAATTGCTGACTATATAAGAAAAAGCCCCAAATATCAGGACTGTCCCTATAACATTGGGACTTCTAATCATCCTATCTAAGACCCCAGTCCAGCAGAACTTAACATGGTTAATTTTATGTATGTGGTAGTCGAATCTATACCAATTTGTCTGTTCACACATGTAAAATTAAGCACCTACATACATCATTGCAGGATCAGGGCATAACATAGCTGTGGATATTATAATTTTCCATGTCTAATTGTTTTTTTTTTAAAAAAGTCCTACTAAGAGCTTGACCTCATTGATATCATGTGGCAGTGAATTCCACAAGTTAAAATTGTATTGTTTTTAAAAATATTTCACTTATCAGTTAAACTTGTTTCCTTTTAATTGAATTCACTATCATCTGGGTATTGCATTATGCAGAAGGGTAAATGTGAGTGGCTAATATAACTTCTTTATGGCACTCTTTTTTTTGTATCACTCTGATATACCCTTTACTCATCATCTTTTAAACTAAATTAGTCCTAATATTTTAATCTCTCTGCATGTTAGAAATCTTTCTATGCCTCTAATTTCCATTGCTCTACTCTGAACCCTTCCTGTTTTTCTACGACATTACATTTGAAATGGAAATTACTAAAACTGAACTCATTATTAAAAAATAAAAGTTCACAATTGGTATTATATAATGACAGAGTATTCTCCATGTAATTCTATATTCTTTTCTTAGCACAGTTGATATCTTATTTGTGTTTATGACTCCTGTCGCACAATGAGCATACATTTTCACTGAGCTATCCACAGTGATGTCTAACTCTTTTCATGTGTAATTTAGAACCCATCAATGTGTAGTTTCAATTGTTTCTTCCAATAAGCACATTTCTATAGTACTTTAAATGCATTTGATGTTGTTTTGCTAATTTGTAGATCCTTCAAAAGATTTGACTAACCTCAATAATTTTGTGTAAAATGAGGATGTGAGGGAGATTCCCAAACCTGAGCCATTCTTTTTAGGTGACAAATCTGAGGAACTGTCCCAAATTGAGGTGTCATTAGTAGAGGTTTTGGAACAGATTGATAAATTAAACAATAAGAAGTCACCAGGACAAGATAGTATTTACCCAAGAGTTCTGAAGGAACTCAAATGTGAAATTACAGAACTACTAACTGTAGTCTGTAACCTATCATTTAAATCCGCTTCTGTACCAAATGGCTGGAGGATAGCTAATATGATGCCAATTTTTAAAAAGGGCTTCAGAGGTGATCCTGGCAATTACAGGCTGGTAAGCTTGATTTCAGTTCCGGGCAAACTGGTTGAAACTATAGTAAAGAACAAAACTGTCAGACACATAGATGAACATAATTTGTTGGGGAAGCGGCAACATGGTTTTTGTAAAGGGAAATCTTGCCTCACCAATCTGTTAGAATTCTTTGAGGGGGTCAACAAGCATGTGGACATGGGGGATCCAGTGGGTATAGTGTACTTAGATTTTCAGAAAGCGTTTGACAAGGTCCCTTACCAAAGGCTCTTGAGCAAAGTAAGCTGTCATGGGATAAGAGGGAAAGTCCTCTCATGGATTGGTAACTGGTTAAAAGATAGGAAACAAAGGGTAGGAATAAATGGTCAGTTTTCAGAATAGAGAGGTAAATAGTGGTATCCCCCAGGGGTCTGTACTGGGTCCAGTCCTATTTAACATATTCATAAATGATCTGGAAAAAGGGGTAAACAGTGAGGTGTCAAAATTTGCAGATGATACAAAACTACTCAAGATAGTTAAGTCCCAGGCAGACTGGAAAAAGCTACAAAAGGATCTCTCAAAACTGGGTGACTGGGCATCAAAATGGCAGATGAAATTCAGTGTTGATAAATGCAATGTAATGCACATTGGAAAATATAATCCCAACTACACATAGAAAATTTGGGATCAAAGTTAGCTGTTACCACTCGAGAAACAGATCTTGGAGTCATTGTGGATAAAGCATCCACTCAATGTGCAGCGGCAGTCAAAAAAGTGAACAGAATGTTGGAAGTCATTAGGAAAGGGATAGATAATAAGATGGAAATTATCATATTACCTGTATATAAATCCATGGTACCCCCACACCTTGAATACTGTGTGCAGATGTGGTTGTCCCATCTCAAAAAAGATATACTGGAATTGGAAAAGGTTCAGAAAAGAGCAACAAAAATTATTAGGGGTATGGAATAGCTTCCGTATGAGGACAGAATAATAAGACTGGGACTTTTCAGCTTGGAAAAGAGATGACTAAGGGGGCGAGGATATTATAGAAGTCTATAAAATCATGGCTGGTGTGGACAAAATAAATAAGGAAGTGTTATTTACTCCTCATAACAAGAACTAGGGGGCACCAAATGAAATAAATAGGCAGCAGGTTTAAAGTAAACAAAAGGAAGTATTTCTTCACACAACGCACCGTCAACCTGTGGACTCTTTGCCAGAGGATGTTGTGAAGGCCAAGATTATAATAGGGTTCAAAAAAGCACTAGATAAGTTCATGGAGGATAGGTCCATCAATGGCTATTATAGCCAGGATGGGCAGGAATGGTGTCCCTAGCTTCTGTTTGCCAGAAGCTGGGAATGAGTGACAAGGAATGGATTACTTGATGATTACCTGTTCATTCCCTCTGGGGCACCTGGCATTGGCTACTGTTGGAAGATGGGATATTGGGCTAGATGGACCTTTGGTCTGACCCAGTATGGCTGTTCTTATGTTCTAATGTAATGACAATGTTTTTAAAGAGACTCCATAAGCAATCCCGCCAATTACAGGATGGCAAGCCTAACTTCAGTGTCAGGCAAATTGGTTGAAACTATAGTAAAGAACAGAATTCTCAGACACCTAGATAAACATGATATGTTTGAACAGTCAACATGGCTTTTGTAAAGAGAAATTGTGCCTCACAAATCTATTAGAATTCTTTGAGGGTGTCAACAAGCATGAAGACAAGTGCAATCTAGTGCACTTGGACTTTCAGAAAACCTTTGAGAAAGTCCCACACTGAAAGCTCATAAGCAAAGTAAGCAGTTATGGGGTAAGAGGGAAGGTCCTTTCCTGGATCAGTAACTGGTTAAAAGACAGGAAACAAGGCATAGAATCTGTACTGTTCAGAATATTCATAAATGATTTGAAAAAAGGGGGTGAAGAGCAAGGCGGAAAAATTTGTAGACAATACAAAATTACTGAAGTTAATTAAGTCCACAGCTAACTGAGAAGAGTTAGAAAATGATCACACTAAACTGGGTGACTGGGCAAGAAAATGGCAGATGAAATTCAATATTGACAAATGCAAATTAATGCACATTGGAAAAAATAATCCCAACAATATATACAAAATGATGGGGTCTAAATGAGCTGTTACCACTCAAGAAAGAGATCTTAGAATCATCATGAATAGTTCTCTGAAAACATCTGTTCACTGAGCAGCAGTGGTCAAAAGAGCTATGTTAGGAACCATTAGAAAAGGGATAGATGATAAAACAGAAAACATGTCTCTATGTAAATCCATTATATACCCACACCATGAATATGACATGCAGTTCTGGTTGTCCCCTCTCAAAAAAGTTGTGTTGGAACCTCTGACTGCCAGAAGCTGGAACTGGATATTGGGATGGATCACTAGAAAATTGCTCTGTTCTGTTCATTCCCTCTGAAGCATCAGGCACTGTCCACTCTCAAAAGACAGTATACTGGGGTAGGTGGATCATTGGTCTGACCCAGTGTGGTGTTCTGGTCTCAGGTAATGGAGACCATATAAGTATCTAAGATGGATGGATAGATTAACCTCTTTCCATATTAAAACTGATCATTTAATTCCATTACCTGTTTTTTATCCAGAACACAATTTTATCTCTTTACCTAATAGTGTGTTGTTACTGGGGTAAACCCAGCATAGGAGATAAGACCTCACATTCTTAACTTTTGAACCTCAGCATTTGAAACCTTTGCCCTCTATGTGCTGTTCTTGGGAAAATAAATTGTGCTCATATATAGTAGGGTGAAATTCCCCTTATTGCACAGGGCTTATTCTGGCCTTTTGCTTAACGGATGGGTATGCACATCCACACACAGGATCTCTACATGGGTTCCAGCTGGCTTTGAACACATTCTGGGATTGGAGGTGGACTGAGGAGGGACATTAGATCTAATTGTACATGGACGTTGTGGCTGGAAATTCCCACCTGCAAGGTACTGAGCTGCACCAGCCACTCTTCTAGCCCATATGGGTTACATGCTAAAATCCTGAGAGATGCCCCCAGGTTAGAGAAGAGGGAATTGATTTCACAGTGCCCTAGCTCCTGCACAGGGTTATATGTGAGTTTCCTTCATTTCTCCCTTAAAAATGTAAGCAACCTCCCCTAGAATCCTAACTCCATACTATTCTGTGCATCCTTTAGACACAGGCTGATAGGTGGGATTCAATAAGTAAGGAGTTCATAAAATTCATGCAGTTTTGTGGACATGTGGACATTCTGTGAATTTTGAATCCAAGTTACACAAATCTTCAGTGAATAGGTCCCCAACTCCCTGTCATTTATTTTTATGGCTAATAGCTTTTTTTATATTCCATTTTTTACAAGTTTTCATTTGGCAGAATTAAGCAGTGAACACAAAGTGTTTAAATTTGACTTTGATGCACATTCTGAACAAAAGATCAGGCCTGTTATCTACAAGCTGCAGATCAATTACCTTTCTAAAAAGTCACCTCATAATTTCCCTGTAAATAAAAAAGAAAAAATGATACCACAATCAGCCATCTGAAGATAGGGATATTGCAAGGGGTATATATGTAAAAAAAAGTTGCCCAGGATGAAGGTATAAAGGAGGGGGTCCAGACCAACCGTAGTAGAATGAAATGCCTATGCTGAATATTCCCATAACCCTATACTGAAAGAAATGGTATGTAACACACATATTTTCATTCTTGAAACAAGTAGATTGCTGGCATGCTAATGAATTAAATATGTGACAACTTTTAAGTGCAGCACAGTTGCTGAATTGTCAGTGCAGGTGACTTTATCATCAGCAGACTTTTGATGATATGCGTAGGATGAAATAACCACTTGTTTAAAAAAACAGACTCTAATATCTTATGTGAAGGTCGGTCTCATAGATTTGATTCCTTAATATTCTAGCTGACATTCCCATTTTCTGAAGTATGAGCCTTTAGATACATAAGTCTTAGATATTGTAGTATCACGAAGGCTACTATGTGCAGCATTGCAATTAGATAGAGAAAATCCTCTTACTATGGCACGTGTGTGACTGGTAAACCAAAGCTTCAGAACTCTTTCCCACTAGAATTGCAATAATGGCACACACTGATTCCAGATGGTGCTGCTTTTTATTTTAGAAATAAAATAAACTAATACAAGGTTTTAGAAATACAGTTAATTGGAAGGTGACATTATTCCCGTTAAACTGAAAATAACTATGGTTATAATTCTACTAGTAACTGATATTTAGGTTCATCTTCTGACTTATTTTCTTACCTCTTGAGGTGACATGAGATTGAATTATTGCTTCAAAATGGAGGAAATGAAACATTTATATTAGTAGTTTGGATCCTACTATATTAAATGTATTAGTTTAAAAACTCCATACTCCTCCTCCTTGAAAACTCGCAAAATAGTCAAATGCAAAAGAAGCTATTCAAAAATGTCTTTTAATAAAAGTTGAAAGTCTTCAAAATATATTTGCCCCTCGAGCAAACTTTTTTCATTTAATATTGTGTCTGTTAATTAGTGCTTCAAATTTGCAAATTCTTTATTGGTTTATATCAATGTAATACCCAAAGCTCATCTCATTGCCAGATTTGAATGAAATATGATCCTGTTTATTCTATTAAAATGAAGGCTTGAAATTGTTACCCAAATGCCACAGGAATTCTTGCCATTTTCTCATCAAATTCCTCATCAGATTTTTTGTTAAAGTCACATTGTTTTATATTTTGTGCCTTGGCATTTAGATGAAATTCAATGTGCCCCACTGGAGAAAACATCTGTAGGGACATATTATGTACAATATCCATTCCAATCAAGTGTACTGTGTAGCTGAATGAGAATCTTATTCTTACTCCACTTAGATTTACTCTAATGTGGCTACTGAGTCAATCTATTAGAAGAAATGTTTAGAAAATTAAACTAGCAGAACAGGAAAGGTGAAGTTTTTTGTTTCCTTAATACTCAGAGCAAATACTTCGTAGTATACAATATTCATTTTAATCCTGGGATTTTCAAATGGACCTCCAAGAGTTATGTGCCCAATTCCCAGTGAAATTCAGTGGGATTTGGGATCCTAATTTCTTCAGGTTCCTTTGATAATCCCAGCCAGAGTGAGTAAAATTCAGGCTCTTCTTTCAATATAAATCTTTTACATACAGAATCTGATAAAAAAATGTTTGACCAAAAAAAGTTCAGCTCCAAAACAAAGTAGCATCTTGTAAAAAAAGCAAAACATTAGACCCCTAGTGGTTTCTGTTCAGCTCCAAATTGCCTTAGTTGCAACTGGGCTATAGAAATTTTGTAAACCTATGGCTAGGCATAGAGAAAGAGGCTGCTCCTTAATCAGAGGAGATTCTTTTCCATTGGAAGCAACTGCATATAATACCTTATACGTCAGTAGGAGCCTGCCCCCTTGACAAACGGTATTTGGAGATTGGAGGATGAAGCCCCTGCATCCACAACAGCAATCGCAGTACAAGTAGCTCCTTCTTCCTCATCACGAATTTGGGCAAGAATCCCTAGTGCCACATTGCATGGATCAAGGGTTGGGAGGCCTCAGTCACCTGAGCAAATGCTTATTTTGACAGACATGCCAGAGGAGAATACCCTGCCTGTACTCTCTGCTACTCGAGATGTGAATGAGAGAGCTGCAGTTACAGTGTGAGGGAGGTGGGGAAGTCAGTTACACGAGCTCCCCTGGGCACAGGCAGATCTACAAATTCCTGATGCTGAGCTGTTCCTTAAGTGCCGGGTTTACAATGGCACCAGTGGTGCCAAGGAGCTGGGCCCATGCTCAGAAGGAGCCCTGCTTGCTCTGCTTACACTGTGCCCTGAGACCCCACCAGCCCGCTGGCTCTGCCCCCACCCCCCCCGCCCACCACTTGCTCCTCTCAGCCTGCCCACTGGCTAGTCGAGGACTCCTCTCCACCCTCTGGCCCCACCCACCAGCTTCTCTCTGCCCCCTGGCCAGATCCCAGTGCACCTCCAGCTCCAGGCAGTCTCTGCTTCCCACCACCTGTGGGGCCCCACCTGTCTCCCTGGAGCTGAGCCACCTGGGACTGATGCAGAAGCCTGGCCAGTCTTGGCCAGTTGTGGGGAGGGGACAGTGTGCAGGACTTGGCTGGGCCTCTCCAGGCAAGTGGGTCCTGAGGGAGCCCGGGCGGGGCAGGCCCTGACCTGGCTGATCTTGCCACTTCTGAGGGACCAGAGTGATTCTCTGCCCCAGGACCAGCCCTGGCTGCCCTGGCGGCTCAGCCAGGCAGACGCAGTCACCTCCCAGCAGGGTTGGTAAGTGGGGCCGGGAGGCAGGGTGTGGGGGAGTGGGTCTCTGGAGGGTCTGGGGTTGTGTGTGCTGGGTTGTGAGGGGGTGGGGAAGATCTCTGTGTGTTGGGGCACTAAGGAGTGGGGGTTCTGTGTGGGGTGGTGGACAGTTGTGGTGTTGTGCAGGGCGCTGTGCATTTGTGGCAGGGTCTGGGGAGGCACTGGGCATAGCGGGTCTGGGGGGGCTCTGGCCATAGGGAATCGAGGGGCTGTTTTGGTGTTGGGCAGGGGGGCTGTGTGGCACGACATGGGCCCACCCCCAAGGGGAAGGGGCATGCTGGCAGCACAGAGCCGGGCAGGCAATTGTACATCTGGCAACTGCCAGTTTATAAATAGTGCCCTCGCACTGGGCTGGGTGGAGTGGGGCTGCCCCTGCCATGCCATGCCCCATTGCCCCTGGCTGGCCCCTCGCTCCCGGGACTGACCCCCCTGCACCATGCTCCATTGCCTCCATCGGGGCCCCACAAATATGTTTGGGTGCTGGGCCCACAAAAGGTTAATCCGACTCTGATTCCTTTCCCCTTATGTTGCCATTCCCTTGGGATAGGTTGGTCTTGTGAGTCCCACCAGCACATGCAGACTGTTGAGGGGCTTGCAGGACTGGATCCTGTTTGACCACTTTGAAAGGGTGAACAGGGCACTCCTTTTTCCCAGCTGCTGAAGCAAGCCTTAAGTACTGCAATGCCTGAGTAGCTCTCTGCCTAGTATTTTACACATGCATTGCCTTAACTGTAGGGATTGCCCAAAGTTCTTCCTCTCTAGCCCCAGTGCATTCTTTCACCTTAAATGTGTCACTGCTGCACGAATCCAATTTTGCTATAAACCACCAATTCTACCCATTTACCCAGAATATTATTTAGATTTTTGCTTTTACTGGTGAGAGCCTCCAAATGGAATAGTTCCCCATGAGATGACTTCTTGAGAAAGTTGAGAGCAATCTTAATTAAAAAACAAGCGTCAGGAAACCTGGCCTAAAGCAGTTACCAGACTGAACCAATTCAGTGCCAAGAATGTACGGGGAAAAACTACATTGCGAAAGAAAATGATTCATTTACGGCAGAGTTCAAACAAACTGTTCTTCATCTATGTTTTTTTATAAACTAGGTTTATCTGACAAGAGCATGTACCACACTGAAGAACTTATTAACTATATCAGTTCTTGAGATGGAGTATCTTGACTTCTATCTCGCTTCTCTCCGCTCCCCAAGCAAAGGTCTGATGGAATAGGAGAGCTTTAGACCAAGCCCTGGAATTCAACAGAGCCAAGCTCTGATGCACCAGTTGGAGAAAGAAGTTTGAATCAGGGGGCCGCATTACTGAAAATATTTTGCTTGCAGACTCCTATCTTTGATACCCAGTTGATCCCTGCCGTCAAAGCAGTCCTAGGGAAAACAGGCAGTTTAGCAGGTAGCCAAGACCCAAACTATATAGATCAAAATCAGCATCTTGATTGCATCTGGAAGCAGATAAGCTGGCAGGAAAACAGGTGTTTTGTACTCCCTACAGCTGATTCCACTGAACAAGAGAGCAGCCATGTTGTGCACTAGTTGTAATAGCCAAGTGGTCTTCAGAAGTAAACCTACATAGTGTCCTAGTCTCATTTATTATTTGTAATATGGTAGCAACTAGAAGCCCCAGTCACCACACCCTATTATTCTAGGTGCTGTACAGGGGTATAGTAAAAGATAGTCCCTTCCTCAAAGAGCCTTAGTTTTTGACAAGATGTAAGATGGATTAATTAAGGAAATGGAAAGGTGAAGAGAAGGAGGACTGACAGTAAGCATGGTTTTGTAGATTAGCTGCATAGTAATATATACTATGTTGTGGGGTCTAATGGAGACAAATAAGCAGATCAGTAGTCTCAGCTCACCACCTGCCTAGCCATTAATATCTAGCGGTGTTCTCTAGGGGTCACTGGATAAGTGTGTCTTGAGGAGGGATTTGAAGGATAAAAGGATAGTTTTCCCCCGCACATTCTTGCACTGAATTGGTTCAGTCTGGTGACTGCTTTAGGCCAGGTTTCCTGACATTTGTTTTTTAATTAAGATTGCTCTCAACTTTCTCAAGGGATAGTTGCTTCATGGATTGCTGGGTTGTTTTGGTTTTGTTTTGTTTTGTTTGGAGGGCATTCCATGAATAAGAGTGGGAGGCATGAACTACAGCATTAAAATGCTTGCTGGTCAAGTGGGCAATAAAGGATGATACCAGTGGAATAAAGAAAGGGGTGGCTGATGACATATTTGAACAGGTAAATACGTCAAGGCTAGATTGGCTTTTTTTTTTTGGTAGGTTTCTGCCCTTGTCATCAACTTCAGTACTACTCTGAAAAGTGACCCAGTAAAAATAGCATTAAGTTCTATGCTTATTGGCTTTCAATGATTTCCTATTAAATTTGCAGAGTTGACAAGTAGAGGATGACTCCCTAAATGCCAATTCAGCAAAGTCAAAGTTGTGTTTTTTCCAGCTCAGCGATCATCACCAGTAATAAGAACATAAGAATGGCCATACTGGGTCAGACAAAAGGTCCATCTAGCCCAGTATTCTGTCTTCTGACAGTGGCCAATGCCAGGTGCCCCAGAGGGAATGAACAGAACAGGTAATCCATCAAGTGATCCATCTCCTGTCACCCATTCCCAGTAACAGAGTTTCAGGAGGCCTAGGTCTGCCTTCAGTTTTAACTGTACATCCCCCTTATATTAGTTGGGCAGAATGTTGGCTTTCACAACTGGAATAATTGGATTGGTAAAATTTGGTTCTGGCAGTTGGAGTTATGGAATTTAATAATTAAAAATGGATGCGTCTGAATCAAATCTAACTTGACAGGTTTCAGAGTAGCAGCCATGTTAGTCTGTGTCCGCAAAAAGAAAAGGAGTACTCGTGGCACCTTAAAGACTCACAAATTTATTTGAACATAAGCTTTCGTGCGCGACAGCTCACTTCATCAGATGCATGCAGTGGAAAATACAGCGAGGAGATTTTATATACACAGAGAACATGAAACAATGGGTGTTACCATACACACTGTAACCAGAGTGATCAGGTAAGGTGAGCTATTACCAGCAGGAGAGAAAAAAAACCTTTTGTAGTGATAATCAGGGTGGGCCATTTCCAGCAGTTGACAAGAACGTGTGTGGAACAGTAGGGTGGTGGGAAATAAACATGGGGAAATAGTTTTACTTTGTGTAATGACACATCCACTCCCAGTCTTTATTCAAGCCTAATTTAATGGTGTCCAGTTTGCAAATTAATTCCAATTCAGCAGTCTCTCATTGGAGTCTGTTTCTGAAGGTTTTTTTGGTCTGTTTCTGAAGGTTTTTCTGAAGAATTGCAACTTTTAGGTCTGTAATCGAGTGACCGGAGAGACTGAAGTGTTCTCCGACTGGTTTATGAATGTTATAATTCTTGACATCTGATATGTGTCCATTTATTCTTTTCATAGAATCATAGAATATCAGGGTTGGAAGGGACCACAGAAGGTCATCTAGTCCAACCCCCTGCTTGAAGCAGGACCAATTCCCAGTTAAATCATTCCAGCCAGGGCTTTGTCAAGCCTGACCTTAAAAACCTCTAAGGAAGGAGATTCTACCACCTCCCTAGGTAACGCATTCCAGTGTTTCACCACCCTCTTAGTGAAAAAGTTTTTCCTAATATCCAATCTAAACCTCTCCCACTGCAACTTGAGACCATTACTCCTCGTTCTGTCATCTGCTACCATTGAGAACAGTCTAGAGCCATCCTCTTTGGAACCCCCTTTCAGGTAGTTGAAAGCAGCTATCAAATCTCCCTTCATTCTTCTCTTCTGCAGGCTAAACAATCCCAGCTCCCTCAGCCTCTCCTCATAAGTCATGTGTTCCAGACCCCTAATCATTTTTGTTGCCCTTCGCTGGACTCTCTCCAATCTATCCACATCCTTCCTGTAGTGTGGGGCCCAAAACTGGACACAGTACTCCAGATAAGGCCTCACCAATGTCGAATAGAGGGGAACGATCACGTCCCTCGATCTGCTCGCTATGCCCCTACTTATACATCCCAAAATGCCATTGGCCTTCTTGGCAACAAGGGCACACTGCTGACTCATATCCAGCTTCTCGTCCACTGTCACCCCTAGGTCCTTTTCCGCAGAACTGCTGCCTAGCCGTTCGGTCCCTAGTCTGTAGCTGTGCATTGGGTTCTTCTGTCCTAAGTGCAGGACCCTGCACTTATCCTTATTGAACCTCATCAGATTTCTTTTGGCCCAATCCTCCAATTTGTCTAGGTCCTTCTGTATCCTATCCCTCCCCTCCAGCATATCTACCACTCCTCCCAGTTTAGTATCATCTGCAAATTTGCTGAGAGTGCAATCCACACCATCCTCCAGATCATTTATGAAGATATTGAACAAAACCGGCCCCAGGACCGACCCTTGGGGCACTCCACTTGATACCGGCTGCCAGCTAGACATGGAGCCATTGATCACTACCCGTTGAGACTGTCCGGTTTGGCCAATGTACATGGCAGAGGGGCATTGCTGGCACATGATGGCATATATCACATTGGTAGATGTGCAGGTGAACAAGCCTCTGATAGTGTGGCTGATGTGATTAGGCCCTATGATGGTGTCCCCTGAATAGATATGTGGGCACAGTTGGCAACGGGCTTTGTTGCAAGGATAGGTTCCTGGGTTAGTGGTTCTGTTGTGTGGTGTGTGGTTCTGGTAAGTATTTGCTTCAGGTTCGGGGGATGTCTGTAAGCAAGGACTGGCCTGTCTCCCAAGATTTGTGAGAGTGATGGGTCATCCTTCAGGATAGGTTGTAGATCCTTGATGATGTGTTGGAGAGGTTTTAGTTGAGGGCTGAAGGTGATGGCTAGTGGCGTTCTGTTATTTTCTTTGTTGGGCCTGTCCTGTAGTAGGTAACTTCTGGGTACTCTTGTGGCTCTGTCAATCTGTTTCTTCACTTCAGCAGGTGGGTATTGTAGTTGTAATGTGGTTGTATCGTAGAGCTTGGCTGTAGATGATGGATCATGTGGAAACTGTTGAAATCATGGTGAAATTCCTCAAGGGCTTCTTTTCCATGGGTCCAGATGATGAAGATGTCATCAGTGTAGCACAAGTAAAGTAGGGGCATTAGGGGACGAGAGCTGAGGAAGCGTTGTTCTAAGTCAGCCATAAAAATGTTGGCATACTGTGGGGCCATGCGGGTATCCATAGTAGTGCTGCTGATTTGAAGGTATACATTGTCCCCAAATGTGAAATAGTTATGGGTGAGGACAAAGTCACAAAGTTCAGCTACCAGGTTTGCTGTGACATTATTGGGGATACTGTTTCATCATCTGGACCCATGGAAAAGAAGCCCTTGAGGAATTCCACCATGATTTCAACAATTTCCATCCCATCATCAACCTCATCCTGGACCAGTCCACACAAGAGATCCACTTCCTGGATACTACAGTGCTAATAAGCGATGGTCACATGAACACCACCCTATACTGGAAACCAGCTGACCGCTATACTTACCTACATGGCCCCAGCTTTCATCCAGATCACACCACATGATCCGTCATCTACAGCCAAACTCTACAATACAACCACATTTGCTCCAACCCCTCAGACAGAGACAAACACCTACAAGAACTCTATCAAGCGTTCTTACAACTACAATACCCACCTGCTGAAATGAAAAAACAGATTGAAGGGAGACCAAAGAGTACTCAGAAGTTACCTACTACAGGACAGGCCCAACAAAGAAAATAATAGAACGCCACTAGCCATGACCTTCAGCCCCCAACTAAAACCTCTCCAGAGAATCATCAAGGATCTACAACCTATCCTGATGGACAACCCATCACTCTCACAGACCTTGGGAGACAGGCCAGTCCTCACTTACAGACAACCCTCCAACCTGAAGCAAATACTCACCAGCAACCACACACCACACAGCAAAAACACTAACCCAGGAACCTATCCTTGCAACAAAGCCCGTTGCCAACTGTGTCCACATATCTATTCAGGGGACACCATCATAGAAACTAATCACATCAGCCACACTATCAGAGGCTCGTTCACTGCACATCTACCAATGTGATATATGCCATTATGTGCCAGCAATGCCCCTCTGTCATGTACATTGGCCAGACCAGACAGTCTCTATGTAGAAGAATTAATGGACACAAATCAGACGTCAAGAATTATAACATTCAAAAATCAGTCGGAGAACACTTCAATCTCTCTGGTCACTCGATTACAGACCTAAAAGTCGCAATTCTTCAACAAAAAAACCTTCAGAAACAGACTCCAATGAGAGACTGCTGAATTGGTATTAATGTACAAACTGGACACCATTAAATTAGGCTTAAATTATTTCCCCCACCCTACTATTCCTCAGACATTCTTGTCAGCTGCTGGAAATGGCCCACCCTGATTATCACTACAAAAGGTTTTTTTTTCTCTCCTGCTGGTAATCACCTCTTGTTACAGTGTATATGGTAACACTCATTGTTTCATGTTCTCTGTGTATATAAAATCTCCTCATTGTATTTTCCACTGTATGCATCCAATGAAGTGAGCATGAAAGCTTATGCTCAAATAAATTTGTTAGTCTCTAGGATGCCACAATTACTCCAAATCTATCTTGCTGTCCTTTAGCTGTGCTTCTCTCCACAGTACTAAAAGGTAATATTGTTTATTATTTTTTACATTAAAGTCAGCATGTATAAATCTAAATACATACACTGGGAGGAAAAAACTCTTGAATAAGAAGGTCCAGTTTCATAGTCACTTCTATATACATATTCAAAACCCACAGCTGGTTGCATAACAAATGCAGTATTTGCACTCATATCTCATGTTAATTACTCAAATGGGCCAGGTATATTGACCAGATCATCAATATTCTATTGAGCAGTCAGAAATATAGCTATATACTTCTCAAAGCCCAATTTAAAATTTTTTTTAGTAACCTATTTTTAACACATACTTTGAGTTTCATTTATTGATGACATTGTGGATTAACTCTGTGACAGACAGTATTTGATTTTTTTCAGTAAACTGGAAAAGTGCAGCTGTTGTATTTACAATGTCCGGTAAGGTTCTTGCATGCAGATAACAGATCTGCAACAGATCATTGTCTTACCAAAGTATTGTGAATACCAAGCTGTAATGTGTGCAAAATATCCCAAGCTGTAAATATTACAGTAATTCAAAGCTTTTTAGTATTTATCTTATCATTAATAGCACCTCTCTGTCTCTCTTTCTATATCCTAATTTTACAGCAATTTGAGAAGAACATTTGAATTTGCAATACTGGAATGTCTTCTGAAGAAAGTTTCATGGTGCAAAAATGTAGTACTTCTATTAAAAATGATGGGCAATCTAGTATGCAGTAGGGCTGTCAATTAATCGCAGTTAACTCATACGATTAACTAAAAAAAATCCCGATTTAAACAATGAATCATGATTAATCACAAATTTAATTACATTGTTAAACAATAGAATACCAATTGAAATTTATTACATATTTTGGATGTTTTTCTACATTTTCATATATATTGTATTCTGTGTTGTAATTGAAATCAAAGTGTATATTATTTTTGATTATAAATATTTGCACTGTGAAAATGATAAAAGTATTTTTCAATTCACCTCATACAAGTACTTTAGTGCAATTTTTGTCATGAAAGTGCAATTTACCAATGTAGATTTTTTTTGTTACATAACTGCTCTCAAAAACAAAACCATGTAAAACTTCAGAGCCTACAAGTCCACTCAGTCCTACTTCTTGTTCAGCCAATCGCTAAGACAAACAAGTTTGTTTACATTTACAGGCGATAATGGTGCCCTCTTCTTAGTTACAGTGTCACCAGAAAGTGAGAACAGGCATTGCATGGCACTTTTGTAGCTGGCATTGCAAGGTATTTACGTGCCAGATATGCTAAACATTTGTATGCCCCTTCGTGCTTCAGCCACCATTGCAGAGGACATGCTTCCATGCTGATGACGTGCGTTAAAAAAATAATGCGTTAATTAAATTTGTGACTGAACACCATGGGGGAGAATTATATATTCCCTGCTCTGTTTTACCCGCATTCTGCCATATATTTCATGTTACAGCTGTCTTGGATGATGACCCAGCACATGTTGTTCATTTTAAGAACACTTTCACTGCAGATTTGACAAAACACAAAGAAGGTACCAATGTGAGATTTCTAAAGACAGCTACAGCACTTGACCCAAGGTTTAAGAATCTGAAGTGCCTTCCAAAATCTAAGAGGGATGAGATATGGAGCATACTCTCAGAAGTCTTAAAAGAGTAACACTCCAGTGTGGAAACTACAGAACCACCAAAAAAGAAAATCAACCTTCTGCTGGTGGCATCTGATTTGGTCCGCACTGCTTTGGATAGTTATCGAGTAGAACCCGTCATCAGCATGGATGCATGTCCTCTGGAATGGTGGTTGAAGCATGAAGGGACATATGAATCTTTAGTGCGACACCGCCTAGAAGAGTGCCATGAGAACGCCTATTCTCACTTTCAGGTGACATTGTAAATAAGAAGCGGGCAGCTTGATTGGCTGAACAAGAAGTAGGACTGAGTCGACTTGCAGGCTCTAAAATTTTACATTGTTTTATTTTTTGAATGAAGATTTTTTTGTATATAATTCTACATTTGTAAGTTCAACTTTCATGCTAAAGAGATTGCACTACAGTACTTGTATTAGGTGAATTGAAAAATACTATTTCTTCTTTTTTTCAATGCAAATACTTGTAATCAAAAATAAATATAAAGTGAGTACTGTACACTTTTTTGTATTCTGTGTTGTAATTGAAATCAATATATTTGAAAATGTAGAAAACATCCCCAAATATTTAAATAAATGGTATTCTATTACAGTTTAACTGTGCGATTAATCACGATTAATATTTTTAATCACTTGACAGCCTAGTATGTAATTAAACAAAGGGAAGATTACACTGTATTATCCAGCATCTGTAATAAATAAATTGTTCTTCATTTATCAATGGTAAGATTTTCTGGCATGCTTTTTCAAAAATGTTAGGAAAGATTGAGCAAAAAAAATGTTTTCAGATAGCATTTTGCAGAGGCTGGTTGGACGAGCCAGATCAAAGACATTGAAATCAGAATAAAGGGTTGCTATCTGATGGCACAAACTCCATCAGCATTTTAGCATCAAGTTCTGCCCTGGCAGAAGTCAATGGGAGGAATGTGAATAGATGTGAGGGCAGAATTTGGCCTCAAGTGTCTCCTAACATTAGGATGAATCTGCAAAACATAAAATTCAATGAGACTAAATTACTGCTGTGACTAGATTTCAGGAATACCATTAATAAACTCTGAATATTTGGTTTTTCTCTCTTTAATTCCTCTCCTCCTTCTACTCTAATGTTCTGCAGCTTCAGGATAGAGGGCCACATTCTTTCACCACTTTGCACCATGCTGGCACAAAGGGGTCAGCAAGTGGTTGGACTGCTGCTGCTGAGGTTCCTCTTGACACTCAGTGAGGAGGGACTCTTACACCACTTCCCCACATACACACACTGTCTCCAGTACAGGAAGAGTTAGGAGCAACAGTCTCCATCTGTTCTCAGCTGGTGGCTATCCCCTTGCGGTTTTGGCCAACAGCATAGGGTAGAGCCCTAAATTATGTCAGGATTAGCATAGAACAGGCACCAGAATTGAGTACCTGCAACTGCATCTTTTGAGGTCCTCCACTCCCACACTACACCCAGTAGTTTGCATTGTAGACTTCTGTAAATTCTTACTGGCTTTTCTTTACTCTGGTAAGACAAGCTGTGTTTTTAATGACCCCAGCACAATAAAATGAAAATAGGAAATTTTCACAGGCACAAAGATGAGTTAGATGCTCATCTCTCATTAACTTTCGATGGAAGTTGTGTGTGCGTCTACCCTTTGTGCCTTTGGAAATCACCCACTAAAATATTGTATAATGTTAAACATTATATAAATATTTGCCTTTGTGTGCTGTAACGTTTAGTTGATAACACACTGTTCATGGTTTTCAAGAACACTTGCTATTTTTTTCTTGCCTCCTTTTAATTTGTAAAACTATATTTCTCCTTTTGGTAATAATCTTGGCATATTTTGCTGTATGGGGAGTTTGTGTCTAGGGCACTGAATGAATTCTGTGTTGCATGCCCTTTATTTCCAATGTCTTCTGTGTTTTCAGCATCTTTCAGGATGAAGCCCTAAACTATGAGTTTCAAAAATATTTCTCACTTAATGAATTAGTGGCTTTAGATGCATAGAATGAATTTTGTAAGTTATACATTGTAGTAGAGTTGCTGATATCTTCTTAGAAACAGTTGCTCCAGATCAAAAACAGTTCCCACTCCATTGTCCCTTACCGTATCAAATAACAATTGAAACAGCAACAGCCAATGAACATGGATCAATGATATCTGCAGCCACCGCATTTGTGTAGGTTTAATCCATTTATGTGAAAATCAAGTTACTGCTGGTCTGTTTTTCTTCCCTTTACTGGAAACAATTGATAACATTATTTCAGAAGAAATTAATCCAGAGAATTAATTAGCAAAATCTAATATCCAATAAATGCAGTCTCAAGAAAGATTTCATGGGTGGTCAACTGTGACATTAAATGGAAAGTAAGAGAACAAAAACCCTGATCTGTTTTATTTTTTTATACAGAAATAGCAGTGATAGAAAAGGAAAGGAGTAGTATGACTTTGGCTCTGGGGAGAAATAAATAGGACAATACTTGCATCACCACAAAAAAGCAATTGAGAGCTAAGTTTCCAGCCAAATATCAGCCTGGCCTTATCTGTGGGTGCAAATTCCATCCACAAAATTTCAGGGATGAAGGCTTGGTACAATATTAACACTTGGATAGTGTCTTGATTTGCAAACTCAAAACAAGCAGATGACTGTCCTATTTGTTGTTGTGATGTAAGTGTGCAGTAACACCAGGACACCCAAAATGAGATGAGGTCCCTGTTGTGCTGGGGGCTGTACATATAGACCCAGCTTCAACAGAGTGCTTTAGCATGTGCTTAACTTTTATCACATGGGTAATCTCATCCCTATTCAGTTAAGCACTTAGGGCCAGATTTGTAAAGGTGTTTAGGCACATAAAGAGGCAGATAGGTGCCTAATGGGATTTTTCAAAAGCACTAGGCATCTATCTGCTTCCTCAGGGGTCTAAATACCTTTTAAAAACTGAGGGGCTTATTGATTTAAATAGGACTTAAGCATATGCTTCAGTGTTTTGCTGAATTGGTGCCATACATAGTGAGGGACTATCCTTGTTCTGAATAGCTTACAGTGTCTAAGTATTAATAATTGTGCATGCAGCTCAAAAAATGGGGAGATCTTGGTGAAGGCTAGCCTGGAAATGTAACCTCTAAAAGGGGCCCTTTGTATGTAAAGACTGAGATTCTCTGCTGGTTACAGTATAAATATAACCTTTAAGAAGGAAGCAGGAAATTTCTAGATATTAATTTCAGTATCTAAGTAAGTTCTGCCCTGACACAAATGGATGGGAATCCCTGATTTAACTCTCTAGACCAGGGCTTGTCACGCAGAATGCTGCTGCTTTTGACAGCTGTGCTCATTCAGCATGTGTGCTAACTCTTAACAGCAATATACTTTCTAGCAGAGGAGATTTGCTTTGTTTTGATTTCTGGGCAATACCTTAATTTACTGAAATGTCTTCAGATTTTTACTGCTTGAAATTGACAGTGTTTAGCAGAGCGAGTGAGTTAAATGAGGGATACTATGATTGTTGGATTCTGGGTTGTTTTGAGGGTTTTTATGTGATCCCAGGATCCTGTACATGACTAATTACAACTAAAAATAAAGCATGACTAAAAGATTAGTCATTAGGAGCTACTTGCTGTGTTTCTCATTCAAATTAGTACAGTCTTACTTACATTCAGTAAGCTTATATCTTTTTTTAAAACACCCTAATTTTGTATTTAAATTACAAGCTAGTTTTTTCAGGGGAGAAAACCCTGAGGCATGTGTAAAACTAGAAGCTACATAAAGCAGAAGAATCAGATGTCTGCTGGGCAAATTGACAGAACTCATTAATCTTAGATGCAGTGTACTATAGAGTCTGTCCTTTCATGCACCTGCCCATGCCTAAAGTAATTACTTGATGGCACTATTAATACTGAAGAGCTTGAGTGGGGATAGGGTTATCTTCTCTTTTTAGTAATTGATTGCTAGCTGATTAGTGGACAACATTTTTCTTGCAGTATAATTGCCTTTGTGCTATTGTAGCCTTTTTAACCTGGGGGTTAGACCATCTTACTGGTTTCAAGGCCTTGACAATAGCACCATAGCTCTGAAAGTAATGAACTGGAACTCAATCACTGTGAATTCCCCAAACAGTAGATGCCTCGTTAAATGTATTTCAATGATATCCTCTTTCACAACAATAAGGCAACAGAAGATTTGTTGGTTCACCCCCCACTCTCCACTATGAAAGTACCTGCAATACCTACAAGTCCAACGTGAAAAAGCAGGCATTCGACATACGTTCAATCATTTTGAGTGTGCATATAAAGCTGTTGCTTAAAAAGTATCAGACCTGTGGAATAATCTCTCGTAGTCTGGGTGATCTCACAGGAACTTCAAATTCATAGCTTCACTCCCCTGAGGAGCAAAGCCACTCAGTTGCTTTTAAGGCTTTGTGAAACATCAGTGTTTGACTTCCTAGTTGGGATCTCATAGGCAGATTTGTAAGGCCTTTCTCTTCAAATGATGATACTGTACAATGCATGTAAAGTAAAAGTTACTTTCAGTCAGGTAAGCTGGTGAATATTCTAAGCAAATTTTAATACAGTTATGCAATGAGAATGCAATACCATTTCTGTTAGAGGGTTTTGCATGAGCAGTTCTGGTTCAGGCTATAGGATTGCCTGCAGAGCAAAGCAGAGCTGGTTTTATTGCTATTCATAAATGTACACAGCTCCATAGGTGCACATTGGTTTTACATGCAATGGTTTTGTTATGGACACACTGGCAAGGGCCCAGTTCTCTCTCTGATGTGACTGTGTGAAGCTTTCATTGAAATCGGGGGCTCATTAGAAAAGTGGTCCTGTATCAGACTAGTATCTTTGGGGCAACTGATACATTTTAATGAATGAAAAGAGTATTAATAATGAATAATGAGTATTTATTTACAATGTTTTTTCTTTCTGGATAAGTTTTAAAATGAAACTTCCCTTGCAACCCTTCTCTTGGACTGTTCTATTTTAAACTTACCTTGTCATACTTACACTGAAGGCAAAACAAGGTGAGTGGGTGGGATGTGAAGCTGTAGCTCTGGAATAAGCCAGAACACACAGATTCATTTTGCTCGTGCAGTTGAACTGAGCTTCCTAGCAAAGCTGCTGTAATTTTTTCTAACTCTCCACTGGGTTTGTAATTGCTACTCCAAATGCAATAGAATAGTCAATAGTCCATAGCTGTCCAGCTTCCTGTAGTAGAGACTTTCTTTCTTCTACCTTGCATGCTGACTGTTATTTCACACACCATTCTGATTAATCATTGAGCCACCTTCCACTGCTCCTGGCTCCGACATGTCTTACAAATATGGTGGGAAGGTGTTGGCGCAGCAGAGAAATATGTGAGGTGTGCTTGAATGTCCCAACTCTAAACCACATGCTCAAATGCCCTTTCTACCACAGACGCCTTCCAACAAATTGTAAGAGACCACCTAATTTCCATCAGTGGAAGAAAGGTTGGTGGCCCTGTTGGTCTCTACACCAGTGCCAGCCTCGTGGACTAGCAACCACTTTTCCTGAGTCTTCAAACTGTCGGCTGTCTAATCTGCTGCCTAGCTTCAGGGATGCTGCCAAGCAGAACTATACTTCTTTCTGGGGTGCTCAGAATCAGCCCTATTCCCACTTGGCAGTGGCAGAGAGACGCCTTTGTTGCAGTTCTGTGCTAAGTGATAGGGACAAGTGCACTGATGAACTCAAAGGGCCCTGCATGAGTCAATTGTTAATAGGATCAGCCATTGGGGCTTTAGGAAGGGAGACTCAGCTCTCACTGATTATTTTTAAAATATGATTTTAGCCCTTTTTTGAATGAAGCTGGCCTTAAAAATGTCAACTGATCGAGAGGCTTGAAGGAGACAGGCAGCTGAGCTTCACTTCTGCAGAGAGAAGGAACAAAAAGATCCCACCGACCCAGATAATACACACTTTCTATGTCAAATTTCAGTTCAGTTTCTGTTGTGCCCTAGAGATTCATCTTGTTAGGCTGAGGATTTTGGCATGGGTTATCTCTGGATGTAGGAATTGCCATACTGGATTTCAGCAATTAATGTCTAGGGTAAAATTTCAAAATAGCAATGGGACTGTGTCACTTGAACGTTGTAGAAAATGTTACCCTTATTTTAGTCTGGTGTCATGTCTCTGACTTTAGCTAATGCCACTTTCTTCAGAGGAAGGTACATGAAACTCTATATTGGACAATGTATGTATAACCTGCCCACGAAGTAACATCTTAAGCTTTGTCTGTTGGTGTTTGCTGATGCCCTGAATCATGATGATTTACATCAGACCTGATATCAAAGTAAATGAGGTCAAGGTGACTTCTGGCTTATTTTACTCATCATACCTCATGAAAGAATCATCAGAATACGTATGAAATGCACAAGTGTTTATTATATGATGGGTCCGCCTAGCCTGTGTGGACTGTAAGACTATGGAAAGCTTCATAAGGGAATCTAACCAGAATCACAGTCAGGTTGCGTTACCTTCATGCAGATCAGCTCAGGTTCCTGATGAGGTTACAAAACCCAAGCTGATTGTTTTTGACCCTAACTGATGGTGACCCAAACAGCGTGTTGGGTGTGCATTAAATACATGGGGGATAATTGGAGTGTGCGACCTGAGGCCACTGAGAGCAGGAAGGGGCATTCAGAAATGGCCACCAAACCCCAGAAGTTCTCAAAAGGTTCAGAGGGCTAGGGAAAATACCTGCAAGGAGAGGCAGGCTGGGATTTTTATGTGGGTTCAGGTTTGACTGCTGGTAATCACTGCAAATGGCCCCTGAAGGTCTGGCTCACATTAACACGATCCTTTGGGGTTTGTACAGCATGAGGGCCAAATTCTCTGATCTGAGTACGGTCACACAAAGTCTGTAAAGTAGGAAAACTGGTGGAGTTCTGTGATGCAGGGGAAGAAAAAACAAAGACCTTGGGCAAGGGCTCGAGCCCTCTGCTTGCCCTTAGTCTCTATTCCCCTCATCTATCTCAGTATGAAGGGTGAATGAAGGAGGAGCTTGTGCATTGTGCCTCTGCATCTGCATGGATCCACCATCCAAATCCACTTGTGCAGGGGGGCTCAGCAGCTGCAGCTGTTAGTTTAGCCTTAAGGCTGACAGGGTCAGTTATTGCTCCGTGGCCTTCTACAGGCAGCATTCCACCCACAGAACTTCTCTTTACAGAGCCCATTCACCAGTCTAGGTGCAGGGACCACAAATTTGTCCCTTAGAAATTAATTGGGAGTCTCAGCCCAGCTGCCAAAAGGTAAGCATCCACATCACAAAGACCAGCACAAGGTGACGCACATATTGACATTCTCACCAGGAAGACTGAGGAGGACTGAATGGGCATGAAACTGAAGTATTCTCTCAAACCCCACATCAAGTTTTAGTAGAAGTACATTGTCAAGACAAGAGGAAAGAGAGCCTTCTTTTGTTTCTGGCAATCATTAATGGTCGCTAGGTGCTCTACAAACACAAAATAAACATGGTCCCAGCCCCAAGGAGTTCACACTCTGTTTTGAGGATGCATACGGTAGAAGAGTTTCAAACCTCAGAGCTTTCATAGAATCATAGAATATCAGGGTTGGAAGGGACCTCAGGAGGTCATCTAGTCCAACCCCCTGCTCAAAAGCAGGACCAATCCCCAATTAAATCATCCCAGCCAGGGCTTTGTCAAGCCTGACTTTAAAAACTTCCAAGGAAGGAGATTCCACCACCTCCTTAGGCAACGCATTCCAGTGTTTCACCACCCTCCTAGTGAAAAAGTTTTTCCTAATATCCAACCTAAACCTCCCCCACTGCAACTTGAGACCATTACTCCTTGTCCTGTCCTCTTCTACCACTGAGAATAGTCTAGAACCATCCTCTCTGGAACCCCCTTTCAGGTAGTTGAAAGCAGCTATCAAATCCCCCCTCATTCTTCTCTTCTGCAGGCTAAACAATCCCAGCTCCCTCAGCCTCTCCTCATAAGTCATGTGTTCCAGACCCCTAATCATTTTTGTTGCCCTTCGCTGGACTCTTTCCAATTTATCCACATCCTTCTTGTAGTGTGGGGCCCAAAACTGGACACAGTACTCCAGATGAGGCCTCACCAATGTCGAATAGAGGGGAACGATCACGTCCCTCGATCTGCTCGCTATGCCCCTACTTATACATCCCAAAATGCCATTGGCCTTTTTGGCAACAAGGGCACACTGCTGACTCATATCCAGCTTCTCGTCCACTGTCACCCCTAGGTCCTTTTCCGCAGAACTGCTGCCTAGCCATTCGGTCCCTAGTCTGTAGCTGTGCATTGGGTTCTTCCGTCCTAAGTGCAGGACCCTGCACTTATCCTTATTGAACCTCATCAGATTTTTTTTGGCCCAATCCTCCAATTTGTCTAGGTCCCTCTGTATCCTATCCCTGCCCTCCAGCGTATCTACCACTCCTCCCAGTTTAGTATCATCCGCAAATTTGCTGAGAGTGCAATCCACACCATCCTCCAGATCATTTATGAAGATATTGAACAAAACCGGCCCCAGGACCAACCCCTGGGGCACTCCACTTGACACCGGCTGCCAACTAGACATGGAGCCATTGATCACTACCCGTTGAGCCTGACAATCTAGCCAACTTTCTACCCACCTTATAGTGCATTCATCCAGCCCGTACTTCTTTAACTTGCTGACAAGAATACTGTGGGAGACCGTGTCAAAAGCTTTGCTAAAGTCAAGAAACAATACATCCACTGCTTTCCCTTCATCCACAGAACCAGTAATCTCATCATAGAAGGCGATTAGATTAGTCAGGCATGACCTTCCCTTGGTGAATCCATGCTGACTGTTCCTGATCACTTTCCTCTCCTCTAAGTGCTTCAGGATTGATTCTTTGAGGATCTGCTCCATGATTTTTCTGGGTGAAGTGAGGCTGACTGGCCTGTAGTTCCCAGGATCCTCCTTCTTCCCTTTTTTAAAGATTGGCACTACATTAGCCTTTTTCCAGTCATCCGGGACTTCCTCCGTTCGCCACAAGTTTTCAAAGATAATGGCCAATGGCTCTGCAATCACAGCCGCCAGTTCCTTTAGCACTCTCGGATGCAACTCGTCCGGCCCCATGGACTGGTGCATGTCCAGCTTTTCTAAATAGTCCCTAACCACCTCTTTCTCCACAGAGGGCTGGCCATCTATTCCCCATATTGTGATGCCCAGCGCAGCAGTCTGGGAGCTGACCTTGTTAGTGAAGACAGAGGCAAAAAAAGCATTGAGTACATTAGCTTTTTCCACATCCTCTGTCACTAGGTTGCCTCCCTCATTCATTAAGGGGCCCACACTTTCCTTGGCTTTCTTCTTGTTGCCAACATACCTGAAGAAACCTTTCCTGTTACTCTTAACATCTCTCGCTAGCTGCAGCTCCAGGTGCGATTTGGCCCTCCTGATTTCATTCCTACATGCCCGAGCAATATTTTTATACTCTTCCCTGGTCATATGTCCAACCTTCCACTTCTTGTAAGCTTCTTTTTTATGTTTAAGATCCGCTAGGATTTCACCGTTAAGCCAAGCTGGTCGCCTGCCATATTTGCTATTCTTTCGACACATCGGGATGGTTTGTCCCTGTAACCTCAACAGGGATTCCTTGAAATACAGCCAACTCTCCTGGACTCCTTTCCCCTTCATGTTAGCCCTCCAGGAGATCCTACCCATCTGTTCCCTGAGGGAGTCGAAGTCTGCTTTCCTGAAGTCCAGGGTCTGTATCCTGCTGCTTACCTTTCTTCCCTGTGTCAGGATCCTGAACTCAACCAACTCATGGTCACTGCCTCCCAGATTCGCATCCACTTTTGCTTCCCCTACTAATTCTTCCCGGTTTGTGAGCAGCAGGTCAAGAAAAGCTCCCCCCCTAGTTGGCTCCTCTAGCACTTGCACCAGGAAATTGTCCCCTACGCTTTCCAAAAACTTCCTGGATTGTCTATGTACCGCTGTATTGCTCTCCCAGCAGATATCAGGAAAATTAAAGTCACCCATGAGAACCAGGGCGTGCGATCTAGTAGCTTCCGCGAGCTGCCAGAAGAAAGCCTCATCCACCTCATCCCCCTGGTCTGGTGGTCTATAGCAGACTCCCACCACTACATCACTCTTGTTGCTCACACTTCTAAACTTAATCCAGAGACACTCAGGTTTTTCTGCAGTTTTGTACCGGAGCTCTGAGCAGTCATACTGCTCCCTTACATACAGTGCTACTCCCCCACCTTTTCTGCCCTGCCTGTCCTTTCTGAACAGTTTATAACCATCCATGACAGTACTCCAGTCATGTGAGTTATCCCACCAAGTCTCTGTTATTCCAATCACGTCATAATTCCTTGACATCACCAGGACCTCCAGTTCTCCCTGCTTGTTTCCAAGGCTTTGTGCATTCGTATATAAGCACTTGAGATAACCTGCTGATCGGCCCCCATTCTCAGTATGAGGCAGGAGCCCTCCCCTCACAGACATTCCTGCCTGTGCTTCCTCCGGGTATCCCGCTTTCCCACTTACCTCAGGGCTTTGGTCTCCTTCCCCCAGTGAACCTAGTTTAAAGCCCTCCTCACTAGGTTAGCCAGCCTGCTCGCAAAGATGGTCTTCCCTCTCTTCGTAAGGTGGAGCCCGTCTCTGCCTAGCACTCCTCCTTCATGGAACACCATCCCATGGTCAAAGAATCCAAAGCCTTCTCTCCGACACCACCTGCATAGCCATTCGTTGACTTCCACGATTCGACGGTCCCTACCCAGGCCTTTTCCTTCCACGGGGAGGATGGACGAGAACACCACTTGCACCTCAAACTCCTTTATCCTTCTTTCCAGAGCCACGTAGTCCGCAGTGATCTGCTCAAGGTCATTCTTGACAGTATCATTGGTGCCCACGTGGAGAAGCAGGAAGGGGTAGCGATCCGAGGGCTTGATGAGTCTCGGCAGTCTCTCCGTCACATCGCGAATCTTAGCCCCCGGCAAGCAGCAGACTTCTCGGTTTTCCCGGTCAGGGCGGCAAATAGATGACTCAGTCCCCCGGAGTAGAGAGTCCCCGACCACCACCACCCGCCTCCTTCTCTTGGGAGTGGTGGTCGTGGAACCTCCCATCTCAGGACAGTGCATCTCATGCCTTCCAACCAGTGGAGTCTCCTTCTGCTTTCTCCCCCCAGACATATCGTCTGGTCCACTCTCCGCAACGGTACCTGTGGAGAGAACATGAAAGCGGTTAGTTACCTGTGTCCACGTTGCTGGAACCCAGATATTCCCCCTTCTTCTTCTGGAGGTCACATGTTGCCAAGCTTCTTCACTGGCCTGTTGGTTCCGCTGTGCAACCTGCTCTAAATCTTTAGAGCTTTGTGCCCCTAGAAGCCTATCCTGACTTTTGTCCAGAAAATCCTCTGTTTCTCGTATGCAACGCAGGGTCGTTATCTGTTGCTCCAGACCTTCAATCTTCTCTTCCAATATGGAGACCAGCTTGCACTTTGTACAGACAAAGTGCACTTTGTACAGACAAACATGGCTTTCTCTGCCATGTTCTATAAACCCTAAAAAAAAATTCACACTTGGGGTGGGGGAGAGAAGGTAAGCATCCTTAATAAAGTGTGTATGCATTATGATAGTCATTCATTACATGATCCCTTACTATTTTTTCCTCATGGGACCCCTGTCTCGTTCGGTGCATAGGACGAATGGTGCTCACTGGACGAACAGCTATTCAGTATTTTGTTTTCTCTTCATTGTTCAATGTCTGACCCCAGGCCTTATGTAGTGCACACTATACAAACTCTGCTATGAAGATGGAATTATTAATTTCCTCATGGTTTATCTGTGGTGTTCATCATGACAGTATCTGAATGATTCACCAGCATTAATTAATTTATTTTCACAACATCCCAGTAAAGAAGTATTATTGTCCCTGTTTCACAGATGGGGAGCTGGGGCACAGAGAGGTTAACGTTAAATGTATCCACTAATTTTGGGTGCCCAATCTGAGATACCTATAATGTGATTTTTTTCAGAGTGCTTATCATATCCCACTTCATATGTTCAAAACACAGCTCCCATTGACTTCAGTTGCAGTTGTGAGCGTTCAGTCCTTCTGCAAATCAGAACCCAGAGTAACAAGTTGGGCACCCAGAAAATGAGAATCAGGGATAGAATCCAGTTCTTCGGGGCAGCATTCAGTTGTTTTACTCATGAGATCTTTCCTGCAAACCTTTCTCTTCCTGCCTCTTTCACTGCACACCTTCCAACTTCAGCAACAAGTGAGACACAGGTCTGACACATTAGCCTCCTCCATACAGCATCATGATTCTGCCCCTGAGCAGGTCCATACTTTTCACTGAATGAGGCAGAAGTACTGTAGAAAAGATAGTATGTGATCATGTAATTAAAGATACTATCATCATTCATATGCACAAGGGAGCTGAATTAATGTTGTACAGGAAATCTTAATTCTGGAATTTCCTAATTTCTGAGTGCTTAACTTTGCAACCCTAATGCCCCTTTAACATAGTACTGTTGTGTGCAATTCAGTAGCTTTTCAAAAAAGCAGATGTATGGGGGGTGGGAGAGAAATTCCATCATGTCATTATATTGATATCCACATGTTTCATTAGCAGGGCTGGAACCTTTACATCCACCACACTTTTGCCATTTGAGATAATAGAGTGACCAATAGTAGGTTGTTATACTCTGCATGGACTGACCCCTAGAAGGAGGTGAAACACACACTTTGCCTGTGCGTCTTATAGACGTTTACTACAGCAGAGGAATGGGGAGACTTGGGAATCTTGGGTTCCTGAAGGGTTTGTGCTCTAGTGGTCAAAAGCCTGATTTCTTCTGCCCTGCCCTTACCCCAGCCTGCTTCTGGCCAGTCCTTTCTCTCCCTCCCAACTGGGTCCTTTTTCCAGTCCTTTCCCCACCCTTCCCTCCCCTGGGGCAATGGGAACAGCAACAGGCATATGCTATGCTCCAGCATGATTCCTCCCAGCCAAATTTCAAGTCCCTGCTCCAAAGAATGTGGGCACTCTATCTTCTTAACAAAATGCTTGTAAGAATATTTTTAATATGGGGCAAACAATGTATTTTGCTCTAATCTAATTCTTGGAAACAGCTGAACCATGTTTGCTGGAATTAAAAATAAATCAGCCTGAGGCAGACACCTGGCATGAAAAATTTCAAGCTCAACAATTAAAGTTTGACAAAGTTATAAGTAACTGAAAACAGGATTTTATAATGGGAAGTGTCAGGCAACCGTAACCATATGTAGCACTATCCGCTTCACCTATAATAAATAATATTTAAATCTATCTGAGCAGTGTTGTCCTTCACTGTCATGTTTCTTGTGCTGAACTTCTTGAACAGTGAGTCTGAAAATAACAAGCTGAGCTCATTAGTAGATTAGGTGCTGTAGTGAATCCATGTGTTCTGTATGAGTTCTTGTTGTGCAGCCTGATAGGGTTTCTCTTGGAGAGCAATTACATCTGATTGACATATTTTCATGTGCCTCCAGCCCTGACTCTTTCTTGCTAAACCGTTCTAGATCAAGGACAATGACTTTCCTACTGCCATTAACGAGAATCAAGATCCCAGAGAAAAAGTTAACTACCTTTTAAGGTGCAACTTGAAACAAATTATAAAATATGTATAAAGAGGAATATAGTTTGGTTTCATGTTGTATAGTTGTTGAAAGTCAAGTAGAAAACACATTTAATACATTGGTATGCATTAAAATTAAGAAACACTTTGGACTCTGTAGTAGTACAGCAGAGAAGCAACACTAAAAGAGAGGGGCAAATCCTGCCACTGAATGTTCATGTGGCTCTCCCATTAAATTCAATGAGTTGTCATGATTTAATGAATTTGTTGTATAAAGAATACCACAGTAAATTATAGTAAACCATGTAACAGCTTAAGGGAACATATATTCACTTACTATGCCTTTGTATATTGTACCTTACAGGCAAAACTCTTGGCTTGAATTTGTGCCCACAACTCTCACTGAAGTCAATAGAAGTGTGTATGAATATTCAACAGAAGAATTTGAGCCATAAAGTATGTGTAAGCAGTAAGCACAGCAGCTAAAAGTGTAAGCAATGAGGTGTTCTTCCTGTGGCTGCCTGCTTTCCGGCTAGTGATGGTGGTTACTGGTCATGCTCTGGGCTTGTAAAAAGTTTTGGTCTGGCTGGCTAAGGGAACAGGTTTGCGTTTTTAAGAATTTGTGGGTGAAGTGAAAGGCCATTTTGTTCTGCTACATCTCTCTCATTTTTTCCACCCACCACACATGGTCCAACTTCCTTTTCATTCCACACACATGCTTGGCCAGGCTGTTGCACTGGGGAATCATCTTCTCGAAGACTGGTATTGACCATTGGCTCATTCTGTCTGAATGTAATGTCTGGTATCCATATGTGTGGAAGTTTTACTGATGTTTTCATGCCAACTCTGTGACCTTTTATTTTTGGTATTCATTGTTGAATGCCAGTACTTGAGGTTGGGTAGTAATCATAGGAAGTTTGGATGAATGTCTAACTTTTTTATTCAGGGGAACTGGTCTCCCAAACCAGATGTCGCTGGCAAATGTGGTGGTAGATAGACAGCATTGCATGACAACTAGCAAATAGTGTGCTTGCTTGCTGATGGTCCCAATTCCCTTATAGGACTGAGTGATAGGTCTAAACCAAAACTCTGAATTTGAACACACCCAAAGTTACGGAAGAGTTTGAATTCATATTGAAATGTTTTGGTTCATGCCTGTGTCAGCACTAAAACATCTAATTAGAGATAATTTATATCAGCCCTTCAGATTGGAAGTTTATGAGGATGATAGTTTAGGGATCTCCCAGAGGAAGTGGGTCACATGGTCCTATGTTAGGAATAGAGGTGGGCAGGTATGATCCAATAAAGGAGAATTGGGTCTCTCTCCTTCTGTGAGGGGTATCCATCCATGATGATGGTGGTTTGTTATTTTTTTGTTGTGATATTTATGAATAAAGATGCAGCCTGTGAGCTAACTTGTTGAATTTGCCAATGACAAACAAGTCAGAATATGTCACTTGGATTTTAAATGACTCAAAGGGCATGTAAATGCACTGAACACGCAACATCATCATAATTTCTATTTGTTATTCATTTAGACCACTAGTTATAATAAATACAAAACCATGTAATTACCTGGCACTTTTCATAAAGTGGTGTCCTTTTGGTGTATATTTATTAATATGAATGCTATGTATTATGTCTTTCCAAAGGTTTCTCCTTGTAATCTAGTAAAATCTGAAGTGTTTTACACCAGGTGGATGAACTTAATAGTCTCATAAGATCGTTGGAAAAATTGCTGTGTGTGTGAAACTGCAAAAGTACTAAGTACAATTTCTTGGGAAAGTCTTACAACAGGACTTGTCTACATGGCCCAGCAATGTGCACTAGAGGGGTGTGATTTCTAAAGAGCAGCAGCTTGTCACACACTAACTGGCCTATGCAGACCCTGCTCGTGTGCACTAGACGTTCCCTGGTGCGCATTCATGTAGTGCTGTTAGTACACACTAGGGAACTTTTAATTCTTCCCAGCAAGGTTTACATGGGCCAGTTAGTGCATGAGACATTGGTGCACTGTAGAAATCACACCTGTCTAGTGCATATTGCTGGGCCATGTAGACAAGCTCTATGAACTTGTCTACACATGCAGCAGCATGTAGGGTACATGTGGCAACAAGGCACAGTGAAAGACAGGCTGTATCCACAGTCACTGCAGTGTGTATCTATAGGTAGCAGCAGGGAAAGGCTGAGGCAGTGGGAAAAAGCTCTGGCAGATCCCTGCTGCCCAAAGCTTTCCCGTGCTGTACCCAGGGGTGCTGAAACAATTTGTGTAGTGCTGGTGTTGAGAGCTGTTGAACCAAACTGCAAACCCTGTGTATAGAATGGCGGCAGCTCCCCCAGCACCGCTCGTTCCATCACCTCTGGCTGTAGGCTGTATCTCCCGCCCCGGCCAGATTTATAAATAAACAGTATGTTTTTAAAAAGCCACTAGAGCTCATCTCCGATTTGGACGAGCACATGAAACAAAGTCTCTTGTTTGGTTGACAGCTTTGTTATCATATGTGTATTGGATTAATTAAATCAGATCCTTACACCTCCCTCCCCAGTTGAATAGAAAAAAGACTAACAACTACTAATGTAGGCAATTCTGAGTACTACTTCCATTGTAAGTTCTTAGGGGGCAGGGACCATGTTTTTGTTCTGTATTTTTACAGGACCTAGCACAGTGAGTCCTTGTTCATGACTGGAACTTCAGGCACTACTAAAATAGAAATAAATAATAATATGCCTTATTTTATTATTTATTGTGTATTGCAAATATTTGTCAATCATTTCATGGAAAGATTGCATTACAGTTTTAAACACCCCCCCCCCACCCCCAGTGCTGAGCTAATGTTTATTAGTTTATTGTAGATATATTACTCCTGACAGAATTCTGCGCCGATGTGCGGGTGCTGAATTCATATGGCCTGCATATTTCTGTGCCCCCCCACCCCAAAACACAAAAGAAATCTGTGGGGTGGGGACGACGCGTGTCTCTTCTCCGGCAGCCCAGGCAGTGCATCTGTTCCAGCATGCTTGGAGCAGCTTTGGAGACGCAGATCACTGTGGGGGCAGGGGGACTGGGCACGCGTGCCTGCGGGGGAAATGTTGAGCACAGTCAGGGGGTGGGGCTGGCCAACAAGCGAGAGAGACTCTGTCCCTCTCTCTTAATATGAAAAGGAGTACTTGTGGCACCTTAGAGACTAACCAATTTATTTGAGCATAAGCTTTCGTGAGCTACAGCTCACTTCATCGGATACATACTGTGGAAAGTATAGAAGATCTTTTATACACACAAAGCATGAAAAAATGGGTGTTTACCACTACAAAAGGTTTTCTCTCCCCCCACCCCACTCTCCTGCTGGTAATACCTTATCTAAAGTGATCACTCTTAAACACCCATTTTTTCATGCTTTGTGTGTATAAAAGATCTTCTATACTTTCCACAGTATGCATCCGATGAAGTGAGCTGTAGCTCACGAAAGCTCATGCTCAAATAAATTGGTTAGTCTCTAAGGTGCAACAAGTACTCCTTTTCTTTTTGCGAATACAGACTAACACGGCTGTTACTCTGAAACCTCTCTTAATATGGTGGCTCGAGGGGCGTGGAGGAGGGTAGGTCTTGTTGTTAAGCGAGAGGAAGGCTCTGTCCGGGAGGTGTAAGTGTAGCACCCTGTCTGCCTAGTAAAATGTAACTTCTTGAGAATTGAAAAAACACTGAATTAAATATTAGTATCATGTTACTGAAAATTTTGTTTTTAAGTTAAAGAAAATAGCTTTTGTAAAAAACAAAAACCCCACATTTTGTTAATGTTGCTGTTGATAGTTAATTGAGCTCATTCTCTGAGGCAGAAATGTAGCAACCTGTCCGCATAGTAGCATTGTTAATTATTCTATTGTTAGTTAACTGTTCCCATTCTCAGTCAATTCCCTCAGGAGCATAAAAACCTGTAGACGTTTTAAGGCCCCAACACTGCCAGAGTGAAGTAAAGCCTTATAAATGACAGTAAGGGAACCAGCTAGGAAGATCTAGGTGCTTTCTCCCTTTTTTCCTGTGCCAAAGTGGCAAAATGGGGTTAGATTTTACTTCCCCATTTTTTTTAAAAAAAGGACTTTTGAGAAAACATTTACCAAGCAGCCAATAAAAATGTCAGGACAATCAGAACCAAGCACTAAGTGTCCAGCTAGGTCCAGGACAATGATCAGCAAAACTGTATGACTTTCATGTGTGAAAGTCTGAGCAATTTAAAATCACATTCTACTTTTTTTTTTCCTGTTTGGTGTTCTGTAATATGTAATTTAAAGGAAAATCCAAGATTATAAGTGGAATGTAGGGTATTAGTTACTTAGTATGTGTAACTTAACTTTTATGTGTTTAGGAAATGCTGAATTGTTATTGTGACTTTTTTCTGTATTGTAGTTTAAATAACTTACCAAAACCATTGAAACTGGTGTGTATATTACATTATTTTCACAAATAAAATTTGCAGAATTTTAATTTTTTTTAGCATAGAATCCCCCCGGAGTAAGATATGTACCATTTTAAGAAGAATTTTTAAGCTTTTCAAAAAACCGACTGTGTTTTCATGAAACTAACTGTTTTCCCCACTGTTTCGAGCAGCCTCTTCATTTCAGCTGTCTGTTGTTACACACTCTCACCACTCACCTGGGTGGTGGAGTTACCACAGTCTTTGTCAAGAGAATGCCTGGTAAAATTCGGTTTTTATTTGGTTTTGAAATGTAAATCACTAGATGACAAAACTGTTTCTATGCAATTTTATTTCCCCAAGAGTAATTTTAAGAAAATGATTTACTTCTCTCTGTTGATAAAATTAACTGCTTTTAACAGTGATTAGCAAATATAAAAATATCTACCCTAGTAAAGAATTGTGTTTGGGAGCTTTTCAATTCCCCCCCTAAGCATTTGACTGCAGAGCTTAATTAACTATCTTCTTCATCATAAATTCCAGTGCAAGCAATGACCACTGAGTCCTCCACCACTCCTACATGTTCACTTATGATGAATTGTTCCTTATGCAGCTAACGTGGAAGTAGGTGCCTACATGAATCTCCGGGGCTATACTATCCACAGGGCTGATCTTTTTACCATAACCACTTTCCTTATTCTGTGTTTTATGCTTCACTGAAATAGGGAGACATTTATGGCAGAATGAGTGGGTTACTCTCTTCCAGTTTTCATTGAAGCTAATCTCCTTCAAAATGATTTGCATGGAGGTAGGTAGGTACCTCTTTTGCCCCTATAGAAGGACCACTCCTATTGCTGCAGTGTGTACAGAACCGTCACCCCATGGCTTTTTCTCCTTTGCTCTTATATTTGTATACATTTAATTTTCAATATTGTATTTCTAGATAATATTTGTCCTATAGGCAGGACTGATAGTGATGTGCTGTCTAGTATTAAGGCTCCCCAACACCTCCCATTATAAGACTGAGGCTAGGCAAAATTGCTGGCGAGCTTTTTCTTTGAACTGATCTATCACTCCCATGCTTTGGAGCAGGACTAGAAATTTAAGGGGAAGTGGTCTTTGTGTCAAGAATGTGCCTTTCACCCTCCATGTGAAATTCTGCCCAGGTTATGAGACTTTGCAAATGCTCAGTGGAGGCTTCTGAATGAGGACCTAATTCAGTGAACAGATGGGACCCTGCTCTAGGAATGAATCAGGGTTGTGTAGTAAAGGAAGCTGCCTCATTCATTACCGAAGTTGGAAGGTGTATAGTGAATGAGCATGGATTGCAGGAAGAGAAAGGACAATGTCATGATTACAGCAATTTAATGCTGCCCCGGAGAAGTGGATTCTAGCCCTGCCCCTCTGTCTCAGACGTCCTGTGTAATGATAGGCAAGTCACTTAGAGCAATCCTTTCATAAATGGTTACTAATTGCATGTTCTTTTCTGGGTCTGAATGTGAGGTCCTGGAGTCTGATTTACGGAAGTGCTGAGCACTTTCCTCTGCAACTGAAGTCAATAGGACCTGTGCTTTTGAACATATCAAGCACTGTATAATAATAAATACTCTGAAAATTCAGGTCCTAGGCATCTCCCGTTGGACACCCAAAATGAGTGGATACATTTGACTTTGCCTCAGTTTCCCATATGTAAAATGGGGATAACACCATTCTCTCACCTCACAGCTGTGTTGTGAAGATAGGTTGATTAATGCTTCTGAAGCAGATACTACAGTGGTGAGTGTCTTTAGAAAAATGCCATAAGGAAATCAATAATTCTGTCTTTAGAGCAGATTTTGAATAGTATGCAGTACATACAATGAGGCTAAAACAAAATATTAAAAAGATGCTCGTTAAGAGATCATCTATTCTGTGCACTTAATTTTAATATTGTATATACACTTTTAAATTAACTATAATGTATAATTTTATTTTAATATAAAAGTCTGAATAAAATATCTTAATTGTCCTGAATCAAAATTTGTCACAATTGTAATTTCATGGCAGATTTCAAAATTTCAGTTTTTCATTTTGATTCAGCTAATTACCCCCCATTAAAATGTCAGAATTTGCTGAAGAATAGAAATTCCAGTATTTATCAGCTCTAATTTAGAGTGTGATCTTGCTCCAAATGAAGTTAATGGCAAAATTTTCATTGACTTTATTGTTATAGGATGGATACCCTACTGTAGATTTGTGTGTCATCTTGTAGTAATGACTTCCTATATTTATATATGTGGTTTCTCTTCTTGTATGCTTCCTGTATTTCCTTGCCCATCCACATGCACCTGTACATCCATTTGATGAGCTCCTAAGAACCTTTGAGCACTTCTTACTGCTCTTCCATATGCTTCTCATTCATTCCCAATAGGTGTGATTGCTAGTGTTCCATCTCTCTTCTCCCTCCTCCCACCCCCAAATAAGATTTATCTAGGTTTCTCATTTCAAACAGGGGCTTGATATTGCAAGTTGCTGAGCACCTTCAACTTTCACATATATCAATAGGAGCTGAGGACACTTGGCATACCCCAGGAATCACTCTGTACCCTATTGAATCAGGCCCTGCATTTTACATTACTCTTTTAACAATGTTCCTTTTCATTTCTCCTTTCAACCACATCATTTGTGTCACTTAAGCAAAAACTCTCAGTTGTAATGTAAATATATTGTAATCATTGCACTGAATTATTTGGAAGAGTAATAACAAAAAGTTAAGTGTTCTTAAGTGTTATGAAAGATAATAATCTTGACAATTTAATGAAATAAAGAGGGCTGAAATAATATGCCACTCCATTGGAAAACAGGGGAAGTCATAACCCTTGAAAGCTCTCATAAGGTAAATTCTATAATTTAAAATAATAGCTGGGTTAATTTCTTGTATTATCCAAGATTGTAGATTAAAGCATTTCATTTACCTTCTGTATACCATCATTACTTTATATAGAATCATAGAATATCAGGGTTGGAAGGGACCTCAGGAGGTCATCTAGTCCAACCCCCTGCTCAAAGCAGGACCAATCCCCAATTAAATCATCCCAGCCAGGGCTTTGTCAAGCCTGACCTTAAAAACTTCTAAGGAAGGAGATTCTACCACCTCCCTAGGTAATGCATTCCAGTGTTTCACCACCCTCCTAGTGAAGAAGTTTTTCCTAATATCCAACCTAAACCTCCCCCACTGCAACTTGAGACCACTACTCCTTGTCCTGTCCTCTTCTACCGCTGAGAATAGTTTAGAACCATCCTCTCTGGAACCACCTCTCAGGTAGTTGAAAGCAGCTATCAAATCCCCCCTCATTCTTCTCTTCTGCAGACTAAACAATCCCAGTTCCCTCAGCCTCTCCTCATAAGTCATGTGTTCCAGACCCCTAATCATTTTTGTTGCCCTTCGCTGGACTCTCTCCAATTTATCCACATCCTTCTTGTAGTGCGGCGCCCAAAACTGGACACAGTACTCCAGATGAGGCCTCACCAATGTCGAATAGAGGGGAACGATCACGTCCCTCAATCTGCTCGCTATGCCCCTACTTATATATCCCAAAATGCCATTGGCCTTCTTGGCAACAAAGGCACACTGCTGACTCATATCCAGCTTCTCGTCCACTGTCACCCCTAGGTCCTTTTCCGCAGAACTGCTGCCTAGCCATTCGGTCCCTAGTCTGTAGCTGTGCATTGGGTTCTTCCGTCCTAAGTGCAGGACCCTGCACTTATCCTTATTGAACCTCATCAGATTTCTTTTGGCCCAATCCTCCAATTTGTCTAGGTCCCTCTGTATCCTATCCCTGCCCTCCAGCGTATCTACCACTCCTCCCAGTTTAGTATCATCCGCAAATTTGCTGAGAGTGCAATCCACACCATCCTCCAGATCATTTATGAAGATATTGAACAAATCCGGCCCCAGGACCGACCCCTGGGGCACTCCACTTGACACTGGCTGCCAACTAGACATGGAGCCATTGATCACTACCCGTTGAGCCCGACAATCTAGCCAACTTTCTACCCACCTTATAGTGCATTCATCCAGCCCGTACTCTCTAACTTGTCTCCTCTTATTTGTCTCTACTCTAGAATAAATAGTCTTAAGGTAAACTTGTCAAAAGCATCTAAATCCCACTTTCAAATCTTAGTTAAGGCAAGATATTTAGATGTCTAAAGATGCAAACAGGTGCATAGTGGGATTTTGACAATTGAAATCAATGAGAGTTAGGTACCTATCCTGCACAGGCAGTCTTGAAAATTCCAGTAGGTGTCTGTCTACAGGTTTGGGCACCTAAATACCTTTGAAAATCTGGCCATTAGGAGACTAAGTGTAATTGAAAGTCAATGGGACTCAGGCTTCTAAGTCAGTTAGGCACTTTTGAAAATTTGATCCTTAATCTTTTCAACTCCTCTCCATCTGAAATCTTTCCATGCCTCTAATAATTTTCATTGCTGTTTCCTGGACCTCTCTTGTTTCTGCCATACTTTTTGAGATCAAGTTACCAAGATTTAAGAGAATATTTAAGGTGAGAAAAGTACCATCAGTTTAGATGACATTTTTCACTGTTGTTCTTTATCCATTTAATAATATAGCTCTCTCTGTCTCTCTCTCAATATTTGTATTTTCCTAAAATTAATGCCAGGTATTAAGCAGAAGTATTCACTGACTTGTCCACAAAAATGCTTAGGTCTGTTTCCTGAGTGTTTGCAGCTCTTTTAGAATGCAACAACATTTGTGAATGGGATAAGTGGTGAAACAGGGTGTACTAGGCCCAGAGGCCCCCTGCTGGAGGCCTCAGGGTTCTACTACACACTGTCCAGAAAGGAGTAGAGATCCTCCAAGCAGCCTAGAGTGACTGCAGGGAGCAGCCAATCAGGATAAAGGAGGGCCATACGAGAGGAGCTGCAGAGTCAGACATTTCGTGCATGGAGCCTGAGGAATGAAGGCAGTGTGCCTAAAAGGCTGAAGGACTGCTTCACAGTGGACAGAGCAGTAGCTGGCAGGGACTGGGGGGAAAAGAAGGAGCTTTTGGCTGGATGCTGGGACTGAGTGGAAGACTTAAGCCCTACAGGAAGGGTGAAGTATTCATGAAGGTGCAGGGGATGTGGGAAAGTGGCCCGGAGAACTGGAGCAGAATAGTGAAGAGTTAAAGGGGACACATTGGCATGTGGGTGCTATTCATAGGGTCTGTCAAGGTTCCTCCCCAACTCTGAACTCTAGGGTACAGATGTGGGGACCTGCATGAAAAACCTCCTAAGCTTATCTTTACCAGCTTAGGTCAAAACTTCCCCAAGGTACAAAATATTCCACCCGTTGTCCTTGGACTGGCCGCTACCACCACCAAACTAATACTGGTTACTGGGGAAGAGCTGTTTGGACGCGTCTTTCCCCCCAAAATACTTCCCAAAACCTTGCACCCCACTTCCTGGACAAGGTTTGGTAAAAAGCCTCACCAATTTGCCTAGGTGACTACAGACCCAGACCTTTGGATCTTAAGAACAATGAACAATCCTCCCAACGCTTGCACCCCCCCTTTCCTGGGAAATGTTGGATAAAAAGCCTCACCAATTTGCATAGGTGACCACAGACCCAAACCCTTGGATGTGAGAACAATGAAAAAGCATTCAGTGTTTTACAAGAAGACTTTTAATAAAAATAGAAGTAAATAGAAATAAAGAAATCCCCCCTGTAAAATCAGGATGGTAGATATCTTACAGATATCTTATCTTATCTTTGAATCTAAGTAATTAGATTAAAAAAACATAGAGAACCCCTCTAGGCAAAACCTTAAGTTACAAAAAAGATACACAGACAGAAATAGTTATTCTATTCAGCACAATTCTTTTCTCAGTCATTTAAAGAAATCATAATCTAACACATACCTAGCTAGATTACTTACTAAAAGTTCTAAGACTCCATTCCTGGTCTATCCCCAGTAAAGACCAGCATATAGACGGACACACAGACCCTTTGTTTCTCTCCCTCCTCCCAGCTTTTGAAAGTATCTTGTCTCCTCATTGGTCATTTTGGTCAGGTGCCAGCGAGGTTACCTTTAGCTTCTTAACCCTTTACAGGTGAGAGGAGCTTTCCCCTGGCCAGGAAGGATTTCAAAGGGGTTTACCCTTCCCTTTATATTTATGACAGGGTCCTTGGGCTGGGACCTGGAGTAGTGGGTGGGCCGGGGTTCCCCTCTCCCCCACATTAGCCAGTGGGGAAGCGGCCTGAATACTGAACTGTGATATACCCCTGGAAGGGAACCTGAACTTCTTAGTGGCCTAGCTGGAGAGCTAGGGCCAGAAGGGCCCGGAGGGGGTGAAACCATTGCCTCCAGGGAGGAAGCCCTGCGGGTATGGCTTGATACCAGGGCCAGGACTGTGTAAAGACTGTGAGACTGCTTAAAGACTGAGAGGCATTGCAATAGACCGCTGATGGACTGATAGCCTGGAAGGGATCTGCTTTGTTTGTTTCACATAAAGTTTGTGTGACTCAGCTGGAGGGATGAGTCACCAAAACCGCCTGAGAAACTCCTGATGGGTCACCACAGATTGAGAGAGGTGCATACGCACACCCAGTCTGGGGGCGTTTACAAGAGCTGGGTGCCACCCTGTTACAAGTGGAAACAGTTTTCACTGGTGGAGTTCCTCAATGCCTAGTTTAGTTACTCAGGGTGGACTCTGGGATGAGGATTTTGTGCATAATTGTTTCTACTGCCCTTCTCAATTTCTAGCCCTAAAGAATCCTGTTCCACCTTTGTTCAATTTTTTGGATGCTGACAATCTTTCTTCTGATGTACTCCTATGCCTTTCATTCCTGTTTCTTTATAGTCTATATATTTCTTAATATTCAGCTCTTATAACCCCAGTATGCTTGTCATGTCCATGATCTAACTATATCATTCTAAACAAGCACTTTTTGTCCTTTAGTTTCTTTCTCAAGCACTAACTGCATATAAGCATTGTAAGGCTTGCTTTAGAAGTAACACCATTTACTTCCCATGTTATCCATTTCTTTTTCTCTCATCTTCCTTGTCTATCTCCCCTCCCCACTAAACCTGAGAAAAGATTCAAGAATTATAGCAGAAGAGGCACCACTAACCTCCTTAATCACCGTTGTTTTTGGTTCAAAACCAAAGCAAGCCATAATTAAATCAAGCTCAAGTGTCTGTTGCCAGATTGCAGATGAACATTTTAATTATTAACACATTCCAATGGGGGGGGGGGGAAGCAATAACTACTTGAAAGAATAAATAAACTTGGTTGCCACATTATATACATGTGTCATTATTCATCACATGAAGTTGCCAGATTCATTTCCTGTCGTGAGAACATCCCAATGGAACAGCTTGCTGGTTAGTGGAGGGTTAAGCTGAAGTAATGTTTGGCTACAGGTTAGGAATCGTATTCCATTGCTAAGCAGAAGGCTACTAGTAACAAGTAAGATTTGGAAACTCACTGAATTTTTCACTCATCTTCCTGTTCTAACTACACTTTTCATGTTGGTCTGTATCAGCAAAAAGAACTGGAATACTTTTGGCATCTTAGAGTCTAGGTGCCACAAGTACTCCTGTTCTTTTAACTGCACTTTGTTTATCATCTCACATTCAAAATAAAAGAAGGACATAGAAGAACAGTAGATGTCATGCTAAGCCCAAAGCATCATCAAACAAAAGGCTTCTTCATACTTAAAGGCTTTTCTTTGATCTTCAAACTGACCCTTAAAAAACCCACAATTAATGCCAGAGGGTTTTCTGAATTATTTTTGATAAGGACATGCTAAAGTGGAAGAGTTGTAAGTTTTTTTGTTGTTTCTAAAATCACATTTAAATGCCAAGAAAATGAAAGTCAGTTTTTTTTAATGGATGAAAACCTAGCTTGTTAAAAAAGATACTGGATAATTTTTATGTGCTTCATTTATACCGCATCAAAATGATGCGATAAATGCAGTCTTTACTTGGGAGAGGTGCTCTGCTTGCCTCAGGTTCTTTTTAAAGATCAGAGGAGCTCATGAATTCTTGTGACATTACCTATAATATATTAGCATGAAGTAATAATCACTAATAATACTTTCTTAGGAACTTGTTCTTAAAACCTGACAATCAAAACAGATTTATCAATAGGAACAGGTTCAGTATGTGGTGTAGTTTCAATTGCACTTAAGAGAACCTATTTCCTTTTACCACTTTAAAAACAAAACCTAATTATTTCCATTGGGGTAGTATAGCAGTGAGCTTTGACATAAGCTGAGGTTAAAAAAAAGGTTTTATTTATTTCTTTAGAGCTTGGTGCTTTACCGATTTGCAGAGCAAGGAGGAGGTTCCAATGACTCATATTGTGGCAATTTGTGATTGGACTAGCAGTGGACCTACTCTGAAAGAAATTACTATGCTCTATAATGACAGGTTTCAGAGTAACAGCCGAGTTAGTCTGTCTTCGCAAAAAGAAAAGGAGTACTTGTGGCACCTTAGAGACTAGCCAATTTATTTGAGCATGAGCTTTCGTGAGCTACAGCTCACTTCATCGGACGCATACCGTGGAAATGTTAGCTCCATTTCATGTTCTATAGGTTTCAGTAATACAAAACTCAGATATGGCCATATATATACACACAATAGATCAAATTGCATTCCAGGCGGGGCTTGTCCTTTTGTCCACACATTTCCTTGCATACAGACAGCTGGTTTTTGAGCTGCAGCTTTCTTCTCCTTTCCCTTCCTCATCCCCACTTCCTCCCAAACACACTCACCTGGAGGAATGAGAATTGTAAAGGAGAATCTCAGGTTTCACGTCTTTTGTTTTAAGTAAGTTTCTAGCTCTTTTCCTACTACAGGAAATCCTTAGAAATGTAAATTGATATGAAGCGATTGCTGGAGTTATAGGAGCAAGGAGGTGGGCTGCAGCAGGAAGCGGGGGAGAGAGAGAAGGTCTGGAACCTAAAGATTCCTCTCTTTTAAACACATCTTTTATATATGATAAGTGAGTTAAAGTTGGAGCGAATCTAAACAATTCCTTTCACTAATCCTCCCCAAAATCTTTCAGACTGCTTCTATGCATACTGCTGTGTTCATAATGGACAGGAAGCTGTTAAATCATGGAGGTGGAAAAGAATTGTTTTGTAGGCCCACCCTCCAAAACTTGTTGATCTGGTGGTCTATTTCTGCACTGTAACTCCACACTTACACCATTGTAATAAGGAACAGAATTTGGTCTTAAAATGAATGCGTTTTTGTGGGATACTCCTTAAATGTACACAGAAATGTGACTTAGTGAATTCTTTGGTGTGTTGAGGCTCAAGACTTGTTAGTTGGTGTCAAAGTCTTTAAAAATAGCATAATCAAAAATTTAATGAAAAGTTTAGGGAACTCACTCTTCAACATTTTCTGTATCTCCTTCTATGGGTTTGTCTATATTGCAATTAGACACCTGCAGCTGGCTATGCCACCTGCTGCGGGCTTGGGTTAAGGGGCTGTCTAACTGAGACATCTGGCCTTGGGCTGGAGCCTGGGCTCTGGGACGCTCCCACCTCGCTGGGTTCTAGAGCCCAAGCCCAAATGTCTCCATTGCAATTAAACAGCCCCTTAACCTTAGTCCTGTGAGCCTGAGTCAGCTGGCATGGGCCAGTTGCAGGTTTTTAATTGCTATGTAGATATACCCTCAGCTTGATCCACCGCTGCCAGATTCAGGACTTAATGCTTTAGCTCAAGCTGTAGATGCTTCTGCTTTCACCTGTGGAGATCCCTAGTTTGATCCTTAGTGGTGCTGAAGATAATGTCTTGTTACCTTTATACTTCATTCATTTTTGGTCATAAGGGAAACATGTCTGTCTGTCTTCTTGGAAGAAACTACTAGCACTGAAGAAACTTTTCCCACCACTTCCCCACCAATAGTTTTGAATTTGCTGTGTTTTGCAGCATTCATGAGGCTCATAGTTCAAAATCTGTCAAAACCTTATTATGCTGGGAGCTGTGTGTTAATCCTGAAAGAAGCCCAAGAGTTGAGATTTCTGTTGCGGAACATAGGAAATATACTAAAATATTTCACAAAATTCTGAGAGACTCTCAGTATTAATATGCTCACTATATATTGTGATTTTTGTTGTTGTTGTTTTATTTTACTGGACTCCTGCCCTACTTCTTTCATCTTCCAAAACTTTCCCTCAGGGACAGAAACCACTCAAGATAACAATAAGATTCAAAGCAAGGACTGGTTCCTGTTTCTCTTTTGATACCTTGTTCTTTCTACGTGTGCTCAGATCTTGCTTCACAGTCAAGATGATTTAAGAAATAGCAAATATTCACTGTTAAGATGGATGTACTACATTATTCATTAGTAATCAACGGAAAAGGATGGATTGTGATCCCTTACAAACATTCATTAGTATCTTGTAACACAAGAGGTTCTGTTGACTACAATGGGAAGCCTCATAGTGAAACTTACTGTTCAACGCAGGCCAGGATATCAGTCTGGTCTGAAGTGCACAGTAGTTGGTCATCTCTTTAGGGATCTTTTAATGTTGGGTTGTCCACTTAAAAAAAATCAGCATCATCACTGCTCTGAATAGAATAATGCAGAGCATTCTGTCATCCCATTACCGGCAGGCAGTTCATATCTGAATACATACAAAAGTGGCAAACAACCTCTGAAGCACGTGTTAACTTTAATGGCTGCCTCATGCCATTTTGAACGTTACTGAATCTTCAAGGTCACCCATTGTCCTCCGCATTCCCATCAGAGCTGAGTGGTAATGCTGACTATTTTGACAATGTAGAGCAGTGGTGGTCAATAGACCGACTGTGAGCCGAATTCAGACTGCCAGATGCTTTTGAATAAATCTTTTTATTTATTATCGTTGTTGTGGTGTGAAAAATGTTTCTCTGGAGTCTGGACCTTGATTATACCTTGACCAAGAAATTTGGAACTTGACACAAAAGAATTGACTACCCCAATGTAGAGCTTTAAGTAGTGCAAAAGAGGGGTTCATCGAAACTTGATCCTCCACTAAGTATTATTGCATTTGTAAAGATATTAATACACATTTCTAATTCTCAATGGATCATTATCTGGCAGCAAACCAGTAATAGGGTATAGAACATTAACAACTAAAAGGGGTACTAATTCCCTTGGGTTTATAATTGTTCTTCATTACAAATAGCTACCAAAGTAGGCTTGAGCTGATTCACAGAGAATTAAATAGATTTGGTTTAATAATATCTTCAGGTTTCTGAATAAATTATGAATGCATCTTGACTGTTAGAAGGAGACATTGACATTATGAAACGGTAATGAACAGATCTTCAAGAGGAAAATAACCTCAGCTGATCACCTCATTCAAAACCTATTAAAGTCTGATGAAATGAAAGGGGTTTTTTTTTCTCCCATGTGTAGATGTGCAACAAGTCATAAATTGTGGACTTTAATAATATATTTTCTTCACAAGCAATAACACAGCAATTAGGAAATGCTCATTGAGGTAGAAATAATGGGAACTGCTGTGCAGATTAGCTTTACTGAAGGGAGCTCTCAGACATACAGTAAAACAACATATTCCAGGTTCTTGTTGGTGTATAATTTCTACTTTATTTACTTATCATCTCAGTTAAAGAGGATTCCTGGCAGTAATGAGGCTACATAAATGCATATCTAATACTATAAGATGCTGCAAATTATATAAAAGATAAATCTAATGATTACCTATTATAATGACAGTGCAATCTTGTCTGTACTCATGGGGAAATTGTACAGTTGTGAGAAGCCCAAGACTGACGAGAATGCCACTGTGCAAATGTATTCATTATTTCTGAACCTATTTGCTTCTGCATGGTTATTGATAGGAAAAGTGTAATTCACTTGAATGGGAGCCACTTACACAATGGTTCAGAAACCTTCATCTAATACAACAGTACTCATGAACTGCATAGTAAATATGAAAATAACAAGACTGAAAATGTGGGGGTTTTGCTGGAAACTCCCCAGCCTGGGTTAGTGTATTTAAAAAGGAAGATAACCCAATGATCACTTCATACCTTTTTATACTGTAGTTGTCTTAAAAGTAAGCATCTATAAAATACTATATACTGCAAGTTACAATACAAGATGGCATCATGTTAACTCAGGGAAATTGTTATTAGGTCTTGGAGAACCCCAGCAGAGTTACTATCTTTACTTTCTGCTAGAACTCTGACTCAGATTTTTGTGTTGTAGAACATTTAAAATGTTTGTCAAACTGTATTAGTCAGGGGAAGAACAGGAAGTTATTTAGACTGTGCACATACACATTATTTATATTTTTGGAATAATATAAATAAATCAGCTTTTAAGTCAAACAACTACTATAGAGATGTCTGTTCTTTTTTTCCCTTTTGTGCCAATTGGTAACTAGTTAAAAGAATTGTATTCATGCAAGCCCTATATCAAAAAGCATTACAAAACTAAATAGCTACAGCATAAGAAGCAAAGACTGTACAGGGCATCAGCCACATAACGTGATATTAAGACATTGATAGCATTCTGTAGTTAATCAGTACCTATAAAACCAGGGCCGGATTAAGACCTTTAGAGGCCCTAAGCACTGAAAAGATTAGGGTGCCCCCCCTCATATATTATTCAAAATAAAAATAATACTATACCATAAAATAAAATTTTATTTTCGAAATGACACAAAACTTACATGTATGCTGAAATTAAAATAGCTTCTTTCTAGATTTTCTGATTGCAGAATTCTGGATAAGTTCATTGAAGCTGACTTGATGAAGCATGTCCGCTTCCATTCACAATAGGGAAAGTGAATGAAGTCTGTCCTGACACGTTGTTCTCTGAGGATTTTTTATTCTTTTCAGATGAGAAAAAGAGCATTCTGCGGAGCAGTTAGTAAGCATCAATGTTAGAAAAATATATAGTGCGATCTCTAAATTTGGAAATACGCATTTTATTCCATCTTTCAGTATTGTGCATGAAGATCAATGTGACTGAATTTCATTTTTCCTGTTTCATTAAACTTTGCATGCATATAACAGTGGAACTGCCATACTTCTCCACAGAGATTCATGTTCAAGTCAACAGGGTGTGAGTCAACTAGCTTTTGGGAACCTTGTGAATATTGTTCATCAGATAAGTCCATATTGTTTAGAAAAGAAAATCTACTTGATACTTCTTTGTACACTTCACCTCTCCTCTTTATATGAGCTTGAAGTGTATCAGTTATAGCGTAGTAAGTAGATACACGAAATTTGTCTCTAGGATTCAATGCTGTTTCTGTTGCACTGCTATCATTTGCTTGTTTTTTCCTGATTCGCTTGCGGGACTGGGCTTCTTTGTAGTTAGTATCAGGCAAGACATCTTTTGATATGTCTTCTAATCTTTCAGAATCATTCCTCAAAGTGTGTAAGTGTTCTGCTAATGATTGACAGAGGTCTGCACATGTTTTCAAATCCAATTCTTTTTCTTGGAGAGCTTGACTTGTGTGGTAAGAGAGAACAGAAAAACGGGGGAAGAGTGTGTAGTGGAGTGTAAGGAAGTCTAACAAAGTTCTGATTTTTCCCATGATGACTACTTTGATGCTATTTTTGAAATATCAAATATCAATTTTTTTTTAAAAAAGTCTCATTTTTTTGGTGCCCCCTGCTTTGCTGGTGCCCTAAGCACGTGCTTAGTCTGCCTATTGGGTAATCCAGCCCTGTATAAAACCAATAAGCAAGAGCAAACCAAAATCAAGATTTTTTTCAAAAATGAGTGACTAATGTTAAGCTCCTCAAGCCATATTTAGGCAGTTAAAGAAGTGGTGTGGTGGGACAGGTTTTCATGCCAGTCAGGAAGGGCACAATCAGCTCTAACCTGGTGTACCTGTGAGTCCTGTCGGACCTGGAGAAGGGTGGCTCCTTCAAAGGAGAGATCCAAGCTTCCAAGCTCAGAAGTGGTGACATTCAGTGGTGACAAATATAAGTCACAGAACAGGGATTGCTGGCTAGGAAAGTTGCTGAAGATCCTCGGTTGCCTGGTCCCTCTGGATAAGTATAGGGACCCTCTTCACTTTGTTTTTCTCTTCTTTAGAGCATAGAAAGCTCGGCCTGGGCTCCCTTAGACACATAGCTCTGCCTCAGAGACTACTGACCTGTTTCCCCTGTAACAGAAGTAGGATGACCCTGGACTGTTTTGTGGATTGTGGAACTACTGAATTTTGCCTTTTCATTTGGACTACTGTTAACCCCAGAAGAGCGTAGTGAACCAACTCCCTGATACGTGTAGCTGGAGGGACAGCCCTCTACAGACTGATTCGATAGTGACCCCCCTCCCACTCCTGGGGACAAAGGAAGAATCCATACCCACCTCAAGAGGGCACTCTAGAGGTGAGGCCTATGACAGCATCTCATGAGGCTGTATTTTAAAGAAGACTTATTGAGGGCACAGGAACAAACCATCCCGATGTGCAGAAAGAATAGCAAATATGGTAGGTGACCAGCTTGGCTTAACAGAGAAATCTTTGGTGAGCTTAAACAGAAAAAGGAAGCTTACAAGAAGTGGAAACTTGGACAGATGACTAGGGAGGAGTATAAAAATATTGCTCGAGCGTGCAGGAGTCTAATCAAGAAGGCCAAAGCACAATTGGAGTTGCAGCTAGCAAGAGATGTGAAGGGTAACAAGAAGGGTTTCTACAGGTACTTTAGCAACAAGAAGGTGGTCAGGGAAAGCGTGGGATCCGTACTGAATGTGGGAGGCAACCTAGTGACAGATGATGTACTTAGGCTTTTTTTGCCTTGATTGTCACAGACAAGGTCAGCTCCCAGACTGGTGCACTGGGCAGCACAGTATGGGGAGGAGGTGAGCAGCCCTCAGTGGTGAAAGAACAGGTTAAGGACTATTTAGAAAAGCCGGACATGCACAAGTCCATCGGGCCAGATGCAATGCATCTGAGGGTGCTGAGGGAGTTGGCTGATGTGATTGCAGAGCCATTGGCCATTATCGCTGAAATCGCATGGCAATCGGGGGAGGTCCTGGATTATTGGAAAAAGGCAAATATAGTGTCCATCTTTAAAAAAGGGAAGAAGGAGAATCCGGGGAATTACAGACTGGGGGTCAGGCTCACTTCAGTCCCTGGAAAAATCATGGAGCAGGTCCTCCAGGAATCCATTTTGAAGCACTTGGAGGAGAGGAAGGTGATCAGGAACAGTCAACATGGATTCACCAAGGGCAAGTCATGCCTGACCAACCTGATTGCCTTCTATGATGAGATAACTGGCTCTGTGGATGTGGGGAAAGTGGTGGACGTGATATACCTTGACTTTAGCAAAACTTTTGATACGGTCTCCCATGGTATTCTTGCCAGAAAGTTAAAGAACTTTTGATTGGATGAATGGACTATAAAGTGGATAGAAAGCTGACTAGATCATCTTGCTCAAAGGGTAGTGATCAACAGCTCAATGTCTAGTTGTCAGCGAATATCAAGCGGAGTGCCCCAAGAGTTGGTCTTGGGGCCGGTTTTGTTCAACAACTTCATTAATGATCTGGATGATGGGATGGATTGCACCCTCAGCAAGTTCACGGATGATACTAAGCTGTGGGGAGAGGTAGATATGCTGGAGGGTAGGGAAAGGGTCCAGAGTGACCTAGACAAATTGGAGGATTGGGCCAAAAGAAATCTGATGAGGTTCAACAAGGACAAGTGCAGAGTCCTGCACTTAGGACGGAAGAATCCCATGCACTGTTTCAGGCAGGAGACCGACTGGCTAACCGACAGTTCTGCAGAAAAGGACCTGGGGATTACAGTGGACGAGAATCTGGATATGAGTCAACAGTGTACCCTTGTTGCCAGGAATGCTAATGGCATATTGGGCTGCATTGCCAGCAGATCGAGGGAAGTGATTATTCCCCTCTGTTCGGCACTGGTGAGGCCACATCTGGAGTATTGCGTCCAGTTTGGGTCTCCCCACTATAGAAAGGAAGTGGACAAATTGGAGCGAGTCTAGCGGAGGGCAACAAAAATTATTAGGGGGCTTATGAGGAGAGGCTGAGGGAACTGGACTTATTTAGTCTGCAGAAGAGAAAGGGTGGGGGGATTTTGATAGCAGCCTTCAACTACCTGAAGGGGGGTTCCAAAGAGGATAGAGCTTGGCTGTTCTCAGTGGTGGCAGATGACAGAACAAGGAGCAATGGTCTCAAGTTGCAGTGGGGGAGGTCTAGGTTGGATATTAGGAAAAACTATTTCACTAGGAGGGCGGTGAAGCTCTGAAATGGGTTAACTAGGGAAGTGGTGGAATCTCATCCTTAGAGGTTTTTAAGGCCCAGCTTGACAAAGCCCTGGCAGATATGATTTAGTTGGGGTTGGTCCTGCTTTGAGCAGGGAGTTGGACTAGATGACCTCCTGAGGTCTCTTCCAACCCTAGTCTTCTATGATTCTGAGAGAAATGCTGGGTGCTTAGCTGTGTTGAAAATCAGGCCACTGATTTAGGCATTTCTATATGGATTTGCTAACTGTAAGCACCCAGTTTTGAAAATGTTGGTGTAAAGCAATAGGGGAGGGAAAAAACAATTTTTTTAAAATGAGATCTTAAAGATGAGGATCAATGAAATGGTGGTCTCTGTTCCAATGGTGGAGAGACTATATGGTGAGGTAGAGGCAAGCACTTGCTAGATTAATGGATGGAGCAGAAAAGGAAGTAAACCTAGATAAGAACAATGAGAGAGGGCCGAAGAAATCCAAGTGAAGTTCTAAAAATGATGGAACTTTGAACTAGTTCCTGAAATGAATCGGCGTGAGTGGAGATGATGTCATACTCCTTGGTACATATGACAAGATGCATACATTGGTAACTAGTGAGCAGGGGTTTGAGGGTGCTAAAAGAGAGGATGTTTCAGTAGTGAATGTGGTAGGATGTGAATGGTAAATATTAAACATTTGCTATTAGAGAGGAGGTAAATGTATATGAAGGAAGAGAAGGGGTGTCATCGTCAAAAAGAGGAGACAAATAGGTGCTCTGAATTGCTGAGGGTAAGGGTTATGACACCGTTGTGTATGAGGTATCCCCTTTTACTCAGGGGAACCGCTTACACCTCCAGGACATTTATTTGACAGTTACACTTCCTTTTTCCAATCTTTGTTTTGTCTGTTTAGACTGGGACAGGGACTGTGTCTTTTTTACTAGTGTTAGTACAGTGACGGGTGCTCTCAGGCCCTGATCTTGTTTGGCACCTCCAGGTGCAAGTATTATACAAACAATTAGCAATTTATTGATGGAATATGAGACACAGACACTAATTCAGATGAGCTGATGGCAAAAAGGGAGGCGTCTGTACTGTGTCAAGAGTCTGAGCAGCTGCATAACATCAGCTTAAAATGGTGTGTATAAGGGTAAAGATAGGTATAAGGTTAACAGGACGGAGAATGTAGATTTTCAAAGGGCTGAGAACTGAACCTAACAAATTTCATAGGTGGGGGTCTTTGCACAGAGACAAGCCCTTTCCTTTTGCTACCTCCCCTGGGCCTTACAATTAGATGTGAGTGGTTGGCTCATGGAGATGACTGAAATGTCACTCAAACTCATTCCTTCCTTTGCCGGTCCTAAAAGGACAATTGAGTACAATTCTGACCCAAGTAGGTTTTCTGGAGCCACTTAAGCTGCAGGGTGACCACACCGATCCTAGAACAGTAGTGCTCAGATAGGTAAACATGTGGGTCAGTGCTGTGGTAACTGGTGCAGTGTCATGTAACAGTGGGAGGACTTCTCACTGGTTTAGTTAAACTGGAAGTGGGATTGCTATGGTTGAAGAGTGAGCCAGGCCTCTGATCTTTGTTTCTACTTAAACTGGAAATAAAAAGTTAAGTATAGGTAAGACAATAGGCATATTTAGCTTTTTGTCTTGCCACTACTTAGCTTTTTATTGCTAGTTTAACTAGATTATCCTTAACCCAGGCAACCCCCCAAGTATTGGAGCTGGACAAGGCAACTGCACCCCTGCAACTGCTGCCTCTCTGTCTGACCCCCTTGTCAGTATGCTACCTCAGGTCACAGGCTGCCTTTATCCATTTCAAAAGTCCTTTGTTTGAAAGTTCCCATCCAAAGATATCCTAAAAGTTTCAAGCAGGCCTCCTGCACCTGCATTTCTCCTGCAGGGAGCTGGAGGTAATCTTTATACAGTGGATTCCTGGTATTGTCCATTTGAGCATCAGGTAGTTGAATTCTGTATCCAACCATTGTTTTGGGTCTTGCAGGATTTAATCCTTACACACCTGTGTTAGGATACAGATATTCAGGCCTGTCTGTAAAGGCCTATACTCTAAGAATTTAGGTGTATTCTTATCACTTGGCTAGTGATAGAGGTATAAAAGAAAGAATCAAAATCACTGTCTGCTGGTGTAAGGGCCTTCTCTTACTGTAACAGTCTGAGGCCCTGTTCTTAGGCTAAGGCCTTTGGCTAAGCAGCAGAGGCAGACATAAGCTGGGAAGCAAACAGTCACATCCTCACATTCCAAACTAGTCACACTGAAATAAGGTGCTATTCGGCTGTTAGGAATACAATCCTGTCCTGATAGTTCCTATCACCTCCAGAGAAAGGGAAGTGCCTAGAAAATGTAAAAGGAAACTTAGTTTGATAGCATCCTGTCTGGCAAGAACTCACTTATCAATAGCTGGGATGTGAAATCCTCACTTCTGTATTGTTTTGGCATTATAGTTCCCACTTTGCTATTGTTTGTCTGTATAATCTCTATCTGGTTCTGTGATTGTTCCTGTCTGCTGTATAATTAATTTTGCTGGGTGTAAACTAATTAAGGTGGTGGGATATAATTGGTAACATAATCATGTTACAATATGTTAGGATTGGTTAGTTAAATTTCAGGAAAATGATTGGTTAAGGTATAGCTAAGCAGAACTCAAGTTTTACTATATAATCTGTAGTCAATGAGGAAGTGACTGGGTGTGGGTGTGGGTGGGGGTGGGCATGTGGGTGTGGGAAATGGGAGCAGGGAATGGGGGTAAGAAAATTGGAATCATGTTTTGCTAAAGGGGGAAATGGGAACAGGGAATGGGAGTAAGGAAATTGGAATCATGTTTGGCTAAGGGCAGGAATGGGAACAGGGACACAGGTGTAAGGCTCTGTGGTGTCAGAACTGGGAAGGAGGATATTAAGGAAGGAAACTGGAATCATGCTTGCTGGAAGTTCACCCCAATAAACATTGAATTGTTTGCACCTTTGGACTTCGAGTATTGTTGCTCTCTGTTCATGCGAGAAGGGCAAGGGAAGTAAGTGGGTGAAGGAATAAGCCCCCTAACAACCTGTTAGCCAGCAATACAACAATCACCAAACCCATAGATGGTGCTGATATAGATATATAACATCAATAGAAATGAATGCATGTAATTCTAACATTCTTCATGGGGAAGCAAATACGGCCGTTACATTGATTTTTAACTTTCACTAAAACAGAGTAGTGCCAGTTTGGAGCCAGAATAATTATATACATTTCAGTTGAGATATCTATTGAGGGAGACAAATGTGTGCATGGATACGTGCCAGCTCCCATCAAAATAATGAGATATCAACGCAAGTTCTATGCGTAGGCCAAACCTGAGTATCATCAGCAAAGTTTAAAATGTGGTTCTACCCTGAAAGGCATAAAAATGATGTGGTGAGGCTCTGTGTGGGTGTCAATGATTTGCAGACTGTCTGCTCTGTTAACAGGTATTCTGGGCTGATTTTTTCCCTTCCCTTCCCTATTAGCCCTGCTAACTCATCCTGGGAGCTGAGATGGGGTGCTTATTCCTCTGGAATTCTTTGCTGCTTCCTCATCATCATTAGTAAATGCAGACCACATTCTGCCGTCAGTTACACCTGTGCAACACCACTTTCTTCACTAGGGTTGCACTGTTGTAACCAGTGGAACACAGTCAACAGCTCGACGGATGATGCACAGTAAGGAATAGAATTCAGATAGTTCTCCCAGAACTGCATTGGCTGTACTGCCCTAGCTGGAGTAAAACATGGTAATAACTGGAATCACTTGCGCATGTATGAAGGAGTATAGACAGAGTAAATCTAATGAGAGAGACGGTTCTACTTTTAACAATTACTTGGTAGACCACTCACATTTTAAACCAGCAGAGTCTAAGTTAGCTAGAAATTCCATCACGTGAATGTGTATTAGTTTTAACTTCATTGCAACTAAATTATCCTACTGTAATAATTTCAAACTTAAATTATTTTAATGAATGTATTAGACAGTAATGCTAATTCAAATCTCACTTTGATTAGAGATGGACAGTATGGCTGATAGCTAATGATGCACTAATAATGTTGAATCATCCCAAATGATTTTGACCAACTCTTCAGTAAACCATTTCCATTGTAACTAAATGAATCAGTATCAATAAAGGCGCAGCACGCCCTCGCAGCGGTACTTCCTCTTCCCAGTCTGCTGTTCAGCAAGTAAAAGGATGTATCAAAACTGGACATGTCGCACAAGTATTCTAGCCATATGTTAAGACGTAAACTCAAACCATTGAATACAGTTAAGTTGGGGAAGGATTTGTGAGAGGAATGATGAATTTTCAGACTGAAGGGGAGAACAGCACAGGATGTTGCTAAGCATAGTAACATGATCGGTCACATCACCTGGTGGAGCGATGCTTCACCACCACCACCACCATCATCATGATGTTCCCATTATGCCTCTGGCGTATAGGGCAGCCACGAAGCTCCTCCATTCCTGTCTTTCTGGCAAGTCTTTTAATGGTTCCCCAGTTGTGCCCCAGGTTTTTCAGCTCAGCTTCCACAGTTCTTTGCCATGTTGTTTTCGGGCGGCCTCATTTTCACTTGCCTTCAGGTGTCCATCTTGTTGCTACTCTGATGATGGAATCAGTTTCTATCCGAAGCATATGGCCAACCCATCTCCAGCACCTCCTGGCAATGATCGTACTCAGATCCTCTTGGCTACACTGTGTCAATAGATCTTGGTTTGTGATTGTTCTGAGCCAAAAGATACAGAGGATTTCCCTGAGGCAGGTTGTATGGAATGAAGACAGTTTGGACATGTCATACTGTCTCATTCCCCAGCATTCTGCACTATAAAGTAGTGCTGAAAGTACGCAGCTCTGATAAATCTTGAGTTTGGTTTTGGTGTTTTATTTTGATGATTTCCAGACTGTATTTGAGCTCCTGGAGATGTTGCTGGTTTTATTGATTTTGTTCTGGATGTCCTGGCTTGTTCCACCATCTTGGCTGCCCAAATATGTGAATCTTTCTACATTGGTGAGAACATAAGCCTCTATCTGATATGACCTATGGCTATTCTTAATTTCTTTTGGTCCAGGTCTATATTGCTCATTTTAATGTTCATTGTCAATGCAGAACAAGACACCAAGATTTTTCTGTATATTCATTTTAGCAGTTTGCAATGTATTGTAGGTAGGGATGGTCAAAACTTGGGATTTCAATTCATGAAAAATTCCAATATTTCAAAATTTCTTTTAATCTTAATCAGAACAAAAAGTCCATTTCCTAAGAAATGAAAATTCTGATAATTTTTGTTTCAGAAAGTTGAAATGATCTTATTGAAATATTTAGTTGCAATAAGGTTGTAGTGTTTCATTTCAACTTATTCTTTAGATTTAATGTAAAAAGTCAAAATGATAATTTGAAACAAAACACTTTGACCTTATTGAAACAAGGAGTTTTGATTTTTTTCATCTAAAATTTAATCAGAATTGTTAGGTTCCCACAACATGCTTTGATGTTTGTGAAGTCAGCATTTTCTGATGGCAAAAAGTTCCATTGCAAAATTTTTAACCAGCTCTAATTGCAGGTGACCTACAGATATACAACTGTATTTATGTATGGAATTAGGCAGGTCCACTGAAGCGAGGTGCACACACAGTATGTGTTTACATGTTTGATGCTTGTTTTGCACCACTCAGAAATCACTGCACCTAGGAATGTCATGCAAGTGTAATTTCTCAGAAGCTTTGTGTGGGTGGATAGTTTCCAATCTAGTGAGGGAATTTTAAGGTAAATAAAAACTTTGGTTTAGATCCACAAACAGACTAAGGCACCTAAGTTCAAAATTTGGATCCTCAAAATGCTCACTCAGCTGCTGCCTGACCGTGTAGGTCCCCAAGACCTAGGAGCCTACATTTCTGCCACTGGGCATGCAGACAGCCTCCTAAGTCCTGACACCCAGAAGCTAACCCCAGCCCCAATGGGATCCTCAAACCAGGTGTTCCCCCTGCCTTTCTCACTCCTAGGGCCTAATTCAGTAGGCGTGATTAAAGCTAGCACAAAAAGCTGGTGGTGTTACTGCACCCTCCCTCCCCCCTTATAATTCAGCTTGGTGGCTAGAGCACTTACCCAGAAATGTGAGAGGTCCAGCTTCATGTCCCCTCTCTACTTGAGTTAGAGTAGGGATTTGAAGCCAGGTTGCCTCCGTCTTGGTGAGTGCCCTATCCACTGGGCTACAGGGTGTTCTGGGGTGGTCTTTCCCAGTCTCTTATTGGAGCTGTTAAACTTGGACATTTGAGAGTCATTAGCCAGGGAAAGAGTGAGTGACTCTATAGCCCAGTGGTTAAGGTTCTCCTCTGGAATGGGGGAGAAGTTCAAGTCCCTGTTCCACACCAGGCAGAGAGAATTTGAACGCAGGTCTCCACATCCTGGGTAAGTGCCCCAACCGCTGGTGTAAAGGATATAAGCAGGGCACAACTACCCCTGTTTGGACAAGAAAAGGCTTAGGCACCTAACTCCAAACAGAGGGAGGCACTTCCCTCTGGCCCAGACTTGGGCTCCTAATTCCCTTTGAGGTATGGGGCTTCGGCCACACCACTCCCCCTGGCATTTCCTACTGGCTAGCTTAGACAGCTCCCTGTGTAACTTTCTGGCTTTTGTGGATCCCATTCATAGATGCCTAACTCTGCCCAAGTATTGTATAGGGAGCTTGGGTGCCCAACACAAAGCTATGCGTTCCATTAGGTGGCAGGGAGCCTGAAAGTTAGGAGCTGTAATGCTGATTCTACGTTCCCTTTGTCTTTATGAATTGTCCCTTAAGCTGGATTTCACTGTCATTATACCGGTTACATCTCAGCGGTATTACTTCTGATATACAACTGTGTAAATAAGAGGACAATCAAACCCCTTCACTATAAGCAGTCAAGATAAATAAAGTCCAGCATATATACTACATCAGAAATGTTTCTAAACACAAACTTCCAAAATGCCTTTGGATTAGGAGGAGGCTACTTTCAGAGAACATGGGGCAAATTGATACACGGACAAAGTTCTAACAGTACTTCTTTAAGAGAAACTGGAATCCTACCCTCCCAAAAAGAGGGATTGATAAACACTCCTGTAATGAATCCGTTGTCTCTGTATGAGAACAACCTGAAGGACGCTGGCCCAGCTTGCATGTGGTAGCTTGAAGCACCTCCAACAGCTCACAAAGTCATAATGGATAAAGGGAAACAGAAGAGACCCAAAGTGTCAGGGTAGTAGCAGCTGGGGAAAGGCTGCCTGGGTGCTAATGGATGAGGAAGAGGATTCTGTCTCCTCACCATAGCATTGGTCACATGCATGAAGCTAGTTTTTTCAGGCTTTGTGGGGGTTCCCCTTTCTGTTTGTCCATCTCTGATATGGAGCTACATTATCAAGCCATGTATGATTTCAATAAGGTCTGAAAACATATCAGTACTGTGAGCTATAGATTACACCTCTGTGCTGGGCCTGTGGTATAGGGAGCTCTCCTGTACTAGCAGGGGGATGGAAGGAATGACCATGTAAGTCTTATGCATCTGTTATATCTATTCTGGGAGTTGCTGCTGCACAGAGATCTGCTTGAGTATATTCATGCAGCCTGGACAAAATTACGTACTCAATTTAGAAAAAAAAAATTTCTAAAATTCCCACCTTCTTCTTCTTCAAGATTAAAACCTCAGGCCTCAATAGACCTGGAATGGTCGCAATAGACCCTCAATAAATGGATCGTCTGCATTACAATGAATATTTTCTTTAAAAAGTTTTTTAAATGTTTTGTATAAATCACATAATGTAGCTATTACATTGGTTACATTACACTTATTTTTACATTAATTCTTAATTGCTCTGATTTTTTTTCTTTCTGAAAACATAATTGGAAACAATATTTTCCCTCTTGTTATAATTAAAATATTTTAATAAATGTTTATTTAGATACTGTGTCATGGAAGGTTACAGCCTTGTCTGGCTAATGTAATGTAAAAATCAATTAGGTGTACACAAATATCTATTTTTAATTTAAGACTAGATCTCTGCATAGCAATATACTTAACATTTTATTTTTTTTAAATAACAACAATGATTAATCTTGGACATGCTGTAGAATTTACCTATTCATATATTCAAAGGTAATCTGTTTTCCTTGAATGTTGCTTTTGAGTTGCCATGTTGCATAATTTCTTTACCACCACGTCTTCTGCAAACATTTGAATGAAATTTATAACATGCATCATGTACAGTACTCTAAGTTCATTTGTTTCATGCAGACATCAGCATGCAAACATAGCTACACAGTTTGGCTGCATATGTAAGTCATGTAAGTAATCATATAGAAAACAATGCAAAGATTTGAACATTGTATGGCAATCAATAACATCTCTGCCAGTGTAAATATATTCCCCTCCCCCATCCCCCCAATAAATCATTTCCAGACTGTCAAAATGGATCTGTGCTGGCAAAGAAACAAGGGTAATGTTTCAATTTTCTCCATCTGGCAAGATATTTTCTGTTTCTCCCCCTCCTGCAGTTATTGAATTTATATGAAAAGCTCCATATTGTATGACTAATAAAGGTTCTGTGTGAGAGGATAGAGAACAATGCTAAGCGTGATAAAGACCTGCTTTTGACTAAATCTCAAGATGTATGTGATATAAAGCAAATTCTGCCCTGTTTTCATGGTTCAAGAGTGGGCATATGAGGACGCAGAAGGTCCCCTATACAACAAATTAGCAGCGCAAAGAGCACTGCCTTGTTACAGTGTGTACCTCTCTGGCCCCAATGGTGTTGCTGCCTTATTGCTTTCAGGCACTGTGGAAGAAATTAAGAAAATAATTAGAAGAAAATGTATTAAAAAAATCCCAGTTATTCCACCTTCTGGGCTTCCCACTGTGTCCTGTCTGATCTGTCTGTCTGGCTAAGATAGTCTCTGCCCCAAAGAGGGTACAATCTATGTTTTGCATCTTGATCAGTGTCAAGCATATTATTGATGGTTAATTTTTTTAAGTGTTCCAGATGGGAGGAAAGAGTCTTCTCTATGCAACTGATCTGCATGCCTAATAGCCTTTTTGAATATTGCTTTATATTTCCATGGCATGTCCCCCCCGCCCTGCCAAAGTGCTTCACAAACTGCATACAGTAGTAGCCCTTGAGATAAATGGAGATGGTTATGTACAGGTGGCCACAATCCATGGCCTGTCCCTGTGGGTATGAAATCTCCACAGGCAGCAGAAAATGGCTGGATATGGGGGCTGGCACAGAATGTAGGTACCCCATGAATGGTGCACAGCTCAGCTCCGTGGGGGTTCCTGCATACCACTGCAGAGGAACATGAAGGGGTGAGTCCTGGGTGGATTAGGGGAGGAGCTAGCAAAGCAGCAGGATCCTCTCCTGGAAGGATAGGCCAGTGTGAGGGCCTCCTTATATGTTACTCCAGTGATGGGACTGAAGTAGCCTCTAATGGAGCCACCCTATGACCTCTGCAGGAATATTCCTTCTAGAGGTGGGGGAGATATTTTGATTGAAACTTTTTGTGAAGAACACAGGTTGAGTAACACTACAGCATTTTGCAAATTTGTATTGATTTTGCTGTATTGTTTTGGTCAAGGGAAAAAAAATCTAAATGTTTGATATTTTCACAAGGAAACATTTCAGGTTTTTGGTTTGAAATGGCTTTTCACTTCAAAATTTCCTTTAATTTTATTTCAAAAAACTAAAAATCATTTAAAAAATGCTCAAAATTGAACTTTGATTCATCAAAAATTTGGAGAAAACATTATTTTTGGTTTAACCTGAAATTATAATTTAATTTTTTTTTTGAATTGCAAGTGAGTTGAAAAATCCATTATTCACATCACTCTAATTCATTCTGCCTGTGCATTCCTTACTAATCCACAGTATGGTTATTTAGTCTGGGAAATAGACTAAAATTCCCTGACAATCACAATGTTGCCGACCCTAGGTGTTCAAAATCATGAGTCAGGCCCCCAAAATCATGAAATTGATTTAAAAATTGAGATTTTTTTTTAAAAGAAAAGGGTGCTTTTCAAATTGTCTTCTTATTTTTTGAGCCTTTAGGGTACACTGGCTTATTTTCTAACTATTCTCCACAGCCCTGAGGGCTAGAAACTTGCTTTTTTAAAAATGAAAGCTGAGAATCTCTCATAGTCACATGACTTCTGCAGCTGTGGCTTTAAGAAAACTGGAAAATATCACAAGATTCATGATAAAATCGTGGAAGTTGGGAACACTGCCTTGTGCTGTACTTCCATTACACCCCGACCACTGCAAATGCTGGTTAGCAAATATTTATTGGTGATTGTTCCTTATGCAAAGAGAAGAGGGATACATTCAGTCTGAAAGAGAACAAAACAAGAAAGAACAGATATAAATTCTCCATAAGAAAACACGGTTTGTGCGCCATCGGACATTCATCACTGAACTCTGAGAACAAAATGCTGTTCAATGCTGCATGTAGGGAGAGTGCTTCAAAATTTAAAAGTGCAATAAACACAACCCCCGCTCCCCAAATAAGATAGACATTACAGACTTATAGCTAAATACACCAAAATTCTATTTAAAGGAATAGACAAGTTTTAAAAGATCTTCACTTCACACACAATACCACTGAGATAGATATCTTTGGAGTGGTAGATAGCTACCAGACAGCTACTACACAACATTTAAGAAACTGAGGGGGATACTGGGACAAACTTTTACTCTTACAGACATTTCCTTGGAATTGTTTGTGCACATGCAGTTCTGTCAAGATATTGACAACCTTTAAAATCTCATCCAAAGGACCCATGCACAGTGTATGGAACTCATATGTATTCATCTCTAAAGAATGGCTGCTGGGCTTTGAACCTGTGTTTCTAGGAGTTTGGATATTTCACATCTCAGGCTTTGTACCCTAAGCCCTTTCTCCTTTGCAGAATGTTACTGCTATTATTTATTACTTAGATTGTATTACTATTATTTATTACTTAGATTGCCCCAAATGTGGTAGGTGCCCTCTGCCCCAAAGAGCATACAATCTGAGTGGTGGGATTATTCATCAAAAAGCCAAGTTACAGTCACTTAGACCTGTGGTTTTTTTCAAGTGTTTCCCCAGCAAATACTGAAATGTACTTTAACATATGGGAATCTTATGTAAAATCCTAACTTCATAATGACATAAGTAGTGGGGCACTCATTTTATCCTGAAACTCTAGTCTCTGCTTTTTCCTTGTAGCTGTTTGAGAAGTCTGTGTGCTTCTTATTTGTAGTGATGTTCATTTCAGCCGTGTCTGCTGCTCTGTGGTCCAGCAGTGACTGGGAGCACTTCAGAGGCAGTGCATTCAGCTGTCACACAACAGCATCTCTTCTGGGTGATAAAAGGGAGGTATTAATAAGCTCTGAAAAAGAATTCTATCCTGCCTTGCAGTGCTGTTTATTAACATGTTAGGGAGCATCAATGGATGTCTCCAAAATTAATCAAAAAGCAGCAAGAATAGAACTACTTCTTCACAAACAAAAAAAGTTGTTTGAAGAAAAGTTAAATTCAAAAGGATGTTTCCATTGTGCAGTATGGTTGAGAGCTGGTCAGAAATGCAGACATTTGAAAATGTTAATGGAACTTTTTAATCAAAACTTCAAAACTGTGATTATTTTGGTATTCATTTATTTTTTGTGACCCGCTCTACTGTGAAGGTAGCAAAGCACCAGCTTCTACCTTTTCCTGTTTGTACAATGTATGCATTTCTTCTTTTCCCTCCAAAAACACATTTTAAGTGATATATTTTGGTTTCTAAAGGAAACAATATAAAATAGAGCTGGCAGTTGTGAGCAACTGCTTTTGAAACAGTGCATGCACACTAGAGAAGGGTAAATGTTTGAAACAGATGTTTGTTTCAGGCTTCTAAGAAAATATAAACAGAAAAGATCTGAATTTTGAAAAAAAAAGTGTCTTTTTCAGTAACAATACAAATGAGCGTGTTGGTTAATATGCAAAAAGAAAAGGAGTACTTGTGGCACCTTAGAGACTAACCAATTTATTTGAGCATGAGCTTTCGTGAGCTACAGCTCACTTCATCGGATGCATCCGATGAAGTGAGCTGTAGCTCACGAAAGCTCATGCTCAAATAAATTGGTTAGTCTCTAAGGTGCCACAAGTACTCCTTTTCTTTTTGCGAATACAGACTAACATGGCTGTTACTCTGAAACTTGGTTAATATGGTGATTATAGGTACCTAACTTTAGGATCTGTGAAATGCACGACCCCAATTTGATGTGGCTCAAATTTGCAGGGCAGGCCTGAATTTATTTTCAGACTGTGACAGCTGCTGCTCTCTGAAGACTTGTTCAAGGAAAGCACTTAAGCAGCCAAGCACTGAAGTTAATGGGACTACTTGTGTGCACAAAATTAAGCATCCAGTTAAGTCCTATTAATTTCAATTGGATTTGAGTATGTGCTGAAGTTCCATTGAAGTCAATGGGACTTAAGTACATACTTAACTTTAAAAATTTACTTAAGTTCTGTCCTGAAGAGGGATTGACTGAAGCACTTGCAGAGGTGCTGTCCTATCTTTGTGAAATATTTTGGCTGTGAGAGTATAGATGAAGTACATACTTCAACCAGGGGCTATTGCTATTGCAGTAATTCGTACTTTGCTTTATTGCTAGTCTTGCTAATACCATAGGCTGAAATACTGGTACATTCTTAATAAACCCATTGACTGGGATAGATCCATAAGCAAAACACTTCAAGAAGATGTGGAAAGAAATGAAGATACAGTGTCAATGGATCAGAATTCTGCCAGATATGCCAAGATACACATACGTGAGACATTTATTTTCAAAGTGGCAGAAATTCACCTTTTGATAATGTTCCATTATAATTACTTTATTTCTAACACACTCTTAACTGATGCAGATATGTTTTCCTAATGGATACTAGTGCAGTGCAAAATGTCTGTTCTGACTGTTTGCTCTGTGTTTCCTGGAGTCAGGGAAGAGTTTACCATTTTTTCCCCATAAGCATACTGAACTTATTTGAATGTATTGATTTCTGACAATTTTAAGTTTTTCTCATTTCTTTTATCAATGCATAATGATGAACCATCAGCAATTTGATGAAAAGGCAGCGTTTATAAAAATTGCTATAAGATGTTGTTTTGCTTAGTGAATGGGAAATCTTATTTTATGGAAACAACCAATCCAGGAGATTTCATTTAATTTTTAAGTTTCTTCGCTCTGCAGTGGGCAAGGTTATCTCAGCTACTACCGTTTCAAATTCTTTGCTTAAACAAATTTCAGCCCAAAGGAAATTTCAACAGGTAGGTTATGAACATGACAAAATAGCGTTTATTATAATAGAAGTGCTGATAGGTAGTAAGTACTCTACTAAGACACAGTCATAAACAAACTCCACGGAACCACAGTCGGGCCACATATGTTAGGAGGAGGATTTTAATTTTTTTATGTATTGACTTTGGTAAGATATCTTGAATTTTATTCAAACTATTTTGGGTTTTAACTTATTCAGTCAAATGTCAAGCCAGTGTTTATTCTGTAAATTACATTCATGTATATGTATATGTGTATATGTACACATTCAGTGTATTCTGTAGATTACATTCATGCTCACTGAAGAATCTGCTAACATTTTCATTTCTAATTATTGTTTTTTTAAATCCATGTGGTGGCATTTTTGCAAGTTCACTCCTGACCACTAACCAGTTAGAAATACGATTTCATAAGCATTTGGTGCTGAAAGCTGAGAATCCTGTATATTGTGTGCATGTCTAGTGTATTTGCATATCTTGTATTCTGCATGTCAGAGGTTTTCCTGATTATATATTATATTTCTCTTAATGGTTAAGGAAGTCATTGATGCATGTCATTTCATTCTTCATTACTGAGTGTCTGATCCAGCACAAAATAACTCCATGCTTCAGAACCATATAAATAGAAGGCAATGGATGCTGGTTCTGTGACAGAAAGTCTTAGGATACTTAACAGACCCCAGAAGTCCCCACTGTGGGGAACTGAAAAGTTCAGGGCAGGAGAGCTCATGCAAATAAGCACCCAGCTTTCCTTTGACTGCATCTCCCATTTCTGCATGATCCCATGGAGAAGAACTTAATTCTCTTGTGTAATCCCCCAGTGAGCAGACCAGGATAGGCCTTTGAGGTGCATTTAAAAACAAGTTTACCTGAAGAGTGAGATGAGACTTTGATCTTTTGTGTGCACCAAGGGGTCTTTCCTTTACGCTGTTTGATAATGTTGATGTCTTTCTCCTCCTGACTCCGTGGGCCAATTTTTTTTTTAAAGCAGAGGCTCATCTTCACATGTAAACAGGTTCATGCCATTTGTGCCTGCAAGTACTCTGGGTGTGCTCCTAAATGGTCAGTTAGGTGCTAACTAGCCAAGTGCGTGCTCAGTATTTGCACAGGCAGCAGTCATTGTGTTTACACTCTCAGATGTAGGCATTCACATATACAAGCACCAGTGGGTCTCTCTTGGTCCCTGTGTGTATGTGTATATATATATATATATATATATATATATATATATATATATAATCAGCCCAATATATTTGGTCACCATGGCTCTTTACACCGTCTCTGTGACTGACACTTGGAATGGAGCTCCCAGACAGGGAAAGATCAAAACTGTAGGGTCTCGTCTCTTTAATAATATTCACCACCTGACTTACCCAGGTCAGCATTATTCCAAAGGGTCCAATTGACACACACAGGCTGGGGAAATTAGCAGACTAATCTGGGAGGGAGGTGCTGTGGAATGCCTCACCCAGTGGTTCTTACCTCCGTATTACAGAAGAAGAAAAGCTTCACTACCTCCTAGCCGTAAAAAAAAAAAAAAAAAAAGGAGAATGTTCTAACCCCAAAATATGCTGCAGAGGGAAACTTCTGATGCAGTGGAAAGCCTCTCTGGGGGCAAAAACCAGGAAGTACAAAGAATTATTGTGAGCCAAGCAAACTATGGAATCACTTGTGTCTAGATAAGGTCTTGAACATTTAACCCAGCTCAGAATAATGGAGTTACCAAGTCAGATGTATCTGCACAATTTCTTCTTAATTATTAATAGCTACTACTAGTTTTCATCAGTTTGTTGTTGTCTTGCATTTTCAATGACTGGAGAGTGTAGGTGCCTCAGTTTTTGGTTGCCCACCTTGAGACATCATATAAAAATAATTAATGCCTCGCTCTTATCTAGTACTTTTCATCTGTAGATGTCCAAGCACTCTAAAAAGAAGGTCAGTATCATCACCCCCTTTTTAGAGATGGGGAAACTGAGGTGCTGTGACCTGCTCAAGGTCACTCAGCAGAGTCTGATTTTTCAGAAAGAGGTGAAAATCCATCCTCTAAAAATCAGGCCCTTTGAAGATGTCTCAAGTTAGGGGTCCACATTCACTAGCACTTATGAAAATGGAGGCCTTTACCTTTTCTAAACAATGTGGTGGTTCTGCTAGAGAGTATGCTCACGTGATGTTAAAAAACTCAAACTCTTTTCAGAAGTGTTTTTTAAATAGACCTGTACATATAAAAACATTTCTTTTGTCTTTGTTACGCTCACCATTTATATGCTTTCCGGTAATGTAAATTTCTAGTATATTTACAGGATTTATGTAGACAAAATGGTGCTTAGTTTTAAAACCTCTTAACCTCTTTAGGTTGCCTAACCAGTTGTCTTAGAGACTTTAGAAAAGTTTCAGTTTTGTTCCCTAGGTGCCTATTCTCTTAGTTTGTTATCAAAGCCCCTTACACAAGATAGAAATTATAGATTTAAGTATATCAAGACACTTGTTGTGAGTGAAATGATTAAAAAAATCCTTATTTTCAATAATTTTTCATTTTATAGATGTTGGGGGTTGTTTGTTTTTAAATGGAAGTCTGGCTATATATTTCCTTCACTTCACTGCCACACAGATTTGGGCCCTGATCTTGCAGTCTCTCCACACACAAAACTCCCATGCTATCAATTCAATGGGAATTATTCATGCTAAAGTGCTGCAAGAGCTACTGTTAGTTATGAAGAAAATACAAGAAGAATGCAGCCCAGCTAATGTCCCTGTTAGTCTTTGCTATTCATTTGAATACATTTCTTATCAGTGCTAACACTGTACTGTTTGTTAATGTAGTACATTTAAACATCAGCAGATGGGGCCCTTGTTTCCTCTGAAGAATGGTAGGTCTTTGGATTTTTTAGTGTCTGTGGCAAGAATGAATTTTTCTTGTTGAAGCACATTAAATTAATGTAACCTTTGTAATAGATCTGGATCTGAATGCAGATTGGAACACCCCCAAACTTTAGTGGAAAGCGAGTGTTTCTGAATCTAAATGGAGATCTGAATTTCATGGCTGGTCCTTATTTCGATAACTGAATAAAAAAGCTCATCTCTAAACACCTCTAAAGTTTTCTAGAATTAGGGATCCAGCTCTGAATTCCGTGGTTGAGTCCCTCTCTATGTTGTATTTCAAAAATCTTTATGTATATAAAGGGGTAAAGCACATTTAGTGATGAGAAACTTTTCTTCCATAAGAGAGTAATTTTGAAGCTATTTACAAACCAAATTTCCTAAGTTTTTAGAGTAACAGCCATGTTAGTCTGTATTCGCAAAAAGAAAAGGAGTACTTGTGGCACCTTAGAGACTAAGTGAGCTGTAGCTCACGAAAGCTCATGCTCAAATAAATTGGTTAGTCTCTAAGGTGCCACAAGCACTCCTTTTCTTTTTCCTAAGTTTTTAAATAACATTAAAGTTGTGTTTATGCACTGTAGAAGCAAAAAAAAGTCAATGTCAAGACTAATGCAGTTCCTGACTCAGGCATCTCTGGAAAAAAGCATAGCAGCATGGAGCAACGGATGACATGTCAGTCTTAACTCTGAATTTCCTTGGTTTTGTAATGCTTGAGTCACCATGTGTTTAACTAGAGAGAGTCTGATACATCACCGTGTTCCTCCAGTTTACATCAGTTTAGCTCTGCTGATTTCAATGTGGTGGTGAGTCATTCCCAGTATTAGTGTTTCTGAGCTTAGTTGTTTCTTTCACTGAGTCTACTTATCCTAAAAATCATGTTTTTGTTTTTAATTGCTAAAAATGTAAGGAAGTTGAAGCAATGTGTTCTGATGCCTTAACCAAACTTATGAACATGTGTTCAAATACATAATGTATTTTGCAAATAGGTGTCTGATGGTTTGGAATGGCTTCTTCAGAGTTATTACCCTCTGAAGTCTCAATAAGCACAACATTGGGACACACTTATAAAGTGATTTCTGACACAATGCATCAGAAAGGGCAAATCTTTCCTTTTATTAGCTTGATAGATCAAAATGTCTCCTTCTGTGCCATTTTAATCTGTCATGTCAAAATGTCTGCTGCTCAGGTATGCTAGATACCGTGTGTGATAAAATGTGTTTGAACTCATATGCGCACAGTGGTTATAGTTGACTTTAGAAATTGGTATAACTGATAATTTCTTAATGTGCTGGATTTTTTAAAATAACCTGATTAGGAATATGAGGAATCCATTGTTTTAATTTATTGGATTGTACCAGGGTGATACTATGGGTTAATCTCCTGCTAATTTTTAATTAGAAACCACGCATGAGGAATAATATCAGAAAAAGACTCTGAAATTGATATTCTTTTTCTTTTCTCTTATTCTTAAAATCTGTGACCTTGATCCTGCAAACACTTAAACTCATGCTTAACTTTACACAGTTGCCCTGTGCAGAAAGTTAACCATGTGTGTTAGTGTTTGCAGGATCAGGGATATAACAAATTGACCCAAAAGATTTGTAGTTTAACCATAAACACAGTTACTTCTGGATGGACAGTTTGCTTTTCAAGAGTAAGCCTGGAGCAAATGTCAGACAAATTTTCAAAAAATGTTGGCTCAGATCCACTTACCAAAAAATGAGGAAACCTGCATTTGTGCATGAAAATCTGTATCTGTGCATGCAGTTTGATTAACTTTAATGAAAGAACATATGTGCATCCCAAATGACCTGTCTGAACACAAAAGTACAGATGGGCCTGCATTTTTGAATGGACATTATCAAAGCATTTCTTGAAGACATGATACTAAAAAGGAATACTGCAAACTGTGATTGGTCCTGGTTCTCATTCACTCACACTAAAGCCAGTTTTTACCATATAATAATTTATTCAAACTTTGAGGCCCCTTTATACTCCAAGAGTAAATGCAAATTAGACCTGGAGAGTCCGATTGAATAACTCATTGGGGGTCAAAATAGATCACACCCTAAGTGCAGATCTGGTTGTATCCTAAATGGAGTAGCTGGTTAGAGTGTTTGGAATATAGACTCTAGTGCATGGCAACTCCTCAACTTCATTCCAAAACTTTCTAGGGAGACTGTTTTAGAAAGGTAGAACTCTTGCATCTCTGTGAAGGTCAGGTTGAGTCAAATGGACCAGTCCTGACCACAATATTGAAGCATCTGTGACAGGGGCTTGTGTCAGAGTTAATCACTTCCCTTTCTGATGTGTCATATAGTTTGTGAACCTGCAGATTTTAGTTTCGTGCTACTCACAGGTCCAAATTATTTCCCTGGATGTGGATGCACAGCTCATGTTGGCCCTTCATTACTGTAAACTGACTGGCATTGAGCAATATTCTATCCCTTTCTTGTATTGACTATGGCTATTAACATATAAGAAACCTATGATAGGTGCTAATTATTATACCAACTCGTTAAATTAGTTTGATTACTTACTCCTCAATAATCCATCCCATCGAATGGTCACCAGACATACTTTTTCTTACAAGTTGAAATAATGCTGTGCTCATCATTTATTATAATCTCTTAGAACTTTGAAGCTAAAGTTGTTTGTTTTTTTTTTACTGATGGTTACATAAACACCACTCTATACCAGAAACCTACTGACCTCTATACTTACCAACATGCCTCCAGCTTTCATCCAGACCACACCACACGATCCGTCATCTACAGCCAAGCTCTACGATACAACCGCATTTGCTCCAACCCCTCAGACAGAGACAAACACTTACAAGATCTCTATCAAGTGTTCTTAGAACTATAGTACCCACCTGCTGAAGTGAAGAAACAGATTGACAGAGCCAGAAGAGTACCCAGAAGTTACCTACTACAGGACAGGCCCAACAAAGAAAATAACAGAACGCTACTAGCCATCACCTTCAGCCCCAACTAAAACCTCTCCAGCGCATCATCAAGGATCTACAACCTATCCTGAAGGATGACTCATCACTCTCACAGATCTTGGGAGACAGGCCAGTCCTTGCTTACAGACAGCCCCCCAACCGGAAGCAAATACTTACCAGCAACCACACACCACACAACAGAACCACTAACCCAGGAACCTATCCTTGCAACAAAGCCCGTTGCCAACTGTGCCCACATATCTATTCAGGGGACACCATCACAGGGCCTAATCACATCAGCCACACTATCAGAGGCTCGTTCACCTGCACATCTACCAATGTGATATATGCCATCATGTGCCAGCAATGCCCCTCTGCCATGTACATTGGCCAAACTGGACAGTCTCTACATAAAAGAATAAATGGACACAAATCAGACGTCAAGAATTATAACATTCAAAAACCAGTTGGAGAACATTTCAATCTCTCTGGTCACTCGAATACAGACCTAAAAGTTGCAATTCTTCTATAAAAAAACTTCAAAAACAGACTCCAATGAGAGACTGCTGAATTGGAATTAATTTACAAACTGGACACCATTACATTAGGCTTGAATAAAGACTGGGAGTGGATGTTTAATTACACAAAGTAAAACTATGTCCCCATGTTTATTCCCCCCCCATACTGTTCCTCACACGTTCTTGTCAACTGCTGGAAATGGCCCACCTTGATTATCACTACAAAAGGTTCCCCCCCACGCCGGTAATAGCTCACCTTACCCGATCACTCTTGTTACAGTGTGTATGGTAACACCCATTGTTTCATGTTCTCTGTGTATATAAAATCTCCTCACTGTATTTTCCACTGCATGCATCCGATGAAGTGAGCTGTAGCTCATGAAAGCTTATGCTCAAATAAATTGATTAGTCTCTAAGGTGCCACAAGTACTCCTTTTCTTTTTTCTGGATTTATAGTCATGTATTTCAAGGAAGAATTTGGTCCAATAGATTCATCATAAATGGCGATGCTTTAATTCAAGAGAGAAAAATTGATTTACACACGACATTGACTTTACTAGCAATTTTCTCCCAAAATGGCAGTGGATTATTTTTACGATTGCTAAGAAATTGCCCAAATTTCATTTGGGCCACAATGCACTAAGAGAAAATATTTTTCTGTATGGTACATTTTTCTTCATATACACTTGTAAATGAAAATATGAAATGGCACATTTTAAGTGTGCATGCATTAGATAGAGTAAGAAGAAAACGTCAGATCTAACTGCAAACTATTTCATATATAGCGTATCTTAAATACCTAGTATAAGGGAAGGGTTAGTTCAAAGAATAAAGTGCAATTGTTTCATTTAAACCATTATAGTATCTCAGTGGCAGGTTTACTTCAGCACATTTTTTTGTCTTTCTTTTAGCCATGTATTCATCCTCACAAAGTATCTTACAAATTATTTCAAGTGAGATCAAATAGAATTTCACTTGCTGTTGCTTGGGGGTGGGCTAATTCATTGAAAATTATGGATGCCAGACTGGAAAAAAACAAAAAAATCAAACTTGTTGACCAAAGGGAGATTGCTCCCTTTAGAAGTATGGAACTAAGTTTTAGTTGAAAAGAAAAGACGAGGCATCTGTTCTGAGCATTAAGTCAACAAGAAAAAGAGGTACTAGGCCCATATAGAGAGAAAAATCTTATTTACAGTAACTTTATCTCAAGATCTCTGTAGTCAATCCTGCATCCCTTTCTCATCTGAGTAATCATTACTAAATGAGTAGTCACAATGACATCAGCAGGACTACTTGTGTGAGTAAAAATAGCAGAATTAGGTCCTATGTTTATAGGTTGAAATTATTGTATATTATACTCTTTACAATAAAGTGCATTAAAATCAAAATGTGAAATAAAATGTTAAACTTCTGGGATCATCTTAGTCCTCTATATCTCATTTCAGAAAAGGTAGTTTGAGGGTAAATATAAGTGAGATTTTGGTTTTAGAATTATTTGCATATGTTTACCTATAAGGACTATGTAAAAATAAAGAGAATAATAGATACAGAGGAATCTTCTACCACACTTTCAGCTTGCTGTGGTAGTAGCTTTGTAGTGGGGATGCAAACACAGACACTAAGCGGGGGGATATCTGTACCTTCTGCACACTGGATGGGGACTCTGTCTGTTTAGGTAGGTCCCTGTGAAGGGGACTTGATGTAGATGTATTGCGGAAGTGCCCGTGCATCTGAGTAGTTCCAGTGATGAGGATGAGGAACTCCCTTGTTGCGGGGACGGAGCCCAGAGGCTGGAATAGCACCTGTACATGAGCAACTGCAGCCTTATGCATTGCATGAAGGTTGGAAGTGTATCAGGAACTGGGTGAGGAGGTGTTAATTTCAGCCTATAATTTCAACCTGTAAGAACTCTTCAGGGTTGCTGGTGGAGTTTCTAAAATCATCAGGCGCTCTGGCAGGATTCATGAACTTTGTGGGACCTGAGAGAACTACCTTGGCCAGGCCAGGGCACTCATTTGGTAGGTCTGTAGTTTTCCAAGCCTGGTTGGCTATCTTGTGGAATTTCTAATTTCAGCAGGCGTTCCACCTTCAGGACTCTCTGGTCTTGTGGTACAGTTTCTGGACCAGAGAGAGCCATTAGGCCTGGGAAGTTTATAAGCCCCTCAGTTTCAGAGAATATCTCAAGATCGGGGCTGCAGTTAAAATGTGTGCCAAATGGAACTTCAAAGATTCACAGCAGCAGAACAAAGTTAACAAAGTTAAAGTTAAGGCTGGTGCTGGAACCCAAAATGGTGACATGTGTTTTGAATTATAAAATGCTATGGCTCTAATCCAGCTCACATTGTGTCTGTGAGCACACAGCTGCATCCATGTGGGGCCCAGATGTCCAGGATTGGGCCCCAGTTCCAGACTTTAGAAAGGTTGGAGTTTATTTTAATTATAACTGTCTTTAAAACACTTAGGTTTTTTTAATTACAATGTTCTAGCCTGGTTTTCAAAACCACAGTGTTCTAAATGAGTAATGTGCATCGTTCCACAATGTTATTTTAAATTAATAGATATCTGTTTACAACCTTAACTATATCTTAATGAAGATTTTTGTTTGGGAATACAAACATCTGCTGGAAATACCATTCCATCTATCATTTATAATGTTTTATTAAATTTCCACCTGGCAGTGCAGCTATAGTTAGTCTGTTCATTATTTAAGTCCCACTTTTGGGAGGTTTATAACTATTATTTCAAATCTTATCAGGCTAAAACTTGGCATGCACTTTCTCAGCAAAGAAATATATATTTTTTTCCAAAGTGGATCAACATGTAATTCCTCTCTTTCCTCTCCGCTCCCCTTTCCCCCCCCCCCCCCCCCCAAAAAAAAACATTTTGGTGAATTCATTTGAAGGTGAAGAATGGAAAATACCTTTTAAATATTAAATGTCACAGGAAGGTACTAGTCTTTTTTTAGTGTGGCTAAAACTTGCCCTCCTCCGAACATCCTCCTTGTTAGGAATGGGTAGGGTATATTGGAAACAGGTAGCTAACAGAGATGAAAAAATATTTCATAGTGAATAACTGTGTAACAAGTGTAACTTTTTCTGTTTATGAATTGTCCATGAACTGTTCTTAATTTTTTTGAATGAATTTGCTATTCAGAATTATTCACCATATACTTTCTCTGAATAAGTTTTGGTCTGGAGATCATTGGTGAGCAGTTTGTTGCAAGTACTTGAAATTAGAAATCCAGGCTGTGTGAGTGAATTAGATGCACAGGTCACATGATGTTCATGTTCCCTGTTGGATGAGTGTACTAGAACTCCGAATGGTATTTCCAGTGCTAATACTGGCTTTTACAAGTTCAGAATCTGTTTTCAGTCAATATTCTCTGAAATGTGGTGTTTTTGTGAACTTTCTTTGAGAGTAAACTCCTTTAATAGAGTATTGTGGGGATTGAATCCAAGAAGGCTATGTGTAAGAGCTACTGTATCCAGCTCTTTGCAGTAATATCTCCTTATAACTCAAACAACAAAAAAATCAGGTTTTTTAACTTGTGCAAACTTTTGCAGAACTTTTTAAAAAAGATATTAACTCAGCACTACCTTATTTCATTAATATTAATCTTCAACATCCAAGCTGTATACCATATTGCCTCTCCTCATGGCAACTGCCATTGTCAAAGAGGATCAGAGTGGAAACTGGTGAGAGGATTGGCACAGCACAGGGGAACTGAGGGAATAGGAGTAGAAAGGGAAAGCTGAGAATTTTATAGGAGCAGAATAAATAAGTCTTCCTGTTTAGGAGCCACACTAAACCCCACAGTACTGTATGCTGACAATCTAATGGAGAGTGTTGGAAAGACTAGGGAGGAGAGAGAGGGCTGATTCCATTTATAATCTTTACATATCATTTTCATATAAGGTATCTTTAACCAGTTTACAGATTACGAGAGATTGCTTTACAGAACTGGATACAACAGCTTTTAAATCAAGCACACAGTAGGACAAAACAATATCCTGTAGGAAGAGGAACATGAGAAAATGATGAAAGATGTAAGAGAAACAATGCAAGCTGTATTTATAGTGAGAGGAGCAGAAAAGGATACAAGAATGACCAATGAGGAAAAGTATCATAATATATTAGTAGGACTGGAAATGACTAATTAGGCCATCTAGTTTGACACCTTGTATTTTGCAGGAATACACGCTATGGGAAAGATTTTCATAGGTTTTCAGTTAGGAGTTAAGCACCCAAATTGCACTGGGTTTTATGCCTTTGAACTGTCCCACCTCGTCCTGCCTCAGTATCATTTCCACTAATATCTCATCAGTCCTTAGGCACCAGCAGCGACGGTGCCTTGTGTCCCTATGTTGGTAGTATAACAGCTTTCCACATAGTCTCTTGCAGAAGGGGTAGAAAAGTGGCCAATGCTGTAGGTTCATAGGCCTTCGTAATTACATGCAGAGTTTAATCAAGTAGCTTGAATAAGTCCATGAAAAATTCTAAAAACAAACACTCTCTCTTGATATGGATTAGTAAATCAATAACTAGCTAGTGAGGCTGGATTTGGGGTGGATGTGGTCGTACTACTTGGAGTAAACGTAGCTTTGTTGTGGCATTCTGAAGCCAACTAAAGTTAAGAATACAGTAATAGAACCATAGAAGATGGAACTACACTAAAGCAAATGATACGTATGAATTAGAATCTGTACAAAAGCCTTCATCAAGATAAGGAATAATTCTGGCAATGCTCTCTGGGCTATGAAAGGAAAACTTAAAAGGGAATTATGGAATTAATAGGCAGCAGATTTAAAACAAAAAAGGAGTACTTCTTCGCACAAAGCACAGTCATCTAGTGGAAGTCATTGCTAAGGGATGTTGTGAAGGCCAAAACTATAACTGTATTAAAAAAAAAATTCGATAAATTCCATGGAGGATAGGTCCACCAATGGCTATTAGCCAACATGGTCAGGAGGGTTGCAATTCCATGCTCTGGGTGTCCCTAAGTCTTTGATTGCCAGATGCTGGGACTGGATGACAGGGATGGATCACTTGCTGCTTGCTTTGTTCTGTTCATTCCCTTTGAAGCATCTGGCATTGGAAACCATCAGAAGAAAGGATATCGGGCTAGCTAAACCATTGGTCTGATCCAGTATGGCTGTTCTTATGAAAAGAAAAGGAATGTTGGATGTTCAAGGGTAACTCCAAGGTATTTGGTCTTGAGAGTAAAGGTGTGAGGCTAAATTATGACCTTCACATACGCATATAGCACTACTGAAGTCAAAGGGAGTTGCATAGATATAAGAGAGCAGAATTCAGCCTTTTGTCTTGTTGGTCAGACTGTTATCACAGTTTGTGATATCATTTGAGTCCAGTACACTTCTGGCCCTTTCCTAAATCAAGGCTCACCATCTTACCAGGAAATTATTTTAATTTTTGTGTACAATATACTGATAAAGTACAGTTTCATGCCACCCATCTTCTTTGTAATTTTGGTGGGTGCCCCAAGCTTTTGGGAATTGTCTACAAAATTTCTTAATAATATCACTTTACATTATTCTAGCAAAATCTGTGCGCTGAGTGATTTGGCTGGAAATTTGCATTTTGGATGAATAGTTGTGGGTGCACCAAATGGCAGCATTCAGAGGTATCTGACCAAGAATGATTGACAATGTCTGTAACTACTTATTATGTCAAGGCTTCAGCACACCAATTGATGGGAAATGATGTATAATAAATTAGAATGATCACACATCATTTCCCATCGATTGAAATGCCAAATCCTTTGATGGAGTAATGAGTTATGGCCAATACCACTCACTGTCTTAGTGGGAGATTGATTACATATCCCTTCATCAATGTGATCAAACAACTAAGGAATCAAAAGTATATGTACAGCACACAAGTTTTACTGTACTTTCAGTGCAAAGAGAAAATGACTATATAAAATTAGTGTTGCTTCTATGAGTACTACAATGCTACATGGGCATGCATGAAATATGGGTAAACATGAGAGCGTGGCTCAAATTATCAGAGTCAATGAGATTCTCACCCTGTACAGAAATACAACTATATCTTGCTAATCACCCATACCAGCAAAATTTGCAAAACATGTAGAGATTAGTTATGTAAGAGACAAATTTAATTAAGGAAACTCTTGCATTATCCTTGCACTTTTGTCGGTGGAAACATAAAAGAGAACCAACAAAAGCACCATTTGCAGCTGTATAATAGAAGGTTTAGTGGAGCTGTACCTCCAGGAAAGCCTTGCCTCCCAGTCAGCTCACAGGAGAGAGATGTCGCTAGTGGTCAGTTAACAAGGAAATCACTTGCTTTATGGTATTTTTAATGTTTTTGTTTTTAGGAGAGGGAGCCAATTCTTTTTCTTTTTCCTTTTCACCTTTTCTTGTAACTGATTATAAATGCTATATATATTATACATTGAATGGTGTGGACCAATCAGTCTCCACGTCTAATGGTTCTATTTATCAAAATGGATGTTTAAATATTTCTTATTTTTTCAAATAATATAAATGGATGCAGTGTAGTGTCCTTTACTTACTCTCATGTGTTGCCTTGTATATCCTTTGGGTGACAGAATCATTTGGTTTTGCTCTGAAGATCTCTCACCACAAGGATTCATAAGGTGACACTCTTCATTAGCCATGAGACACCAAAGAATGTCCATTGATATACAAGATAATGCAGCTGTTAGAAAATATGTGGAATATAAGAATGCTGGAAGATGTAGCCTTTTCTATCATGTATTGTGCAATTTATAATGTGAATATATCAAACTGTAGTCATTTATTGTTTATTTTCTTGATATAAAAGCTGTTTTGTGTGTTGCAGTTCAGCCTCAGGGAAGGGGGTTTATCATAGGCACCAACTCTGGGGCTCAAGCACCCATGGGAAAAAAAAGTGTGTGCTCAGCACCCAGAAGCCAGCGCTTTATGTGGAATGTGACAAGTTCTGTGCTGTTAACAACTTCTTCCCTTGGGGCAAGGAGTTTGTTTGTAAACAGAGGCAGGCTGATTAAGATAACAAAAGGCTTGTCATTAAATTAAGGATAGTTAGATGATCCTGGCACTCCAGTTAAAAGATAGGATACAGAGGGTAGAAATAAAGGGTCCATTTTCAGAATGGAGAGAAGTAAATAGTGGTGTCCTCTAGGGGTCTGTGCTGGGACCCGCACTGTTCAACATATTCATGAATGATCTGTAAAAAGGGGTAAACAGTGAGATGGCAAAGTCTGCAGATGATACAAAATTACTCAAAATAGTTCAATCCAAAACAGATTGCAAAGAGTTTCAAAGGGATCTCACAAAACTGAGTGACTTGACAACAAAATGGCAGATGAAATTGAATGTTGAATGCAAAGTAATGCACATGGCAAAATATAATCCCAACTATACATACAAAATGATGGTGCCTAAATTAGCTGTTAGCGATCAAGAAAGATCTTAGTCATTTACAGTACTCTGGAAGCAATATGTTTCCGGAGTACTGCAAATTGATAAGAATCCTTCTCATTGTGCCTGTATCATCTTGAACTCCATTCTCCAGTTTCAGAAGACTTAAAAATTATCTCCAGTCATCAGTGGGACAGAAGCAACTGAATAATGCAGCTGTCCTTAATCATGGGCGGCGGGTAGGGGAAGCTGAGCCTCCCCAAACAGCCAGGCATGGCCCCGCTCACACTCCTCCTCCCAGGCCCTGCTTTGGCGATGCTGCTGGGCTCCAGGGGCTGGAGCAACGCTGCCTGCCTTCCTGGTGCCAGGGAGGCTGCAGCGGTGCCACTGTGCACTCTTCCTCCTGGCACTCTGGGGCTAGGGGTGCTGAGGGCACTCCTCAGCCTGGGGTGGAGGCCGGTCTCTGGGTTATGGGGTGCATGGAAGGGGTGGGGCCTCGGGCAGAAGGGGCAGGGCTGGAACCTAGCCTCCCCCAACCAGAGGGTTACGAGCCCATGTCCTTGAGACATTGCATCAAGACCATACCAGGGAACTAGATGTAAATAAGATGGCTGACAGTTTCACCCAGAGAGCTACAGTGAGACATAATGTCTGTAAACTGGGATGTTAGTGAAGACAGTTTGTAGGTGATTGCAATGATTTTAATATACTGTAATTCATGATAATGGAATTATGTAGTTCATAACAATTTAATCATTATTAAAATAGTAACAATACCAATGATAGGCACATTCAATAACTAGAATATGAAAGAGGTGTATAAATATTCTGAAAATAGCCCTCCCTCTTCAAAACTGGCAGAGTGCCCCTCTGTTCCCCTCCCACCCACACACCTCTTCCAAAGAACCCACTGGCAAAACCAAAAGTCTATGGGATTTAGTCTCTTCTCTTAGTACTATCCCAGAACTATAGATAAACTCTGTTGGGTAAATTCCCTCAGGAGAGGGAATTTCAGTAATTCCCTGTTTTTTAAATATTGTTTCAATGAGGTATATAAGTTGTCACACGTACACGGGCTGGGTGAGATCTGTGTTGAGAGACTGCAGTGAGTGATAATGGGGATGATGTGCCTACTTGTTATCCATATTAGTGACTTGAAAGCATAGTGAGTGTATGTTGTCTTCTCCCACAATCATATCAAGCAGTGGACGTGTTATTCTTTGACTTAAGCAAAGCTTTTGATACAGTCTCCCACGGTATTCTTGCCAGCAAGTTAAAGAAGTGTGGGCTGGATGAATGGACTATAAGGTGGATAGAAAGCTGGCTAGATCATCAGGCTGAATGGATAGTGATCAATGGCTCCATGTCTAGTTGGCAGCCGGTATCAAGCGGAGTGCCCTAAGGGTCGGTCCTGGGGCCGGTTTTGTTCAATATCTTCATTAATGATCTGGAGGATGGCGTGGATTGCACTCTCAGCAAGTTTGCAGATGACACTAAACCGGGAGGAGTGGTAAATATGCTGGAGGGTAGGGATAGGATACAGAGGGACCTAGACAAATTAGAGGATTGGGCCAAAAGGAATCTGATGAGGTTCAACAAGAACAAGTGCAGAGTCCTGCATTTAGGGTGGAAGAATCCCATGCAGTGCTACAGACTAGGGACTGAGCAGCTAGGCAGCAGTTCTTCAGAAAAGGACCTGGGATTACAGTGAACTAGAAGCTGGATGAGAGTCAACAATGCGCCCTTGTTGCCAAGAAGGCTAACGGCATTTTGGGCTGTATAAGTAGGAGCATTGCCAGCAGATCGAGGGACGTGATCGTTCCCCTCTATTCAGCATTGGTGCAGCCTCATCTGGAGTACTGTGTCCAGTTTTGGGCCCCACACTACAAGAAGGATGTGCATAAATTGGAGGGAGTCCAGCGAAGGGCAACAAAAAGCTTAGGGGGCTGGAGCACATGACTTACGAGGAGAGGCTGAGGGAACTGGTATTATTTAGTCTGCGGAAGAGAAGAATGAGGAGGGATTTGATAGCTGCTTTCAACTACCTGAAAGGGGGTTCCAAAGAGGATGGATCTAGACTGTTCTCAGTGGTAACAGATGTCAGAACAAGGAGTAATGGTCTCAAGTTGCAGTGGGGAAGGTTTAGGTTGGATATTAGGAAAAACTTTTTCACTGGGAGGGTGGTGAAGCACAGGAATGGGTTACCTAGGGAGATGGTGGAATCTCCTTCCTTTTAAGGTCAGGCTTGACAAAGCCCTGGCTGGGATGATTTAGTTGGGGATTGGTCCTGCTTTGAGCAGGGGGTTGGACTAGATGACCTCCTGAGGTCCCTTCCAACCCTGATATTCTATGAGTCTATGAAGTTCAAGAATGAATTTGGAAACTCTTACAGGGTCCTTTGTAAGGGTTTGATCCAGGGCGTCAAATCCTAAGAGCATTGCTTTCCATGCAATATTGTATCCAAAAATGTGCGAAAGTGTTAAAGCCTGACTTAATTGCAGAGTGGATATATCTCGGTCCCATCTCTATTGATTTTCATTCCTGCAGTATGCCCTGTCCACAATCTCACAATAGTGGATTTTTTTTCCCCGAGATGCTTTGCTATCCATCAGAGGGCCTTTTGCCTTTTAACCATGTATTTCTGTTGTTGCTGTTGTGATATTTGTTGACTCTCATGCTTTGATCCTTGGTTTCTTTAGAAGAAACCAAAACACTACCAACAATGCAATTCATGAGAAGGTCCAGAGGATCAGAGAGTGAGGCAATAAATTGACTTTACAATGGTTTTGATCACATGTTGCTATATAGGAGAGTGAGGTCAAAGTTGGAAGATAGGAAACTCAGGTAGGAATGACAGTGGTCAAGGATATTGATGCCCTATCAAGGAAAATATTAGCTGGTGTGTGTATATTCATATTGTATACAAACAATACATTAAAAGAATATTACCTCTAATGAGTAATGAAATGACTAATTAGGCCATCTAGTCTGACACCTTGTATTTTGCAGGAATACACGATATGGGAAAGATTTTCATAGGTTTTCAGTTAGGAGTTAGGCACCCAAATTGCACTGGGTTTTATGCCTTTGAACTGTCCCACCTCGTCCTGCCTCGGTATCATTTCCACTGATATCTCATCAGTCCTCTAAACTACAGTGACTTGGACATGTGCATATTTATTTGGTTCTCCTGAAGTTAATTAAGTATTAAGAAAAAGTGTGAGAGCAGCCACCAGCAAGAGATGGTGACCGCACTCTGAGGCCACCAAAAATTTTGTCATGAGAACCTAGTCATTTCCCATTTTGTATGTGTGCAAATGATTGTTCCTTCCTAAGTGGAGTACTTTGCATTTGTCTTTATTGAATTTCATCCTATTTACTTTAGACTGTTTCTCCAGTTTGTCCATTTTGAATTTTAATGCTATTCTCTAAAGCACTTGCAACCCCTCCCAGCTTGGTATCGTCCACAAACTTTAAAAGTGTACTTTCTATGCCATTATCTAAATCATTGATGAAGATATTGAATAGAACTGGACCCAGAATTGATCCTTGTGGGACCCCACTCGATATGTCCTTCCAGCTTGACTGTGAACCACTGCTAACTACTCTCTAAGAATGGTTTTCCAACAAGTTCTGTACCCACCTTATAGTAGGTTCATCTAGGTGGTATTTCCCTAGTTTGTTCATGAAAAGGTCATGCAAGATAGTATCAAAGGCTTTGCTAAAGTCAAGGTATACTACATCTACCACTTCCCCCTATCCACGAGGCTTGTTACCTAGTCAAAGAAAGCTATTCGTTGGTTTGACATGATTTATTCTTGACAAATCCATGTTGACTGTTACTTATCACCTTATAATCTTCTAGGTGTTCGCAAATTGATTGCTTAATTATTTGTTCCATTATCTTTCCAGGTACTGAAGTTAAGCTGACTGGTCTGTAATTCCCTGAATTGTCCTTATTTCCCTTTTTATAGAGGGGCCCTATATTTACCCTTTTCCAGTCCTCTGGAATCTCTCCTGTCTTCCATGACTTTCAAAGATAATCACTAATGGTTCAGATATCTCCTCAGTCAGCTCCTTGAATATTATAGGATGCATTTCATCAGGCTCTGGTGACTTGAAGACATCTAACTTGTGTAAGTAATTTTTAATTTGTTCCTTCCCTATTTTACCCTCTGATCCTGCCTCATTTTCACTGGCATTTACTATGTTAGACATCCATCATTACTAACATTCTTGGTGAAAACCAAAACAAAAAAATGTGACCTTTTAATTCCATTATGTATCCTACATTAAGATGATCATCCATTATTTCAGCCATTTCCACTTTCCTGTTAGCACCTGCCTTTCCTCTGCTTGGTGTATAAGTAGAGTTGTTGTCCTCTTGCATTGCTAGAGCAGTACAATATGGCCTCTCATGCGTGTTTTGAGCAGTTTACTCAAAGTGCCAAATTCTGTTTTCTGTTTCCCTTTTATAAAACAGCACAAAATACACTGAAATTAATGGAGTTGCTACACTTGGGATTTACACTACTGTAAATGAGAGCAGAATTTGGCCTTGGATATTTGTTGCTCTCCATATAAATCAATGTGACTACAGCACCCATGTTCTAATCCAAATCTATATTGAGTGAAGCGCTTTTTCTGAAAAAGTGATTTTTGACCATGTGTAATAAATTGTAACAGTTGCTTCTGACCCTGTTACGATAAATACATAATTTATCACAAGTACTAAATACAATTCTTCTGAAGTGTCTTGGAGAAGTAGTTACTTGCTCTGCATATACATTAGTGATTTTTAATATTTAAATAACTTGGTGGTTTTACTTTTTTTGTTCAAAATGCTAAAAGCACATAGAACAGGGGGCATAATCACTTGTCAGCTTTCATAACTAAATCAAAATCAATGTTTAAATAATTACAAATGGAAAAAAATCACCACAGATTAATGTATCATTATACGTTCTCTCAGAAGGTCAACACAGAAGTTTAGAAAACATGAACACAATAAAAATTGTTTTTCCACTTTTAGTTATGGGTTCCTTTTCCTTTAGTGGCTGATTTTAAAATGACATTTTTAATGGTGATGTAACAGGGTTACAGTGTCTCGGGTCCTACATAGGTATGTGGTCTAAGTCATCCTGTCGTCAGCTTCTTCAGTCCTCCATGAAGATTCAGTGGAATTACTGCTGTCATGCTGGAAAGTGAATTTAATTAGCTCCAACCAGCCTAGAAGAAGGGCTTCAAGGTTCTCTTTGGGAGTAAAGGAAACTAGGGTCGGAAATGGAAACCTTCTGGAAAAGCTAAGCTTGGGGTGAGAGGACATTAGGACAATGTTTATTAGGATGCTATTAAGTAAGTTTCCAAATTATTAAAAGAAAATACTGGAAGGAGGTATGTTTGGCCACTGGGTTTATACTTTATCCAGAGCAGGGTGGGTGCTCTTTCTGTATGAAAGGGGTTTATAAACATTCTGAGTAGCTGTTTCTAGCAATAATAGCAGAAATAGCTAATGTAATACAAGAGTTTAAGAAGTATTTGTATATACACTGGTGTTCGGCATTGTTATAATAACAGCTGAGGAATTTGTTGCATTTTTTTTTGGAACAGCCACCATTTTTCTACTGAATTCCATAGAATCCTTCAGTGATCAAAGAGCCAGGGAGTGGAAGATCTGGGAAAGCACTGTGAACACACTCTGGCATTTCAAGCCTAAACGCACCCTTTGCCCTTCACAGATCATTATGGGTCTCTGATACCTTGTGATGGATGAAGCAGAAGCAAAAAGGAAATTCAAGCAAGGATTTCAAACATCATAAGGACCCTTAAAATCCTATTCTGCAGCCTTGGTTGAGGCTATGAAATCACTCTTCACTTCTGCTGCTCTAGGAGCTGCTAAATCTCACCCTACAAAACTTTCCTGCACATAATTTTGTCACTAGTGCTTCCACCCTGCCTCAGAAGCCAGTTCTAGCTGATGTGAGGAACAATCAGCCCTCTTCTTGGAAACATCAGCCCTCTTCTTGGATGCCCTGCCTGGACAGCACAGTAACACATTTCTGCTCTTCACATAGTTCAGCACATCAGACAAGATCCGTTAGGAGACAAGGAAGGAATGTGTCATCACCTGTGATTTACTGCCATGCCCACAGTGCTGTTCAAAGATGTCACCCTTGTGACAGATATTAACACTGCTTTTTGAGGGAAACTTACATCCACCCAAAGCATACCATAATCTGGCCTACTATCAAGAAACATTCTCGGGCCACAGTGGAGCCTGCCAAGGTAATTGCTTAGGGTTTAGCCTCCCATTTCTGAGCTAATTGGAGCAGTAGCTAAGAGTTGATGCTAAACACAGCAAATCCCTCAGATCTGTTCATAAAATTGAGACAATGCTGATGGTAACAATGGCTGGCAGCCTCCTATCTAAAAGTGTTCTGTACTTTTTTTGGGGGGGGGATCCTTAATTACACTGTACAATTTTGAGCTTCATTGGTTGTTTGTATTACCAGAGTGCCTAGGAGTCCTAGTCATGGACCAAGAGGCCATTGTACTAGGTGCTGTACAAACACAGAACAAAAAAATGGTCCCTGCCCCCAATAGCTTACAATCAATATATAAAACAAGGGACAACAGATGTGGGAGTACAAGTAAACAATGAGATACTATTGGTCAGGATTGTAGGCAGTAGTTTCGGCACTCCAGTGGCCTAGTTGTTGTTGAGTGTTTTGTAGGCATGATGGTATAGGAGGGTTTGAAGGAGGATAATGTGTTAGTTTTGGAGATGTTTATGGGGAGTGCCTCAAGTATGAGGGGTAACAAGGGAGAAAGTACAGTGGTGTTTTTTTGAAATTTTAACATGGACAATGGAGGCTGGCATTTCCCCCTGCCTTCTACTGTTTCTCTCTGCCAGGAATGAGGGGAGCTAAAGCCATGTGACCTGCCAGCTGTCTACAGACATGAGCAAGTATTCCATAGACCTCAGCTTGGGAAGTTCTGCTGAAGTTCATTTACAGATCAAACCTCCAGCTTTCTTTTACTCAGTAAAATGCATATAGACAAGTTGCACAAATAACTCTACACTTAAAACCAGTTGTTTTCAGGGTTAAAATATGCTCAAATTGAAGTGATTTTTATCAAACGTAAAAGTTATTGGAAACCTCAGTTTCTTATATGGTACCTTTAAAACTATACCTAAGTGGAATATTTTTGCTTTAGATCCAGAAATAAAAACTTCTAGCATTGCTTCTTATTAGAATTTTTCCCCTTAGGCTTTGTCTTTATTAGCAGCTTAAGAGTATATTTAGTACTGTCATATGTGAAATCTCTTCTGTTTGCTAAACTAATATGGGATAAAATGTCCTTTTTTTTACAGTGTTACTCATTCATTCTATAAAAATGAAAGAAACTACTCTAGTGTGGATATAGAACAATTCACTATTTTTACGGCAAAAGGAAGGTGACAATACATATCCCTTAGGCACCCCAGGGTATTATGTCAGAGTCATTAGTATAATTGATATCCATATAAAGTGTTGTATCAAACATGATTAAAATGTGCAATATATTATGGAGGTTCCAGCTGCTTTGCAGTAATTTTTCTTCAGATAGATATATCTTAACTTCCTTTGTGGGGAAAAAAATAAAATCATTTCAGTAGAAAGCATCATCTTTTCTTTCTTTACTAATTTAAGGCTCCACTTGTGAAAGACTTATTATCCTATCTGTGACTTTTCCCATGTACTCTGAGATGCACATATACTGTATGTGCACTCATGCAACAACAAATTACCAAGAGAATTCTGTGTTTTATGAAGACTCTTTATTAAGGATCATTTCAACAGACTGCTAATAGGCACCAGAAATTCTTGCAATAGAATAAGATAGTTTCTTGATGGCAATTTATACTTTGTTAAGAAACCTAAACACACAGACACATACTTGCTCACACCTGGGCAATGAGGCTGCTTTGCTGTTCCTGAGAAATAGGGGTCATGCAAGATCTCTAGACAGGAGTTTTAACTAGTTCTTTTATCTTATTTCCGGTAGCATGAGCCTTAACTTCTAGCTTTAGAAATAGTTTCTCCATTTTCATATGCCAAAAGACAACCCTTTCTTCAATCGTCTCTCCTTTAAAATCTACTCTTTCCATAGAGACTTTGAGCAAAAATCACCCAGAAAAACAAACTATTTTCAGTTGTTGGCCCCAACTGGACAGTTTGGTGTACTCTGTGCCTATAATGTATTGTCTGTCTAGTTTGGATCACAAGCCCTTTGAGACAGAACCTTGTCTACTTGTGTATAGCTCTGAGCACATGTCATCTCAGTAGATAAGTCCTATAGTTACTTCATGTTTCTTGTCACAGTCATGTGAGTTCAGAAATAAAAACTCCACACATTGTTTTTCGCTAAATTAATGGTTTGTAACTGTGTCAAATGTTAACTGAGGGCTCAATTTTTCCATGCTTAGTGTCTGTCTGAGGCTCAATTTTCTTTTTTTATTTCAGTTAAAATAGTTAAGCTGTAGAAAATACATTGCTTTATATACATTAAGATGATTCTTATAACCATTTTATTGACGTTCTAGGACCAGTTTAGTTGGGAGCAGGGACTTGAAATGTATCAGGGATGTGCCTTGTTCCATCGCTGTGAAAATTCACCCAAATTTTGACCAAGTTACAAGCCACTGAGAAAGTTGCAGTTGCCACATGCTCAGTAGAGACTTATTAGTCTGGCTGAAAAATATTCCATCTGTAGTGAGTTTGCTCCAGCCCAGAGGTGCAGGGACTAAGCTATTTCCCTGCAATTGCTCCTTCTCCAGAGGCTGCTGTGGTGGCGCTGGGCATGGGAATGGAGAGCAAGGAGACAGTCTGCTGAGCTCTGTGTCCTCCCTGCTGGCTGGCCCCAAGGTAGTGTGGAGGAGGAGGAAGCTGCCTGATGTGAATACAGAGAGGTGAGCAAGGGGGACAGGAGGGAAGATAGAGAGTAGAGGGAAGCAGGGTGGGGAGGAGCCCAGGTAGAGGGGATGTGATCTGGGGCACGGTGGTGGATAGGAACCAGAATGTGGGAGATAGATGGGAACAGAGCAGGAAGAGAGCCGGGATGGTGCAGATAAAAGGGAAGAGACAGGCTAGAGGGACAGGGGCAGAAGTTCTATAACACTAGAGACACGCTCCTCCAGAGTCTGGAATTGAACCCAGGAGTTCTGAATCTTCTACGTTCTATTGCTATCCACAAATAGACTATTACTGCTACAAGTTACTGTTAGCTGAAGTGGTAGAGGTCTGTGCTGTGGAGCTAAAGGTCTGGACCAGAGGTTCCCAAACTTTTGTTGTTGCTGAACCCCACTTCAGAGATTCATGTCCCATGCATGCCCCCCTTTTAATGAGGTTTTCGAGGAGGAGTACCCTGTACCCATGGGGACCAGGGTGGGGTGCCCAGTACCACAGGGGGTTGGGGTACTAGGTATATGGCAGTTGAGGAAATCTTCCACTCCCTGCTGCAGTCAGACAGTCTTGTCTGCCAGGACCTGGCTCCCTGCCTGCCTCGCTCCCCACCTGTGCCGGGGAAGTGAACAGGGCAGCACAGAAGGGCCAGATTTAAGAGGGGAGTTGAAAAATGGACCCATGATTACTGGCCCCCTGCTGGACAGGACCCCCTGCTGACTTCAGCCATTGAGCATGGCCCCTTTTGCTTTCCCTGTGCAGACTCTGACAGGGCAAGTGAATGGGGCAGTGTGCCCTGGCACTGCACTGAAAGGAAGGGGCTCTGTACTCTTGGGGTGTAGCCTTTCTGCTCATAGAGTCTCTGCCAACATCCCCAGCACAGGAGCATAATTGCTGGTTGGTGGCAGCTGCAGCAGTAGGGAAGTGAAGTGGGCATAGAGCCTGGTCCCAGCTGCTGAGACCCTCTGCACAGAGCCTTGTCTTCTTCCCCTTCTAGATGGAGACCCCTCCTGACTCCAGCTTTTCAGTGTCTTTTTGCCCCCTGATAACCTTATTGCTCCCCCCAGGGGACCATGCTCCACAGTTTGGGAACCTCTGTTCTGGATCCTGCTGAGGATCACTATGGCTCCCTATGATAGTATTGTGACAGGTTGGTTCACAGAAGCCCCCTTGGGGCTGCCAACTGATTTGCCAAGACTACTTCTGTCCCTGCCAGCTTGGGACTCCAGAGCCCTGCCTTGTTGTGCCAGACACGCTTGCCGGCCACAAACAGACCCAGGTCTGAACCATGTCCCACAAACTGCAAACTTAACTGAAAGCAGCTTAAGAAGTGTTCCTGTCTTTAACACTCAGATGCCCAACTCCCAATGGGGTCCAAACCCCAAATAAATTTGTTTTACCCTGTATAAAGCTTATACAGGGTAAACTCAAATTGTTTGCCCTCTATAACACTGATCGAGAGATATGCACAGCTGTTTCCTCCCCCCAGGTATTAATACATACTCTGGATTAAATAATAAGTTAAAAAGTGATTTTATTAAATACAGAAAGTAGGATTTAAGTGATTCCAAGTAGTAACAGACAGAACAAAGTGAATTACCAAGCAAAATAAAATAGAACACGCAAGCCTATGCCTAATACAGGTAAAATCTCACCCTCAGATGTTCCAAGAAGCCTCCTTTTACAGACTAGTCTCCTTCTAGTCTGGGTCCAACAATCACTCACACCCCTGTGGTTACTGTCCTTTGTTCCAGTTTTTCAGGCATCCTTTGGTGGGTGGAGAGGCTCTTTCTTGAGCCAGCTGAAGACAAAATGGAATGATCTCCCCTGGGTTTAGACTCTCTTGTGGGTGGACACCCCTCCCTCCCCTTGTGTAGTATTCCAGCTACAAGATGGAGTTGTGGAGTCACATGTCCATGCAAGACTCAGAACTTACAGGTAGCAACCATGGTTTACATGCTACCTTGAAAGTCCACAAGTAGACTTCTTACATGGATTGGAGCCTTCCAAGATCCATTGTCCGTTAAGTGTTTCTTGATTGGGCACTTAATTTGCCCATTCCTTTCTCAGGAAGCTGAGCAAATGCTTTACTAAGGTTACTTAAAATCAAGCAAGTACACAGCCAATATTCATAACTTCAAGTACAAAAATGACACATACATACAAATAGGATGGATATATTCAGTAGATCATAACTTTTACAGAGATATGTTACATGGTATATGTAGCATAAAACATTCCAGTTAGGTCATATTTTTATATAAATAAATAAGCTAGCTAGCATAGCATATTCCCATAAAGCATTATGGGGTGCAACATCACAAGGATTTACAGCTTTCAGGTTTTTTATGAAGAAAACTACACTTAAAAAAATTAAGGTTGCAAAGTCAAGCTCTCAAAAGATAGGAAATGTGAGGATTAAGGCTGCCATAATTTGGCTCTGTAACAGGGTCAGCACCCACCTCTGGTGAGCACCTCCTCTAATTGGGTTTGGGTGTGTCTGTGGTCTTTAAACCAGTCCAGTCCTGGCATGGGGCTGTATCCCCACAACTTCCTCCCTGGAGACACTATCTTCCTGTAGCCCTCCCCAGGTTCAGTCCCTGCAGCCAGCAAGAAGCTCCCTCAATGCTCACCTGGTCCCTGCAAACAGACTGTCTTTGGCTTAGTCCTAGCAGCCAGCCAGCAGCCTCTCACTCCCCAAGTCCCTGACAGCAGATTTAGCTGTCTGTAGTTCTGCTGCTCTTCCACCCAGGTACACAGTCCTTTCTTCTCCAGCTCCAATCAGCAACTAACTGCTGCTCTGTTCTGCAACTCCTTTTATATGGCCCTCCTGACCCCTGATTGGCTGTTCCAGCAGCTCCTCTGTTTGGTTGTTTCCTCACAACCACTCTAGGCCACTTGGAGGACCTCTCCACTGCTCCTTTCTTGGGATGGGTATGGCAGAACCCTGCGGTCTCCCTTTGGGCCTAGTCCCCCTCATCACACCCCTCTCCTCCCCAGTAGGATTGAGGTGGTAGTTCTACTACTGTCTCTTGTCCTGCTTTAGCAAGGTCTTCTTTCCCTGATCTCTCTGTCTCCAGAAAGTGTTTTTCTCTGTTCTTTTGCCCCCTTTAGTCAGGGTCTGCTCTCCCAGGTCTCTCTTACCTGGAGAGCATTTAAGAGCCCTTATAGTTCACCTTTGTCCCCTGGACTTCGGGGTCTCTGCACACCACAGCCTATCTATCCCTGTACACTGAGCTTCCATCTTGAGGTCACATACTAAGTGGAGCAAGGTCTTTTTTTCCTCCTCAGCAAACTGGAGATGTGTGGCCAGCTGCTGTCTCCGGCACTTGAAATCCTTCACTTCATGCTCCGTTGACTCCCATTGCTTGGTTAGCTTGTCAACACTTAGGAGGGAACTTGTAGAACTGGCCTACCCTACTTTTTTCCCTTGGGGCATCCCTGTCTGAGCCCCTACACTAACCTGTTCACTGTGAGGTCCAGCCTGGGTTCCCACCATAACTGGCTGATCTTGAAAATCTGTCTGTGTCCCAGCTGTATCCCACTGCTCCTGGGATTCTGTCTGGGTCATTTAGGAGAGAAAAATCTGGTGCAAGGACCAGGGGATAATTCTTGTTTTGAGCAGGCGGGGAGACCTCAGTTAACCCTCACAGCTGTTTTTCCAAGCTCTCTTCACATGGCTGGCCATGCCCTGAATTGCATTTGAAGGACTGCCAAAACATTTAGAATGGTTTGGGCCATGAAATCTGTACAAGAATTAGGAGCTTCAATCATATGTGCCCTATGAGTTCAGAGAGGATTGTGCCCACCTGTTGGATGATTACCTTGTCTCAGTGGGGGTGGAGAGAGTTTTTGCCAGGCCTGAAGGGAAAGGAAGTCTTGCTGCCTCATTTTTCACCCCCACCCCCAAATCCAACAAGTTCTCATACAGCATTTTTCTTTCTTTGCCTACCTGTAAATTTCCATTTCACTTATTGTCAATGGAAATATTTTTCATTGGTTGGTGTGTGTACAGTGAAATCGACTTTTACCAACACTTAGCGATAAAAATGGAAACCTTCCTAACCTAAATATAAGTTTGTTGGCTGTAGAGCAGAGCCATGCTGCTTCTGCTCTCCTGTTCCCTATGCTGTGTGAGGCAGCGGTGTTCCCTTCCCTGGCAGGCCTGCCAAAGCCTGTCCCCCTGTAGGCATTTAGCATCCGACATTTGCCTTTTTGTTTCTCTTACCTTGCTAGTACTGCTGTTAAATGCTATAATTATTCTCTTCTACTTTATTGTATTTTAGAATGGATGCTGACAGAAAGTCACTTTGTAACAGGTCCAAGTGAGAATGTCTGTTACAGTCCACTCTGTTTGACCCCCACATGTCAGCTCTGAATGGATGTGGCATTATGTTGTACAGGAGAGGAGTCTGTGTCAATAAGGGACGTGTTAAAAAGAAAACACTTAATCGACAGTAATAGAGCTAGTTGAAAAACATTGGTAAAACTGAAATAAAATGTCGCAAAATGTTTGAGTCTTGTTTTCCATTTTCCAAACACTGTAGCCACCTTACATGGCAGTATTACACACTTACCGTTTATGAATGATGACCCATTCTGCTGTAGAAACCAGGCTACTGTGGGTGAGATAATAATATGGGCAACAAGTAGAATGAAGAGAAAATGGAGGAAAGGAACAGCAGCATATCGCGCATAATGGCAGTCCGTTAGGGACTTTTGGCATTGCTCTATCGTGCAGCGTGGCATTTTAGCCCCTACTTAAATAACTGAATGTTGCCTGTGCCTTCGTGGTGGGATGGTTAGAGACACTATTGTAAATATATATTGAAATTGTTTTGCAGTGCTGTATAAATGCTGAGTTACTGTGAGATGACAGTGGTATAACAGCAGCACTTAAAATGTGAATTTTCTCTTTATATGACTAGTGTTATTGATTCTGGACAACCTCTTTCCAGCCAGCATAGTGCCTTTCCCCATCCTGTAGCGATTGCACATACACAACAGTTTCCTAAGGAGATCTCTGGTTTCCTGAGAGCGGTATAGCCCTCTGCTAAATTAGGTAACCTAATTTCAAATCTGGGGCTTCTGGGTTTGCTATGAATAAAGTAGCGCAAGTCTGCACAAGATTGTATAGGGAAAAGGATGGATTATTTGCCATGGTGGTGTTGTGTATTCTGTACAGTAAGTACTTAGATGCATCCATGTTTCTTTTTAACCTTAGTCCTAGTCAAATTTATAGCACCACTTGTGTAGGTGAAAAAAGCAATCTGCAGGTCAGGTTCAATGGAAAAAGAATTGGGTAAGTGCACTTATGCTCATACAAGTCTTTATTACTAAGTCTTTGTTTTCAAGAAAGAAAAATCCATACCACACAGCTTCAATGCAAATTCTGGAGCTTAGAGTTTTTAAAAGATTATCATACAGAACATTTCCATCGGCCAAGGTAATTAACAATTATCTTTCAGCTGTATCCTTCATTCAACTGATTATTCTTTCAAATTTATTTTCAGCCTCAGGACTTATTCACAAATGTATGATCTCCAAGGAAAAATTATTTTTAAAACAACAATGGATTTTTGCCTATCCAAATTCTAATGCATGCCCCTCTCAGAATTCAGATTGTTTTGTACACACAATAGCAACTAAATGTCCAGATGGGAGCTTTGGAAAACAACCTGTGTCTGTGTTAGATGACATACCTTTCACATTCAGGTGAAAGCCTGAATTTCACAAACATGAGAACATACATTCATAGTCCACTTGGAAATCAGGGCTCAAGAATAAAACATACTTGATTACATTGGTTTCATTTTAAAAAGTCAAACCCCAAAAGGCTTTACTACCTGGGTGTGTGCTGATGAAATATCATGACTCTAAAGACTATTTAATATTCATAGGAAGTCTGAAATAATGCATGACTTTCTAGAGTAATGTTAGATGATGTATGGTAGTAAACAGTATCATTTACACGGAACCTTAAAAATTATTGACAAAGACAAGTTCCTAAACACTGACTAAACCTTGTATTTGTTGTTATGATTTCTTGGTTTTATACTTCAAGCAGACTTTCAATTAACTGCACTGTATTCAGAGTAATTATTCATTTATTATAGTCAGTTTAGATATGGTAAAGATTAGACGAGTAAAACAAATCATTCCAGTGACATAGGCTAGTGATACATTGTTGTTGTTCCGATTTCTTTGCCTCGTGCATAAGAAAGATTTATAGCATCCGTTTATGAATGCTAAGACTGATTCCTTGTTAGTCTGTATTTTTATAGGTGCATATTTGCTAATAGAGAGTGTTCTGGTTAACTAAGAGACTATCTAAATTACGTAAAGTCATATTTTTTTCTTTCCCCCCAGAAGTATAATCATTCCTAGATTCAAGCCAAGAGAATGGGGATTTGTCTGGCATTCATACTATGTATGTCTATTAATGAAAGAAATAATAGGTAATATGATGCACAACTATACTAAGATAACATGTATTGGATGGCGGAAAGTTAATGGCATGAGGCAAAGCAAAATGCTTTGTCACTCGAGATGTGTGGTTTTTCCAGTGTACTGTGACTGCATGCCCTGCAGTGTGTCATCTCACTTATAAAAGGGTTTTACATGCTTATAAAAGTGTGTTAAATATTGCTGAAGTTTATTTTATGCATTATGCATAAAAGTTGTCATTAGGATTTAACAAAGCAGCTTGCAGAGAAAGATTAGAAATAAAATCTCTGTATACAAAAATGATTTGGATGGTTTAGCTAGATGGTACTGACTTTAAAAAAATTAACATTTCATTTACTGTTCTGAAATGTTCAGAAAAAGAAGGAAAAACATCTCTAACTGAACAGAGTGAAATATATGTTATAGCAGTGCATGGTAGGATGCCTATTACAGAAGTTCTTCCAGCATTTACATTATAAATCCTATTTATTTGGCATAACACTCATAATTTCAAATCACATTTGGCTGTAACTTGGCAAAGTCTTCAGCAAAGAAATTCAGTTTGTGTGTGTATTCACATATATGTGTAGACTGTATTGCATACATACACGTGTGTGTACAGGCACATTGCTGATATATATAAGCAATAATTGTAGAATTATCTTGCCTTTTTTGTTCCGCTGTCCTAATCATGAGTTTTAAAGGAGATTATAGATGGGATTTTTCAAAAGCACTCAGCACTGGCCTAACTGCTACCATTTAAATTAATCATGAAAGTTCCATTGACTACAATGGGAGTAAGTAAGTTCAATGAAACTCCTACCCTACTAATTGATTTTGATGGGGCAAGCTTTTTGAACAGCCCAGATTTCTACATTTTTTTAAATGACCAGAAAAACTTTTTAATCCTTTTCAATTAATAGCAAAGACCCTTTAAAATGAGAGGGTATTTTTCATATTAAATTAAGGTATACATATGTAAATGCCCCAGATGAATATTACAGGTGGTGTAGAATGGTGGTAAGGTAAGTACACAGGTATGTATGTTGATAAGCATACAGAAAAATCAACTGGCAATCATAAAAATAATCAATATTTTCAACAGTATTGTTTTTATTTCTGTTGCACTTATCATATTTTCAATATATATTTTAAGTAATCAGATGATTTTCTTTAGTGGTATTGCCCTACACATGCGGCCCTGGCCCTGTGTCTGGTATTATCTTACAATAACTACTGGTAAAAGGTAGAAGAAAACTTTAACTGTACCATTTGTACAATGCAGTTTTAGGCTGAATCAACTCAGTAATTCATGTCTTGTTTATTTGATCCTAGGCTGATTTTGCATTTGATTTTTAAATTTGCTTTTGTAGGTAAACATGATGCCAGCCAAGAAGCATCACATGAGAGATTCTCTCAGGTGTTCAGTGAAATGTCACTTTGTAGCCTACATGATATGTAATATTACTTTCTAGAAAGAAAGGGAAGAGTAGTTGGAGATTATTTTCCCTAGGGAAAGATACAACTCTTTGCTCCCCAGTGTGTCCCTCGGAACTGCAACAGTGTCTATGTCACCGAAATACCACCCTATAAAGTGGATCTTCTAGTAATGGCATCACTAGTCTGTCAATGTTGTAATGTTTGCTCAAGGTTAAGAATCTACAGGGCATTAAATCCAAAGGTGATTCCTTATTGAGGCTGTTGGGTACTGGCTGAAACCCTACAGTCCTCTCAGGTTCCCAAACTAATTAATACAGCCTGCAGGACTCTTGTCATTGCACAAGATTCTTCCGAAGTCCTGGCCTAGGCTGAGGAAGCATAAAATTGTCTGCTGACTGCACCATAAATACCACAATCAGAACCACTGGCTGGGGCAGCAGTACATCTCAGGATATTGATCCAGAAAACCAAGATCCTTTTGGTCTGAGATTTCACTTGGACCCCAATTTGGCAACTCAGTTCTCTTTAGCAATGTGCAAAATCTCATTGACATCAATGGAATATAGGCCTGTACTTAAACATGTGCTTAAATGCTTTGCAGCATAGGGAGGGACTTGAGCACATGCTTAAATATTTAGCTGAAATTAAGTCTTGGATTTGAGTTGGGGAAGACTTGCATCCCCCACTCAAACTTCAGATTTGGGATTCCATTTCAGGGGTTGTGTCCTGTGGATGCAGTTTCCAATGGCCAGTGTATGTTATGACTTGTGTGATGTTACAGAAATACCTTCAATTAACTTCAGTTTGTTAAGCACTGTCAGTAACCATTGCTATACAAAGCCTGGTGGTTTACTCAAACCTTACTCTGCTTTTGCTTCTTCACTTTTCTGGATGTTAATGAAGGCTGATTATTCACAGACTTATGTGGCACCACTAAGCTTGTTCCAGGTAAATGCCTGCTTTGCTTGATCATGTACTGCACTTCTCGTTTCTATGCTGTAATTTTAAACCAATAAGAATGTTTTTATAAAAAGTCCATTTACACCAGAAAAGCAAGACAATTTAAGATATAGGTTACCATGGGTAATATCCTATGACGTTGAGGTTTTGCAACATATATTACACTTGAGTTGTTCATTGTTTTGAGTTTCCCCTAATGGAGGACGATTTAGGCTACAGCATCCCCCAGTAGGCACAATAGATGGGATAAAGATGTTTCTAATAGCTTTATTCACATCTACTGTAAGCCAGTCGTTGCTTACAGACAGCCCCCCCCCCCCCATCTGAAGCAAATACTCACCAGGAACTACACACAACACAACAAAAAGACGCAAAAGAATAAATGGACACAAATCAGACATCAAGAATTATAACATTCAAAAACCATTAGGAGAACACTTCAATCTCCCTGGTCACTCAATAACAGACTTAAAAGTGGCAATTCTTCAACAAAAAACCTTCAAAAACAGACTCCAATGAGAAACTGCAGAACTGGAATTAATTTGCAAACAGGACACCATCAAATTAGGCCTGAATAAAGACTGGGAGTGGATGGGTCACTACAAAAACTAATTTCCCTCTGCTAATACTTACACCTTCTTGTCAACTGTTTGAAATAGGTCACGTTGATTGCATTGGCCTCATTAGCACTACAAAAATGATTTTCCCTCCCTTGTCAACTGTTGAGAATAGGCCACTTCATTGAATTGGCTTGTTAGCACTGACATGTGCTGTGAATTTATATCTGCCTACTGTATTTTCCACTCCATGCATCTGATGAAGTGGGTTTTAGCCCACAAAACCTTTTGCTCAAATAAATTTGTTAGTCTCTAAGGTGCCACAAGGACTCCTCGTTGTTTTTGCTGATACAGACTAACACGGCTACCACTCTGAAATAAATCAGACATTACTTTTAATGCAGCTTTTGATTTTGTTCAGTACCTTCTTGAGTCAGGTACTTTGCAGCATATTTAAGACTTTTTGTTAGTGCATTTTGAATAAAACAGATCTAAATGGTTTCACTTTAAAGCAGTTATTTTTATGGAAATGTCTGCTATCTAATACCAAGGAGGCTATTAGAATATAGTTATCAGAGGATTAGATGGCTTAGGATACTGAGAATGGGATTTGAAGCTTTTCACCCCAAGTTACAAGTCCATATTCCACCTGGGCTGAGTAATGACCACAAGTCCTGACCATAGCTGTTCTGGGGTCTATATATGAATGAGTTCTTGCCAGAGTCAAATTTCTAGGATGAGATTCTGGTTATTGGGCCACTTTTGCACCCTCCTGATCCTGTGTTACTCCAGGAACTGGAGAGGCCCCCAGCATAACTTAAACAGTCCAGTGGGTCTATCTGAATTATGGCAGCCTCCTTGGTATACCCTATGGGCTGTAGTACTGTTTGGAATCTCCATAGTGCTGCGGCCCAGCCCATGACATGTTCCCTTCACCAGCACTTGTGAAGGGGTCCTTGGAAAGCAGCCTTCTGATTGTCTTCCGTCAATGCCTGTGACAGGAGGATTCTCCCTTATCCAGAACCAGCATTTTCAGGGCCCCATTATGTAGCTCAGGCCCTTTTAACTAGCATAAATGTGCTGGAGTGGGTGTGGGAATCTTACCTCTTGTGCTTTACATCACAAAACTCATCATTATGATCAGACAAGTACTGAGTAGGTCATCAACATGAATTCCCCTTGCAGTTTCTGGAAGTGGTCCTTTTCAAGCAGCATTGAGAGACATTGCTAAGATGTTGTAGGAAGGTTGCGGCTATTGTGGCTCTTGTCTTGTTTTGTAAGCAATATTTTAGAGTGCCTAGTAAATAACATCAGCTTCTTTAGACTCACTATGGTCTGTTTTGTAAAAATGTTCAGACAGTTTTGGAAAATATTTATTTGTAACCCATGTATTTGAGAAGTAGATACAGAGTTAAAAGGGACCACAAGGGCTATCTAGTCTAACCCTCTGCCAAGATACTGAATTTATGTCATGTCTAAACCATCCACGGCAGATAGCTATCCAGCCTCCTTTTGAAAACCTCCAGTGAAGAAGCTTCCAAAACCTCCCAAGGCAGCCTGTTCCATTGTCCTACTGACCCAAGAATATAACAACTCCAAAGATGTCATTACAGAAGAGAATTTCAAAGGAACAAATAGGAGTTGGATGCTTTAGGCCCCTTTGAAAATCTCCACCTCCATGGATGTTTGATTTGCTACATTACCTTGTAAGAGTTCATCTGGATTTTTGATAAGACATGTGGCAGTGACACTTTACAGCATTACTTAACCAAAATATTATTTAGGGAATAAATGTGTTAATTCAATAATTAATTATTATTCAGTAACTAAGGGAATGGGGGAGGAGGGTCTGCTGTAGAGCCAGTAGACAGACCCTGCTACTGCTTTGCAATCTGAGAGGGAGGCTTCCCTTTCTCCCTCCCTCACTGCATGGAATGCACCTACACACAACCCATTATTTGGGCTTTGTAAGGGGATGAGAGTTTGCCCAACCATTAATTTAACCATTTACATTGTTTGAGGATTGAAAGGCCAGATCACCAGGTGAATGAGAGCAGCACTTGGTAGAACTGAGGAGAGAGTGGGAGGTGGTTTTCTGGCCTTCTGAACCTTGGGACTTGCAGGGGACAAAACAGCGCCCAACACAAATTGAGGCAGCCTCAGGCTTTTCGAACTGCGCTAGTGCGTAGCAGCTGCCATAGAGCTGCTCCATCAACCATGATTACTCTTTGGCCATACCTCCTTCCTGGCCCTGGTCTTTCCAGAATTTTCCTGATGATGAGGTGGGTGGGGGAGGAGATGGTGTAGGGATAGCTATGCCAGCTGAAAATTGTTACACCAGGGGAATTTCCTCTCCCAGCTGTGCATTAAGATAGCTTTAAATCCTCTTTGCACTGCTAGACTAGCACAAAGGGGACTTCACAATATTTTAAAGCAATTTAGTTATTTCTATAGGGTTTTCATAATTATTTTAACAGAATTGCTTTGCTCTGCTTGAACCATTTATTTTTATTTTTTGTCTTCCTTTCATTTCTTTTGCTAATCAGACATTTTTTGTATTCTGCGAAAGAGAGAAACTTGCAGCAATCAGTGTTATGCCTTGCAATATCTTTTTTTGTGAAGTGGAATTGTCGCCTAACAAAAAGCGGAGATTACCCTCAGCTGCTGTATATTTACCAGGATATAGATGGTCAAAAAAGGTCTTAACAGCTGTAGCTTTTGCCCTAAAGCAGTGACCCAGTTGCATATGTGTCATGGAAAGTGCTTGCAATTCCCCCCCACGCCCCACAAAGCATAAGTAAGTAGGATGGTAAAAACAGCTTTGAGTAAATTATGCAATTGTTGGTGTTAATTTTCATAGTATTATAATCACCTTTCTGATTGCACGATAATAAATAAAGACTCAGAGTCAAAAATAGCAAAATCTATTTTTCCTTTTTTCGTGTGTGTGTGTGTGAGAAAGAGAGAGAGAGGCTTTTTTCACAAACCAAGTACTAAGAGAAGGAAGCGATGGGAGTTCAACAGAAGGAACTGTTTAACCTGGAAATACAGTTATTCATCCTTTGCTTGAGGACAGGATGGTTCATTTTGGCCCTGGTGCTGTGCCACTGAAGTTAATGGAAGTAAAGTCATTGATTTCATTTGTAGCAGGATCAGTTCCCTCATGACATTTCCTTAAAGTTGCGTGTACACCAAGGTTAATCTTTTTCTTGTGTGTTTGTACAGCATCTCGCACAGTAAGGTCTGGTTCAAGACTGGGGCTACCATAATACAAATTAATAATAATAATAATAATAAATTTACTTACACAGATTATTGGATCAATAACTGCAATTAGTAGGTAGCAATTACCCCTTAGATAAGGAGGCATTACAGGTTCTTCTGGTTAGGTAACAAATTATATCTGCCAATACTGTAGAAACAATTGGATTTCTGCTATAGCAACAGGCATGTGGCTGTGGCATTTAAAACTGCATTGTCAAGGTCTGTTGAGGGGCACCATAATAATAGCTTTAGTCTTCATGGGTCCCTTCCAGCACTGTATCTATTAAAAGTCTTATTGCCACATTTCTCAGGGGTAAAGTTTGTCTCCATGCAGAGCATGCACAAGGCCTATACGCTGCTCTGTGCCTTCGCCACAGGACAATTCAGATTATGCAGACCCCGCTAAAACAATCTACACATAAGGAATGTACAAACCTATTTCAGCCCAGCTGTTGATTAGATGATGCAGAGTTACCCTACTACTGCAGATCTGAGATTTGGAGATAAATTCCATTACCCGGCGTCTGCATAATACTTTTATGACAGAGTGTACCAGGCCTTCGATGCTCCATGGTCCTTCCATACCCTGCCCCAGGAAAGGAGCAGCAAAGATGGGTCCTCCAAGCCTGCTTAGAGAGGCTGCACAGAAGCAGCCAATCAGAGCCAAGCAGGCTTAGATAAAAGGAGTTGCAGGACCTTAGCAGGTCAGTTCCTGGCTGGGACCAGAGGTGCAAGGAAGGGTGCTTCTCTTTGGAAACAGGAGCTTGATTGGCTGCATTTGCTCAAACTAGAGGAGAGAGGACCTGAGAACTTTAACCTTGAGGTAAGGGGTGAAGATAAAGGAGCCAGGTGGGAAGAGGCGCATGGAAGAAGCAGCAAATTACTGAAGGGAATGGTATATGTCTGTATATACAGAGTCCCTGGGTTGGAACCTGGAGGAGTTGGTTGGCCTGGATTCCCCAGCTCCGAGAAGGGGACAAGGCTCGTTTAGAAGCCCAAGCAAAGAACTGAATTTAAAGGCCCCGGAGCTGGGGCTGAAGACCCTGGTGAGAGCAGACGGACAATTTTCTTTGATTCTTTGTTATCTTGGAAAGTGGTCACTTTGACTGTGTGACCCAACTAGAGGGATGAACCACTGAAGACAGGGCAAGGGAGGTTGACAACCTGCAGGCAGCGCCATGAGTGGGAAAAGGCCTGCAGTATACCACACAGCAGCAGGAGGTGCTCAAGAGGTGAGTGTCCCCCATTACAACTTTCCATACAGTTCCTTTTCTAGGACCTTGTGCACTGGGATAGGGGTAGTGTGAACTGAATTTTAATTAGAAGCAGATAGGAGTGTAGGTAGAAAATTATCCTGCACACAAATACAAAATAACTTGGGGCTCAATGCTGAGTGCTTTGACCTCATCCAGCAAAGCATCTAACCACTTGAGTAGTTTTGTGGGATTAGGTTAGGCATCTTGCAGGATCAAGCCCCTGTAGAAGTACTAGGTACTTCTAGTTTATAAGGTAGTTACTAGTATGATAGTTGTTATGGAGGTGCCAGTTGTGGCTTCATGGTTTATGCTGAGTTGAATATCATTTGGGTATGTTGGAAAAGAGCATAATTGGCTTAAATATACTCCGCTAAATAATTTACATGTTCTTCTTGTATATTATAAGCTATGTTTTCATGTAGGCACTAAACTATTTGTTAAATTAAATGATGCAAGAGGTTTTTTTTATTGCTAATGCATGCCATCCTATTGATATTAAAACAAAGATCAGAAGCAGCATGAGTGACTCAGTGAACAAAAATTGCTGTTGAAATGGTGGTGCATTAGCAGTATCTATCTGATCCATATTAGATGATGAGAAAAGTGAGGTGAAATAGAAGACTAATGAAAACAATCAACGGTAATTTCTGTCTCTTTCCTAAATAAGTGTCAATTTATAGTTTGTGTTGAAATCTAAGTATGGTATTGGGACCCTTGATCTTGGAAAGGAGCTCCATACATGTGGACTTTTATATCTACATAGAACTCCTTGCAGGGCTGGGGCCTTGATATAAATAGAAAAGTTCTGTATTTGTAATGGTTGCCTGTAGACAAATCTTTTACTTTTTTATACAGTATGTATCTTTGAGCTAGCCAATATTGGTTTCTATCTCAAAGTCTGCAGTAAGCTCTTCCTATCCTTCAGTAAAAATGCTGCAGAAATATATTTCTTATTTAATTTCTACTACTCTTTGAAATAGCAGTTTGCAGAATGCATCTCGGTGTACAGCTAATGACCCATGAGCAATAAGCAACTGTTTAAGTAAAATGCACTATGAAAAAGCTTTTACCAAACAGCATTTTAATATTTTAAATAGATTTTCCATTGCAGGCTCTTTGTAACTGGATTAGTTCTCTGATGTGTTCTGACAGAGCTGTTGTTAGGGATACTCCATTAACTTTGTCTGTCATCTTATTTTCCCCAGTATCCAGCATAACACCCTTATATTTCATAATTTGTATTGCTATCAGTGCTGATTTGTAAATGTGCAAATTATAATTAACAATGGCCACTACTTCTATTAAATATTAAATCATTCTTGCAGCTTATATTTTCCACAGCAGATGGAGCCCTGTGGTATGCAAATCAACTTTCCGTAAGTAGTCAGCAGTTTTTACCTAAATTTTGGCTTTAAAAATACATTTTTTCTGTTTATGTTTTCAATAGCATTTAGGTTAATATTTATTCACTGCAGATTCCTTTTCTCCCAATAAGAATTTCATGGACTATTAGATTCTAGCACTGTGGTTTTGTTTCACTTCATTAATAGCTCCTTAATCATATAGCTTGCTTGTAAAGTACAAACGCCTGCTATTTGTACTTATGCTGCAGGATTGCATAAGGAGAGGCATTTAGTTATATTTTAATATGTATAGCAGGAGCAAAAAATGCTTCTACCAACATAGTTTTTTAATTTGAAAACCAATCTATGTGCACATTTTTTTCCAGAATAAGCAAAAGCATTTAAGGTTTTATATTGTGTCTTAAACTTTCTATTAAATGTCATCAGCTGATTCAGGAAAATGTATTGCCAGAATATTATAGACGTAAAATGTGTAAATGTAATGGATGCTCAGTACATGGAGGGGAATGTGAAAGTCCCAAATTTATCCGGTAACTATAAAGCAGTAAGAAACACTGATATACTGTTACATTTTTCTGATATATAGTATCTTAAGCATGAAACTCTTATTTCTGGTATTTACTGCTGCACTTTTGTATTAAAGAACACTGATCCAAAATTAACACAGATATCCTGACTTCAGAAAAATCTGGAATACAAGCAGTTTTAGTCGGGAAATTATTTCATTGTCAATAGGAGCAATTGGAGAGGCGGCTTTTTCCGATGGTGGGCTCAGAGATTTTATCGAAAAATATGAACACCCTGATATATATATGTGTGTGTGGTTTTAAATGGCTCAGGAAACGGAGAATTCAGAGGCATGAGCTGCCAAATTAAGCAGAGTAATGAAAACATCTCTGTGTCTGAGATCATCATTCAGTGAACTGTAATGCCTTGAGCAGGACAGAATTGAATGGTAACAAGTTAGGGTCTTTGCTTCCTGCAATTTTAGAAGAAAGTTTGAATGACATGTTAAACAACATTAGTAATAAGTAACTGGATCTGAGTGCACTGCAGAACATGGTACAATTGCATATTCACATCTTGCTTCATCTCATAATTCTGATTCCCTGTTTACTTTTAGGTATTTAGCAATAAGTTTTAACTTACATTAGGCCCAGGGTAGTATTATGGAATGGAACTCTGGTCAGCTAGTGTGCATCAGTGAAGCCCCATTGATGTCAGTGGGGCTATGAAGGTTTACACCTGCTGAGGATCTGGTCTGTTGCTCTCAGAAAAACTCTTTGAAACAAATGTGGGGTCCCCCTACAAGTGGCAAGAAGAGAGGGATGTTGATAGCAGATGAAATTTATGAGTGTCGATGGCCATCTGGGAACTCTTACATAGTTTAGTTTATATAGGATTATTTTCAGGAACATAGGGAATGGATAATGCGGAAGATTTGTAAATCTGAATGGAAAGAAAGCAACTTCTAGATTTTTCTGACAATACAGTGGTAAGAAACATCCTTTGAAGAACATTGCAGCGGAGAGAGAAACATCTTTGCCCCACTTGACTTATTCATTTCCGTGTCCTTAGATAGGGAAAATCAAGCCATGAGCAGAAAAGTGCATACTGGGGGATCATTAGGATTGTTCTCCCTAACATTTCAATTGTTAGAGTTGGAGCTTTCACTTTCATCAAGGTTACACGACAGTGTTGCAAATTGGAGAAATGGTTCAGGTCCCTGATCAAAGGGAAAAGGGCCTCATAAAGGGACTGAAACTGGACAGAGCATACAAAAATTAAGGCTGATGATCAGATGGTCTGTTTTCCTCTGATCAACTGGAGCTTAAGGACCCGTGCCTTGAAATTCCGATCAGATCAAACTGTCTGTGAAGTGTTTGAGATGGGTTGCTATGTGTACTGATGGAGACCTGTCTGATGGACACCAGTAAAATATGAAGGAGTGCAAAATAAATTAATATAAGGCTGTATCCGTGCTCTTCAGAAATGCAGTGTTAGGTATTCAGGAGAGAGCAAGGCTCAGGTGGGCATGCCAAACTTGGATTGCCTGCATAGCCCCTGTCAAGGTTCCTTCCTCACTCTGAACTCTAGGGTACAGATGTGGGGACCTGCATGAAAAACCCCCTAAGCTTATTTTTACCAGCTTAGGTTAAAACTTCCCCAAGGTACAAACTATTTTACCTTTTGTCCCTGGACTTTCTTGCTGCCACCACCAAGCATCTAACAAATATAACTGGGAAAGAGCCCACTTGGAAACATCTTTTCCCCCAAAATCCCCCCAAGCCCTACACCCCCTTTCCTGGGGAAGGCTTGATAAAAACCCTCACCAATTTGCATAGGTGAACACAGACCCAAACCCTTGGATCTTAAGAACAATGAAAAAGCAATCAGGTTCTTAAAAGAAGAATTTTAATTAAAGAAAAAGTAAAAGAATCACTTCTGTAAAATCAGGATGGTAAATACCTTACAGGGTAATCAAATTCAAAACATAGAGAATTCCTCTAGGCAAAACCTTAAGTTACAAAAAGACACAAAAACAGGAATATACATTCCATTCAGCACAACTTATTTTATCAGCCATTTAAACAAAACAGAATCTAACGCATATCTAACTAGATTGCTTATTAACCCTTTACAGGAGTTCTGACCTGCATTCCTGCTCTGGTCCTGGCAAAAGCAACACACAGACAGAGAGAACCCTTTGTTCCCCACCCCCCCAGCTTTGAAAGTATCTTGTCTCCTCATTGGTCATTTTGGTCAGGTGCCAGCGAGGTTATCTTTAGCTTCTTAACCCTTTACAGGTGAAAGGGTTTTTCCTCTGGCCAGGAGCGATTTAAAGGTGGTTAGCCTTCCCTTTATATTTATGACAGCCCCAATCTCCTTTGATGTTTCTATCCAGTTAATAATACTGGGAGAGATTCAAAGATGAGGAAATTTGACCAGATCCATCAGCCGAACAGAGAGCTGAATTTTGGAGTCATGTGGGGTGGTTCCATCTGGATGAGAAATTGGAGACAGAGTCAGGGTAATTCTTGGCATAATCAGTTTATTCTCAGAAAGAGAGACAGCCTTTCCACTGAACAGCAATAGGAATGTACAGCACACAAGCGCTTGCAGAAATCCTAAACCAGACACTTCATCTCTGTGCCCAGGAAACAGCTGTATCTCTGTGTCTTCCTCCTTAGAGGGTCATACTGCAACTGCTGATGCTGTTGACTCACTAAGCATGGAACCAAGTGCTTTCCCATGCTCTGGAATCGTAATACCTGTTAGCGCTGTACTTCGTCTCACTTCATGGGCTTGCAGTCTGGTTCCTGGCATCAGCCCCATTCTTTGTGTCCAGCTGCTTTGCACAAAGAGTCTCAGTTGCTCAGGCTATTGGGCACAAAGGAGAATGCTCCGGCACAGCCATTTATTTTAGTGAAGTCTCTGGCTGCCTTATATGCGAGACTTCGGATGCTGGGCCATTAGCACTTCTCAGCGTATCGTGCCATTGGTGAAGAAGTTGGACTATATACAGACATGGTCTGATTTTTCAAAAAGTGTTGAGCACTCCTAGCTCCTACTCAAGTTAGTAGGAGCAGTGAGTGCTCAACACCTCTGAAGTTCTAGCCGTTGATGGCTAATGGAAAAAAATGTGTAAGCTGAAGAAGAAGAAGATTAGTCTTTGCAAGGCACCTGTGCTGTCTATTTTAATGCCAGACCAAACACACAGCTATAGCAAAAACGTAGAGCAGAAAGTTTGCTGTAGTTCTCTAGAAGAGACAAGGTTGTGTGCAAGTCATTAGACTTTCCATACTTCGAAACACTCGTAGAGGAAGTCTTGTCTAGAGGAGCTAAAGAAACATGAGCATATCTCAGAACTGATCATTGCCATAATTGCACCGAAGTCTTATTTAAAATCTTCCTTCTGAGGAGCTGATATGCAGAGTGAGGAAGCTGTGCTAATGGACCCAACTGGTAGAAGTTTCCCTTCCTAGATATACTAGAGTTAAGAGGTATTCTGACTTAGTTTTCAGCAGCTAAAATAGCAAGGGTTAGGCAGCCCTTTTGATAGAAACTTGATAGTCTCAACATGGGAGGTTTGGGCTCTAAAAATCCTCTAGAAAGGATTTTTGAAAAATCTGGTTTTGTATCTTTTTGGTTTTGGTTTTGTTTTTTTAAAAAAGCATTGGGAAGTGCTGTGCATTACTAAATTTGAAGTCATTCACTGCTTTTCAGACAACACAGTTACATGGGATGGCCAGTCCACAAGAATTAAAAGTGTGGAAAGGAGAAACAAGATCTCAAAAAGGAAATGTCTGTAGTTGTTCGTATTTCCAAAAAGTTCCAAGATTAGATGACAACAGGAGGATGTTGTAAATGAAGGATGAAGTTTGTACAGTAAGTGGAAAGGCAACAAACCACACTTTTGTTTAGTAGTGGTGAATGTAGGAACAATAAGTCATGTCAAAGCTACTACCTACTCTGGCTTCCACAAATGACTAATCTCCCTTAGAAGCCTCAGGGACTCATTGGTGGAACAAATAACCTCTAGCTTGACCCCCCAAAGTCCCTCAAATGACAGCCCAACTGAGCCCATGTTCCTGCTCGTTCTCAGGCAAATATTTTAACACTACACATACATACTCTTCCATACCAGTATGCAGTGATGGAGTTCTTTTAGCCTCTCTCAAATTTTACCTGGATTTTGCAAACAAATTCTCATCTTTTTTTTCCTGTAACTCACTGTATATTAGCAAGTGGGACAGACTATGGAATTTTCACTCATCCTTATCCTTGTGGTGTGTGGATAGTTAAACTACTGCAATTGGGCTAGAGCATCTTTCAAACTGTCCATCACTGCTTAGTTGGGTTGACCCAAATTGTCTAATAGCCATGTAAGTGTGACTCACTTCCTGGGAGCAAGGAATGCTGTATCTATATGGGGTGATGGTATATCTGTGAAGGTTGATGGTGCTTTGGCTGACCATGGCAACAAGATTTTTTTTTTTACAATGACTTTGAAATCAGGTGTATAGGATTAAAGCTAAGGACATTTGTTTTGGCAGTAGTTCAGTTTTGTTATAGATTTAAAATTCATGGTCTCTTGAAAAGCACGGGAATGAGAACTCAATGCATGTACAGAGTACATACATATTTCAGACATATTACATGTTTTTGAGTTGTGGAAAGGTTTGTGCAATTTCAGACTTCTCACCTTCATTTTTTTTGGATTATCATTTTACTTTTGTTACATATAACGCCAGAGATCAACCATGTTAAGCTATTAGATACCAGATACTTGTTAGGAAGACAAGAAATTATGAATCCCTGTTTGGAACATGCTGGTTGGAGAATTGTTAAAAGTAGATTAGTTTTTCATTAGAGAAATTCCAAATTTGAGAAGCTCTGTTTACAGAGGATGTTTGATGACGCATCTGTGGTGAACTTTACCATACAGCAGTTTCATTTAATTAAATTGTGATCTCTTAATGACTTACTGAGAGAAAATTTGCTTGCAATGAGAGTTAGAAAATATTAGAAGGGATAAAGGACTTCTGAATCCTTGTCCAGAAGAGACTGATAAAAACAGCTGTGAGATGTTTTTAAAATTTTAAATGATTCCTCTTGTACTTTCACCAAAACAACTTTGCAGTATATCTTGCCTGGTAATCAGAGACACTATATCAAAATACTCTATTGTGTACTGTAATTGGATCTGGGAAACCTGTCAGGGCTCAATTTTCCCTTCCTCCTCCCTTAACCAACGGTTTTCCTTGTTCTAAGCACATGTGTCATCCCCAAGTGATTAACTGGGGCATTCAGATATGGTGAGGTGTGCTGTAAATGATCTAGAGGGACAGACACACTCACCCCACTGGCCCCATTTTAAAATATGCTAAGATGGGGAGCAGTGATGGTGGAAATAGCTCTTACAGAAAGGAAGTACATCATTGGTGACGCTTGGACCTACAACCGCTGAGAAGCGTTGGTAGAATGAGGAATGTCTGTACTCCGTGTGGTGACATAATGTGGCTGTAAGACCTGAGGGCTAGCTATTTAGGAGGCAGAACCACCTAAGGAAGAGGGGATGGTTGTGTGTGGGCTTTTTTGGGGGGTGGGAGAGGAGAGAGTGTGACTATAAAATTCCTGATTCCCCTCACTTGTTATCAAGATACCGTCTAAGAGCCAAAATAAGCTCTAATAACCATTTACAGCATATAACTAGCCCACCCAACTGACAAGCAACCCAGCCCCAGGAAGGGGAAACAGTTCAAGGGGGGCTGGCTTATGCTCAGCTGGTGTTGGCTAAGAGGAAGTCACCCTCTCAAGTCCAGCTTCACCCTCTCAAGTCCAGCTTCACCCTAAAAGATGGCTGCTAGTTGTCTAGAGGACCAGGACTACAGAGTAGCAGCAAGTGTCACAACATAGCATGGGGTCCGGTGCTGCTAAATGCAGCAAAAAATTACTGGAAATAGTGCGGTAATTCTAAGCCTAAACACAGCTATGGAATATTACACCATTCTTTTTTTCAGGAAAGATCCAGGTTTCCTGATGTGCTGACAATGCATAAACCTTTTCACTGCTCCAGAAACCTGTGTTAGCTTTATCTGTCTTCTGCAAATATTTGTGGTTCTCTCCAGATTCCTTGGTGCTGTCTGAATTGTGAGGCAGCATGACTTACAATACTGTGTGGGTTTTATTGATTTTATTTAAGTTCTTGAACATCTAATTGAATCATAAGTACCTCATTTACCTGCTGCCCAGTGGGTGTAAGTCTGAAGCAGCAATGTTCCCTTGCTTGTCAAAATGTGAACAAGTTACCCTAAAAGTCAATTATAAATACATGCAAAGGCTAGAGTGCCACATTGTAAAATAGCTTATCTGAAATAATAGTAGATTTGGTTTCTGATGGGTTTTTTTTAAATGCAGATGTTTTGATTTAATACTTTCTCTCCCCTTGTAGCAACTCTATTAGAGTTTTACTTTCTTTGAGAGATTGCATATGATTCTTGCATATGATTCTGTAAGTGTGGAATATTCATTGTGATTGGCTGGCTGAGCATCCCTGAGAGCTTTATAAGCACACAGTAACACATAGTGCATATTCAGAGAGGGGTCAGTCAAATCCTTTTTTTGTGCTTCCCCTCTGGTAGTTAGTTCCTGCAGATCATGCAGAGAATTCCATAACCAGAAGAATCATCATGTCCTTGAAACAGTTGTTTACCTTTAAAAATAATAATTTTCCCTGTATACCAAAAAACCCCCAAACAATTTAAAAATAAAATTCTGTGCTGCGAGAATATTGTAAAGTTGGTGTCTGCTGACACAAAAGTGGCATGGCACAATTACTATTACATGCATGCAGCAACCTGGATGGCACATGCCACTACAGTACAGAAGAATCGACATGACTAACACTTAAAAAAAGGATGATGGTTCTAACTTGTTTGTTCACAATCACTGGTCCCACTAGAAATGGTCCTACTGGTTTGAAAGTTTAACTGGTTTGATAGATTTCCCCTTGTTATAATAGGAAATACTGGTAAAACTGTTGCAAGTTTTCTTCTAGGATGAAAGCAACTCTGAAGACTTTAAACATTTGACATACTTTGTTTTCTTACTGCAGAAATAAAATAATTTATTCTCAGGCCTGTGTACTGAATTAAGAGCATTTTTGTGTGAAGAATTCTTAAAGAAAATATTTTTCAGTAGTGCCTTGAGCTCCTGGCCAAGATCATTGCTCCATTGTGCTAAGCACTGCAGAGACACGCAGGTTGATATAGTGTCTGCCCCCAAAGAGCTTACATGCTAAATAGACAAGAGGAAGAAAAGAAGCATTGTTACCCTCTTTTTACAGATGGAGAAGCGAGGTTCTGAGAGATTGACTTGTCTGGGGCAGAACCAAGAACTGAACCCAGCTCTCCAGTCCAATGCCCTCACCTTAAGACCAACCTCTCTCTAATTCTCAGGTTTTGTTCCGGTGAATACAAAATAAACTCCACAGCATCCATGGTGTGCAAGATTGATGTAATGGTTATTTCACAGGGTGGCATTTGCTTCCATGCAGAGGGTCAGTACAACTCCTATGCTAATGTAAGTTCCCTGGGCTCTGGCACTGACCTCTTTGCACTCCAGTAAGGAGCTCTTTTGAATAGATACTTTGTAAAGGGAGAAATAGACATAATTGGAAGCTTTGCTTTGAATACTCTCCACTGTGGACAATATGAACTACATAACTTATAGGCAGACCCATTATTTCCCACATATCATCAGAAGGGCATACAGTATATGGGCCAAACTCATGCAAGTAGCCCCACTGAAGCCAAATCCCCCCTGCTTTACTAAAGCAATCAGGATTTGGTGCTGCATGTCCTTTTACTAGACCTCTGTCCTCTATTGCACTGTGCATTTTATGGGAGATAAATGGGTTATTTTCATTTATCGAGTTTATGAGGAATGTCTAAATCTGTAAAACAATGTTTTAGAAAATATAGAACACTTTATAGTCTGTATTTGGGGTGGGAAGAAAAGCAGCTATGGATTAGGCCATCAAGACTCAAAGGCATAATTTGAAATGATAAACGTATCCATTTTAAGTTACACATTACTTTGCATAGTTAATATCACTATAATTAGTCATAGTTCCTGTAATTTATTGAGAAAGATGCTCAGCCCCTCTAGTGTACTACAGTGATGAATGTGGGAAGTGCAACTTTGGAAGCAGGAATCAAGAAAATTAGTAACAGTTGGAGAATTAGCATGTAAATCAACAATATCCTTTCTCTTGTATCTTGAAAACCAAGGGTATGCATCACATGCTGCGTAACGAACGGGAGTGCAAAAGTTAGAATTTCAACCTGCTCTACATGAATAGGTCTGCTTTTACAGCAAGAAATGTTTAAAATCTTCTCAAATGTTAGAGTAAATCGGTAGTAAATATTTAAACTATGTATAACTCGTCACAAATAAATTAAGCTGATTTTATGCATTCTCTTTAATTAGAAGGGCACAGCATTTGTTGAAACGTGATTGGTATTATTCATTAAGCAAAAAAATTCTCATTTGTATCTTATTATCACTATTCTGCATAAACCAACACAATTTGTCATGAATTCCCTCATTTGCTGTATCCTCAAAAAGCAGATTATGCTTATTTTTCATTTGGACAGTGGAAAATCAAGCCAGGTGTTTGGCAGCACCAGAGTGTTCAGGTGTAACTGTGCCGGTGATGGTACATTACTAGTAGCGTGGATGAAGAATGAGGCATGGAGAATCTTGGGAATGAGGTGCCTAGAGGCCCATTCCTTAGAGTGGTCCTGCTGATGAGACAGGTGGCGGTGTACAGAACCTTTAAAAAAAAAACAAAAAAAAAACCAACAACCTCCAAACACTTTTTTGTAATGTCAGCCTTTCCCATTCAATTAGAAACTAAAAGTGCTTGCACATACTGCTGCTGTGTTTTAAGTATCAAGGTATGTTTGTGATCGAAGTCTTCATCGGGGTGATACCTTTGTCTTAAATATAAGGCTTAACAATTCTAATAGTTAAACACCCACCTAATGTACATCTTCCTAGAGGCACCATCATGAGCTTCACCCGTTGTGGGGTTTGAGAGCCACAGAGTACTGCATTAAATTGTACATACAGGACTGATAAATGATCTCGAACACAGTATCTTATACAGGTTAGTTAATTTGTTGTATGTATATCTTTTGCCCTTATTTTTTCTTGACTTTTTAAAAATCTCCTTAAATATATCATACCTGATTCTCCTCTTATTTACGTAAGTGTAAATTAGCAGTAATACTCCGGATGTCAGTGGAGTTGCACCAGTGTAAAATTGGTGCCACTGGAGTAGCAGGCTTCCCGTTTCAATTCAATTTTTGTAGCTTTCAGAACTGCTGTGAGCATCGTGGTCCAGCTGCAAGGGCATAGGAATGGGAGTTGTCATGTTATCTGGGGTGGCTCACATTCCAGAGGCCCAGCCTTATGGCAGACTATCAAAAAGCAGGGCAGACACCTCAAACTTTTGTATGTTCTATAATTAGATTTCACCAACCCAGTAACAAATGTGAATTCCCAAAGTACTACAATAGACTTATAATGGAGTCACAGACAGTTCCCTTTGATACTCCAGTGCATCTTGCAACCCAGGCAAGATGGACTTAGTCATAAATGATCACTTACACTAGCGATCACAAAATATCCAGGTTGCTCCTGGTCCAAGGGACTAGTCATTTACCCCAGGTCAATCTGTACCTTAGATCTCCACTAAAGACAATGCCTGTAGCTAAGCCTGTAATAAACTAACTAAAGGTTTATCAACTAAGAAAAAGAAGTGAGAGTTATTTACAGGTTCAAGCAAGCATGTCTACACAAATGAATTTCAGTCCGGTGATTCAAAAGGTGACAAAGTTGTAGTAATCTGTCAATTAAAAATGTTTTTCGGGGCTAACCCATGCCAAGCAGCATGGGGATCTCTTTGCTTTTGTTTTGGAATCTTTGAATCTCTTTTATGCTGTATGGATTCTGAGACACAGTTTCTCCTTGTCAGGCATTTTTATCCCTTCCACTCCAGAGTCCAAACTGATGGGATGGGTTTATGCATAGGTTTCGCCTTCCTGGAGGGAGTGAGGAATGCAGTCAACAGGGCCTCTGTCCTTCGATGCTCTACACAGTCTCTCATTTGCCTTCAGTGGGCCATCCAGTATGTGGGACAAGCACCTTACCTTACTTAATGCTGCTTTTCCTGGGTGGTGGTTTACAATGCAAACACTCAGTATACCTTTATACCATGGAGCACTGAGGTTGTAAGTGATATCAATACATGCAGCATCCTACAACCATTTTTATAAAGCCTAAGCACTAAATACATTCATATCAACTTAACATCTAATATCAATTTTGATCATGCTAACACAGAGGTAAGGAAGACTGGTTTCCAGCTGTGCATTTGTAAGTGTTCAGTGAGGCCTGGGGGCTTGGCCTGAGCTGGCACCTGGTCTGTCAGCATCACATGAGACCTGGGTTCTAGTTCTGGTTCTGCCATTAACTGTGTGAAACTGGCAAGTAATTTTACTGATCTGTTCCTTAGTTTCCTTATCTTCTAATTAGGGATAATTATATTTAATACTCATCTTGGTAAACCTGTGGTTGGAAAGTGCTGTAGAAGCACTAAATGTTATTGTTGTCCACTTGGTGTGGAAACAGCAGCCTAGGCTCTCAGATACTATAGTGATGAAGATGGTACAGGAATCTATACCAAATAACTTGTAGAAGTGGGACGCCAAATAAGCAGGGGTGCTGGAACAATTTTATAGTGGAGATGCTGATGATGGAAACCATGTATTTGGTATTTGTTTATTACTACTTCAAGCTGGTGGTGTGGCAGCACCCTTAGTTCCAGCACCACTGCAAAGAAGATTTTTAATACATGTGTATCCTAGAGTTGGGTGCCCAAAGTTGGGGCATGGAAGGCAAAGACTGTTGAATTCTACTCCCAGGAGAAAGTTGGGAGAATCCCATGATGATGCCCCCAGGCTTTCTGTCCTAAACTGTTGCATTGCCGTGAGCTGTGAAACGGCAGATCCGCAAAGTGTCATGAATCTTGTGTCATACTCGCTCATATGGCAATTCTGTCACGCATTCCCACAGCTTAGCTGGATCATCACACATCCAGCTGACCTGTGGGCAAGAGCTGTGGTTCCTCCTACCAGCTGATGGAAGCTACTGTGGCAGCCAGCCAGTGTGGCGCCCCATGAGCAGGAGAAGGTATCAACAGCAACAATTGACAGGAACTGAGGAATGGGGGCAGAAGGGGCCAGGACTCAAAAGAGATGGGAGCAGAACGCGAGAGAGAGACTGATGAGGGGAAGGAAAGAATGGGGGAGGCTCTCCCAAACCTATAACAATCCCCAGGTTGCTACTGCCCACCCACCCGCTGAGATTGTGCCAGTCTATACCTGCCAGTTGCACCTTTAACTCAAATAGACGTGAATGGGAAAGTCCTGGTGTAACAGGTTGTATCCCTGGAGTGCAGTCTGGGAGCTGTTGGAATCACTGTGCCCCCTAACAATTCAGCTGGGTTGGCCTCTCTCACATTGCTCTGCTAATGATACCCAGCCAGCCTCTCCAGACCCTGTTATCACCCAACATGACAGCAGGTGGTCTCACAAACCCAACTGAGTGACCTTAGTGTTTTACCTAAACCATCCTGGACCATCAATAAAGGCACCAGCCAATTTCCCAGCTCCCCAGTCTTGCACCCCTGCTGGAGTATAAACCCAGAATTATACTGTCTTGCACTGCACAGGGCTCTGTACAGTGCAAGCTCATTAAATAGTCCTTTCCCCCCTTGATGTGGGGGAAGATATGCCTTTGTTAACAGAGCTAGGATTCCCTAACACTTCACTCAATGACACACTGGTTAATATAAAACAGGTTTATTAACTACAGAAAGATAGATTTGTGATTACAAGTGATAGCAAACAGATCAAAGCAGGTTACCAAGAAAATTAAATAAAATCGCAATATAAGTCTCATACACACTGGATAGGATTTGAATCAGCAATATCTCACCTGAACTGATGATACAAGCAGGTTTTAGCTTCCTTACACAGGCAGGGCTTTCTTCTTTTCCACTTGGGATCCCCCTTCCCAAGTTCAGTCTTTGTTCCTCTGGTGTTTCCAGGTGTTGTCTTGCAGGGAAGTGAGTCCTAGTCATTATGTCACTTCCCCCTTATATAGTTTTTCCATAGGACGGGAGCCCCTTTGTTCCCCCAAACCAGGTTCCCATCCCAGTTGTGGAAAAATACAGGTACCAAAATGGAGTTCTGTATGATGTGGGCTGGTCACATGCCCTTTCATTCCTTGCTGAGTCATAGCAGCCGTTATTCATAGTCTGGCTGAAGCATTCCCAGGTGAGGACAAGCCTTTTCCCTGGTCCATTGTCTTTGTTGATGGGCTGTTAGCACTGTTTAGTTTCTTCATTGTTGTACCTGAGGCTAGTTGTGAGTGTTTCCAGCTACAACATCTTTCAGGTTTCAGAGTAACAGCCGTGTTAGTCTGTATTCGCAAAAAGAAAAGGAGTACTTGTGGCACCTTAGAGACTAACCAATTTATTTGAGCATGAGCTTTCGTGAGCTACAGCTCACTTCATCGGATGCATGCCGTGGAAACTGTAGCAGACTTTATATATACACAGAGAATATGAAAAAATACCTCCTCCCACCCCACTGTCCAGCTGGTAATAGCTTATCTAAAGTGATCATCAGGTGGGCCATTTCCAGCCCACTGCATTAAAATATTAATGCATTAAATAGAATAGCATTAAATAGAATACATAGCAGCTATGAAACAGCTGCTACATTGCATCCCAGAGGTGGCTGCCTTTCAGTGCTAGGTGAAATTATTTTTGTAGACTGTGTATATTTTATTAAACCACTTCTAGGATCCTTCAGTAAGAATAGCACTTAATCAATGTTCCTTGATCATAAAAACTTAAAGGAGCCTGACCTATTTTATCCAATAGAGCACATTTGTATCAACAGTAATGTCTAAACATTACAAGCAGAAGGTAAGTGTGTTTCATGTTGTTCGTGCTGATGGGTGGAGTGAGTGGAAGTGGTTAGGCTGCCTTAGGATCACAGTCTTGCAGGTGAAATTCAGTTAGCTCTATCCCATACCTCCCTTAGAATTCTGGATCCTAGTAATTCCAGCATTATCTGTGTTTTTTAAAGACACCAGATCCTTAACGGAAAAACTGTTGTTAGCTATGCATTCATTAGAATTGGAAACGGAGAGTCACTTTTCTAGCCTGGAGCCAGAAGATGGGCTATCTTGGAGGCAGGGTTGATAGCTTTTGAATACCAGATGAAGTCTATAGATACAAGACTGGTATCATATGACAAGAGCCTTGAGCAGATGGATGACTGTGTGTATGCACTATAGGCTGTTCTTAATTTACTATCAAGAGACAATGCTTCTTTAAAATTAAAAATGAGTCATTGGAAAACAGCCTGAGAGGTCACAACCTGTGGATTTGAAGCTTCCTGGTAGGCCTGGACTGAGGGGTATCTGCTGTTTGGAGTTATGAAAACTGCATTTTATAAAAGAAGGAAATGTAATTTTCTCTTGCTAGCTTTACAGAGGCATCTGAACTATGCTCAAATGACTATTCATAATCTGTATTTGTAATGTAAAGGTTCATGTTACTAAATGGAATAAGCAGGCCTTGGTACTCAGACCAGGTAAAGATTATAAAAGGCAAAGCTTTGTAAGATGAATGAATTGTAAAGTGCTAAAGTGAGAGGTTTAAGTGTCTAACTGTACTTTTAAAACTCTTGCATTTTCCATTTACAAGAAAAGCTCCCATTTGTTGTTCCTTCTTGCAGACCTCTGGACATTTTTGGGTGTGTCAGGGAAAGGCATGTTCATGCTTTAATCTTTGGGTGAGAAGCTCCTCTTGTATCTCTTGAAGAAATGGCAACAGATCCCAATTTCAGTACTTCAGGGCTTCTCTAGAGGCTTCCATGCTCCAAATGGAACAAATCACACATCAGGTCCTGTGTAGAATTCCTGAAAATGAGTTGTGTGGCCAAGAAAGAGACCATTTCACCAGTCAGGGAGAATAGGGAGCTCTGGAGACTAAGGACTTTCCCAAGCCATGGAGAAGGGCACTCTTCTGCTGTTTGCAGAGGAGGGGGAGTACAACTCCCTCTAACTTTCTACCAGCTGTTCCATTGCTTATGTGATTTCATTTTCTCTGAGAAAAGCAACTGGCTGAGACTAAGAGCTTGTCTTCACTACTGGGGTTAGTCAACCTAAGTTATGCTACTCCAGCTATGTGAATAACGTAGCTGGAGTCGACATAGCTTAGATCAACTTATCCCAGTGTCTTCACTGCTCTGCATCGATGGGAGATGCTCTTCAGTCGACTTCCCTTACTCTTCTAGGAGAGCTGGAGTACTGGGGTTGACCAGAGAGTGCTCTGCCATTGATTAAATGGACACTCGCTGCATCGATCTCCCCGGAAGCGAAGACCAGCCCTAAGCCTGAGGAAGACGACTAGGGAGAGCAGATAATACAATAGGCAGTGTATTTTATCTTACGGCAGAGCCCATTCCTGGACCCTCAGGTACTGTTGAGGTGGAGGCCCATGAAGACTCTACACAGCTCATAGCTGGTGTGGCAGCAGATACGACATTTTGGATGGCCCTGGCCTCCTGCAGATTCTAGGGATCTGCCAGGTTTGGGAATCATAGAAGAGTAGGGTCAGAAGAGACCTCAGGAGGCCATCTAGTCCAACCCTCTTCTCAAAGCAGGACCAACCCCACTAAATCATCCCAGCCAGGGCTTTGTCAAGCTGGGCCTGAAAAACCTCTAAGGATGGAGATTCTACCACCTCCCTAGGTAACCCATTCCAGTGCTTCACCACCCTCCTAGTGAAATAGTTTTTCCTAATATCCAACCTAGACGTCCTTGATTGCAACTTGAGACCATTGCTCCTTGTTCTGTCATCTGCCACCACTGAGAACACCCTAGCTCCAGCCTCTTTGGAACCCACGTTCAAGTAGTTGAAGGCTGCTATCAAATCCCCCCTCGCTCTTCTCTTCTGCAGACTAAATAAGACCAATTCCCTCAGCCTCTCCTCATAAGTCATGTGCCCCAGCCCCCTAATCATTTTTGGCACCTTAGAGACTAACCAATTTATTTGAGCATAAGCTTTTGTGAGCTGTAGCTCACGAAAGCTTATGCTCAAATAAATTGGTTAGTCTCTAAGGTGCCACAAGTACTCCTTTTTCTTTTTGCGAATACAGACTAACATGGCTGTTACTCTGAAACTAATCATTTTTGTTGCCCTCCACTGGACTTTCTCCAATTTGTTCACATCCTTTCTGTGGGGGACCCAAAACTGGATGCACTACTCCAGATGTGGCCTCACCAGTGCTGAATAGAGGGGAATAATCACTTGCTTCGATCCGCTGGCAATGCTCCTACTAATGCAGCTCAATATGCCGTTAGCCTTCTTGGCAATAAGGACACACTGTTGAATCATATCCAGCTTCTTGTCCACTGTAGTCCCCAGGAAGGCTCCATGTTGGGGGGGAGGGGGAAGGTCAATGCCATATTCCAGAGGGGACACAAGGGGATCCTTGAAGAGATCCTTCTCCACAGCTCCCTTTCTCAAGTATCAGAGGAGTGGTGGATCTGGGCCTAAGTGCGGAAAGATTAAGCGTGTATCACATACTTGCCATTAGAAATCATGGTCAGATAGACTAGGCACATGAGAATCAAGCCAGAATCTGATAGACTAGGCACATGAGAATCAATAGGCACATGAGAATCAACAACATTCTTTTAAGAACATAACTGGATGGAGTGGAGTGCCACATCTTGTTTCCTTCTGTCCACAGGTTGGAGAAGTAAATGACTCACCTCATTCCAGCTCCTTTGTTTTGTCACTTTATGATCTGTGCAGTGAAAGAGCAGTTTGTGAAACATTTCTAGGTTTTGATGGGCAGGTTGTGTTTGGGTTTTGTTGTTTATTTGGTAGATGACAAAAACGTCTATTGTTCACGTTTCGATTATTCTTCTAGAGTCAAAGTGACGTTGCACCACCTGCAGTAGGGAAAGAGCCTTCCTAGGGGATAGCTAACTGGGGCCCCTGACTCCAACTCCTCTTTCAGGAGACTATTTTTTGGAGGGGGTTGTGTGGAGAGAGGTGGAGGGCAGAATTATATTGGTGCCACTTCACAGATTATACCTGGGCTTCAGCATGCGTTAGTCCCACGATGATGTCCGTGTATTCAGTGATGAAGAGAAATAGACATAAAGGTCCCTTTCTGATTTTGGCAACTAGAATAAGACATTTGGGATGACAGACATATTATAAACGCACCCCAGATCTGGAAGTAGCTTATTAAAAAGAGACTGTGTGTAAAGTAAGTATGAATGTATGACAAGCAGATATGCATCACCTAAATGCAGAAGGGATCCAGAGGATGATTCTAAATTAAATCTACTGTCTCTCTGGGCTGAGAGGCCATTAGGCCATGGTAGGGTTTCACCCAATGGGACACATCCTCAGCTGGTGTATAGCTTCATTGCTATGTTTATGCCAGGTGATAACATGACCCTTATTGCCCAAATTTGGACCACATAATTCTGACTTCAGTCATTATAGGATTACCGTTTGAGTTTTGACTGAGTCAGGTCTGCAGGATTGGATATTTAAACAGTGTCTGAAATCTTTTGACTTCCTTTCCAGTGCATAAAATTAGAGCCACAGTGAAACTTAAACTCTATGTGGAAAGAATGAAAAGTCAATGTGCTGTGTATTGAGGAATACAATGACAGTACCAAAAGGACTGATGCTAAGTATATGTTTTATTTACTTATACACAACACACTCAGTGGTACCAGTCATTTTCCTGTACTTTTCATGATGAATGCAAGTGATTTTTTTCCCCCTTCATCGGTCTAGTTTTGTGAAAACAGGCTAGGGAAACTTTTTGTTTTAAAGTCAAACATGAAATTGCACAGGATTCTAATACCTTAGAGAAGATTTTTTTCGTTGTTCTATGAACCAGTGTTTTTTCAGTTGGATAATGCAAAAGCAAATGTTTCCTTCACTTCTGTAAATAAGCAAAATATTTTTTAAAATGATGCTCAGCTTTCATAATATGTTACAACCACACTAAATTAGAAGAGAAATCAGTTTTGATTTTTACTCTAGCAGAAAACAACATAAGAACATAATTTAAAATAAAATGTCTAATGTGGCTCCAATTATATAGTGTGGAAAGCAATAAAAATGGAAGCAAATTAATCATGTTTTTATTTTCAGCTGCCCAGTTATGTGCTAGGCCCTTCACCAAACACTTATTCACTTGCTTAATTTTAAACATGTGAGTATTTTCACTGAAGTGAGTTGACTATTGTCATGATTAAAGCTAAGCATACTTTTTTTTGCTGGTTTGGGGCCCAAATAAAGACATGGTCCCTGTCCTGAGAGCTTAGAATCTAAGTGTTACAGGACACTGATAAGGGCCAGACCAAACCACAATAAAGGGGTGAGGAAGGAGAAAGCAAAAACAAAGATGACAACACAAAGATCACTGGTAGCTCACTGAGGTACATAGGCACTTTGACTCCATTCGTACTTTTTATTTTAAAATACATTTCCTCCATCTTCACTTCTTGCAGCCGAGATGCAGAAATGAGATTTTTTTTTTAAGTGGATGGGGCCTGGGAGATGACTTAGGGGAACTGTTTGCGAAGGATGTTCTAAGCAACAGGGACACCTTGGAAGAAGGTGAGAAAGGTTTGTGAGAGAAGGAGATGAAAGAGGTACTGAAGCTGGTGTCTTTGGGGCCAGTGTTCCTTGATTCACAGCCTGTAAGGCTAGGAGGGACTATTGTGGTGATCTCTAGTTTGATCCTCCTGCATAACACAGGCCACAGAACTTCTCTGAACTAATTCCTGTTTGAAGTAGAGTGTGTCTTTTAGAAAAAAATCCAATCTTGATTTTAAAACTGCCAGTGATGCGGAATCCACCACAGACAGCCCTTGGTGAATTGTTCCAATTGTTAATTACCCTTACTGCTAAAAATGCGTTTGGGAATGATCCTACAAATTCCAGTAGTCCATGGGACAATACTCAGTAAAAACCACTCTGCTGGATAGTGTTTGCAGAATCAGACCCAATGTTAATAGAAAACAATGAACAACTATTGGAATTTTAGAAACTATTTTACTTTCCACCTCTCAGTTGGGATTGCAATGTAATAAAACCAACATTCAACTGCAAAATATTTTACAAACTTGCAAAACTTCTCTAGACCAAGAGAAGAGTCAGGTGCATCACAACACCACTCTGTAGGTACGTACTCATATTGCCATTTTACAGATGAAACGTGGAAGCAGAGATCAAATGGTTTGCTCAAGGCTACAGAGGAATCAGGTATCGGAGCCAAGATTAGAACTGAGAAGTTTCTGGTTCCCAGTTCAGTATTCAATTCACAGCACAGTGACATTTCCAGAGCAAACCGTTGTAAATATGTACATAAATGATAAATAAAAACCTGTACCTTATTGTGTCCAGTATGTGGTTACTAGTAGACAATGAGTATTGGAGAGGTAATAACTAATGCTATATGTAAGGAGTCCTGAACACCTATGGTGGTGTATAAATAATGATCCATTTTATAAAAGAATGTATACTATGTAGGTCTTCCTAGCAACAAACATAGTCTCTTGTATTTACTTACAACTAGTAGGGCTGCATCTATAGACCAAATTATGCATGCAGTGTCTCTGATCTTTTATTGGATCTTTTATGTATTGTTTGTGATATGTATTGTGCATTTGATTCATTGGACTGAGTTTATCAAAGAGATAGTGGGTAGATACTGTATTTTGTCTTTCAAATTATAATGAATAAATGGCATTCCTATTTGTTAAAACTGGAAAGCTGATAAATGATAAATACCAGATTTCTATTTTCATGGAAAAACATCACATATGTAGATAATAGCACAATTTTATTTTTACAGTATGGAGTGCTAGTTTCTATGAATACAAAATTTTACCAGCTTACACACTACTATTGCTTATTGGATTTGCTGTTTAGTTTACATGGTCTCTTGTACCACAGGGTGGGAAGTGATGCAGGAAGATAAGTTCTGAGTCAGAGGTCATTAAAGTCGATGAAGAGACTCCTATTGACTTCCTTGAGCTTGGGATCCCGCACCCCAGAGCCTGCACCCCCAATCAATGTGTTCACCCCCTCCTACTCCCCAATCTCCTGTCCCAGCCCAGTGAAAATGAGCGAGTGAGTGAGGGTGGGGGAGAGCGAGTGACAGAGGGAGTGGGGATGGAGTGAGCCGGGGCGGAGCCTCTGAGAAGGGTGGGGCAGGCCTCAGGGAAGGGGATGGGGCAAGGGTGTTCAGTTTTGTGCAATTAGAAAGTTGGCAACCCTATATCCTGTCCTTCACTCTTACCTCTCCCACCCCCAATACTCAATAGCCCAGTGGTTAGGGCACTCACCTAGGTTATTTATTGGGCCAAAGAGAGAGAATGAGAATCACTATTGTTGACCTATGACCTTTCTCTGCTTCCCCTGCATTTGCTGTTTCAATAAGAGTAATGATATTATCAGAGGTGTATGACTGATCTTGCTGTGTTGCTTATTAGTTTGAAACATACATGGGCACAAGTAGGTGAACATACATAATTGGGTTATCAGGCTTGCTGCATTAAGGATTTGCCATATTAGGAGGAATTTTATTAGAAGTAGTTATGCTAAGAGCTGGGTTTTAGTTATAAGAGTACAGGCCTAAAGGAATATAACCCGAGGTCATATTTTTGCATCTTTGTTCAGAGAGGATAAACAGGAGACCACAAAAGCGATAATACACCACACACGTCTTGTGAAAAAGGAGTTTTGGCAGTTAGGCCACTAGGCAGTAGTAGCTTGTGTTGACACATAGGAATTGTTAGGAAATAATTGAAAAAGGATTGACATAAATGGTTAATAATAATGATTAGGGTTAATTATGTACACTCAGAATGCCACAGCTGGAATAGGGGCAGACATTATCCTCATGACGTTTGGGGTATCAGAACAAATATGGGTATACATCCATGACATCTGCGTAACGTGGGGTATGAAGCACCACACCCAGTTCCCTTTCCTGGTTGAGATGTGGAGCCCTAAGGTGATTAGACTCAGGGATGACTCATGAGACTCTAAGATGGACTCATTACAGGTGGTTAGGGCATTCAGCTGGGATGGGGGACACACCTGTGTTCTAGACCTTGCTTTGATTACTATTTAATTATTTATACAAAGTTGAGCCGCTTCAAAGGCAAGACAGAGAGAGACCCACCCCAGAATACCCAATACCTACTATTGAGAGCATCCCACCTGAAATGTGGAAGACCCAAATCTTTGTTCCTGATTTGAATCTAGATCTCCTGTATTCCAGACAAGTGCCCGAGCCACTGGGCTATTGAAAAGGAGTACTTGTGGCACCTTAGAGACTAACCAATTTATTTGAGGATAAGCTTTCATGAGCTACAGCTCACTTCATCTGATGCATAAAAGTGGAAAATGCAGTGAGGATGTTTTTATACACACAGACCATGAAAAAATGGGTGTTTATCATTTTATAAGGTTTTCTCCCCCCACCCCACTCTCCTGCTGGTAATAGCTTATCTAAAGTGATCACTCTCCTTACAATGTGTATGATAATCAAGGTGGGCCATTTCCAGCACAAATCCAGGGTTTAACAAGAACGTCTGAGGAACTGGGGGGGGGGGGGGGGACAGGTAGGAAAAAACAAGGGGAAATAGGTTACCTTGCATATGACTTAGCCATTCCCAGTCTCTATTCAAGCCTAAGTTAATTGTATCCAATTTGCAAATGAATTCCAATTCAGCAGTCTCTCGCTGGACTCTGGTTTTGAAGTTTTTCTGTTGTAATATCGCAACTTTCATGTCTGTAATCGCGTGACAGGAGACATTGAAGTGTTCTCCGACTGGTTTATGAATGTTATAATTCTTGACATCTGATTTGTGTCCATTTATTCTTTTACGTAGAGACTGTCCAGTTTGACCAATGTACATGGCAGAGGGGCATTGCTTGCACATGATGGCATATATCACATTGATAGATGTGCAGGTGAACGAGCCTCTGATAGTGTGGCTGATGTGATTAGGCCCTATGATGGTGTCCCCTGAATAGATATGTGGGCACAGTTGGCAACGGGCTTTGTTGCAAGGATAGGTTCCTGGGTTAGTGGTTCTGTTGTGTGGTATGTAGTTGCTGGTGATTATTTGCTTCAGGTTGGGGGGCTGTCTGTAGGCAAGTGCTGGCCTGTCTCCCAAGATTAGTGAGAGTGATGGGTCGTCCTTCAGGATAGGTTGTAGATCCTTGATAATGTGTTGGAGAGGTTTTAGTTGGGGGCCTTCAGCCTTTTGAAGTGATAAACACCCATTTTTTCATGGTCTGTGTGTATAAAAACATCCTCTCTGCATTTTCCACTTTTATGCATCCGATGAAGTGAGCTGTAGCTCACGAAAGCTTATGCTCAAATAAATTGGTTAGTCTCTAAAGTGCCACAAGTACTCCTTTTTCTTTTTTCGAATACAGACTAACATGGCTGCTACTCTGAAACCTGTCATAGAGTACTTTATGATTTTAGGTATATGCTTCAATATGCACTTCTTAGATTTCTGGTACAAATCTGTTTAAATAACTTCTGCCCTTGTACAGTTGGTTTCTTGTTGCATCCTTGGGCCTTCCATTATAGACAGGAGCTAGTTGATTTTTCTTTCACAGGGAGGCTTCAATTCATTTCTGTCATTCAGTCACTGGCTGAGCATCTGAATTAAGCTTATTCTATGGGACTTCGTGCACTACAGCATTTATGCATTAACCAGTGCGATGGATCTGAGATTCTACATTTTGTTGTCTCATGGTCATGTCATATGGTATAGAAAGCATTTTTTTCATGACCTATTTTAACAAATGGTTTTACCTTTATAACCACCCCTCCTCTATTTCTTAATAACGATGTGGTTGGTCCTTGCTTTTTGTTTTAGGTTTTTTTGTCATAATTATTGACATTATTCATTAAACACTGAAGATGATAGTCTGTTATGATGGCAGATAGATATTGATGAGTCTACGCCTTGGCCCCAAAACTGAGCAATGTCAGGTTCCCAAGGGGCGTATGAGAGTTAAGAAGTCTAGGTTTGTGTCTGTAAATGTTTTCCTTTGTGTAGTTGTAACCTTTTGACACAAGTATTTCAATTACCAGAACATTAGCATTGCTACTATTTTAAAAAATTTGTTACTGGACTTTGGGTATTGTCTTCTTTGGGAGCAGGTTTGGGTCCCTAGTATCCTATTTAGGGCGGAGGTGTGTATGTGATCTATATCTAGAGCAAGACATAGATAGTTGTATTTATTATATAATTACTCAGTAGGCTTTGTAAAACAATTAGTTCCAAGTGTGTCTCAGGCTTGTCAGTGGATATATGGTAGGATTCTTTTATAGTGATTACCTTAGATTTACCTCTGTATTTTTCCTTACTTATCACACTATATGGACATATAGGGTGAAATGCACCCGAGTCCTGACAGCCAGCACAGGTGCTATGCACCATTTAAGACCTAATTCATGTGCCCTCATATCCATGGTAATAAGTCTTTGGAGACTAAATTTGGCCCTATATGTTTTCCTCCATCTAGATGGAGGAATAATAATACAGTGCATGCTATGTGGTCTCCAGGTACTATGAGATAAAAAGAAAAGGAGAAACCACAATTTTCCTGGGATATTGAATTGCAGAAAGGCATTTCACTGAACATGCAGAGTTTGTTCCTGAACATACAACTGACAGTTTCTACTTTGTGCAAGTTTGATGTGATTTTGAAATTTGCGAAATTATTGATCAGGGGCATTGTAAAGGTCACCTGGCATCCTTGATCAGTCAAGATGGTGCTGGCACCTTTCCCCCTTGCCACAGTACCTTGGAATAGGAATAAATCTCTCCTGAACTCTTAACACATGCTACACAGAACTGTAGGAAATATGAAATGTCTTGTAAAATGGAAATCTCTCAGGTTATGTTAAAAAATCATAGAAGATTAGGGTTGAAAGAAACCTCAGGAGGTCATCCAGTTCAATCCCCTGCTCAAAGCAACACCAACACCAGCTAAATCATCCCAGCCAGAGGCAAACATAAGATTATCATTAAGTTTGTGCTCTGAAATATGTTCCCTAGCAGATTGGAATTCACACAAATCCATATAAATAATTTGGCATTGTGTTTGCTTGGTTCTAATCATTCTTTGTAATGTCTAATAGTAACACATTCTTCACATATGGTAGGTGCTATTGCTCATGTTCACATGTCCACAGCAGTGGGAGTTAATATAAAGCATGTTGGAATAATGACTCACATAAGATGTGCTAAAGGTTTTTCTTTGCATGTCCGTGTGTGGACATGTTCCTCAGTCAATAGCCCCCCTCCCCCCCGCCCAAAAAAGCAAAGCAAGAAACAAATAGAAGTAAAGCCCAACAATCCAACAGCAGAAGTACATGCAGATCTTAAACTCTGATGTGCTTTATATTACAGTAATGTATTAGTAGGACTGGGTAGTGTTAAAAAAAACAAACACCGCCCCCCAAACCAACCCCTGCTTGGATTACTGAACATGCTAGTAGCAAGTTCTGCTTCAGACTGCAAGAGATAAAGTATGCTAATGCGTATTGGTTAGTCTAACTTATTCAGTGTCATTGCCATATCACAACCTTGTGTTTGATTTTCTTTATAAACTAATAATTTCCTGAATGAACTAATACTGCTACAACCACTAGTACCTCTGCCTTGTAGAAGTTTTTTATTGTTGTGTATGCAAGTAAATTGAAATATCTTTCACTTGAAATATTGACTTTAATATCTCATTTGAAAAATTCATGAAGCCTTTGATGTTAAATCCATACTCAATTTAGCCAAATGCCATTAGAATATGCAATTCGCCTGAATACAGAAAGCATTATTGTCTGTGTTTCTGCAGAAGAATTACATTTTATGACTGTAACGTCAGGATCTTTTTTGGATTTGTGCATGAGCAAAAGAAAGGGAAAGGCAGCACATTAGAAGCTAAATGAAAAGTGGTATTGATTAGGCTCTCATTTACCCTCTCTTTGCTTCAATCCCTAACTGCATGGAAATAAGGGTTGTGCCATAGCAAGGAACAATGCTCTGTAATGAATGGAACAATCTTTAGAAAATTAGTGTAAGCATGTATGATAGTGCACAGATGTTGCTCCTAGTAACTGTCATACATTTCTTTTACATCTCCATTTACATAAGTCTCTTTATTTCCTAATGGTATCATAATAGGAACATGACAATAGTTAATGATTTCATAAAACATATAGCATAAAGACTGTCAGAGAGGTAGAACATTAATTGAAACTATAGCTATAGTACATTAGAATTACATCTCCTAAATGACTCATGATAAAAATATCTCTTTTACTGAGAAAGACAAAGGCAGGTAACAAAATAAATAAATAAATAAAACCCTAGGCTTTCAGTAAATTAATTTTTTTTCCAGCAAAACACAGACTGGCAAATGTTGCAAAATCTCCTGAGTGCTAATAGAATGGTATTTGCCTTTAGTAATTTATGGGCACTTTCCCCCCAGCTATCGATCACATTTAAAAAAGTAAACTGCATTAACATTTTAGACAATAATGGCTCCAGAAAATGTTTGATTTTTATCACTACCAAAACTGATGTCATGCTACTTGCTTCTGTAGCAGACATGTGAGAGTGAATAATTCTCCGGAAGTTAAAGTGCTCTGCATGTAATGCGTTTACACAGGAAACCTGGGACTAATCTAATGAGTGGGATGTAAAACAATGCTTTGAACTTGCTATGCTATCTTAAAAATATAACATGTTGGTGGCATTAGGCAGGAGACCCTTACTTGACAATCTAATTAGGTGCCGTGAGGAGCATGGGGTCTGTTATGGATAAGATTATTGTCATCAAAACAGAAAAGAGGAAGGCCAACACTTGCTGATTGCTCTCCAGCACCATCTTCTGGCCAGTTCATGGAAAGTAAACATCCTCACTTTCGGTTCCAAGACGGGATAGCTGCCTCTTGCCTATACCAGAAGGAAGATGATGGTACTAACAGCCACTTAAAGAAATTCAGCATTCTACTAGTGAAAAATGACAAATGTTTTATTCAAGGTAGTGAGAGGGAACTGGACTTTTAACAAACACATTACACTGCAGATGTGTATCTAAGTGACTATTCAACATGTAAAATCTGTGAGACTTTGGAAGCTGAAAGTTCATTTAATGAATTAACACATTTTAGAATATGACTGTACTGGAAATTTTTTATCCTGACATGGTTGTTCATTGCCAGATATTGCTGAAATATGTTACGCAAAATTAATCAAATCCATTATAGTGACTGAGTTAGACAATCTGCACAATGTTAGCTGTGTCTCTGTGGGAAAAAAAATTGTTTTCAATATACATACATATGTACATACACATGGAGTTGATGATGTGTAAGACCCTCACCCTACAAGCATGAGAAAACCGTTATGTCCATGCGGAGCGCCACTGCTTTCGGTGGGACTCCATAGAGATGTAGCTTGGAGGACTTGGTGATCCTTTAACAAGCTTTTCCCCAGTTGTTGCTTTTCACTGAGTTGCTCTCATTTAATTATTTGGTGCACACATTTAGAGTCTAGTAAAACCACTGGGAGGCACTGACTTTCTGGGTGTCCTTGGGCAAGTCACTTTGCCACTCTGTGCCTCAATTTCCCCATCTGTAAAATGGGGATAATGATACTGACCTACTTTGTAAAGTGCTTTGAGACCTACTGCTGAAAAGCATTATATAAGAGCTGCATATAATAATAATGAGAGGGAATAATATGGTAGAAAGGTCTTTGATGCCCATGCAGTTAATTCTGGAAGAAGCAAATGTATGGGACCCACATATCAAATCTGAAAAATCCCTAATATTGTAGTGAGGCTGAGTGGTCTCCCTCCGAGCAGGAGAGCGAGGGACCATTACACTCCCCTTGGAGGGCCAAGTGTAGATCGCCCCGCCCCCCTCGCCAGAAGTACCGGGGCGTGGCCGGAAGTATAAAAGGCAAACCCTGCAGCACAGTTGGGGCAGAGCCTGCGGAGGAGGACGCTCCGCCTGTTCTGCAACATTCCAGAGGGGAACCTACACCTGGCTGTTCCCAATCCCAGACGCAGATGAGGACTGGCCCAGAGTGCCGGCCGCCGTGTACCCTGAAGAGCTGGAAGAGGCCTGGCGGCCACAGGTACCAAATGCCGGGGAGGCAGGAAGTGGCTCAGGGGCAGCCACGAATGCCAGCCAGGTGTGGCTCAGTCAGCATGTTGCGGCTGGATCCCCACCAATGCAGGGGGAGCCGTTCCTGCTCCTGCCAGGTCCCTGGGCTGGAATACGGTGGAGTAGGATGGGCCTGTGTCCCCCTGCCACCTCACCCCAGGGCGGCTGACTCCCTACACTGTGCAAGGAAGCTCTAACCCGGAAGAAGGAGCCTCCCTTACCAGCGCCCCGCTGTTTGCTTTGCTGTCTGCCTGAGCCCCGCCCAGGCTAAAGCAAGCCTTAAGACTGGTTGCTTGCTGGCCACCTGAGCCTCCTCAAGCCCAGGCCCCAGATCACCCATAGACTGTTTGTTTGCTGTCTGCCTGAGCTCTGCCCAGGTTAAAGCCACCCCTGAGACTGTTTTGTGGCTGGCTGCTTGAGCCTCCTGAAGCCCAGGCCCCCAGCTCACTTATAGACTTTGTTTAAGTGCTGACAGCTTGAGCCACCCAAACCCGGGTTTAAACCTGGCGGTGACTATTGGTCGCCCAGCCCTATTGTAGGCTCTTGACTGTCCTGCCAGATGGGACTGGATTGAGAGGCCTCCCTCCCCCTGGGAAAGCGAGGGACCATTACAAATATTGACAGTTATATAGAAATATTTCTTGATTAGGCATGCTTTTTTTCTTCCGAACAGGTAGAATCGTGTATGCTATGATTGACCACAAATGGTAGATACTCGTTCTTACTCATGAGTGGAAATTGGTGTTTTGTGAAGGGCATAATTGGTAGCTGGTAGCTCCTGTATTGTCTAGACAATACAGAAAAGATTAATTGATTTGCTTGTTTTTTATATAGCCTTCGTCTTGCAAACTAGAACCGAGGCGAATATTCCTATTGGGATCCAGTATTCATGGGATTTGGGTCTATGTTGTTAACATAGCGTTTGCAGGATCAGGCACTTACTTTTAGGGATAAACCCGTTCAAGGCAATGGGGTTACTCATATAATTAAAGCATGACTAAAGCTCTGAAAGATCTAGCTCCTCTACCATTCAAATGAAGAGAGGACATAACTTTTACCTTAAGGGAAATAAATAATTTTAGTAAGTTTCTACCACAACAGGGCAGATTATTTTATGTTACACCAAGTAATATGAAATAACCTGATGTATGTAGTCAGGATGCAGTATATATAGTTTGTATGTGCTGCTGAATCTGATATTGATGAATGAAAACTTTATTAGAGAAATACATTTTACGTGATTGAAAACTTTGTGAATGTTTTACTCATGTGAATATTATTTCAGAATCTGAAGTGTTTGCAGGGTAACAAAGACTAGTGAGAAAGATTAAAAAAAAATTCCGAAAAGAAGGAACTCTTAAATTGCACATAAAAATATAGTGCAAATCAGCACATTGGTGTATGCCTATGTACACACCCACACATGCTTCCTTATGCAAATTACTGCCAATATTTAATAAATCTCATCCTCCATGTTCCTGAATTTTTAATTTGTAGTTTAATGTAGGGTTTTTTGTTTAGTTTTGGTTTGTTTTTTTTAAATAAAAAGGCTACACTGTCAAGTGATGCAGTGTGGAACACCAAGTAAGATGAGATGGACTGTTCAACCCATGTTATTAAAGAAATTGGTTCACCTTTTTGATTTCATGTCATTGTAGTTCTACCCCTTCATTTGTTCAATAAACAGTTTGGTATGTTCTGGGAAATAATGAATATTGATCAAAAAAATCGATCACTTATTAAGAAACAGACTAAGGGAAATTGTTTATCCAATCAATTTTTAATTTTTGATTTGTTATTTATATTTTCCAATTTAATCCACCCCTCCCTTAGGCTCCACAACTACCAAGCAAACCAGGAGGAAGGGCAGAGATACACTGGCTGCACCTACAGAATGAACACAAAAACCAATACATTCATTATAGATCACACTAGTTGAAATAGGCCTTAATAAAAGAGATTGCGATTGAGAATTGTAGATACATTACCTCATACACCTTTGTTTATTGGACTGAAACTTTAACTTTTAATGGAATTTTTAGGCTCTATGCTTACAGCTTATTATGTCAGTCAGAGCTGACAGTTTCAAAATACAATAGTTACAAAATATTAGACTCTGTATCCAAGTTAAAGATTCTGAACGCTGTTGGAAAGAGTTTGATTATCTAGGCTGGCTAAAAGAGACTATTTGTTTTAAAGGTTTAGGTCTTTGCTTATCACACAATTTTAAAGGAAATAAATTCGGCAATGTTTTCTTAAGGTACTAAGTACAAATTGGTTCATTATGAGTGAAATTGACCCCTGTGAAGGGGATCAGCACAAGGCCTGTGCACCATGAAAGTCTCACTTTCATCGGATGCATACCGTGGAAGTGAGCTGTAGCTCACGAAAGCTCATGCTCAAATAAATTGGTTAGTCTCTAAGGTGCCACAAGTACTCCTTTCCTTTTTGCAAATACAGACTAACACGGCTGTTACTCTTAAACTTTGCATACATTAGTATTGCCTCTCTATTTCTTTTTAAGTAAAAAGATTTTTTTGTCATGCAATAGTTTCTCCCTCTTTATTATTGTGGAGAGAAGATAGATGTCCACAATTAAGGTTGGAGTTAGCGTTTTATTATATATTCAGTTTTCACCTATGCTAAATCAATCCACCTGAAATTTCAGAACCATAATTTTATGCTAGGATGTGTTTGTTTGGTTTCCCCCTCTGGAAATGTTGAGGTAAATTGGACAAAATGTTGAGAAGATGCAACAAAGGAATGAATAAAGAAATGATCTTGCTTCCTGAACAATTTCGTAGCTTGTTGCTTTTTTTCCATGTCATGATAGAGTTATTAAGAAACACAAAATGAACGTTAATCTGTTTGTTTTAGTAAGGACTGCTGCTTTTGATTGTTTAAGAGAGAGGTCAGGATGTTGGTGGAAACATTTATTAAAAGCAGATCTGATCATAATCTCCAGAGCTCACAAAATAAAGTGTGCATGGCCCCAGTGTGGATGGCTAAAGGGGATGAACTACACAGGAAACTTCATGGGGAGAACAAGAGGCCAGGACCAAGAGCCACAGTGAGGAAGCAGGCCAGTCTGAGGACTGCAAAGGAAGAAGCACATGCTTAGTGGCAGACAGCCTAAGAAGGAGCAGTCTTCATCCCTACACAGCTTTGGAAGCTTTCATCCCTACATAGCTTGGAAGCTATTTATCATTGTGGGTCTCAGGTTGAGAACCACGCCCCTACACCCCAAACCTTCCACAGATCCCTATGCCCAGCGCTACCCACCCAGAGACCCCTCTAAAGAGTGGGGCCAGAAGCGGAGCCCCAGGCATGGGCCAGGCAGCCAGGACCCCGCCCCCTGCTGCCCTTTAGCACACTGTAGAACTGGGTTCTATTCCCATGTTTGCCACTGGCCTGCTAGGTGACCTTCGGCAAGTCACCTCACTTCTGTGTCTGTTTTCTCATATGTAAAATGGGGATAATGATGCTGACCTCCTTTGTAAAACACATACAGATCTACTGAGCTGATGAAAAGCACTCAGTGAGAGCCATAGGTTATTACTATTACATTACTCTTGTTGATGGAGAGATTGTATGTCTAGTATTTAAATCAGGGGCGGGCAAACTTTTTGGCCTGAGGGCCACATCGAGTTTTCAAAATTGTATGGATGACCGGTTAGGGGAGGCTGTGTCTCTCCAAACAGCCAGGTGTGGCCTGGCCCCCGCCTCCTATCTGACCCCCCCCACTGCTTCTTGCCCCCTGATGGCCCCCCCAGGACTCCTTCCCCATCCACCACCCCCTGCTCCCTGTCCCCTGACCACCACTGGACCCCCCCCAACCCTGACTGCCCCCTGCTGCCCCATCCAACCCCCCCCTCCCATTCCTGACTTGCCCCCCAGGACTCTTGCCCCATCCAACCACCCCTTCTCCCTCTCCCCTCACTGCCCCCCGACACCCCTTCTACTTCCTGACTTCCCTTCTGGGACTCCTGCCCCATCCAACCCCCCTGTTCCCCACCCTCTGACCACCCCCCACAACTCCCCTGCCCTGTATCCAATCCCCCCTTCTCCCTGCCCCCTTACTGCACTGCCTGGCGGTGCTACAGCCGCACTGTCCAGAGCGCCAGGCAAGGCCATGGCTCTGCAGCTGCGCCTCCTGGCCGCACAGAACATTGGGCTGGACTGAGGCTGCGGGGGAGGGGGAACAGCACAGGAGGGGCCGGGGGCTAGCTTCCTGGGCCAGGAGCTTAGGGGGTGGGCAAGAGGGTCCCGTGGGCCGGATGTGGCCTGCGGGCCGTAGTTTGCCCACCTCTGATTTAAATTGAAGTCTTTACAGCAAGCCAGTAGGTTACTTCTGGCTTCTTTAAGTGCCATCACTGGAAAAAGACAGCTCTTCACCAAAAAGCACATACATTCTGTGCAAGTGTTACCCAAAAGAATGCAGATCACAAACCTGAGATCATGGTCATACCGTGTGACTTAGCATGGGAACACAAGTTGGAATTTTCTAAATGGAGCAGGCGATTTAGCTATACATCTTCCATTACTTTTAATGAAAGGCGTGTGACTAAATCCTTTGCAGCTGCTTCAAAAATCTCAGCCATGCCCACTTTGTATGTGGGGCCACCAACCTCTTAAGGGATGCATCAAAAATGAGGTGGTTTCACCCACCAGAGATTTAAAGTGGTGGGGGAATTGCATTCAATAGACACATGTACAAAATTTAACCTGAGGCAAAATCTCTTTCATCAGAATGTCTCCATTATACATACAAGAGGCAATAAGTGTGTATAGTGGCAGATGGGAGTGGGAGGTTGTCAAGGTTCCTTCCCCACTCTGAACGCTAGGGTACAGATGTGGGGACCTGCATGAAAAACCTCCTAAGCTTATCTTTACCAGCTTAGGTCAAAACTTCCCCAAGGTACAAAATATCCCACCCTTTGTCCTTGGATTGGCCGCTACCACCACCAAACAAATACTGGTTACTGGGGAAGAGCTGTTTGGAAACATCTTTCCCCCCAAAATACTTCCCAAAACCTTGCACCCCACTTCCTGGACAAGGTTTGGTAAAAAGCCTCACCAATTTGCCTAGGTGACTACAGACCCAGACCCTTGGATCTCAGAACAATGAAAAAGCATTCAGTTTTCTTACAAGAAGACTTTTAATAGAAATAGAAGTAAATAGAAGTAAAGAAATCACCTCTGTAAAATCAGGATGGTAGATACCTTACAGGGTAATTAGATTCAAAACATAGAGAATCCCTCTAGGCAAAACCCTAAGTTACAAAAAAGACACACAGACAGAAATAGTCATTCTATTCAGCACAATTCTTTTCTCAGCCATTTAAAGAAATCATAATCTAACACATACCTAGCTAGATTACTTACTAAAAGTTCTAAGACTCCATCCCTGATCTATCCCTGGCAGAAACAGCAGACAGAGACCCTTTGTTTCTCTCCCTCCTCCCAGCTTTTGAAAGTATCTTGTCTCCTCATTGGTCATTTTGGTCAGGTGCCAGCAAGGTTACCTTTAGCTTCTTAACCCTTTACAGGTGAGAGGAGCTTTCCCCTGGCCAGGAGGGATTTCAAAGGGGTTTACCCTTCCCTTTATATTTATGACAGAGGTTGTTTGGGTAACTGCTTTTTCATACTTTCTCATATCTTGAGTTTTCTTAAAGTGTACCCTTAAAGCGGATTTTCAGGCTTGGTAATATTCAGTTTTTGGCAAAATGTAAGAAAATGGTCTTAAAGATTTTGTTCTCCGTAGCTATTTACTACCAGTAACCATTGTCTCTGCTGTTTCAGAGTGATAGGATTGCCGTAGTGTCATTTTGCTCTGCTTTGGCATCCCTGGTGGCTGGGCTTCCATCTGCAGCCTGCATTTATGATGAGACTATGCTGGAAGGCACTTATGTGGCTACAGGTATCACTTTGTCTGGAAGTAATGATGACAATCTGTGTCATTTCTGAATTATTATTATTATTAATGATAGCACTTACCTCTGTGCTTCTTGCTCTTGCCATCACCACATCAAGACTTGACCACAACTTGGTGTTCTCTATTGTCCTGAATCTTTTATTTTCTTGTATTCCCACTAATTTGTATTTATTACTTCCTCTTTCCCCATCCAATTGTCCTGATCTTCTTTAATAGCAGTTTAATGATACTATTGATGTTAATCCTTTAGTGGTAACTCTTTGTAATTCTTTTTTTTAATCTAAAGCTAATTCGTTCACGATATTTCTTTTGATTCCGTCTGTTGGTTACCTGCTCAGTTCCATTTTACGCATGCCTGTGTATCTCTTTCCTTCCATTTCTAAATCAGACTTGTAATCTGAAGGAGTGTTTATCTACTAAACTAAAGCATGCTGCCTCCAATTATTTCTTTAAACTTCCACTCTGAATAGGCTGCCTCCTCATAGCTGCTTTCTGATTGGCGCAGGGAGAGATCTGGTTCAAACATGCAGATATTTTTCACACCCAAAAAAGTGTGAAAAATGTTTCTTCCTCTCCACCCCCACCTTTTTTCCCTCCAAATTTCAAATTTTGTCATCTGCCTCTACCCATGGCACTTCCTGTTGCTCTATTGTGTCTGTCTCCAGCTGTCGTTTGTTTAGATTTCCCTTCATCAGGATGCTGAATCAATTGTTTTGGACCTCAATCATCATTCTGTATGCTTTTCTGCAATCATGTGGGTCTCTTATTGTGGTTAGTTTCCATGGAACTGGTGATCTGGGAGAAGGGAGCAAGTAGTAGAAGAAACTTGAAAAATAGCTTGATGGAGAATAAATTAGGGCCTGATGTATCCATGGGTTTGTCTTACATGGCCAAAAAGCACCAAGAGCTTGATCCAAAGCCCCATTGACAGCAATGGGCTTTGTGCCACATCCTTAGATACTGTGGGGGTGATCATTATAGAAAAACCTAAACTATATAGAATTCTACCTTAACTTGCACTCTGTGAAGACCTACCCTGATCAGTAGGCTTTCAGGGAGAGTAACGTGCCATAAATATAAAGGGAAGGGTAAACCCCTTTAAAATCCCTCCTGGCCAGAGGAAAAATCCTCTCACCTGTAAAGGGTTAAGAAGCTAAAGGTAACCTTGCTGGCACCTGACCAAAATGACCAATGAGGAGACGAGATACTTTCAAAAGCTGGGAGGAGGGAGAGAAACAAAGGGTCTGTGTCTGTCTATATGCTGCTTTTGCTGGGGATAGACCAGGAATGGAGTCTTAGAACTTTAGTAAGTAATCTAGCTAGGTATGTGTTAAATTATGATTTCTTTAAATGGCTGAGAAAAGAATTGTGCTGAATAGAATGACTATTTCTGTCTGTGTGTCTTTTTTGTAACTTAAGGTTTTGCCTAGAGGGATTCTCTATGTTTTGAATCTAATTACCCTGTAAGGTATCTACCATCCTGATTTTACAGGGGTGATTCCTTTATTTCTATCTACTTCTATTTCTATTAAAAGCCTTCTTGTAAGAAAACTGAATGCTTTTTCATTGTTCTGAGATCCAAGGGTTTGGGTCTGTAGTCACCTAGGCAAATTGGTGAGGATTTTTACCAAACCTTTCCCAGGAAGTGGGGTGCAAGGGTTGGGAGGATTTTGGGGGGTAAGATGTGTCCAAACTACCTTTCCCAGTAAACCCAGTTAGTTTGGTGGTGGCAGTGGATATTCCAAGGACAAAGGATAAAATTAATTTGTACCTTGGGGAAGTTTTAACCTAAGCTGGTAAAAGTAAGCTGAGGAGGTTTACATACAGGTCCCCACATCTGTACCCTAGAGTTCAGAGTGGGGGAGGAACCTTGACATAAGGCAATTCCAAATTGCTTTACTTCTAAAAATTAAACCATATCCACTGCGTGTTTGTTCCAAGAGGCCGCATTCGTACAGCCTGATGTACAAATTCCTCAAATATGGAAATTCATACAGATCTAAGCTCCAAATCAGAATAATTTAAAGACAGAGGTTCCCCATTTCAGAAATACACTTCAGTGAGTACATAAGTTTTATTATTTTCTCTCTTACAGCATCTATGAGGCAGGCCCCTAGCCATCCAGATTCTTGTTTTTCTGCCATGACCCAGATGTTCTGTTGCAAAATTACTCCTGGATCCTAATTCCACTGATCACATGCAGCAGCCCCATAGGAATAGAGTTAGTCTAGGCTTGGGGAATGTGTTTTGTGTGTGCATGCGTGTGTTTGAATGCACACTCTGTAATACTGTTTAAAAATAATCTTTTTCTAGTTTCTCCTCAGAAATATTTCAGTCAGGCTTAAAGGAACAGTTGTTGGACCAGTACTTTCCCTGCATCCTTTTCCTTCACTGTGCTCTTGGCAGGGAGCCATTTTCTTTCGCTGGACCTAATCAGAAACCAAGACAAAGGGGAAAGGAAGCCCTGCTATGTTATGGCAATTCACTGAGCCAGTTCTATGGAGAATGCTGGACATGATACTGTGACGTCATACACAGAGCACAACGGATTATGCTGAGAAATGCAATTTGAATGGGGGGATTTTTTTAAACAAGGTGAAACAACCCTTTAATTCTTGGAGAAATATGACAATCCAGAATCCTTAGGAATTATATCTCCAGCAGCAGTAAGCTTTTATTTAGTATAACGTAGTGACTGAGTACTAAATGCACTTTGGCTATGGGCCCACTCTCTTATGCCAGTCTATATTGGTGTAGCTCTAGTGAAATTATTCTAGCATAATACAAATGTAACAGACTGAAAAATCAGGCTCTGTTTATTCATTTTAAGGGAAGACCTCTGTCTAATATGAAATACTGTATGTTAAAATGTACTAATTTTCATGTTCCTGGGCACCCATCCTTTTGAAAACTCTATGACTGTAACCTTAAGTCTTGTGAAGCTCCCATAGATTTTTCTTAGGGTCTTATCTAGCAAGCACTACTGGGTTATAATGCTTAATCCCATGAGTAGTCCTGCTGTAGTCACTTGTGGTAGTAAGCACTACAGGAAGTGGCATCAGGCCCTTCGTTTAATAGAGATAAGTGATGTATGGATCATTTTGATAGGTTTCTGGGATTTTCTTGTGTTAGAATCTTATTTGTGAAAGTTGATGATATAGCTGATAAGGAGGTATAGTCTGTTCATGGTGAGCAGAATGACACATAATGTATTAGGTCTGATGGGAGTGCTGTGTTAGTCTCCTGTCGTGAGAGGGGACTATATCCCTAAACATGGGACATCATCGTATTGTTCTATTTTCTTATATTTCCTATTCTAATCATCTCCAGATGAGTGGAATTGTATCCCTTTTTGCTTGACAGCCAAAGACAAACACCAAGCTGTCCAGAAGACAGAGTGCCATTTTATTCCTCTGTCGAAATTCCTGATGAGATGGGCAAAACATCAGGAAACACTCAAGAGAAGACCTCCTTAACCTTCCAATTATTCTTGTTGGCATCTTTAGATAGATAAGGTATGTTTTTTCTTTTTTGTTTTTGTTTCTTTTTACAATAATTTCCTTTTTGCGGGACTATTAACAATCTTTTATGCTATGAAAATGCTTTGTTTTATTTAATTGTCAGGTGGTCAAAGCCTGGAATTGACAATATTTCTGATTTAAATGAAATTTCTTTCCAGAGTGTTGCATTTTTCTCCAGTAGAATCTTAGAATTTAAAGCAATATGTACAGGGCTTAAAATAGCTATTTAAAATGTGTATGTATGATTGTTTAAAGCTTAAACCGACTTTATTCCCAGACTCATATTATGTATCCTTTTTATCACACTGCTACTGTACACTTGTGGCAACACATCTTAGAATATTACTTATGCTTTGCTCCATTCAGTACACCTATCATGCACATTATTCAAAATGTAAAACTATTAAAGAACTCGTATTCAAATATGCCTTTTCTAAAGTATTGAATTGACAGTGTTAGTTGGATTCAAACAAAGACTAGTAAAGACAAGTAACTTTTATTTTCAAACACCATTTTCTCTTCCTGTTACTTATACAGATGCAGTGTTTTGATCAAGAGAAGTGTTACATTATCCTTAGCAGGGAAATATCTACTGTGGTTGCTTCTCAAATTTCCATAGCCATCTTTTTCTTTTTATAGATGAAAGTAATGTCACTGTTTAAGGGAAGAAGACCATTTAGCTTCTCTTCTAAGTGCTGTGATGTTTGTGGAAGGTGCTTCCCTCCATCTTGTATATCTCTGTAAACTTAAGCCTTGTGCTATATAAATATGATAGCTGAATGTACCTACAGCATGTGAAAACCATACTTTGCTTCCATTTCTCTACCTCCCCCTTTGATTAGTTGTATTTAGGATCATTGCCACCTACTAACAAAATGTTGTACAGAAATGTATTCTTCAGAATTCAGGAAGTTTGGGCATCTGTTTTGAGTGGGTTAGCTTGATCATTGGGTAAAAAATATTCCATAATGTTAACCTGAGAGAGCAATTTAAAGGAATGGAAAATAGTGTGTATATTCACATGCACAGTGGCAAAACTAAGTATGTACAATACACAGTCTGGAGGCCTAATAAGTCCAAGTCCTGATGAATTGGTTCTTGACAGTTATGAATGGTGGACTAGCTGCATTAAAGCAGTGAGAGAGCTAACAGCAGGTTTGAAAACTGGGTTTGAATAAATCATCAACCAAACACATAACCGCATTGTAACAGTAGGCCAAAACCTATGCAGCCATGTGATTGCTAGTTGCCAGGAGACCATGAATCTTGGGCATTCTAAAAATATTAAAAGAATTTTTGGTAGTTTCAAGTTTACTGACCTCTTTTAAAAATCTAATATATTTAAATACACTAAAATAGAGCTACTTTGGTAGACTGCATATAAAGTTGTAATACTGAATCAGCTTCTATTGTACAGTGGTCAGTGTCTTCTTCTGTATATTTTTACTATATTTAAAATTTACTATATATATATTTAATATATTAAAATGTAATGTTTTAGTATCACTTGAATATTTGCACAAAATGTTACACACTTAAGTCTCCATCCTGCAATCACTTACTCACAAGAGTAACAGTATGCTTGTTAATAGTCCCATTGACTTCACAGGCTCTACTCACATGTTAAAGTTAATCACATGCATGAGTGGCTGCAACATAAGGGCCTAATATCCTTTCTGAGATTACATCACTTCCAAAATACAGTTATCAAATGTATATCAGAGTTAGAAGCACTACAAATTGTTTTTAATTTTTTTTTTTTTGCTAAAACCCTTCCTACAATAAGTTAATTTACTTGTGTATCTGTAAATAGTGGGCCTGATCAACAGCTGAGTCTGTCTGGTCTCTCATTTTGTTGGTGAAATTTTGAGTTGAATTGCAGGGACAAATAGTAGCAGTGAAACATTCACCTACCTGACTTCTTGTAGGCACAAATAAGCAAGGAGCAGGATATTTCTATACAGGCTGCTCATCCTGCTCTGTCCATGAGCCATCCGTTTTCAAAGAAGCAGCAAGCACCTCACAGCTAGCACACGCTACAATTCAGGATAATCAGACACCTGAGAGATTGTTCATAACCCCTTCCAGCCACAGGGCTCTAGTTAGAAGGGTAGTTCTGAGTTCAGTTTCCCTCTTGGCCATAGATTTCATGTGTGACCTTGGGCCACTTAATCTCTCGTTGGCTGATTTCCTCATCTGTAAAATGGGAATAAGAATACCTCCCTACATCACAAGAGTACTGGAAGGGCGAATTATTCAATGATTATAAGGCTATCTGATATTCTGGTGGTAACCATATGAGTAGATAGGTGGATATGCAGTAGGTTTAGATTAAAAGTCGTAGCAGGAGAAAGCCTTAAAATCTGATGAGCCAATCAAGTGTACATTCATAGTGCATTTGTATTATGTCTTAAGTAGATATAACAAATACACCAATTACATTTTTTTTTTGTAAACTAGCTACAGATTTAAGTATTTCTTTAATGTAGTATTTTTTTAGGTGGGAAGTTCAGTCAATTGAGACTTTCTTTTTCAGAACACTTTAGTTTGCGTAAAATAGCTGCATAATAAAGCACCAGCCAAAATTTGGGAGAGAGAAATAGAGAGAGTGAAACTAAGGGCATGTGAAGAACAGTCAGTATCCAGCAACAGCAGCAAAACAGTTTCAATTTTCTGGATTATTAATTCAAATTCACATGCACATGCCACTTAAAATTAAAGGCCTTTTTTTACTGCTCTAGTTTAAATTAAAGATTATATTCTGCTCCACGAGTCTGAATTAAATAGCTTATTTTGCACACCAAGCTCTCATTTTAAAACTAATAAAGAAAAGACATAGCATGTACGTGCAAGTTTGAGACAGGAAGGGCCTAAATTACTACACCTGTTTCACTTGGGAGCTACTTTATTAGTGTTACAAAACTTGGCTTTCAATTTGGCAGTCAGAAGAACATTTAGAACAAGCATTTCTTTGTTTTGACAGAAAGGCTGTGGTAAATGAATGACGTTAGAGCTAGGTGTGAAATGTGAAGGTACAAAATTAACTGGTAAGATAATTACTGTTCTAATTCTGCATAAACATGCATTTTGAAAATCATTAATAGTTCAGGGAAATAATGTTAGTGATTAAATAAGGTGTTTTGCATCACTGAGCACAACTAAGCTGCTTTAATTACATTTGAAAGCAAGGGAAAGCAGCTAATTAAAATTAGCACAGGGTTCCTGAATGACCAGCACTGCATTGTTGGCCTAACCTGTTTAATTGTGTGTTTGTTAATGTCGTCATTTCCCCCTCTTTTACATTTAACAAAATTATTAAAGAAACTTTTCTTCAGTCACATCCACATGTCACTCACATCCGTAGACTAGAAAAATGGTACTTGGCACCATCACACATTGCAGTGTTTTGCAACTGTGTTTATTTTAAAAACCTCTTGAACACCAAGTTGTTGGTTAAAATATAGCTAATAAACCAACAGTAATATATTGAAAATACAGGGCAAAAATAGTATATAAATTAAATTGATCCTTTACAATAGCTCAGTCTTGTTCAGTAAAAGCTGCACTAACTTGGTTACCTGCAATAGGTAGCATTGTTTTAAAAAGATCAAACATTTTAATGCATCCCAAGGTTTCCTATACAATTTTATTTGACCTTTAGTTAAAGATGCACTCTAATAGGCAGTCAACTTTTCCCCCCTTGGGTGACCAGTTAAGATAGGTTTCATTTTATCAGCATACAGACATGTAAAGATATTGGTTTATATTCTATACATTTTTAACAAATGCACAATATAATACAATGAAGACAACTAAAAATAGATTAAAATGCTAATTTATATTTAGGTATAATCAAGTCAAGTTAAAGCAGACGCGATGTTTTCCACATTGATTCAGTATTTATACTGAACCTCTGATGTGAGACTCAGATGAATAATAATTTACATACATATACATTTTAAACAGAAAAAATTGGTGAAAAATATAAAGTTCTATATGGAACGGTAGCGGATCCTAAGAAAAGCAGCTTAAGTCATGGGAATTATGCTTATGAAACTGATAAGCAATTAAAGCAAGAAGTTAAATTTAACTCCATGAATAGTACAGAATATTCAGCAGATGATACATACATTATTTTATCGGTGCACATCTCTGTGAACATATAGTGTGTTAGGCACTGCCCCTCTGGCAGTAAGGCCTAGTGGTTGGAGCAGAGATTGACGCCGGACATAGGGTCGGGATTGGGCCAATGGTGGCACTGGAATCAAGATCTGGGGACAGCCCAGGGTCAGAACAGAGATTAGAGTCTGCAGACAAGCTGAAATCAGTAATCTAGCCAGAGTCCAGGTGCAGGTCAAGTCACTACCATAAACAGGGTCCAGGTCTAGGCTGAAGTCAGGTAGTCAGAATCTGAGGGTCTGGAAATGGAGGCCAGGCTGGTGCGGGTCAGTAACAGGGCTGGAGCAAGGTCAGAGTATGGCTGGAACAGTGCTCAGGCTAGGCTAGGGCAGGAACAGGATCAAGAGCGGGCTAGGAGTCTTAAGAGACTCATGCACTGTAAGGCTGAAGGAGGATTCCTTTCTGGGTAGTGCTGTTGCACACACTGATCTGCAACTCTGGAGAAGGTGGGGAAACACCTGGGTATCATCTGACCCAGACTCCTTTCTGGGGTAGGCTGCTGCCGCATGCCTTAAGGCTGAGTCACAGAAGGCTTTGTGGGAAGAGTATGGGCAGATCCACACGTAAAATACTGCATTGGCACAGCTGCACTGCCACAGCACTTTAATGAAGATGATCGAAGCCGACAGGAGAAGCTTCTCGCATTGGGGTAGTTAATCCACTTCGGTGGGAGGCAAAAGCTATGTTGGCGGGAGGTCTCCCACCAACACACCAGCCCTTAGATCATGACGTAGTTATAGCAAATTATTTCTGTAGTGCAGACCAGAGCTAAGTCAGTGCAGCTGGGTCCTTGCATGCCTGAATGGTGACTCACTGCATCTCTTTTGCAGGGGAACCTGAGCACGTAGCCTCTGCTCTTGGTTATGAGGGTGGAAATTCGGAGTCAGTTCATTCATTGATTTCAATGGTGTTTTACCTGCTTTACACTGCTGTTCAATATCTGATCAAAACTTTAGCCCCAGAGTATGCAACAACATTAAAACTTATTTCTGTTATAGACATAGTGTTCTGTGCTTTGTTAACCCCTAAAATCTTGGCATTCAGTATTTGAAAACATCGAAGGTAGGGAAAATATCTAGTAGTGTTTTATAAATAACAAAAATTCACCAGTGCTTTTAAAAATCTGCATGCTAACTTTTACAAAAGCAAACAAACACAGAAAAGAAATTGAATAAACAGCTAATGAAGTCTCATAAAGAATTTTTAGTCGCATCTCATTGCATCTTGCATCATCAAGGGGTACACGGCGACAGTTTAGTAATCGATGAGATACAATCAATGGTGGCATTGCTTTGTGTTGTAGCAATAGTTATAAATAAAAGTTTGGTGCGTGTTTGTGTTTTGTTTTCAATTGAAAGCTCATATTTCCTTTGGTCATTTGTTTGGTTGTGGCCATTGAAATCATGACGAAAACCTTTAATTAATCTTTCTCTAATTTCCTCTCTTATTTTAATATCAGTAAAAGTATAAAAGCCACAAAAATATGCTCTATTAAGTAGAGAAATACCTAAGTTACCCAACATTCATTTCTGTAGGTGGGAAAATAAGGGTTTGTGGTTTTCAATATCATTTTATGCTATTATCACTTTTACTTATTTAATGAATTTAGGGCGGAGACACATACTGTCTGGAATGACCCACGTACAACCAATCAGAAAACGATTCCTTTTTCTGACATGTCATGCTATGTAATACTGGTTTACATCATATATGATGTAAAACAATGTGGTCTTAGATAGCCCAACATGAAGTGCAACGGTACTGTGGATATATATTAAAAGAAATGTGTTTGTATTGCAGATACCTGTTGTGAATTGGTCATGCTTTGGTGGGTAAAGGCAACCCAGAGATTGCACATTCTTTCAAAACACACAAAAAATCTGGATATTTAGTTACTTGATGCTGGCACATCTAATGTTAACAAAGATTGATGAATTTGGTTTTTTTGGTACATTCCTTTCATCCATTCTTCATCTGTTTTTGTCTCTTTAGATTGTATGCTTTGGAGGCATGACCTATGTATTTCTCTGTTTTTTAAGCATGCAGGTTACTATGTCAATCTAAATAATATCTATGAATGGTATGTCTATGGATCCATTGTTGTTGTTAGTTCGTGGTAGAGTAGAGACTTGAGCTTGGGTGCCTAGACGAATGCCCTAACCACTGGACCATTCTTCCTCTCAGATGGCAAGCCCAATCTCCTTCCATCTCCTAATACCCTAAATCAGGACATCAGACTATTCCAAGAAAAGAGCAGACTGTTTGTACGTTAATTTATTCATCATTTTGTTCCATCACACAAGTGCTAGCATTATAAATATTTTGTAATTGAATTTTATAAACATGCTGAAGGGGCCAAATCCTAAAAGATGCTGAGTTCCCGCACCGTTCAGTGGGAGATTCAAGTGCTCAGAAGTTCCCAGGGTTTGGCCCAAGAAGCTTGCTTACATTTTAACAGAGCCATAAAAATAAACACTTGTCTTATTGAAGGAAGAGGACATGACTGACTCTGATGTAGTGCCAGATATGCCTTTGGCATATGATGAGGTAAGCAGAGCACTTCCAGCTTGCATCAAAAGTACCAATAGGACAGCTGGGTCCACTTGGACCAAGTTTGCTATCATGACAGTAAAATGGAGGCGGCAGGTGGAAATGGTTTATATTTTGTGTAGTTAAAAAGCCATCTTTCAATATCAAAATTTACCAAGAATGTATAAATAGTTCCTACATTTTATTAAAAATTAATTTGCATAACATCTAAAATACTCTGACTTAGTAAAAACATGACTATCTTGTAGAACATTCCAAAAGGGAGACGTGAGAGCTTCTTAGTAATGAGTGCGCTATGATTAATTGTGGCATTTCAGTTCATTATGGCGATAGGGATAAATAAGAATGTGTTTGAGGTAGTTTAATTGTTAAAGCTGCCATCTCTCTTGCCCCTTGGCTTCACTGTGGTCATTACAATCAAGATTGAAACCTTTCATTAACCTTTCTCTATTTAATTCAATCTTTTGAGTTTATAGCAGAATCCAAGATTCACAAAATACGTGGGCCATTTTACGTAAAGAAGAGCTTCACCTTTCTGTCTTTGCACAGCTGGTGAAAAAGGTACAATATGACCTTGCTTGATAACAGTATGAATTGTTTAATTTCCTTATTGCTTTTACTCATATTAGGCCTGATTCTTCACACATTGCTACCTCACCATAACAGCATGAAATGGTGTAAAACATCTAACCAAACTGGACTGCCTACATGAACCATGAAAACCTGAGTAATAATGCCTGCTGCAAAGACCCTCAGACCTCACTGAAAAAAGTAAACAAAATCCAGAACACCCTCACTAGGGCAACAGATCAATAAGAAAAAGAGTTGGAGCATGCCACCAGAACCTGTCTATCTAAACCAACCATTCATTTGGAGGCACTAAAATTGACAAAGGAAATCTGTGCCAATACATGGCAGCCAAACACTTGCTCCTCCTGTCTGGTGAAAGCACTTACAGAGCATGTGGGCCTCTCCTCAGTGATGACATCAGTATACGCATCATGGAGGGAGCCCAAAAAAGGCCCTGAAGCAGGCAACAATACACTTGATATTAATATATATATAAATTATCCTAAAAATCTTACTTCCCACTTTGTTCACAAATCTAAGTCAGTCTTACTGAGAAGAGAGTTGCAACCTGCCTCTAACAGCATCCAACTTCTGCCAATATCCTCAACCACTCTAAGTCAGGTTTCAGACCCAGCAAGGAGACAGTGTGGATCACATTGATGCGTGATCCCTTTTGTAGCCAAAAGCAATGGTGGCCACAAGGAACCAGCTAGCCACAAGGAACTGCTAGATCATCCGTAGAATATGGTAAGCAGGAGTCAAGAGAAAAGTGCTCGTTTTGCTTAGGAGGGCCATGAGTAACAGCTTCCACTCCTCAAGGAAAACAACCACTGGTGGAGATGGAGCCCTACAAGGCAGGGTGATTTCTCTGCTCCTATTCAATATTTACATTGCATTACTAAAGACTTTGAGATGCTATAGGCTCAAATACCAGAAATATGCTGCTGATATATATGTTGGGCCCTACCAAATTCATGGTCCATTTTGATCAATTTAACAGCCAGAGGGTTTTTTAATTGGTCAATTTCACTTTTTCAGCTATTTACATCTGAAATTTCACAGTGTTGTAACCATGGGGGTCACACCCAAAAGGTACCCAGAAGTGGATCTGATCTCCCACTCCCTTCCCCCCATCCCCAGCTGCCATGCAAGGGAAGGACAAGTCCTGTCTCTCCCCAGCCCAGCAGGGACTCACAGCTAGGAGCTCCCTGGCTGGGGTGCTTCCAGGAGCAGGGGGTTATCAGACCCATCTCCACAAGTCTCCCTCAGCTGCAGGAACCTCCAGTGCTGGGCAGGGAGCTTTCTGCAGCAGGGGTTGGCACTCGGAGGTAGGTCTGATCTGCCCACTCCACCTCAGAGCTGCCATGCAAGGGAAAGACAAATCCTGTCTCTCCCCAGCCCAGCAGAAACTCTCAGCTTAGGAGCTCCCTGGCTGGGGTGCTTCCAGGAGCAGGGGGATATTGCACTCACCTCCACAAGTCTCCTCCAGCTGCAGGAATGTCCAGGGTTGGAGCTTTCTGCAGCAGTGGGAGGCACTCCACAGTCTGATCTCCCCCTGAGAGCAAGAGTGGCCATGAAGGGGAAGGACAAGTTCCTCCCTCCTCAGGCCAGCTGGCATTTGCAGCTAGGAGTCCCCTGACTGGGGCGCTCCCAGCAACAAGGGGGAGGTGGTAGAATCTCCTTCCTTAGAAGTTTTTAAGGTCAGGCTTGACAATGCCCTGGCTGGGATGATTTAATTGGGGATTGGTCCTGCTTTGAGCAGGGGGTTGGACTAGATGACCTCCTGAGGTCCCTTCCAACCCTGATATTCTATGAGATCATATTTCACAGGGCAGGGCTTATTTCACAATCAGTGACACATTTTCCACGGCAGGGAAATTGGTAGGGGCCTATATATATGTATTGCTAAGATATAGATAGCTATAGCGTTCACATTTCCTAGACCATCACCCAACTTCCCTGGGGCTAGGAGATATACTGAAAGTGTCTGGATGCAACAGCTGGCTTCTAATCAGTCCAAGCAAGGTGGAGGTTATGTTGGTGCACAGCGGGCAGGATTTTGAAGATTTTCTAGAAATCATGACCAGCAACTCTGTCAAAAGCATGAGTCCACTGATTTGTCAAACAGATGCGATCATGGAATTTTACTTGACTTCACATTACAGTTGGACACCGAGGCCAAAACAGTGGCCAGAAATTCCTTTTTCTACCTCTAATTGGCCAAAAGCTATGCCCGCACCTCACAAAGTTCCAACAACACCAGTTCTGCTACTTCAGGCATGAACAGCTACAGTGCTATATGCGTTGGACTAACAATGCCCCATCTCCTAGGTGGAACAGGTAGGCATGAACACATTCTACTTTAAGTGGCTCTCCTATTCATTAGTGCATCCAGTTCAATACTGGGGCCTGTCATAAATATAAAGGGAAGGGTAAACCCCTTTGAAATCCCTCCTGGCCAGAGGAAAAATCCTCTCACCTGTAAAGGGTTAAGAAGCTAAAGGTAACCTCGCTGGCACCTGACCAAAATGACCAATGAGGAGACAAGATACTTTCAAAAGCTGGGAGGAGGGAGGAAAAACAAAGGGTCTGTGTCTGTCTGTATGCTGCTTTTGCCAGGGACAGAACAGGAATGGAGTCTTAGAACTTAGTAAGTAATCTAGCTAGGTATGTGTTAGATTATGATTTCTTTAAATGGCTGAGAAAAGAGTTGTGCTGAATAGAATGACTATTCCTGTCTGGGTGTCTGTTTTGTAACTTAAGGTTTTGCCTAGAGGGATTCTCTATGTTTTGAATCTAATTACCCTTTAAGGTATCTACCATCCTGATTTTACAGAGGTGATTCCTTTACTTCTATTAAAAGTCGTCTTGTAAGAAAACTGAATGCTTTTTCATTGTTCTGAGATCCAAGGGTTTGGGTCTGTGGTCACCTATGCAAATTGGTGAGGATTTTTACCAAACCTTCCCCAGGAAGTGGGGTGCAAGGGTTGGGAGGATTTTGGGGGGAAAGATGTGTCCAAACCATGTTTCCCAGTAAACCCAGATAAAGTTTGGTGGTGGCAGTGGAAATCCAAGGGTAAAATAATTTTGTACCTTGGGGAAGTTTTAACCTAAGCTGGTAAAAGTAAGCTTAGGAGGTTTTCATGCAGGTCCCCACATCTGTACCCCAGAGTTCAGAGTAGGGAAGGAACCTTGACGGGCCCAATTACAGGAGAGGCCATCTCATCCTCTACATCACAGGTATAATGCAGCTAATGTTACCCAGAATAAAGTGGTGAGTGGGACACAAGGCATTTACAGCAAAGAGCAACCAGTTGTGTAACACTTTGTTTGCCACAGTAGATGAAGATGATCACATCTTGCTTTTTTCAGGACCTGATACAAGACTCACATTGCAAACCCTGTCACCCATAAATGCACAAGCCCCCAGTGTGCAGTAGAAAGCACAGTCCCAACCAGGATCACGCTGAAACTCAAACGTTGCTGTATATGATGCCTACATATTACACTGACACAATAAAAATACTTTGGGTGAAATCCTGGCCACACTGAAGTCAATGAGACTTTTGCCATTGACATCAGTGAGGCCAGGATTTCATTCACAGATGGAGGTAGTCCCAAACAGGCAGTAGCATTGAGAGCTGCACCCCACTGCTATCACAGCCCTGTTCTGGAGGAGCCCGTACACAGGGAGAGAAGATTGAATACGATGACTGAACTACTCCATGGTCTCTAAGCTGAGAAAGCAATATCAGAAAGTGTCTAGCTCAAAGTTTTACCTGAAGCAGGTTTTAGAAACACTGTGTTTTTCCTTCTATCAGCAGTGTGTCTGGTGTTGTAAATTACTCCTGCAACTACTGAAGTCAGTGGCAGAACTCCCATTGAGTCCAATCATGTCAGATCAGATCCTTGTTGGATAGTTACCTGGGAGGCGAGATGAATCGTTCTGATTTTCTACCTTCTGAGATGCCCAAAAGTGCCAGTTGTGATCGTCTTTTTCATGTGCATACTTGCTCACTGGTAACTGGGCTTAGACTACCAAATCATTACATAAACTAGTGAACAGATCTGGGATGTATAACTTTCAGTCACTATTAACTCTGATGGACTCAGTCTCTATACTTGTTTGTTTTTATTGTAAGTAGTGCAAACAGCTTGTGATTTTTCTCCATATCTAGCCACAGTTGTGAGCTGGAAGCCTCTGTTTTGAATTACCTGGCTTTGGGGCTTTAAACTGGACCTTTAACATTGCTGTTTGTATTTAGTTTTACATAACATTGAGCTGTTACTTTGCCCTAAGCTGTGGAAGTTACTACTGTTCTTTCAATTGCTTCTTTTTAGCATCCCGTCCTTGACATAATCCTGAAGGACCCAGCTTGGAAATCTCCTTCTGGCAGAACAAGATCTCTTCATCTTTGAGGTCACGTTCCAGGCTTTTGTTCAGTCACAAGTTCTGTTTGGATTTATCTTCACTGTGTCTACTTGAATATTCAAAAAATCATCAGCTAGTCTAATTTGTTTTTTTTTAAAGTCATGTAAAAGACTGATTTGCTTTGACAGGTGGATCAGAAACAGAATTGGAGCTATTTTCTCTGGACCTAATTAAACAACCTTCATTACTGGCAGGTATGTGTTTGTGATGACTTAAAATTAGCTCGATTAGAATTAAAACTCAAAATATAAGGCATTGAATAGGTGGGTTGAAAATTATGGTTTAAAAATACATTTTATGTAGAACGTTTTAAATGGGGCAACTGCACTTGTAAATTTTAAATCACCATGCCAAATCCCATTTTGTGTTCTATGTTAATGGCACTTGTCACGGGTATTCATGAGGGTATGGCCAATGCTTATAAAATTGTTCCACGCTAGATCAAAATTATGAAACTTTAATAAAACATTAGTAATTCTCATTTGTCTGTTAGAAGCACAGAAGTTCTATCTGAGTTTTGTGTAGCCTACTTTGAGTGACATTAACCCCTGTGAGTAGGACCCACCAGCATGAGGCTTATTCACCACTTATGTCCCCAAAGTAGGGCTTAAATTGAGACTTAAGGGGTGCATAGGGCATGTGCTGACCCCTGCACAGGACTGACTTTCATCACTTGGGAGTAATTGTGCTCTATGAAGGTGAAATTAACTCTTTCAACCTAGGCCTATGACAGCATTTTCCCCCACCAGTTACTGTTACAGCCAATGGTGTGGACGTCTCAGCCCCTCAGTATCACCTGAATGGAGTGTTGGCGCCATGGGGTCCTGTGGTTCTTTCTTGACTATCCCAATTGCAACTCTGGTAGACAAAACCAAATACTCTAATAGGTTCTAAAACATTCCTCTGACCATTCACCCGGGCCAAGTAAACTGCTGCATTCCTATATATTAAAAACAATACCCTCCCACTGAGAGATCAGTTTAGCACACAGTGTTTCTAATGCTATACGTGAATGTACCTACTCTGAGAGGGAAGAGGGTTTGTGCAGGAAGCTCTGGGAGAGGTGCTTCAATGCACTGCTGAAGCAATGCTTGGCGGGGGGCGGGGGGGGTGTTTGGCACAGCACCGTAGTTTTAACAGAACACAATCTTGTTAGGTGGACGCACTATAGCATTGCAGGGGAAATGTATTGTGCCTAAAATGGATTAGCCCAATGGGGTAGGGCCACAGGGTTGTTCTAGGGGAAATGGGTATAGTTTTCTCACTAACAATATTGGAGCAAGATTATATCTGTCACGAGTGAAAATACTGTATTGTTATCTCATTGCTTTATGGACCTACAGTCCTCGGGAGTGTTAAATATCCAGATGATATCCCTGAGAACTGGATTTTGCATTTGGATCCCTGATTTAGCTGACAGAAGTGAAAAATCATATGTAGTCAGGCAACTATGTATTGACAATGGAGCTCAACTTATTCCACTTACTGTCAACGTTAATTTAAGAATAAAATGTCCACCCCGCCCCCGGATCTTTTGACATCAGATGATGGCATACAAACACTTATAGCCCCCCTTTCCCCCGTTAAACCAGGCTTCTTTTGGGACCTCAGCCCTTATGTGTCAAAAGCACATGGATATGGAGATATTGCATGCCCTTTTGAAGGACCCTAACATACCAACAGACCCTTAGCTAAGCAGTAAGGACAGGGAATTGTCAGGCTACTTCCAGCTATCCACAGTGCAGCTCTGATGGGCAGACCCAGGCCTATTTATTAATTTTATAATTCAACTTTATAATAGTGTCTGTTTTTCTTTTTAAACATTAACAAGGCATTTATTTATTTTTAATTCACCGCTGATTACAAAAGGTCTCAGGTGTGGGTGCATCATCTAACACAGCAAATTACATTTTTGATTTCAAATGAAAACAAAAAGACCAGCAACAAAACATTGCCATCCACTCCCAAACCAAATGCCACTGTGTCAGCAAAGATCTGAGAAGAGATGCACATTACGCTGTCCCCGAAAGATAAACAAACCACTGGCTTCCCCCTTGTCCTGGATGGGTTTGGCCAGTCTTTACACTTGCTGTATCTAATTTTCCAGCCCAACCAAACCAAATCATCTGGTAGGTCCTAGTAGCATGGTAAGGCCTCTGCCTGGAGTTAGGGCCTTGTTAGCTGTCATAAAGGATAGGATGCAGCCCCCTTGTCACAAGTAGCCGTAATCTCCCTAACTAAAATATCACTTTAAGATATTTCTCTATAAGTAAATCAGAATCTTTTAGCATAAAGAATAATTGCAGTATCAGCAAAATGGGAAGGCAGCATGATCCTGTGGACAGAGCACTGAACTGAGTCAGGAGGCCTATGTTCTATTCCAGGCTCTGTCACTGGCTTCTTGGGTGACCTTGGGTAAGTCACGTCACTTCTGTGCCTCAGTTTCTCTGCCTTTGTAAACCCCTTTGAGATGTACATGGGAAAAGTGCTACATGAACTAGGTATTATTATTTTCACATATTGACTTACAGATTGTAACAATACTGTCATATGGCCTTGCCAATATTGGCATTGTATTGGAAATGCCAGTGTTCTGTACTTTCTATATCGCCTACAAAACATTTTACTGGTTGATTTACTAGCAATGACCTAGAGCAGGCACAAATGTCTGTTTCACAGAGCTGCTATGCATTAACAGTTGCATTAATTAATTTTCCCTTACCAGTTGAATAGTGTCTGTGAACCCCATTCAGTAGTGACTTATGCACTACTTATAAGGAATTCTTAGAGAATTAATTTAGGGGGAAAATGTGAATCACTGTGTGTGTGTGCATGCATGTGTGTATACATCATTAGTTTAATCTCTTGGATAGTTCTTTTCCCATATGCATTTGGGTTACTGTTACCAGGCAATGATCAATGTGCAAGCCATGAAAACAGACAAAACCACTGAAAAAGCAGCCCTGTGCCTGATTAAGAAAGAAGAAAAACTTTTCCAATTGATTTAGTGCTTCATAAATTAGCCTAGGGACAGCTTTAAATTGTGCTCTTATAATGCATACAGGATTCTATTCATCTAATAATTTTGCTATTCAATAAAAAGATGGTTTGAATAGCAACCAAATATGCCATAAAAATACACTATCTGAATTCTGTCGAGAGGATAAATGTGAATGAATGGATTGGAAGTGTCCCCCAAAGTGATTTTTCTCTTATTTACTCTAATATAACTTTTCATTTAAAAATATATATTGGGAAATAGTCTAAAAGTGGGAGTTTTAGGGAAATTATTATACACGTTATTTCATTTATTAATAATGTGCCCACTTAGGTGTCAAGAGGGGCTACAATTATATTTCAGTTCCCATCCAAAGCAAGTAACCAAACATATTAACATATGAAATAAGCAAATTATGCTAGCCCTAAAGGAGGTAAGAAGGTATGTTCTAGATTGTGCCAATCAGAGAAATTCTCAGAAGGTTCCTCTTTCAGAATCCCCAGTCCATGAGGGGACTCCATCCACTTTTAAGCCAAAGTTAAATCTCTTTTATGGCTGCCTGAAGATATCACTATTTTTAAAAGGGCATTTTCTGGAATCTTTTAAAATATAAATGTAATGTAAGCAAAGACTTCCTCAGCATTTTCATTTAAACTACAGGAAATTGTAGAGTAATGGTGTTCAGTCCATATGTGCTCCCAAAGGATTTTACTAAGGTGATGAACAACTCGTCTTATGCCCAAACGCACATGGCAGTGAAAACGCTTATTTACTTAGTACTGTAATCACAGCAAAGGTAACCCAGCATATCTTGGCCAGAATCCATCTGGTAAAGGCCCTAGCCATAGGGTTTCTAGTAAATACAGAGAAATCTATATGTTAACCACTTTTCCCAGTTTAAACTTTTTGGGATTCATGGTAGATGCTTTGGTCTTAAACTTTCACTGGTTTAAAATAGAAATCCATATTTAAAACAAAAAAAAGTGTCAATAATAGATGTCTGTCTAGAAAGACCTAACTGGTTACAAAAAACTTAGGGCATCAAGTCCCAGTTTTGTCAGATAACTGTTCTACAGTGCCCTCTCTCTCCAAACGAGGAGGAACCAAATAAGAGTGGCCATAAGTTAACACTCTGGAACAATCTGAAGCATATGGAAGTATTGCCAGAACTGGAAACAGTCTCTAAATGCTCCATACATTCCAGTGATGAAGAACATGGTAGCCAACATCTCGTCCAGAACTAAGACCAGAGGGAAATAGCATTCCTGAATAGGGTGTTATTCCTCAAACTATTCCCAATAGGAAATTCAAGTGCTGGCTCTCTTTGCCAGGCCTCACAATCAGAAAACTCTGAAATGTTTCCTGAGAATCCTATGTATAGCTGAAGCAGGGAGAGATGCAGACTTAATTGTACAGGATTATAGTTTCCCTATCTGGCCCCACCATAGTTTTTAAGGCCAAAAGGGAACACTGTGGTTATCTAGCCTGACCTCCCATATAACATAGAACTTCCCTGAATTAATTCCTGCTTCAAGTACAGTAGTTAACGGTTGAACTTTTAGAAAACATCCAATCTTGATTTTAAAATTTACAGTGATAGAGGAACACCATAACCCGTGGTAAGTTTGTCCAGTGCTCCAGAAAGTCCTAGCAAAGGTCATAGATGTGCCAAAATGGTGCCTCTTGATTTCTTCTTGCCACTTGCCATCCAGAGAGTGATTTCACAGTCTTTTATAGTACAATTCCTGACGCATTTCTCCATAGTCCTGGATGAGTTAAGCAGAACAGAGATGGGACAGAGACATGCCTGCAGTCAAAGACTCTGATTATAATGTCTGCTGTCTGCAAATACAGGACTTTGGGGAAAATATAGTTAAATGCCTACCTTTGGTTTATAGTGATATTTTTAGTAGACATAAAATGTAGAAGCATTTAGGAACATATTTCAGGGCTAAATCTCCAATAACTGACTGCAATCAAAGAGGGAAAGATTTAAGTCTACAGCTACTATCAAGCCAAATGCCTTTTTATTGGTCTGTTTTCCTTAGAGTAACTGGAATCAGGAAATTCAGAAGGCTGGCCAGAGAATTCTTCCTAAATAAACTATTTCATGCCTATATTGACACAACCTTCTGAAACGGTAATCTCAGCTGTAAAATTGGCATGTCTCATAGCTCCTATCCTGGTTTTCTGCCAGGGTATATGAACTAATTATTTTAAAACTCAATAGACACTAGATGATGAAAACAGAAAGATCTATGGGCAGAAAAGCAGATGGGTTCATGGTTTGGATCCTTTCGTGTACCAGAGTACAACTCATACTTGGGAAGAGGGGGGATATATGTGGCTTTATACCACCTTTTTGATCCCTCCCCTCCAATGCTCAGAGCTGCTCCAAATTGTGTCAAAAGATAATGGCCCTATGGGGCATGCTCCATCAGAAAGGACTACTGAAGTACATCATGCTCTGACCCTATTTTGCCCCAAATGCCCCCATATCTGGTGAGGAATCCCTGTTCTGGGGGAATCCTCAGCTACTGCTTAAAGGCAACTTGAAATCAATGACCACCCCAGGCCTCCCCCCCCCTCCCCCCGCCATTTCTGTAAATGCTGTAGATCCTAGCAAGCCAGTTAGATGCAACATAGTTACATCTTGGATCATATGAACTTGTTTCAGATGGTAAATGTAGTTCTGACAGGTTGAAACATAATGTGGCTGTGTTCTCTCATTTTAAGGACAGCTATTTTTTAAGGGAATAATTGTGCATAACTTCTTAAGGAGAACATGCAAATATGTAAAGCTTATTATTTTACCTCTTCTACCCTAATCCTTTTACTTTGTTCAGGGGAAGATAAGACTCTACATTTTTTCTTCCCCTATAGTAAGAAAAGAATGTCAAGAAACCCAAGTTTCATTCACAAACTGAAATAAGGATAAACATCTTTCGTTTTCATACCACACACAAGTATATATTTGCTAATGAGCAGTATGGGCATGATTCTGCCCTCATTGTCTCCAGTTTTATATGTCATTGGATTCAATCTTTATTTACATTCTATCAAAGCTTATGTGTTTTGTTTCTTATACTGTACCTTGATTTCTGGTTTCAGGGACAAATAGATGTCACAGTGCAAGGCAACTGTGCCTGTATTCTCCCTCTGTGGTCCAGCAAGGGCAACCCATTCTTAGGCTTCTGCAGCCATCACCTCTCTTGGGCAGAGACAGGCCTCTCTCTCACTTCGGACGGGGGTATTTCCAGGCTGCACAGCTCCCTGCCTACACTGTGAATTCCTCAGTAAAATTAAACTGCCAGAAGAGAAAAGCAGAGCAGTCCTGCTGAGAAGCTAAACACAGCGTAATTACCCACAGTTATGTTACCACACAGTTCTCTCTAAGCAAGCACATTTATTCCTAAGTAGAAGCATTACAGAGAAAACACTGTAAACAATAAAAGAACCTATGCACAGGCTAATAAGATTACTAGAGATCGCTTTAGTTCCCCCAACCCTCTCCAGTCAGTGTCAGTCCTTCCAACTTTTCCCTAAAGATAGGGGCCCCCACCTTGGACAGAAGGTCCTGCCCATGTGCTGCATCAGAATGAAAGCCCTGAGTCAGTTTAAGCTCAAGTTATTCAAAAGTCCTTTCTTTGTTTGCTAGTCTCTAGAAAATCCAGTTTGAACCAGTATAGGTAAATCTGTCCAGATGGTAATGCCTGTCAAGAGTGGTTACAATTTGAATGAACTTGCCTAATCCCCCCCAACTCTTCTTAGTTCCTGGCAGGCTGTAGCTTCTCTTCCCTCCTACCCCAAAAGAATTACATCCAATCCCTGGCCCACAGTGATGTATAAACTTAATACAATGAGATTTAACTTCATTCAATAGGGCTTGTCCAGGATATTGCAGAAAATTGCCATATCTGTCACAGAGGTCAAGAAGTTTAGAAATAGCTGCTTAAAATATAGGTTCCTTCGTCCATGTTTGCAGCTGTAAATAGGTGGGCTGATTTTCAACCCAAACTAACATCACTCGGAACTCATGGGTAATCAGCACTTATTAATGAAGTGCCCTGTTTTTCCCCCTTATTTAGGGGCCTATTAGCCTGACTTTTAGGCATCCATTGTTGGAAAATATTCTCCTTATATTTTATTTAACTACAAAGAATTCTGCTGTGACATAATTATGTACATGACTTTTTTCAGAACTGTTTATGTTCGTATCAGTGTTCAGCCTATTTATGCTTTTCACTATGTTTCTAAAACAGTCTTCTTCCCCAGTTGGGTGATACTGAAGTTCTGTTTATGTTTTCACAAATGCATTAGGCCTTAGCGTCATTATTTCCAGTTCAGAATCACGTACTGAAGGTAAACCATGTGTGTATGCACAAGGGGCCTGACCCCAAGCCTACTGGAGGCAATGGAAAGGCTTTTGGCTCAGGCTCTGGGTGAGCACAAGCTTTTTGGTGTGAGGGATGAAAAATGTAATTGTTTCCCTAAAATAAACAGAATTACGTTATTAAAATAAAAAAGTAATCTGTTTTCATTCCATCAGGTGTATGTACGCTCCAGAATTCCCCACTCCCTAATATACCTACTTACGAAGTTTGATATGAGTAGCCAGGGAGTAGGGCTATGACAACTTATTTCTGTTGACTCTGCTTCCTGTCTGGGGGATCACAGGGTATAGATAAGGAATGTTTTCTCTTTTAAAAAAATGTGAATGTAGTGCTTTTGAAAGGTTCTGCCTTGACAGTCCTATGGGATGAAATCCTCAAGTTAATCTTCATGTCCACTCAGTCTATGAGCTTTCTGAAATTGCCAACAAAGGTGACAGCTGCAATGGTGGCTTTCTCTGGCCTAGACTGAGATCACCAACTCATTTCCTAAAGGCGACTGTAACAGGGTGGCTGCTTACTGAGAACCCCTTGCCCACCCCTAACCCCCACCCCCATGGCCAGAGGTCACTCTGCAGTGCCCTGCCTCTATTTCCCCCTCTTCAGGGCCCCTTACACAGGTGTCACACACTTTTCCTGTGGTCAAAATACCACCCCCTTCCTCCCCCACACACCTTGTGGTCTGGGTTTATTCAAAGAAAATAACTCAAAGTCCAACAAACAAACATTTCTCTTCCTACTCCCAGGTTTCCCTGCCTGGGGAGCTTTTGTATTCTTTCTCCTGCTTGATCAGGGTCTCTCCTGCCTTAGCAGGCTACTTCCAGCCCTTCCTTGCTGGAGTCTTAGTCTCTAATCTTAGGAATCTCCTGAAGCCTGCTCACCCAAGCAATCTCACATTTCCCCGACCATCCTTATCCCACCTTCCTTTTTAGCTTCCAGATAGTCTTTATAGAGGAATCACCTGGCCCCTCTCAGATGGGCTCATCCTGTAATCCAGATTGGTTTAGCCCCAGACTCTCCAGCCCATGGCGCAAGCCACCCTGTTAGCAGGACCTGTGTGGCTCTGAGGGTCTGTTACAGTCCTCAAGTCGGTGTACTGGACACTGAGATTTCAAGCCACCCTGTTACAGTCCCTTAATGGCATTCAATCACTAATGACCTATCCTGGATTTGAAGTGATAGTCTATAGATGAAAAGTTCTTGTCAGATTACTATCTCCTGGCACAATGAATTATGTGTAGCTGACCTAACACCCAGTGTGAAAGACGTCTGCATTCCCAAGGCTACAGTTAAGCATGTTGACTCTTGTGCACTCCTTAAGTGCTACATTTGCATTAATAGATGATAGAAACTTAACACACCCCAAATCAGGATGAATTTAGGTTCTACCCAAACCCACGAATAGCAGAGAAAGTTCTGCAGATACAGGCTGATGCTCCTGGGGCCTGGTTTCTCCTTTCCTCACTCCTGTTCCAGAGCTGAGCAAATGCACATACCAGAAGCTCTGTGCCCCAGGGCAGTCTACGTGGCAGGGCTGCCCCAGGCAGCTGCAAGTTTGAGATCCCCAGCAGCCCACAAGTGAGCTGGGAGGGAACCAAGCAATTTTCCTCTGTTTTTGTCAGAAAAATCTCTGCCCAGTTGTAGCTGTAACACTTACCATATTAGGGCTACACATCCCAGCTTACCGCTCCATCCCCTCTCTTTAACACAGTTTTCTTCCTCCCTTTCCTTGTCCTCAACATTATTCCAATCTTTTCCTTCCCTCCCCACATCCCCTTGCCACCAGTCTGCCTTCCTGTCCCTTTAGTTTCCCTTGATCCTCAGTCTCCCCCTCCCCTGTTTTCCCTGCCCTGCCCTGCCCTTTCCCCTCAAGTTTATCTTCTCTCTCCCTTAGTCTCACTGCCAGCTTCCTTCCCGAGCTGCACATAGAAAAATGAGTGTCCATGAAAGCAGCCTGGCTTCAAAGCTATTGAGAATAATGAAAGGTAGCAACCATATTGAATACTGTTTTAAAAAAATTCATGAGGTGTAGCTTTAAAAAATATTACCCGTCTTAAGATATTAGAGTTGGCAGCTGTGGTAGATGGCTGTAGGACATAGCATAGTTATATATTCTCTGGGCAGGGCAATTGCCTTATATTTTACTAACTGTTAAATATCTATCATGATTCTAAATTCATATTTCTTTATCTTACACAGACACAGCTTTCATTTTGTATTATTTTTCAATAAAAAGCTTCATATGGGAGCTCAGGTGTGGAGCCACTATTGGTGGGCTTTCCTGATTATAACACACACTCTCAGCTCAACAAGAGTGCCTCTAGCACATTAGCATAGCACTTTTTGCATTGTCTGGTCAGGGATTTAATTTCACTACATCAAAAGCTACCATCAAAACCTTGTCATTGCAATTTGTCACACATTTTATTTTGTGTTCTACATCTTACTGAAGCCTCATCTTCCTGTCCCACTGCTATTGATTACTAGTCTGGAGCAAAGATAAATCTTTTTTTTTTTTAAGGGAAAAATGGTGAAAGAGCTGTGAACCTCACAGCTGGTATTGAGGTTTCAAGTCCTGTAGGCTTGGAAGTTTTCTTATAATCATTGCTGAGTGAGTAGGACACCATATTCTCTGTCACTGGCATACTGTTTAGCAGACCAATCGGTTAATGGGATCATGACAGTTGCCAACCCCTGGAAAACAGTAAAAGTATTAAAGGAAAACAGGAACAATCGTATGGGAGCAGACCTGTGGTCCACCTAGTCCTGTTTCTGAGCGTGGCCATTACCTGATGCTTCAGAGAAAGGTGGAAGGAACCTCATAGTAGAGGTTTATGGAAGAGTTGGCCTGTGGGAAAAGTTGGTTCTTAGTCACTGTCAATTTGTGGTTGATTTAGGCCCCAAGCATGACAATTTATGTCCTCTAAAAAAATCTTTTCTAATATAACTCTGGATGTTCTCGTAATATATACAAATATCTAATCTTTCCTGAATCCGGGTAATCTCTTTGGCTTCACTTGTTTCTTGTGGCAGAGATCCACTTGGAACAAAAGGGATCTCAAATTTCTGTCTTCTCATTTAAAAGATAGGCAAAAAGAAAAGGAGTACTTGTGGCACCTTAGAGACTAACAAATTTATTTGAGCATAAGCTTTCATGAGCTATAGCTCATTTCATCGATGCATGCAGTGGAAAATACAGTGGAGAGATTTTATATACACAGAGAACATGAAACAATGGGTGTTACCATACACACTGTAACAAGAGAGATCAGGTAAGGGGAGCTATTATCAGCGGGGGGCGGAGGGAGGAACCTTCTGTAGTGATAATCAAGGTGGGCCATTTCCAGCAGTTGATAAGAACGTGTGAGGAACAGTATAGGGGGGAATAAACATGGGGACATAGTTTTACTTTGTGTAATGACACATCCACTCCCAGTCTTTATTCAAGCCTAAGTTAATTGTATCCAGTTTGCAAATTAATTCCAATTCAGCAGTCTCTCGTTGGAGTCTGATTTTGAAGTTTTTTGTTGAAGAATTGCGACTTTTAGGTCTGTAATCGAGTGACCAAAGAGATTGAAGTGTTCTCCAACTGGTTTTTGAATGTTATAATTCTTGACATCTGATTTGTGTAATAAAAGTGTTATACCAACATAAATGGTAGGTAATAAGCTTAAGACCATGGAAGTGATGGTACCCATGGCCATCTGATCTCTCAGTTAATTGTCAGCAAGGTCATGGTTATGCAGAGTTCAGAGGAAAGCATAGTTGTTTAGAGTGGAGAATTAGTTGACCTCTTTCTCTTTGTGAAACAACTGAAATAAAATTATATCTGTTTCTCTGGGATACAATTATAGTGCTAAAGATCAGTGGATGGATTTGCACAGTACAGAATGTGTTTCAGACCACTGTGTCACGAAAGATGATTTTTGGAGTTCCATTAGTGACCAGACTACAGCAGAGAAATATTCTGATTTTCAAAGATCATTTTGTTGGACTTCCCCTCTTTCTTGTGTGCATGTTCTGAGGGGTGGCAAAAAGGTTCCCCCTTAACTACAAAACAACGGTACTGAATGAAGAACAGGTCCATCTCGACCACCATAATTGAGTAATTAATTTAGAACCCAAATACCTGATTTACACTTTTGTAGGTAATTGATGGTTGGGTAATCTGCCTATTAATTTATTGACACAAGCAGGTATTTCAATTCTGGTCTGTCTCTAGTTAATAATCAATAGTCCTGTTGTCTAATGAAGAAATGGCCTTGACATGATGGCCTTTGTGCAGTGTTAAAGTAACAGTGATCGTTATCATTATCATATGTCCTTGATATGCTGTATAAGGGCATGAATATCAATCTTACAGTAAAGGAACATTTAATATGTATGTATAAATAACTGATTGTCCAAAGAAATATACCGTGCTCTTCTTAGCAAAGAGATCTGAGAGCTAACTAATGCACAAACATTTTGTAATTCTGCCTCAGAATCCTGATGGAAGAAAACCTTCCTGGGGTACAAAAAAGCACTTTCTCACTCTCCCAAGGAAGACAGGGCATTTTATTCTCTCTTTCATTTGTTCTGAATAGCATCAAAGAAAAGAGCCGACTCCTCTCTCTGCAGCTGAACACTATAGAATCGTAGAATATCAGGGTTGGAAGGGACCTCAGGAGATCATCTAGTCCAACCCGCTGCTCAAAGCAGGACCAATCCCCAATTTTTGCCCGAGGTCCCTAAATGGCCCCCTCAAGGATTGAACTCACAACCCTGGGTTTAGCAGGCCAATGCTCAAACCACTGAGGTATCCCTCCCCCTATAGTGGAACTACCAAGTGAACAAATAGCCATATCCTCATTCAGAACCTATGGTAACTCCTTACCATGTTGTTGGGGGGATACACATATGATTGGAATGTAGCGACTCAGTTTCCATCTTTTCATTAAAGCCTCCTCCTATAGGACATTCCGAATTTTACAGCCTCTTCTTTTTATCTATTGCTGTAGTCTCTTTTAGCCCTTGTTCCTAGAAGCAAATCAAAGTAATAGTGGTGCCATCCTGAGCACCATAAGTAGAACTTATAATAATTTTTTCATCAGTGACATACTACGGACCAGAACATAGTCTATATTTGGATCTTTTGACTGAAGCACAGCATCTACTTTCAAAAATAATGCTACCCTAGATCTTATTTTACGATTCCTCCATAATATGAACTTCTTTTTCTTCCAAAATGTATACTCTGCCATTAAATAGGGAAAACCTTTTGTACTGTATGTGTAAAATTACGTTATTGTCAAGTCATTATTTAAAAAGGACAAAATCAAATATTGTCTGCTGAGATTAAAAACCAATGAGCCAGATTTAAAGTACATGCTGCAACATGATGGCACACACATGCAAGTCTTCCTCACACACCTTCAAAATGGCAAAATGTAAGCTTGGCTTCACAGGGCCAGCTGTGTTTGATGCTTTAGTGTCAAGCAACACTTTCAAGGGCAGTATTTTGGCAGTGGCACTAAAAGCATCATGACTGCTGAATTTTGTTGAGATGCATTATGGAAATGTTGTTGCCTTTGGCCCAGATTTTTAAAGGTATTGAGGCGTTGCTGCACAGAGTTTCATTTTCAAAAGGGATTTAGGCACTTGGAAACCTAAATCCCTTTGAAAATGAGACTTAGGCTCCTAAATCAATTAAGTGTTGCAATGCTGAGTGTAGCACTGCCTAAATACCTTTAAAAATCTGGGCCTTTGTGCTTGGGCATAGACATACTTTTCAAGTCTACTTGTCCCATTCCTAGAAATACACTTTCAAGGTGGCATGCAGATTCATACTCATACATTTCTAAAAAAAGTTAATAAATACATTCTTAATTATACCCAGCTGCATTATGTCTGTACATGATAGTTACGTTGAGGGGAAGTTCAGATTTATCCAAGAAATAGTGTGCATAATGCATGCTAGTACAATTGTTATGGTATTTCCCACAGGCAGCCATAAGGAACTGTGGATTGGGCATGAGTGTCCCAAATCTATTAATTCCTAATGAATAAGCCAATGTAATGCTTTCTTTGGTCTGTGAACCAATGTGTAAAATATAAGAAAATGTAAATTTTTTATACTTTACATGTACATAATACAGTTAAATGTTAAATATTAAAGCCATTTTTGAGTAAGTAGGCACAAGACCATCTTGTATATGGGAATAGATATGAAAATTACAATGTGTACTTCTCTCTTTACATGTGTAGCACCCATTGACATTCATAAGTGATAGTCAGCATAATATACCCCTTTCCTGGTTGAAGTGAGGGGGACAGATTTTTAAGTCACATACTGAAATTACCTGTGCAGAGTAAAATTTTCACACGCACTTAAGTCATTGTGTCAAAAGTGACTTAAGAGCCTAAGTGTCATTGAAAGGCAAACACAACTGTTTATGCCTAATGTTTTTATGGACACAATTTTAGATCCTGGAAAATTAGTCCACTGAGGTATACTGTATGTTGATTAAATATATTTAGATTATTTTAAGACTTTAAAATTATAAATGAAATATTTGCAACAGTGTTTTAAATAAGATGTAAAATTCAAGCCCCAGAAAAAGCTTGACATTTAAGATTTATTTAGCACCTTCTTTCAAACAGTATTTTGCCTTAAAATTTATAGAAAAAATAAAGTGACAAGAATATTAGCACTTGATTAGGATTCTTCTCAGAACTATTTATAAGCAATAGAATGAGAGGGGCTATTACTCTATTTGTAATGTTTGGCACTGCATGGCCTTGGCATGAAATCATGTCTGTTCAAAGAATGTCTAGTGAACAAAGGAACTGGTCTTGCAGCATGAGTTGTATCCTGAAGCAACTAAAGGATACAAGCCTTGTCACTTTTTGTCTCAGTAACATTAAGAAAAAACTCATGTGGCTTAGCTTTAGGGGCTTATGAATAGTCACATGACTAAAGTCAGGAGGCCATTTTTAAGCAAATATTCTTTTCCTTACACAAAAAATAAAAATGGGTGGGGAGTTTTCAGCTTCATGAAACCTTCACTCACTGGGCTGGCAAGAAGTAAATATTTTTACAAATATATTATTTACTACATAGGAAGCTTTTCCCTGAGAACACAGATAAATATGCTTGCTATAGTGCTTTATGACCACTACAGGCCCAACTGTCATTCCTTCGGTACTTCCTGTCAGTCTGACTAAACTCTGTCATCCTTCAACCCAGTTTAAATTAACAGGTAATTTGTAAATGTCACTTCAGGTTAGGCCGCTCATTTTGTTTCTACTCTACCAATGCAAAGTCTAGGACTAATTTTTCTTGTCTTCTTTTAATAGGATTTTCATTTATAAATAGAATTATGTTCTGAAAATAAATTACAGTAAGTGATGCACAGAACTGGTAACAGCAGCACTTTCATAGAATTTCAAGCACCTACATCAGAAGAGATTAATAAAAACACTTCAAAGGCTAAATTCTATTTAAGCAGAAGACAGCTTTTGGTTAATATTTAATCTGAGTAACTGAGATCTTGGTTGAAAATATAATTTTTTAATATCTAAATTAATTTGCAAAACAAAACCATTAATTTTGCCTGAGAGCTTTCGCAGTGCAAAAGTTTCATTAATTTATTTGAGAGAAAAAAATTAAAAATGTAGTTTTATGGTGAAAGTCTCTTTTTTAGTATAGAATTTATTTCTAATGCCAATGTATGATATTTGTTCATCTATAGTGCTTTGTCTATACTTTTAAATTGATTTTAATGTACGCGTCTACAATAAGTAAGACAAAGCAGTGAGCTTTTTATGTGAGGTGTTAAATTATGACATGGGATTGCTTTCAGATTCAGTTTGGTAAATAAACACATTTCTTACCAAGAAATTGTTTAACTGAAAACAAACAAACAAAAATGTCACTTTAAAATAGGCTTTTCTTGTGTGATAGAAGTTGATATAATACAGGGTCAACTTTCAACTGTTTTTTTTTTTAAATGCTGTACACAGAGTATATGAATGGGTTGCTCCTTTCATCAGGGAGATCTAGGCATGTGGGGGGACAGCAGCCTGCATCCCACATCTGCTCCACTTTGCTGGTATGATGCAGCTCTTCCTTTCCAGTGAAACCCTTCTAACCCCTAAATATCCCAGTTCCAGCAAAAAGAGGGATTCATTTTTTGTGTGGAGGGAACATAAAAAAAAAAATCAGTCTGATTCTTTTAAGTTTTCCCAAGGACTGGTGGCATGGCCCTCTTCCTGTTCTAGTCAATGTCAAAAACTCCAGAGGCAGCAGGATGAATAAAGTCCAAACCACAATTCTTCTCCCCTTTTCTTTGTACCAACTCTTCTCCACATTTTTTTCCATCATCATTCTCTTTCTTTTAATTCCATTCCTTTCGATCCCTGCACACTAAGTTCTTCTTTTTCCTCTTCTTTCCTCTATGGGATGTGGGTGTGTTTTATTCATTTCTTTTCTAGTTGATTTATTTTGTAAACCCTCCTCTTCCTTAAGCATAACGTCTCCCTGAATGGCTCAAAAAGGAAATGCTGCCTACAAAAGTGCCAATTTAGTGTTTCAGAAAGTAGGAATTTCAGGGTGCCCTAACCCTAATCTGTCCCAATTGCTGGTGTGTTCAGGGAGAGAATGATGGAGGATTATAACCTCTATCAAAAGGCCTGACTCCACCGAAGTTGGTGGGCAAAAATCTGTTGACTTGAGATCAAGCCCAGAATGCTCTCTGCTGTCATTTGTGACTTGTGCTTTTGCACATTGTCATGCAACATCATTGCATTCCCCGTTCCAATGGCTGTCAGCAATTCATAACAGCTGGTCTGTAGGGGATGGAGATAAACAGAAATCTGGAACAGTTATGAGATCTAGTGCTGCTAGAGAATAGGATGTGGCTCAGCAGAGCTCAGCTTTTCACTCCACCTCGTACTCTTCCAGTACGCAGCTGAATGCAACCACCACCTCAAGTCAATGAAAATGTAGCTCCTCTAAAGCTTGCTGTATTAAATGATTCACAAACTCTACAATCACTAACTAATGTTCCCAGCCTGCTATTTAAATAAATGAGTGCTGCCCCATACCTGACTTTTGAGTGATATGCTTAAAGATCAGCTGTTTGTGTTGGTCCACAACAATATTATGTACTTATTAAAAAGTGTCCTGCTAATGCCACTCTGAGGTGTACTGGTGCACTCACCAAGAGCAGTATGTGACACCCCTGCTGCTCATGGCACCATTCCATTCCACCAATGCCTGCAGCACAGCAGTCCGACACTTCATCCTATTGGTTCGTATGCCATTTTTTCCTCCTTGAATGTGTCCTTGTATCTGATTTCCCCTTTAGTAGGCACTTTTGTTTCCCAAACATGCCATAGATATTTTTACATTCGTAATAGAAACTGATGTTGTGACAGTCAATGGATTTGCAAGACAAAGGCACCCACGGCATCCAACAGAGCAGGAAGGCAGACACCCTTCCGGAAGAAGCAGCTGCCTAGCAGGAACTCAACAGCTGGAGAAAATAGGCTTGGGACTGGCTTGTTGGTGGGTGACCCCAAGAGATTCTGCTCTATGCTGATAATTCACACATAGAAAATGTCTACACTGGGGAAATGCATTGTTTTATCACCTTTGTTAACTAACACTATTAAACACTACAGCAGTACTCCCAATGAAGTCAGTGGAACCTTGATTTCACCTTTAGTGGAGGCAAAGACTGTCATGTTTAAAATTATATTGACTGGTCATGGTTAAATGTAGAGTCTACCTAAGAAAACCAACTTTATACAACTGTCATTGTAGAGGCTGCCCCAGGTGGTCTAAAAAGTGACATGTTTTGTGACATCAGCGGTATCAGAACCCAATGTCAGATACTGAAAACCAGTTTTCACCATGTATTAATACTGATTTAATATCAGAAACATAACTTTCCTATGTAAATAGTAACCATTTTGTTTAAACATTAGAGGTCTTATTTTATTCTGAATGTTAAACTAACATTAATGCAGGAAGAGTCCAAAATTTGAGAATAGTGCCTTGTTGCATTGGGTAATGACTGATGTTCCTTCAGTCTGGATTAATTATAATTAGACAGGGATGCATGTGCAGCTGGAATGTCATTTTTTTTCTTTGTGCTTTAGTGGATTTTAGTTGTAGCTGCAGTATCAGTCCAATTTTCCACATAACTTCCCTTAAGAGGGTTTCACAAGCTGATCTATGGTGATTTGTCACATTTTCTCACCATGTACTTTACAAAAGATCTCCTGGTGAAATGGAAATACATCCCTACATGTGCATCCCTACAGTATGTGGCCATGATATGGATCAATATAGTGAAACCTAGGAAACTGGCTGGTATGTGAACCAGCTGCTGGTGTTCGTGAAATCTGAACTAATGCTTAGTTCTAGTAAGATTGCAAAGAGCCAATAACCGGAAATGCTGACGAAAAGGAATTTACAGTGAAATAAATGCCCATTTGCTTGTTTGACCTCCAAAATTAAGCCAGGCAAGAATAAATATATTGCCACCTGCGCCTGAGAACTATGTTAGATGAATGTGGGCTGTGCGATCTAGGATGACATGCAATTATTGTCTGTCAAAGTTTCTGCAAAAAGAACAACTGAGGTAGTTGTCCTAATTCCCTGCTAATTATGTAGAACTCAGTTAGGCAATTTATAATGCACTACCTTGAAGGTGGTATGGTTCTTTGGGTTGAATGTGTCCATTGTGTATTTAAAGTTCTAACAAATACTCTTTCTGCTTAAACTAAAAAAGCAAAACCCATGGAAGACGCACATTGCTATTTAAGCAGAAGGATTTCCCCCCTAGTTTTATTCATCTGTTTATTTGAGAAGCTCAAGTGACCAGCCTGTTGATGTGAGGGAATTCCAGGGAGCTCCCTCTCAGATGTCATAGCAGGGTAGAAGAGATCTTGGGAGTGGGATGCTAGGGCTGGTCTACACTAAAGCGGTAGTTCGACCAAAGTTACGCTACTTCATTTGTTCACCGAAGGCATGATTGTCATCTTAATCTCAGGATATCTGTTGGCTATTGAAATCTCTGACCGTATTGTAAAGTAGCTGTGATTTGGTGGACCAGGAGATATTTTGGTGGCTTATAGACATTGGTAATTGTAAACTCAGTGATTTTTCATTATGATAGCATATAGTGTTGAAGAATTAGAGTCCATGGAGGAAAGCGACCTTCATGCGGTCCTCCCTGTTAAGTGCTTTGGCATGACTAAATTCCAGTTGACAGCCTCAAGGTCTCAAAAGCAACTCAAGTTAAAATCTTTATACAAATGATGTGTTTATAGTTGTATTGGCATTGTGATTGGATTTGGCAATAGAATTCTTCCAATATGGTAAGGAAGATTATACGTTCTCAGAAGTATGAGGTAACGTTCAGATGCAGTTTTCTACCAGAGTCACACTGGAGTCATACCATTAGGTACAAATTAATCTGGATGTTTTCTACTTGTAGAGGGATTGGATCTTCCTAATGCAACTCCATGGCAAACCAGATATGTTTGACTTTCACCACTGATTTCAACTGAGATGAAGTCATGTTTAATTCAAATGTTATGAGAGAGCAGTTAGTTTGTATGTGCAGTAGCTACTTGTTAAACATACTTGTCTGTTTAAAAAAAAATTTAAGACTAAAAATACCATACTGCATTAGCCCAGATTAAAGACTAAGGGGTTCACTTTCAGTGTAATGCGTGGGATTTAGTCACATGACCTCCATTAGCATTTAAAGGCAGCTGCACAGCTTAATCCTCAAAACATTATGCTGAAAATGTACCCTTAAGTGCTTGCTAATTTTTGTGCTTTAAAACTCAGCTGTGCTTTTGTTAGAGGTGAACAGAAAAGCCTCCAAAACTTCATATGTAACCATTTCTATTGCTCTCTTCTAACAAAACACACCACTTTGACCCATTTTTATTAAGGGGTGTGTATGGTTGTGGGAAATCCATCCGTGCCTCTGAGCCTGATTCTAAAGTGATATAGTCTCTTCTGTAACTCCATTAATGCTGAAAAACAATGCAAATGCACTGAGAAAACACCACCACATGTTCCTTCTTGCCTTTGATACCTCTGAAACCAGAGGTTGATATTAAAAGTCCTGAGGCAACCTTAAAGGGATACTTGTTGTAAGTACTTCTCTGGAGTATATTTTAAAGTAAACTCTCTCAACTGTAATACATTTTAGATGCTTGGAAATGCATGTTATTTCTGTCCTGATTGATTTTTTTTCCAGTTGGCAAATAAATGTCCCTCCATATAATAGAAAAATAGTCTATCAAAAAGTGTGAATTTTGAACAAATATTTTTAATCCCTTTAAAAGGGGCACTCTTTTCAGGGGGCTTTTTTAACTCCTTTAAATGACGTTGTTTTGCCTCCTCCCAACCTACTGCTACAAATTTGCCAGTAGGCTGTCTTGGAAACAAACTATTTAGATGGAGAGAAAAATTGGAATCAGCTGGCCTGTATAATTAAAGCTACAGGCTCACTTTATATCTAGGTGGAGCCTTTGAAAGACTTAAGGGAATTTAGTGATAATCCAAGCCCAGCTGAGGACATGATGGGCAGCACTGAGCTGTAATTGGAGGAGCATTGTAGGGGTACTCAGAGAGATTAAAGGAGAGAAAGAAGAGAGGATTAAGCAAGCACAGGAATGAGTACCACCACTTCAGAAAATTACCTGTGTGCTGCAGTTCTCACTTCCTGACAGTAACCAGTATCCTAGGCTCGTCGGCGTAGTACAGCACTGCACACCTTCCTGTTCTGTTATACAGATCTGCATATGAAAGGGTGATCTGTCACTGACGGAACCTTTATGGGCTGAAGGAAGCAGGCTAGGAAGATGTAAGCGGTTTACCTGAGAGTGTCTTCTTAATGCTGCTGTACATTAAATTCTCTCTCTCTACCTTCAGATCTGTCAGAGTGAGACAATGGACCAGCCTTACCTAAGTGTGACACAGTCTCAGGATCCATAGACTGTTCTGAGGCAGGTCTCCTTTAAGCCACCCAGTTTGAAAAGACTTCTGCAGCCAGTGAATGCTTCTTTGCCAACATATGTGTGCAATGAGTTCAATCCCAGTTACTCAAGAACTGGAGCTGTGAACGCTGCTGGATTTTAATTTAATTGTAGGTATGTGAACCTTGTATACAACAGCACTTTTTGTTTACCTGACTTTACTTAAGAAAAATATGAATTGCATACCACAGTATAGTTTCTTCCCTGGTTTTATCGTCTTTGCCTTCTGTCCCTCCCCTTTATCTCCTGTTTCCTTCACTTCCTCCTTACTTCTATATTTTCCTCCAATGCTTTCTCCCTTTCCTTTCATTCTTCTCTCCTTATATCTCATTGGTCCACTGCCTTCTACTTTTGCCCCAACCTGCTCATTCTTTTGGGGTTTCCCTGCCCGTAATATAGGAGGGTTTCCCCATACCCCTGAACTCCTCGGCTCTATCAGTGAAACCAGATAAAATCCAATACAGTCCCATGAGATCCAGGTCAGTTGAGGGGAATGATTCAAATTAAATGCTGTCATTCAGGGTGGAGAAAGCTCCTAATGTACATGCTCCACACCTTTACCAATGGGTTATGTATGCTTTTCTAAGTGCCATTGTTTTCTGATTTTTTAAATATTTTTTTTAAGTTAGTGAGAGTAAATGAAGAGTTCACCCTCATACTCTTTTCATGAAAACTGATTGGTTTGGAAATAAAGTAAAATGTTGCCCTATGTTGTCTTCGGTACCCTACAGGATGAGAGCTATGTTGTTTGACAAAATGGAGAATAGTTTGGGCGTCTCTCCTCTTTATAGAACCTTTTCCCTTTTCCGCTCTTTCCTACTTTCTATGACACCCACTGTTGTATCTTGTCTTAATTATGACCGTAAGCTCTTCAAGGCAAGAATTGCCCATTTATATTGTGTGTGTGTGTGTGTAGGCTGGGATTCTGATTGGTGCTACAGTAATCAAAATTAATAACAGTAATAATTTAATGAGACTGCATCTTAAATGAGGTTAACTGACAATGCTGGTGGGTGATGGTCTTTATAGTCACAACTCTATTCCAGGCACACCCCCAGCTTGAAGGAGGTTGCAGAACAAATTCGTCTATAGACTCAGCATGTCATGGTTTTCACTTTCATAATTTTGTTTCTTTCTTCTCTGTGCCTGTTGAATGATATCTCAACTATGAGGTAGCAAATACAAATGTCGTGTGTGTGGATTTTGATATTGATGGGTATCCATCGACAAGGTGTAAGTATCAAAGAGGTGACTTTCCCATCATCTCTTTCAGAATTAACTAGCATGAAAATGGATAAAAAATCTTGCATGCATGCAAAAATCAGACACATTATCAAAAGCAGGCAGTCACCAAGGTCACAAAACAGAACCTGCAGAAGTTAGCAACCAGGAGAACAATAATAATCTATAACCATAGTACCCAGTGAAACTAGCTAGAAACTGAAGACAATGTGAGGAATTTAATCACAACATCCAGGCTGGCCAAAAGTGGAGACTGCCGTTCAGCCCCAGGGAGAGGAGGAGTGTCTCATGAAGCACAAGACTGATCCCTCTGATTGATTAAAAAGGAACATTGATGGCTTCCAAAGAGATTCCTGTCCAGTCATCAGCTGAGAGGATGATGACACTAATTCTTCATGGGATATTCCAAGATGGGGCCTTCTAAAAGTGGACCGATTTGCAATATTCAGCAACAAGATGTACCCCTTATTGTGCTCAAAAGGAGGCCTAGGATGCCACTCTTTGGGAGATGCCTTTCTCCTTTCCTAGATGAAGGGCGTGTTCTATGGCATTCCCTCCAACACCAGTAATTCTAAGAGTGATAAATAAGATCAGACAGGACAAGGCCAGGGTTACCCTTATAGTAACCTGGCCAAGCCAAGCGTGGTATCCTTATGTGCTTCATCTGTGTGACCAACTGGCATTCAAGCTTCCAACCATCCATCATCTCCTCTCCCAGGATGCAAGTCAGGTGCTTCATCCCAGCCTAGGGGTTCTCTGCCTCCAAGCATAGCTGTTGGATTGTTCACGGCATTAGAATCCACCTGCTCAACAGGAGCACAGCAGGTATTACTAAACAATAGACTCAAATTACTTATCTTCAGAAATGGAAAAGGTTCAATCACCGGTGTCACCATAACTGCATTGTGCCTGAATCGTCTCCACTCTGTCATCTTGGATTAGGTACTGGACTTGAAGAAATCAGGGTAATCAATTAGCTCTAATAAGGTTCAACTGGGCACAATATCAGCATTTCATTCCCTCATTCGAGAGCTTTTCTATATTTGTTCACACTGGTTTTGCTCATCCTATGTCCTATAGTTTTATTAACCATTTGGGGGATCTTTATCCCTGGGCTAAGGACTCTACTCTGACTTAGAATCTCAATCTGGTATTTAGATACCTTGTAGGACCCCCATTTGAATCTATGGCAAACTGCTTCTTGCTTCACTTATCTAGGAACATGGCCTTTCTAGTAACTAGCATGTCAACCCACAGGGTTAGAGAGATTGGGGCCTTGATGGTAGATCCCCCATTTATGGTATTTTTTAAGGTCTCCTGATGGCCGCACCCAAAATTTTACACAAATTGCTGTTGGATTTTCATCTTAACCAGCCTATTCATCTACTAGTATTCTTCCCTTAACCACATAAGTCTCACTGTAAAACCTCCTTTCACACATTAGATGTGAAATGGGCATTGGTCTTTTACCTGCACAGGTCCAAGCAATTTCAGAAATCACCTAGACTGTCTCCATCACAGAAAGATCCAAGGGGTCCATGATTTAGAGACTTTTGAGGTGCATCTCCTGGTGTTTTATTGTTTGCTACAACAGAGCTGATGTTTCATCTCCCCAGGGATAATAACACACTCTACCATATCACAGGCAATTTGCACAGCTTTACTCAAAAACATTCCACTATTTGAGATGAGCAGAGTGACTACATGGCCCTCAGCACATACATTTTCTAAACACTATGCCTTGGTCCACGGCATCAGATCCAATGCAACAGTTGGTTTTGCTGCACAGTCTTCAACCTTGGACTTGATTCCAAAGCTCCCTCCTTCCTGTGGGAATACTACTCAGGAGTCCCCTCAGGTGGAGTACCCTTAGGGACACTATTCAAAGAAGAAGGAGCGGTTATTCACCCTGTGCAGTAACTGGGGTTCTTTGAGATGGGTCCCCCCGTGCATGCTCCACTATCTGTTCTCCTTCCCCTTTGCTTTGGATTGTTCTTTGTAGGACATTTGGATAGAGAAGGAACTGAGGGCAGTTCACCCATGCACTCTTGGTGAGTGGCATGAGGTTGTATAGAGCACATGTGTGGGCCAAATGAGTGCTAACAGAAAATCTCTAATCAAGGGCTTGAGAGACGCATGACTTGGAGTGGAGCATCCTTAGGGACACACATCTTGAAGAACCACAGTTCTGCACAAGGTGAGTAACCTTTTCTTTTTGTGATCTTACTATTACGATTGGATCTATGTATCAGTATCTAAGCATTTGTACGGGCCCCATCTTTATACCGTCTCAGTGCCTCATGTATTACTGAATGAATTTATCCTCTCAACACCCCTGTGAGGTAGGAAAATGGTGTTATTCCCATTTTATAGATGGGGAATTGACGCGCAGAGAGATTGAGATTTACCCAAACTGACACAGCAAGTCTGTGGGAAGCCACATTTTGAACCACCATCTCCTGAGTAACTGTGCAGTGTTTTACCTGCAGTATCATCCTTCCCCCCTATGTAACTGTTGATCCTGCTGACACCAGAAGGAATTGGTTCTGAAAAAATACATGTTGAAAGTTCCTGACAGTTTGGACGCTCTTTCTTAATTGTGTTAAGAACCTAATAGAAATTAATTCTAGAAATACTTTTCCACTTCCAGAATGAATCCAAAAACTTTTTCCTAAAGAAGAAAAAAAAATAAGATGCAATATTATTTACAATTCTGCTCCTAAATCTTTTTTTCATTGTTGATTGTTATGGTTTGAGGCATGTGGTCTCCTCTCACCCTGGTTGTGTGGACATTATCTGCAGCATGGTGGTCTTTGACAAAGTCGAAATCACTCTAGCAAGAAAAATTACCCTCATTGTTGTTGTTGCCCTTCATTAAAGAAGAACATTTGTTTTTCTCTTTATTTGTTATCAGCTGTAATTTAGGGTAATGTAATTCCTGTAATTTAGTTCCTACCTTGGAAGTATTCCCTCTCCCACTGTGGATGTTTTCATAAAGATATATAATAGCATTGCTGGCAATGATGCAATAGTTAAGGCTGTTTAAGTTCTAGTTCTGTACATTTACCTGGCAGTACAAGATATGAATTTCACATCTTTTTAATCTTTAAAATAGGGCTGTCAAGCAATTAAAAAAATTAATCACGATTAATTGCACGATTAAACAAATTAATCACGATTAGTCGTGCTTTTAAACAATAATAGAATACAATTTATTTAAATATTTTTGGATGTTTTCTACATTTCAAATATGTTGATTTCAATTTCAACACAGAATACAAAGTGTACAGTGCTCACTTTATATTTATTTTTGATTACAAATATTTGCACTGTAAAAAACAAAAGAAATAGTATTTTTCAATTCACCTAATACAAGTACTGTAGTGCAATCTCTTTATCATGAAAGTGTAACTTACAAATGAGGGTTTTTTGTTACATAACTGCACTCAAAAACAAAACAATGTGAAACTTTAGAGGCTACAAGTCCACTCAGTCCTATTTCTTGTTCAGCCAATCGCTCAGACAAACAAGTTTGTTTACATTTGCAGAAGATAATGCTTTCTGCTTCTTGTTTACCATGTCACCTGAAAGTGAGAACAGGTGTTCACATGGCACTGTTGTAGCTGGTGTTGCAAGGTATTTATGTGCCAGATGTGCTAAAGATTCATGTGTCCCCTTATGCTTCAGCCACCATTCCAGAAGACATGTGTCCATGTTGATGACGGGTTCTGCTAAATAACGATCCAAGCAGTGCGGACCGACACATGTTCATTTTCATCATCCGAGTCAGATGCCACCAGCAGAAGCTTGATTTTCTTTTTTGATGGTTTTGGTTCTTTAGTTTCCACATTGGAGTGTTGCTCTTTTAAGACTTCTGACAGCATGCTCCACACCTCGTCCCTCGCAGATTTTGGAAGGCACTTCAGATTCTTAAACCTTGCTGTAGCTATTTTTAGAAATCTCACATTGGTACCTTCTTTGCATTTTGTCAAATCTGCTGTGAAAGTGTTCTTAAAACGAACATGTGCTGGGTCATCATCCAAGACTGCTATAACATGAAATAATATATGGCAGAATGCCGGTAAAACAGAACAGGAGACATACAATTCTTCCTCAGGGAGTTCAGTCACAAATATAATTAATGCATTTTTTTTTAACAAGCATCATCAGCATGGAAACATGTCCTCTGGAATGGTGGCCAAAACATGAAGGGGCATACGAAAGTTTAGCATAGCTGGCACATAAATACCTTCCACCCCCCAGCTACAAAAGTGCCACACAAACACTTGTTCTCACTTGCAGGTGACATTGTAAATCAGAAGCGGGCAGCATTATCTCCCTGTAGCGGGATAGATACCCGCTCCTGCCCAGAGGGGCTTAGAACAGCCCCGGAGAGGGCTGTGGCTGAGGACAAGAAGCCTGGGCTGATTGGGGAAGGCAGCAACAGCTGGGCCATGACCCAATCAGGCCTAGCTGGCCCCTATAAGAGGCTGCGAGCCAGGAGTCCAAACAGATTCTCTCTGCCTGTAGAGAGAGAAGGGCCTCGCTGCTGGGGAGCCTAACCAAGTGCCTAGAGTTGAGCAGGGCTGGAGGAAGGCCAAGGGAGCTGGAAACCGCCCAGGCTGCGGCCTAGTCGAAGGCCAGTTAGGTACTGGGGTTGCAGGGGCAGCCCATGGTTAGGCAGAGGCAGCAGGTCCAAACCCCCCTTGCCTGTGATGAATGGCTTATATACTGCAGCCAGCCCCAGTGAACAGGGGCTAGATAGTGACTGGGCAGTAGCCAAAGACTGAGGCGAGATAGGGATATGGGGTAGGGGGTTCCCTGGGGAGGGGAGACTCTGCAAGTGAGGGGTTACTGCCAGGGGGCAGCACCCCAGTGTACAAGGGGCACTGGGTCCAAGAGGGACATGGGGGCCCAGTGTAAGCGGGACACCGGCCTGCAGAGGGTGCTCCAAGGCTGGAAAAAGAGCTAATTCCCAGGACACCAGCAGGAGGCACCGCAGGGGTGAGTCCCAACCCTGTTACACTCCTGTAAATGTAAACAAGCTTGTTTTTGTTAGCGATTGGCTGAACAAGAAGTAGGACTGAGTGGACTTGTACGCTCTAAAGTTTTACATTGTTTTGTTTTTGAGTGCAGTAATAAAAAACTCTACATTTGTAAGTTACACTTTCATGATAAAGAGATTGCACTACAGTACTTGTATGAGGAGAATTGAAAAATACTATTGGTTTTGTTTATCATTTTTACGGTGCAAATATTTGTAATAAAAATAATATAAAGTGAGCACTGTACACTTTGTATTCTGTGTTGTAATAGAAATCAATATATTAGAAAATGTAGAAAAACATCCAAAATATTTAATAAATTTCAATTGGTATTCTATTATTAACAGTGTAATTAATCGTGATTATTTTTTTTGCGTTAATAGCTTGCGTTAACTGCGATTAATCAACAGCCCTACTTTAAAATGATATAAAAGCTATTTAAAATGAGCATCTTACTGTAAATAAATGGACAAAGACCACAATCAATAACTGAAGTACTCATTCACTGAAGTACTTTAGGAAGATTATATTTTGTGAAAGATTTCTGTGCTGGACATAGAGTTGAATTGAAGCCCACCAGCTATTTGTATCATTTATTTAGATTTGCTAAGGATCTGAAAAAAATTCAAACACCAACACAAAGAGTTGGGCAGGGGGTGCTAGCAGGCAGCAGTTTAGTTAGCAGTACACCGACTTTGGAGTTTTGGATGTCATTTAAGATGAGATGAAATGCATCAGATAATGTGCACATTGTGTTTTATCAGCACATGACATTTGTGCTATGTTGCTTTTAATATGAATTGACATGGTATTTGACATAGGACTCGTGTTGCCCCATGACGAGGTGGAATGTGATTCACTGCACATTCCAAGTGCGTGTTCAGATTATGTCAGGATTGATTTGAAGAGCAACTTTTCTGCCTGACGTTCAGGAACTTTCCTGAAATGTGAAACATTTGCCAGTGTTCCCAGGATAGAAGGGAAGGTGAGCACTCAAATACTAGCAACCATCAGTTTATAAAAACTAGCTTTTCAAATACTATTTTCTAAACACATCCCTATTTGAAAGCAATGTATCCACTGAAAATGAGTCCAAATTATTTTATAGCTTCAAACATAATTTTTGTGTTGCATTAACTTTAGCCAGGTGTCTTATCTCTCTAGCTCATAATGTTACATTTGCTTCAAATATTAAACAGACAACAGCTCATGGTAGTTAGCTGAATTGTTTAAGGAATCAAATTCAGACTAAACATTTACAAAATTTTCAGCAAAAGATTCCAGTTAATGAAAGAACCATGTGGTGTGCTAAAACATGTATACACATAGGTATTGCCCCATTTATCAGACATGAGAGCTAATTACCTCATACACGGCAATATTTCTTCCATCCTCTGCATTTCAATTCCCAATATTAACACATAGGTGGTCAAGCTGACCATTGAATAGCCTACATGAGCATGAATGCATTAAATAATTTAATGTTAGAGGAGTTTATTAAACTGCCACATTCTAATCAGCATGTGTACCTGCTTTCATTAATCTTCCCCTGGTCCATGGTGTGTCTCCACAGCCAACACAGAGAGTGCTAGTGCTAATAGGAGCTCTTAACAAACAGGACTAGTTAATCAAGGAAAATTTACTATTAACCACATGACCATGCATACTGCAATCTAATTACAATCCAATTTAACCTCTTCATTACTCTGTTCATCTAAACACCCTCCTTACCACTTGCAACACTGAATTATACAAAACCAAAGCACAATTATACTCACTTGAACCTGAAATATTTGCATCCGTTCACAATTACAGATGGGAGAATCTCTTTGCTTCAGTTGCACATTGTATAAAGTGTATTTTGTTACATTGCCTTCCAAAAGCCTATTGCAGCACAGAAACCTTCTTCTTCCCTCCAAAAATCCTGGTTAGGAGAGATGATTATTAGAACAGTGTGTTCCAAAATGAACTGCAATAATCTGGATTAATTCAAATGAAATTTAGCACTTCATAAATTACCAGTTATTACTGTGTAAAGAGACTGGATGTAATTTAGAGTATTAAGTTATTTCAGTAGCTGAACAAAGTGTTTTAACCTCTTAATTGCCTTAGCCCTCACTGATATTGATAAGACTATATCATTTTACAAACCCTATTATTTTCATTGGAGAGTAGACTATGGTGGGAAATGAGGCTCCATCAGTGGCCATTATTCTCTGTTGACTTTGTTCTCTGATAGAGAAAGGGTAAAGGAATACAGTTAAGTAATAAAGCTATTGATTTTTTTTTTAAATTTATTTTCTCTCTCTACATCAGTAGCATACACTATCACTTCAGTGTACAGAAGGTAACACCTATTGCTCTACCTAGGAAGCTGTATGTGATATTTTGGATGGAGGAGCCAAATCACGTGGAGAGGGTAATATTCTCAAGGATTTTAAATTGCTGAGGGGTTTATTTGCATGGGAAGTGAGTTAACTGAAGAGTGTTACTGTGCTTTATTGGCGATTCATGATGCATAATGTACTTTTGGTGATAACAGTGGCAATTGCTAACTTTTGGCTGGGGACCAAATTCTGGCCTTGAGGGCACTGTTGGAGCCTGCATTAGTCACTGTCATGTGGGATGCATTGTCACTCCTCCTTTCTGCTTCTCTTCCACTCCAGTGTTTAAACTGATTAGTTTTTCCAGAAGAGATTAACATTCTGGAATAGTTTGTTTCTTCCCCAAGGAAATTTGTTTCTAAATACCTGCCATTTGGTGCAATCTGGTATGTTCCAATGGCAAAGAGTTTGCTTTTCAAAAGCATCTTTGTGAGGAAGTGTAAAAGTCAACTGTGAGGAAGGGTAGTTCAGCAGAATCCAGAGGGGGGAAATGGAGTTTATAAGAGATAAAATTCTACTTCCATACAAGTGTTTCTCCTCCCAACTCTACTGCCAGCTCTTTCCTCTTCTCTCCTGCCCTCTGCCTTTAGTCAGATATCTCCGTATTGCCATTTAGTGAATTTTCTCTCTCTACGTCCTGCCATTCTTCTTGCTGCTCCCCTGCTCTCTGTAAGAGATTCTCATTTCTATGTCTCACTTGCTCAATCCTTTCTGTCTCCTTCCCACTTAGTGCTAGCCTGGCCTGGCTTGAAATGGCTTTGAAAGGCAGCCTGATGTAAGCAGAGTCAGGATGAGCTCCACCCTGACATCTGGTGGTGAGGTGTGGCAAGTTGTGGAAAAGAACTTCAGGGGCCGATCTCATTTGCATAGGCACACCCACCCCGCCTAGAATGAGGCCATAGCTGCCCAAATGGTCACTTTGGCTGTTGTGGGATCCCCAGTGTCTCTGTTATTGGGGCAGGAAGAATAAATTGTTATTACCCTGATTATGGGAACTGTGCTTGGAATGCACGTGGCCTTTTGTTATGATGGAGGGATTCACCATCAACTAAGTAGCACTCGCTAGGCAAGGGTCATGGGTTCCAAAACTGTGTGAATGGAGAGAGGCTGGGGACAAGTATTAATACTTGGTGGCATGGGCCCCTTGGTGAGGGCCTTACATGCTAATTGCACTTCCTCCTCTCTCCACTGTGGAATATCAGAGCTAATTTTGATTTCATTAGAAGTCTAGTTATAGGCTGCTGAGCTCACTTTGGGCTGACAGTGCACCAGCACTGGGGCTCCCCTACTATAAGCTGAATTCACCTAAGAGCTGAAATCACTGAGTGTTGTGTTAAGTAGTGGGGGAGCCTGAAGATATATTGTGGAGCAGTTCGATGCGGCGCAGTGTGTGGATGGCAGGAGCTGCTTGTGGGCCGTGGAGCTGAGTGAAGGAGTTCATGGGGCGGCTGGCGGAGCGGAGCGCAGCTGAGCAAAGGAGTTCGTGGGGCGGCTGGCGGAGCGGAGCGCAGCTGAGCAAAGGAGTTCGTGGGGCGGCTGGCGGAGCGGAGCGCAGCTGAGCGAAGGAGTTTGTGGGGTGGCTGGCGGAGTGGAGCGCCACTATGGAGCTATGGGGCGGTCAGCTTCAGATCACGTAAGGTGCCTCTTACCCCTGTCCCATTTCCACCCAGGTTGGGAGGTAAAGCTCCGCAGATAAACTTTTGAACTCTGGGGCTGCCCTGACCAGGGACAGAGACTTTTGGGGCATTGGACTTTTGGGACTTTGGGTGATTTGGGGTTGCTGGACTCAAGAACCAAAGGGAAAAGGGCATGCCCCAATTTGCCTGGGGTGGGTTTTTTTTGCTCATGGGTTGTGTTATGAATCCTGTTGGTGGTGTTTCCCCAACATAATGCCACATTGTTTCTCTCTGTTATTAAAAGACTTTTGCTACACTCAGACTATGTGCTTGCGAGAGGGGAAGTATTGCCTCTGGGAGGCGCCCAGCGGGGGTGGTATATATTTGTCCCAGGTCACTGGGTGGGGGCTCGAGCCGGTTTGCATTGTGTTATTGGAATGGAACCCCTAGAGACTGAACCCGGCCCTTGTTGCTGCCAACTCTGACGGGCAGAAGGGTTACACTATAATGATTCCACTGCTTTATCTCTTCCCTTTTCTCTGTCCTCCTTTCTTTCTTCATTTCTATTTCCCTTCCCCTTCCCTGGCCTTCTCCCCCTCTTCAGCTTTCCTTCCCCACCGATGCTAACTCCTCTTCTACCCTGCCACTACTGAGCAGGCCTGAAGAGCTTCCTCTTGTGTCTGGAGAATGCTGCAGCACAAAGGCGCATTCTCAGGCTACCTTTGTGTGAGACCTGCTGCCTCCTTGCTAAACTGCCTGCTCTTTAAGATGAAAACAGTGGGACCACAGGTTAGGCCCCAGAAAATATGTCTACTGGCTATATAGATAACCCAGGGCTATAGTATACACAGATGGCCCCAAACCTCCACTAAAATCTTTTAAGACTGCACAGACAGCCCTTGTTTTCACTGGCAAAAAGGTGTGCTCTTAACCTGAGGTAGCTAACTTGAGTTAAGAATACACTTTTCCCCGGTGAACACATGCCATGGAGGATGAAGAGGATGGCTTTCATTAATAAGGGGAAAACTCACTTATTTATTGGAAGAAAAAATAAAAAGCAAAAACTTTTTCCAGAAGGGCTGATGTATAGTTACTTGTGTCATTTCCACCACTGTGTTTCTCAGCATATCCCACATGCTGTGTCTGTGCTCTAGATTATAAAATATGCAGGGACTGTATTTGTTTTTGTGCACTGAACAAATCCAAGTACATCAGCGGTGCTAAACAGATGAATAAGTAAAATAACAAGGACAGAGGCAGATGTTTCATTTGTAGCTTCCCCTTGCTTTGCTTTTTTGCCTTGATTTGAAATTATTGTATATACCTGACCATGAGGGATAACACTGGATTTGTACACTTAGCAGGTTATCAATGTGATACAAGAATTCAATGCAATAGTATATGACTTGTAACTATAATTGAGCTGGAAATGTCCTATGATAATCCAACATAAGGCCCTATTTCTCAAAAGGCTTCAGCTGTCAGGTCATAATAGTGCACTGATTATTTTACATGTTATTTACACAAGATGGAGTCAGAAGGCACATTCCATGTATGAGTCAAGAAGGAAAGCAGCACTTTAAAAGGAAAGGTGTAGCCCTTTTACAGTTATTAATTTTGATCATGGAAACGGGGAAAATACCAATAAAACTCGTCAGAGAAGTACCATTAAAAAGTGTGTGTGTGAGGGGGGGGGTATTTGTGTATGTAACCCTTCTGCCAGGTGAAGTCAGCAGCAACAAGAGTCGGGTTCAGTATCTAGGAGTAGTTCTTAACAATACAAAATTGAACTGGATTGAGCCCCCCTTGGTAATGTGGGAAAACTTACCACTCCTGTGGACCTCATTGAGGCAATACTTCCTGAGGCGCAAGCATGGAGTCTGTATATAACAAAAGAACTTTTATGAAAAGGGAAAGGAAACCCAGCCTTAATTTGGGAAAACACCACAACCACATTCAAAAGCATGTGACCATAAGCAAACCTAACCTCACAGTGCGTTGGGCAGTATCCTTTGCCTCAGTTTCCCACCTTGCGGTGAAAACAAAGAAATGTCCTTTTAACATATCACTCCGTGCTCCCTCCACTGCACCCCACTCACAGTTGACTGGCCTTGGTTAGTGAGGAGCCACAGTTCAGAGGGAAGGGGGCATTGAGCAGTGCCTCTTCTGCTCCCTTGGCAACTGGCTTGCTGCTGCTTCTCTGCCGCTGCTCCTGCGACATCACCTGCTGATGTTCTGCCTCCTAACCCAGCTCTTAGTGATGTTAGCAGGCAATGGGGACCTTGCAGCCAGTGCAGTCTCCATGTGGTCTTTCACTGTCCCTATACAAGGTCTAAGCCCTGGTCTACACTAGGACTTTAGGTCGAATTTAGCAGCATTAAATCAATGTAAACCTGCACCCGTCCACATGATGAAGCCCTTTTCTTCAACTTAAAGGGCTCTTAAAATCGATTTCCTTACTCCACCTCTGACAAGTGGATTAGCACTTAAATCGGCCTTGCCAGGTCAACTTTGGGGTACTGTGGACACAATTTGACGGTATTGGCCTCCGGGAGCTATCCCAGAGTGCTCCAGTGTGACCGCTCTGGACAGCACTCTCAACTCAGATGCACTGGCCAGGTAGACAGGAAAAGAACCGCGAACTTTTGAATCTCATTTCCTGTTTGGCCAGCATGGCAAGCTGCAGGTGACCATGCAGAGCTCATCAGCAGAGGTGACCGTGATGGAGTCCCAGAATCGCAAAAGAGCTCCAGCATGGAGTGAACGGGAGGTACAGGATCTGATCGCTGTATAGGGAGAGAAATCCATGCTATCAGAACTCTGTTCCAGTTTTCGAAATGCCAAAACCTTTGTCAAAATCCCCCAGGGCATGAAGGACAGAGGCCATAACAGGGACTCGAAGCAGTGCCGCGTGAAACTTAAGGAGCTGAGGCAAGCCTACCAGAAAACCAGAGAGGCGAACAGCCGCTCTGGGTCAGAGCCCCAAACATGCCGCTTCTATGATGAGCTGCATGCCATTTTACAGGATTCAGCCACCACTACCCCAGCCGTGTTGTTTGACTCCTTCAATGAAGATGGAGGCAACACGGAAGCAGGTTTTGGGGACGAAGAAGATAGCTCACAGCAAGCAAGCAGAGAAACTGGTATTCCCAACAGCCAGGAACTGTTTCTCACCCTGGACCTGGAGCTAGTATCCCCCAAACTCACCCAAGGCTGCCTCCTGGACCCGGCAGGTGGAGAAGGGACCTCTGGTAAGTGTACCTTTTAAAACACTATACACTGTTTAAAAGCAAGCATATGAAAGGATTAATTTGCCCTGGCATTCGCGGCTCTCCTGGATGTACTCCCAAAGCCTTTGCAAAAGGTTTCTGGGGAGGGCAGCCTTATTGCATCCTCCATGGTAGGACACTTTACCACTCCAGGCCAGTAGCACGTACTCGGGAATCATTGTACAACAAAGCATTGCAGTGTATGTTTGCTGGCGTTCAAACAACATCCGTTCTTTATCTCTCTGTGTTATCCTCAGGAGAGTGATATCATTCATGGTCACCTGGTTGAAATAGGGTGCTTTTCTTCAGGGGACACTCAGAGGTGCCCATTCCTGCTGGGCTGTTTGCCTGTGGCTGAACAGAAATGTTCCCCGCTGTTAGCCACGGGGAGGGGGGAGGGTTGAGGGGGTAGCCATGTGGTGGGGGGAGGCAAAATGCGACCTTGTAAGGAAAGCACATGTGCTATGTATGTAATGTTAACAGCAAGGTTTACCCTGAAAGAGTGTAGCCATTGTTTTATAAAATGTGTCTTTTTAAATACCACTGTCCCTTTTTTTTCTCCACCAGCTGCATGTGTTTCAATGATCACAGGATCTTCTCCTTCCCAGAGGCTAGTGAAGATTAGAAAGAAAAAAAAACGCACTCATGATGAAATGTTCTCTAACTCATGCTGTCCTCCCACACTGACAGAGCACAGATGAATGCGTGGAGGCAAATAATGTCAGAGTGCAGGAAAGCACAAAATGACCGGGAGGAGAGGTGGTGGGCTGAAGACAGGGTTGAAGCTCAAATGTGGTGGCAGCGTGATGAGAGGAGGCAGGATTCAATGCTGAGGCTGCTGGAGGTTCAAACCAGTATGCTCCAGTGTATGGTTGAGCTGCTGCAAAGGCAGCTGGAGCACAGACTGCCGCTACAGCCCCTGTGTAACCAACCGCCCTCCTCCCCAAGTTCCATAGCCTCCTCACCCCGATGCCCAAGAACGCGGTGGGGGGGCCTCCGGCCAACCAACCACTCCACCACAGAGGATTGCCCAAAAAACAGAAGGCTGGCATTCAATAAATTTTAAAGTTGTAAACTTTTAAAGTGCTGTGTGGCATTTTCCTTCTTTCCTCCACCATCCCTCCTGGGCTACCTTGGTAGTCATCCCCCTATTTGTGTGATGAATGAATAAAGAATGCATGAATGTGAAGCAACAATGACTTTATTGCCTCTGCAAGTGGTGATCGAAGGGAGGAGGGAAGGGTGGTTAGCTTACAGGGAAGTAGAGTGAACCAAGGGGCGGGGGGTTTCATCAAGGAGAAACAAACAGAACTTTCACACTGTAGCCTATCCAGTCATGAAACTGGTTTTCAAAGCTTCTCTGATGTGTATCGCGCCCTCCTGTGCTCTTCTAACCGCCCTGGTGTCTGGCTGCGCATAACCAGCAGCCAGGCAATTTGCCTCAACCTCCCACCCCACCATAAACATCTCCCCCTTACTCTCACAGATATTGTGGAGCACGCAGCAAGCAGTAATAACAGTGGGAATATTGGTTTCGCTGAGGTCTAAGCAAGTCAGTAAACTGCGCCAGCGCACCTTTAAATGTCCAAATGCACATTCTACCACCATTCTGCACTTCCTCAGCCTGTAGTTGAACAGCTCCTGACTACTGTCCAGGCTGCCTGTGTACGGCTTCATGAGCCATGGCATTGAGGGGTAGGCTGGGTCCCCAAGGATAACTATAGGCATTTCAACATCCCCAACAGTTATTTTCTGGTCTGGGAATAAAGTCCCTTCCTGCAGCTTTTGAAACAGAGCAGAGTTCCTGAAGATGTGAGTGTCATGTACCTTTCCCGGCCATCCCACGTTGATGTTGGTGAAATGTCCCTTGTGATCCACCACAGCTTGCAGCACTATTGAAAAATACCCCTTGCGGTTTATGTACTCGCCGGCTTGGTGCTCCGGTGCCAAGATAGGAATATGGGTTCCTTCTATAGCCCCACCACAGTTAGGGAATCCCATTGCAGCAAAGCCATCCACTATGACCTGCACATTTCCCAGGGTCACTACCCTTGATATCAGCAGATCTTTGATTGTGTGGGCTACTTGCATCACAGCAGCCCCCACAGTAGATTTGCCCACTCCAAATTGATTCCCAACTGACCGGTAGCTGTCTGGCGTTGCAAGCTTCCACAGGGCTATCACCACTTGCTTCTCAACTGTAAGGGCTGCTCTCATCTTGGTATTCATGCACTTCAGGGCAGGGGAAAGTAAGTCACAAAGTTCCATGAAAGTGCCCTTACGCATGCGAAAGTTTCGCAGCCTCTGGGAATCGTCCCAGACCTGCAACACTATGCGGTCCCACCAGTCTGTGCTTGTTTCCCGAGTGCAGAATCGGCGTTCCACCACATGAACCTGCCCCATTAGCACCATGATGCATGCATTGGCAGGGCCCATGCTTTCAGAGAAATCTGTGTCCATGTCCTGATCACTCGCGTGACCGCGCTGACGTCGCCTCCTCGCCCGGTATCGATCTGCCATATACTGTTGGATAATGTGTGTGGTGTTTACATGCTCCTAATTGCCAAAGTGAGCTGAGCGGCCTCCATGCTTGCCTTGGTATGGCGTCCGCACAGAAAAAAGGCGCAGAACGATTGTCTGCCATTGATCTGATGGAGGGAGGGGCAACTGACGACATGGCTTACAGGGTTGGCTTACAGGGAATTAAAATCAACAAAGGGGGTGGCTTTACATCAAGGAGTATTTCAGGCAGGACTTCACGGAGGGTTCCAATAAGAAATGGTGCACCTAAGTAATTGTTCTTATTGGAACAAGCAGGTTGGTCTGGCCTCTGATTGATACATGGCTAGATTTACCTCGCTGCACCGTCCCTGTGAGTGACTGCAGTGTGACCTAGAGGAATGAGTCCCCTAGATAGCTACCCACAGTGCAACACTCCGGAGGTCGACGCTTGCCTTGGTACTGTGGAAGCACTCCGCCAAGTTAATGCACTTAGAGCATTTTCTGTGGGGACACACACGCTCGAATATATAAAAACGATTTCTAAAAAACTGATTTCTATAAATTTGACCTAATTTCATAGTCTAGACAAACCCTAAGGCTTAGCTCCTAAACCTGCTCAGCAGTGATGTCAGCTCTAGGAATCACCAACTGGAAAAAAGAGTTCTCCATTGAGTCTAATCAGCTCTGGCTGGAGAGGGGCAGGTCAAACGGCATCTAAGACTCTTTAGGCAGAGTCCACACCACCACCAGATAGGAACAGCTGTTCCCACAAACTCTCATCTTCACTGGGATTTGGCCCCCCTAACTTCTGCTTAGCAAGTGAGGGTCAGTTTCGGGTAACCCCCCCTCAATCGGGAATGCTCATTCAGACCTTGCTTACATACATATATATCTATATATATGGTTGGAGTATTTAAAAAAATACAGTATTGCATTACATAGTCACGGTTGTCTGGTTTTCGTAACTGAGATTTTATAAGTGTAAGGTGATATGACGTTTGCAGTAATATGACCCAGAGGGCTGGAGAAAAGACTGACAAAGGGCCTGGAAGGGAGAAAAGGAAATACGTTCAGTAATGACCTTCAGCAAGATTTGGGGCATCATATATCAGAGGGGGCAAGACTGAGCCCGTTAGGAGCTATTGAAAGCCGTACATGCAAATTGACTGGTCTGACTGAACAGACAAAATAATGGCAGTGAGGAGGGGAAAAATTGGACACAGAGTCATAGGGCTGCATGTATACAGACTGTTGCTGCAATGGGATACCTATTACAGTTGAATAATGTTAGATGGCGAGAGGTAGTGGTGTGTTCCCATGAATAAATAATGATGGTTTGGAGTGGGCTGAATATGAGAGAGGAAACACTGAAGTACAGAAAGGTACCTGGAAGGACACAGTACATTGCCCCTCTGCTTCCATGCTGCTTTAGTTTCATTTTTGGATTTTCCTGTCTAATTTGAAGAGAACAAAGTCCATAGAAGTGGATTTTCCCTGGATCCTGTAAGGCAGGACCTGCAGCAGACGATACATTGTCATGAAAATCCCCTACAGGCCTTTACAGACTCATCCTCTCCTGTTTGCAGGCCCTGTAAGTCACTACAGGGAAATTGCTCTTTTCAGAAATGTCTTGGTTATGTCAGCCGTCCCCTCCCACAATAGTGTATCTCCTTAGGCTTACTATATCCACTTTGTCCCACTAATTCAGGAGTGGAGTCTGACCCATTGGCTGCTACAGAAATCTCGACATTGCTGCAAATATCATATTTCTCAAAAATATTTGGGAATTTAAGTTAAACATTCTTTATTTAAAAATATTAAATATGTATCTATTTATGCACCATACACTTGAAACCAATTGGTCACTTAAAGATCAGTGGAGTGTTCCTTTAATTACATTCTATCCTACAATTGTCTACCATCAAGTTTTATCACAGTCAATATACCAAAATGAGGCATAAATCTTGACATTAGATAATTAAGCAGTTTAATTCAAGAGATTTTTAACTCACTATGTGCTGAATTTCTTACTCACCCACTTATACCAAAGAGCCAAGAAACAAAAAGGGTAAGGGGAGGGATACACAATTTTTTTCAGAAGTCCTGCTGCAGGGAATTTGCCTTAAGTAGCTATAATGCCACATGAGAGCACCTTCCACACCTGCTAATAGACTGATCTTAAAACATGATAAAGAAAACTATTTTATTTTCTCCTATGGCAAACTCTGGAATAAGTTCCCAGAAAGATAAGAAATTTATGAGAGAGGTGCAGTCACACCATCGTTGCCCTCCCACAAGGCTTTTCAACTACCAATTGGCCCGACAAGGATCAAAATCAAGTACGATGTATTCAAGCTAGAGGTAATGCTGATTCTTTTGGTATTTCCTACCCCACTTCACATTCTTCTTCTTCTGCCTCCACTTCATAGTGTCAGATTCGAGGCTTCAGAAGAACTACAACAGGCCTCTTCTGCAAATGAAACCCACGTATAGAGTCTTTTACCTGCTCCTGAACCCTCTAGGCAGTGCAACCAGTAGACACTCATGTAAATCTTTATCTGTTGCTATGGGCTGGGATTTTCAAAGGATCCAAATGGAGTTTGGCTCCTCAAACACATTCAATTTCACTGGGTTTGGGCTACTAACCCTTTTGGAAATCCCAAATATAGTGTTTTCCTGGGCCATCTGCTGATGAAAGATGACAACACTATCTCACATTGGAAGTCAAAGATGTGACTACCACTAGCAAGGAATAACCTTCTATTACTTGAGCTTTCCACTAACGAGAATGTGTTCAGACTACATTTTCAATACTGCATGTGATTTAGGTACTGATAATACAGCTGTTTTACTGCCTGACAATATGGGGAGACTTATTTTTATCAAAATAAATCACAACAGGTTTCAGTGCTCCTATAAATTACGCGATGATAGGGAGGTGACTTTCAGAGGGAAAGTTAAATGAGACGGTTGTGTCGTGAGAGAGTGGTGCATCTCCAGAGCTCTGGATATCATCTAAATATAGCAGTATGCTCTAATTAGTAAGTGGATCTAGTGTTCATGATGGATGTCAGCTTCACACAACAAGAGACTAAAGTTTTCTAATGAACCAAGGAAGGATACAGCATGTCTTGAGGCAGGGAGGCTTACCCATACACCCTATTCTGTGTCCTCCCCGTCTGCCTTGGAGAGAACACTTTTACAGGTGGGAGAGTTCATTTTCCAGGGTTATTCAGCTCTAGGTATCTTGGCTGATGATCTCTGGAAGGAACAAGCATGGATGACTCAAGAAATGCAAAGATAAAATATTTAAGGTTTTATACTAGAGGAAAGCATGCTAATTAGCCTCTTTGTGTGTATGTGTGTGAGAGAGAGAGAGAGCTGTACAGTCACAAAACCCGACTGAGGCCACTAACGGTCTCCTGCCACTAAACGACAAAGATGTCTGGTTGCTGCAAAACTGAGCTGCATGAACACCAACAATACAGAGGTAAAAGGCTTTGCAGACCAATACCAATTTCCTGAACCCTTCTGTAACCTGCTTCTAGAAACCTGCCTATTCTGCCAGGATTTTTAAATCAAAACTAAGTATTAGTGATTTGGTGAACTGGTCCTTTTAAAAGTCAGAACTCTTTTCTTCTGTCCCACTAGATCCTCTGAAAGAGGAAGACATTCCAACATCAATATAATGTCTTAGAGCTATCTGGAAAAATACTACCCAGTGACCATGGAAAGCCAAGGCTATCTGTCTGGAGGTCCTATGCCTCCACACCAGTTAAGGCCATCAAAGGTCATCCTCTTCACATTCACCTCCCTGGGAAGGGAACTTCATAGGAACCAGGATACTAAGATCATCTATGGTTCTTACTTTACCTGGTGACCTTGAGGGGAAGGGAGACAGAATCCATGGAAGAGATTATACAATCCTAGGTGCATGTCTAATGTCTGTGGGCCTGGAGGCAAATGTACACCCCCCTGGTTGGCACAGTCTCCATCCCAGCCCCCACTGCAAACCCTTTTCTCTGTTGGAGCTGTGTCTGCAGGGTCATGGTGGAGGAGGTAACTGCAGCATAGGAGTGATTGGGAGCACCTTCTTGTAGTGTGGGCTGAGATCTGCATTTGGAGTGCACCCTCCATGTGTGGATCTAGTGGGCATGATCTAGGCATAAAGAAAGGAAATGAGAGAAGATAAGGAAGAAATGGTAAAGGAGGAAAGGTGAGCACAGAACAAAAGGAAAAGATGTGAATACTTTGGAATGCATGGAGAAAAGCAAGAGATGGAGACCTGAGAGAGAGACCTGCACAAAGAAAGTACCAGATGTGCAAAATCGGGGCAAAAGAGAGAGAGAGCAGAAAGACACACATAAATGAACCAGCAACACAACAGAGGTTAGAAAGATATAATTCATTTATCATTAAAAATATGAAAGAGAGAGACTGTATTGATACTTTTCATGTTATGTTGGCAAAGGTCCTGATTTTTCTCCAGAATAATCTAAAGCCATATTTCATCAGAGATCAGTACTTTCTGGATTCTCATCTCTCTAAATGAAAAGCAAGATTTCCTTCTTATCTGCACTGGTATAAATCCACTGAAATCAATGCAAAATAGTAAAAATGAGAGCAGGTCCCTAGGTACAACATGACATAAGGAGCATTTCACTCCCAACACCTTCACTCCCAACACCCATTTAGAGTGGGATGCATATGGCAGTTCATGCTTCTCAGAGCTATGATTTGAGGCTGTCTGCTGACTCAGGAGACTTTTTGCACATTTGTCACATTTTCAGGCTTTGGATTCTGGTGCAATTCACATGAAATATTATAAGGACTTTTTTAGCGATAACGTGAAATTATGAAATATTCAATTGCTTATCAATCTGTTTTTTGTTTTTCTTGGTGTGCATTGCATCAATCTATCCAAGCTCCCTTCTCAGTCTACCTGATGCTCTAGAAAGGGTGAAACAGCACTTAAGTGATGGTGTAGGTTGGAGTTTCTCTTTGTTTTGTTCCTTTTGGACAAGCTGTTTTAAACCAGAAGTAAGCACTTAAACGTGTTATGGGGCTGCAATGTCCACTTTCCTGCTGCCTCAGCCTTTCATTGCTGCTTTAAAGATTGCACTCAGCAGCACTTAGGGCCCCGTGTCATGCTTTCACCCTTCCCTCCTGCTCTCCTGCTGTTGGTACACTCACTTGTCTGCTCCCAGACTCTCCTTACCTGAGCAAAATGCGAATCTTACTCAGAATGATAACACTGAGCTCAATCCATATAAAAACTATGTTTTTCCAAAGGATCTTTCTTGTATAACCCTTCTGCCAGATGTGGTCAGTAGCAACAAAGGCTGAGTTCAAATAGCCATGGGTCCTTCTTAAAACTAACGAGCCTCCCCCCTGAATTTCTGGGATCACTAAATACCTTCCCTGGAGGTTCTTAATAGACGTTACTTCCCCACTCTCAAGCAATCAGTCTGTATATGAAAGAAAGAGAACTTTCCTAGGGGAAAGGGGATACAGCATCCACTTGGGAAAACAGCAACTATATAGCTATATGAATGATAAATAATATACTCCTCTACTGTAACTTTCATAGTAGTCTGTTAACTCTGTTCCCCCCCCGCCCCCAAAATTGAATACCCGATAAGCAAATGTCCCTTTACCGCATCATTTCCTCCTTCCCATCTGCTAAACCCTACTCGTGGTTTGTTTTAGTGGGTGGTATAGTCCCAGAGTCCTGAGGTGCACTCAGGCAGGGCTGTCTCCAGTCCCTTGGGAAGTGCTATCTGCTCCTGCTCTGTGGCACCTCACCCACATATAGTGATTTCAGCTTTAGTTGGTGGCTGGGAAGGAGAGACCATCACCAGAATTCACTTAGCTCTGTTGCTGTCCTCTGCAGGTTCCATTAAGACCCCTTTCTGCATTGCACCTCATCAAGGAACCACCTGTATATCATCTCCCATCTTGACATCCTCAGTCTGCATCAACTCTTCTCCTCATCCTCACTGGAGGGGAGCTAATAGCATATTGACCCTTGAGCAGAGTCCATGTACTAAGGTAGTAACCCTTGTCCCCTTTCTTCTCTCAGTTCAGTTCTACTACCCAACTAAATGAGTTTGGGTACAGTTATGGTGGCTTTGAAAGTGTGACTTCAGGAATTCTGAGTAGAAAATTTATGCAAATGAAGATCTCTGTAGCTGTGCCTCCCCTCTGGAGCTTCTGTACTTCTGGGTAAATAGGCTGTGGAATCAGCATAAGATAGCAGCATACTTACCAGTATTGCTTCTGTATTTTCTTGTACTACCCTGTGTGTCTGTATCTGTTCTCCTTGTCTTATTACTTAGATTTTGGGCGAGCTTTTGGGAGCAAGGACTGTCTTTTTTGGTTTCTTTTTGTCTAGCACCAAGCACATTTGGATCCTGGTCCATGAGTAGGATTTCTACGTGCTGTATTAGTACAAATAATAAATTATATGGATGCGCAAGTTTCAGAGTAACAGCCGTGTTAGTCTGTATTCGCAAAAAGAAAAGGAGTACTTGTGGCACCTTAGAGACTAACCAATTTATTTGAGCATGAGCTTTCGTGAGCTACAGCTCACTTCATCGGATGCATACTGTGGAAACTGCAGAAGACATTATATACACAGAGACCATGAAACAATACCTCGTCCTCCAATACCTCCTCTCCTGCTGGTAATAGCTTATCCAAAGTGGTCACTCTCCTTACAATGTGTATGATAATCAAGTTGGGCCATTTCCAGCACAAATCCAGGTTTTCTCACCCCCCCCCCACACACAAACTCACTCTCCTGCTGGCAATAGCTCATCCAAACTGACCACTCTCCTTACAATGTGTACGATAATCAAGGTGGGCCATTTCCAGCATAAATCCAAGTTTAACCAGAACGTCGGGGGGGGGGGGTAGGAAAAAACAAGGGGAAATAGGCTACCTTGCATAATGACTTAGCCACTCCCAGTCTCTATTTAAGCCTAAATTAATAGTATCCAATTTGAAAATGAATTCCAATTCAGCAGTTTCTCGATGGAGTCTGGATTTGAAGTTTTTTTGTTTTAAGATAGCGACCTTCATGTCTGCAATTGAGTGACCAGAGAGATTGAAGTGTTCTCCATCTGGTTTATGAATGTTATAATTCTTGACATCTGATTTGTGTCCATTTATTCTTTTACGTAGAGACTGTCCAGTTTGACCAATGTACATGGCAGAGGGGCATTGCTGGCACATGATGGCATATATCACATTGGTGGATGTGCAGGTGAACGAGCCTCTGATAGTGTGGCTGATGTTATTAGGCCCTGTGATGGTGTCCCCTGAATAGATATGTGGGTACAGTTGGCAACGGGCTTTGTTGCAAGGATAGGTTCCTGGGTTAGTGGTTCTGTTGTGTGGTATGTGGTTGTTGGTGAGTATTTGCTTCAGGTTGGGGGGCTGTCTGTAGGCAAGGACTGGCCTGTCTCCCAAGATTTGTGAGAGTGTTGGGTCATCCTTCAGGATAGGTTGTAGATCCTTAATAATGCGTTGGAGGGGTTTTAGTTCGGGGCTGAAGGTGACGGCTAGTGGCGTTCTGTTATTTTCTTTGTTAGGCCTGTCCTGTAGTAGGTGACTTCTGGGAACTCTTCTGGCTCTATCAATCTGTTTCTTCACTTCCGCAGGTGGGTATTGTAGTTGTAAGAATGCTTGATAGGTGTTTGTCTCTGTCTGAGGGGTTGGAGCAAATGCGGTTGTATCGCAGAGCTTGGCTGTAGACGATGGATCATGTGGTGTGGTCAGGGTGAAAGCTGGAGGCATGTAGGTAGGAATAGCGGTCAGTAGGTTTCCGGTATAGGGTGGTGTTTGTGTGACCATTGTTTATTAGCACTGTAGTGTCCAGGAAGTGGATCTCTTGTGTGGACTGGACCAGGCTGAGGTTGATGGTGGGATGGAAATTGTTGAAATCATGGTGGAATTCCTTAAGGGCTTCTTTTCCATGGGTCCAGATGATGAAGATGTCATCAATATAGCGCAAGTAGAGTAGGGGCGTTAGGGGACGAGAGCTGAGGAAGCGTTGTTCTAAATCAGCCATAAAAATGTTGGCATACTGTGGGGCCATGCGGGTACCCATAGCAGTGCCGCTGATCTGAATTTTGGATGAGCTATTGCCAGCAGGAGAGTGAGTTTGTGTGTGGGGGGGTGAGAAAACCTGGATTTGTGCTGGAAATGGCCCACCTTGATTATCATGCACATTGTAGGGAGAGTGGTCACTATAACCCAGTTTGTGGGGGGGGGAGGGCGGCGGCGGAGGGTGAGAAAACCTGGATTTGTGCTGGAAATGGCCCAACTTGATTATCATACACATTGTAAGGAGAGTGATCACTTTAGATAAGCTATTACCAGCAGGAGAGGAGGTATTGGAGGAGGAGGTATTGTTTCATGGTCTCTGTGTATATAATGTCTTCTGCAGTTTCCACAGTATGCATCCGATGAAGTGAGCTTTAGCTCATGAAAGCTCATGCTCAAATAAATTGGTTAGTCTCTAAGGTGCCACAAGTACTCCTTTTCTTTTTATGGATGAGCAAGTCTGTGGATGTTCTTCCCACTGTTCACCAACAGGTGGAGCAGAGAGCTCCTTACCTTCTTGAGCTCCTGGTCACAGGGCTTATACCTGCCACCAGCTTTTGATGGTTTTAGGCACAATCTTCATATCCTGAGTGGATGAACAGCAGTGAATTTGAGAGGAATGTTTGCCCTAAGTAGTTGGAGTTAGTACAATCTGAAATGTAGGTTTAAAATACAAATAACACTTTGCCAGAAATGGAAAAAAAACAAAAAACAACAACAAAAAAAAACAGAACAGTAGAGGAGACTTTTACCATACAGTCTAAGCTATCTTTTGGGATGTAAATTCAGGCCCATATTCACAGAAAGAAGTCCAACCCTACATTACATGCAGATCTGTGTTTTAACCTGTTTCCTATTTGGTAACAACTCTTTCACTACCGCCTGATCCTATCAGGAGTTTTGGGTTTTTCCATTACTGCTTTATCAAGTTCTTGGAGGGGCATGCTATCACGTAGTCCTTTAAAGAAACATCATAAATATATCTTCAGTTAATACAAGGATATTAATAATTAGTGCATCTACTCACACCCAAATTATTGTAGCTATGTATTGCTGTTGGCTCTCAAACGTGTTCTTTACTGAACACTTGTCCAGTTTTGCCATGACTCAATAGTCTGATTTAAAGGTGGTCTGGCAATTTAACTGCTAGTTAATCTCTGACTGTCTTACTCTTCACCCTTTATGTTATCATCAGGCTAATGTGGTATGTGCAAAATAATTACACTTCCACATTAAACTGAGATTTTTAAAATAATTTTATTACTTTAATCTAGTATGCATTAAAGTTCCACACAGAGTGCCTGTTTTTACTTAGGTTTTTTTATTAACCAGAACTTTTCAACCTTGTGTGATCTCTTTATAATTCCCTTTAGAATACATAATTGTGCTCTATCAATTTGTTAAAGGCTTTTGAAGTGTTAAAAAAGCTACATTAAAATTATTTTCTTTCAGGTTTTATGTTAATGAACATAGGTGCTATTCAAAGCAAAGTCAGTGTGTCAAGGGAACTTTAACTGAAGTTATTCATACATAAACTAAAAAAGGAAACATCTTTAGTGGAAGAAAATACATTTAATGAGTAAGTGCAGCACACAATTCCTCCTTTCAAAAATGTCAGTTCATATTGAACCTCCATTCTAGGTATCTTACAATTACTTTGTCAACAGAAGGTAGAGTACTGATGGATGATGCATTGGTTCTTGAAACCAAACTTTCTGTGAGTTACTTAGGCTGAAACTAAGTGCTTTTACATTCCAGTCTTATTGATGATAGTGGTTTTATATTTATCACCCTGTCATTTCAGTTGACTGTATCAGCCTCTTCAGTGCAGGAATATGGACACTAATGGAGGTGTGTCCTTCGTGCTCTAAAGGGTCACAGATTCATTCCACTAACACGTTCACAGCACAGTTATAAACTTAGAAATTGCTTTGCACATTTTAAATAGTAATCTGCAGCTCTAGGCATATTAAGCCTTTGAAATTCAGTTTCTTGCTGGCCTCCTTTAGACCATACTACCTGTTTGACACTGAATATGCTTCTTTCAACTTTCACAAATATAATGTTACAGTTTTGCAACCTGCCCTATACTAGGTAGAATTCTATCAGGACCTTGGAAAGTCCAGGATCAGATTGCAACATTTATTTATAAGAAATTCTGTCAAGAATCAATAATAGTGTTGGGTCTCAAGTTCCTTCTTTAATAATACTTTGATATGATTTGTCACAAGCTAGCCCACAGTATCCACCAGATTTTATTACTTAGCTTGCAGCACAGTGTCTCATCTTTGAGTCATGAGATCAGCCATGGGGAGACCTTTAAAAAGCTATATTCTTTACTGTTTGGTTATTACAGAAAGTCTATATTACTCAATAATATCTTTTATAAGGTGTGCTGTCACATCTTCACATAGATGTTTAACCCCGATGTAGATATACTGAATGCCTGGAGGCCACTTTAGTGACATGGACATTGTTTTTCATGATTGGATGCCAGATGTATCAACAACAACAACAGAAGTTGGGTCTTATTTTCACAGCTTGGTATTTCTGACTGGATCTCATACTAACTGTCAATAGCAACTAAGATTTTATTTAGAGTACAGAATGTAACATTTTTATTATTTGGAAGTAGTAGAAAATCTGTGAAGGTAATTTAGATTTCTTTCCACTGTAATATCAGTTCCTCAGGTTCTACTGTATAGCTCAGTAAACAAGATCCTACTGTATCACTAGTATATTGTAGTTCTAAATATGTAAGTTCTTACTCAGATCGGATGTTTGCTTATACAGGATCGTTTACAAAGTAGAATGCTGTGGGTTGTTGACCTTAGGTACAGTATAGTCAATCATTTACAGTACAGTTAATAAAATCTGTTTTGGGTACAAATATTAATCTGTAAGATACAGATTTTTTTTTGGTATAAAACTTTGATTTTGCGTCTTTGTTTCCTATATCTTGAATTTTTGCAAAGAGTCGTGCACACTAATAGCACCATTGAAATAGTAAGATTTTCAAATATCATAATGGTTTTGTGTAAATTTTTTAAATCTACCTCTTAGGGAATTTATTTACATTTAATTAAAAAAGAAATTGTTTGGCTTTTTTATTTTGCTGGTTAATACTAATAAAATGTATACCTATATTTTTCATGGTTTTTGAGGAGTCTTTTGACTTGATATGCAAAAATGTCTGAGCTAAAGAAGAAAACCTTTAAATAAAGGGCTGAGAATTGAAAATGGAATTATGTATATTTGGGCACGTGGAGGTTTTTTTGAAGGCAATTGTATGCCAACTTTTTGGCATAGCATATACTGGAGGGGGTGGGATAGTGGAAGTGTTAGGTTTAAGTATAATAGATTGCATCTCTCTGATTTACCATATTTTAAAGCTAGGTTTCAATAAAACTCCAAAGCCGGATGGATCCCAAGC